>NW_027256884.1:28019998-28729165 GCF_029215685.1 Pituophis catenifer annectens | reverse complement strand
CTTGAAAAAGTGTGTCAAATAGAAAATGGATATTCTCACTCACTTTCAGATCTGGCTTGTCTCTATGTTTATGACTGGCCATCAAACCAGCCAAAGAGATTACCTATGAGGAAATGTAGCCCTTTCTTAAACTGGTTACTCTTGTTAGAAGTTGTCATTCCCACAGGGTAGGCAAACAAGAAATTAATAACAATATCAATAATATCATTGCTCAAACCTGAAATTAAAACAAATTAAGACGGCTTATCCAGGTTTAGGCTAAATAAGTAATGGTCCAATTTTTTGAGGGCTTTTCATTACACAGCAGAATTACATAATAAAGTCTTAGAAAAACCTTATTGGTCAAAAGGCTTTTCAAAAATGGAAAGAAAACTCTTCCATACTTCATAAGTGTCACATTCTTGTGCTTTGTATATAAAATATACATTTTTTTAAAAAAAATATTATATACAATTATTATATATAATTATTTTGTCCCACAGTTGTTCATTCTTACTTCTGCATGGGCACCATTACAGTGAATTGCTTGATTGTTTTCAAAAGATTCAAGTATTTGGTAAAATACTGATCTGGAAAATAAAATGGTCTTCAAGAATCCTGAGGTGTGAATGTGCATATTAGACAAGTATAAATCAAGGCTGCGGATTGTTCTGAAATGTTTATATAAGGAAAAAGAGAAAATTCATGTGTTCCCAAAAGAACAGATATATCAGCACTAAAGCATGAGCTAGCATAGTCTTAACAAATACGGCCCATGCTGTTTGTAAGATAATGTGAGCTCCTGATAATACTACAATCTGATGCAGATAGACTACAGAATTTAGTCTGAATTCAAAGTAAATGTCTTTAGGATTACAAACTCAATCTGGGCCAGGGTTCAGCTCAAGATTCTGCCTCAGAATTTTTAACTGGAAAATGATAAAAGAAATTCCAATCAGCATGAAGAATTATATGATGCCTTCCAGAGGTGGGTTTCAACAGGTTCTGACCAGTTCTGGAGAACTGGTAGTGGAAATTTTGAGTAGTTTGGAGAACCGGCAGTAAAAATTCTGACTGGCCATGCCCCCATCTACCCATCTATTCTCTGCCTCCTAGGTCCCAGCTGATAGGGAGGAAATGGGGATTTTGTAGTACCTTGGTAATGGAGATTTTGCAGTATCCTTCCCCTGCCACGCCCACCAAGCCACACCCACCAAGCCATGCCACGCCCACCAAGCCACACCTACAGAACCGGTAGTAAAAAAAAATGAAACCCACCACTGAATTGCCTTCTGATGTGAGGCAGAGATAGAGATAATTACTTGGAAAAAATAAATATATATTCTTTTCGAGTAATTATTTCCTATAACCATGTTGCTACTGGTTTGCCCCAGTTCAGGTGAACCGGTAGCAGCGGCGGTGGGAGGCTCCACCCACTCGCCCGGACATCATCAAATACACTCTACGCATGTGCAGAAGTGATGCGCATGCAAGTGAACTGGTAGCAAAGGTAAGTGAAACCCACCCCTGATTCATATCTACTAGTTCATCTCTCAAAGACTTTGTTTTATATGATTAAAAGAATACAAGGTGATTCTATTTGGATCAGGTCTAAGGCTTCTCTAATCTATCACTTTATCTGATACAAACCAACCAGTGTATCTGAAAAGCTTACAAGCATGAACAGAAGACTGATGTTTATAACAAGACACATGGTACCTAGACCCACCTATCAATTTTCTCCCAAAGAGATTGAATAGCTCTTTTTTTTTCAAGAATGATCTTGCCTTGCACAGTTCTTCCGCAAATCTACAGTTGTTCCTACGTAGGAGACAATAAAGTAAATCATTACAAGGATCAGCACTCTTTTGGTTAGGATCCTTTACTTTATAAACAGCTTTTTAAATTCTTGGTCTGTGGTAATTAATTTTGAATTATTTAAAAACAGGGAAGGTAACTTTTGGTGTGGAGGTTTGGCTTTCTGTTGTGGGGCTGATCACCATAGTCTTCGGTGGGGAAACTGACAGCATTCAGACGGTCAGACATGCAAGGTTCTATTTAGGAGAAGGGCCAATCTGGTATTTTCACTGTAGTAAATACCTTGACTTACAAGTTTGTTTAGTGACCGTTCAAAGCTATCACAGCACTGAAAAAAGTGACTTATGACAGTTTTTTTTACAGATATGACCTTTCCAGCATCCCCATGATTCTGTGATCAAAATTCAGATGCTTGGCCACAGGTTCATATTTATGTCCCAAGTTCACGTGATTACCTTTTGCAACTTCTGACAAGCAAAGTCAATGGGGAAGCCATTGTGACTTAACAACTGGGTTCCTAACTTATCAGCTGCAGTGATTCACTTAACAACTGAGGCAAGAAAAGTTGTAAAATGGAGGAAAATTCACTTAACAAATGTCTCACTTAACAATTGTGCTTATAAGTTGAGGACCTCCTGTATTACATCTTGTTGTGGACAAAACTCAAGAAATCGCAGCTCCACTGTTAATGATTTGACATCAATGTCAGTTGTTTGATTTTAGGCAGCTCTGGAGGCTTCCTGCAAACCATGAGGTGGCTGTAACTTTGGAGTATTTAACGTGTGTGTGTGTGTGTGTGTGTATTCTTTTCAATTGTATTTGTAATTGTTACACATAATTGTTTCCTGATTGCTTATTTGTACCCTATGACTATCATTAAATGTTGTACCTTATGATTCTTTATAAATGTATCTTGTCTTTTTATGCACACTGAGAGCATATGCACCAAAGACAAATTCCTTGTGTGTCCAATCACACTTGGCCAATAAAGAATTCTATTCTATTCTATTCTATTCTATTCTATTCTATTCTATTCTATTCTATTCTATTCTATTCTATTCTATTCTATTCTATTCTATTCTTCATATCTCTCAAATTATAAAAATGACACAAATGTTATAAACAATTTCAAATATCAGTTAAGGCAGTGGTGAAATCCAATTTTTTTACTACCGGTTCTGTGGGCGTGGCTTGGTGGGCATGGTGTGGCTTGGTGGGTGTGGTTTGTTGGGCTTGGCAGGGGAAGGATATTGCAAAATCCCCATTCCCACCCCACTCTGGGGCCAGCCAGAGGTGGTATTTGCCGGTTCTCCGAACTACTCAAAATTTCCACTACCGGTTCTCCAGAACCTGTCAGAACCTGCTGGATTACACCCCTGAGTTAAGGGATTATTTTATCCTTAATGTTGATTAACTCAATGAGAAGATATCACTGGTATAAAATTGTCAGATCGGTCAATCGACTTTCCCAAGACTACAAATAGTATCACACTTTTTCAGAATTGCCCTTGCCCATTTCCTTTGATTTGTAGAATTAAATAGCTCTCTGACAATATGCTGGCACATTAAAACATGCCAAAGATTACCACAGAAGTGTGTGGATTGAAAGGAAATGTTTATAATGAGCTCAAGTGAAGGACTGCTAGGTTAGCCTTGTACTTCAGCCTGTTGTAAAAGATCATTGTCTTGGAGCAAAAGCAAATACCAATGGGCACTTAGCAAAATCCATAACAAGAGAATTAGATGCTTCTCTTTGAGGGTTTCAGCTCATTAAAACACCCACAGTCTTGTTTCTGTGGCAAGACTGATATTTTATGTAACAATTACTATCTTGCCTCCAGTAAATATTGCATCTCTGTACAAAATGGAGACCTCCTTGACAGGAAACAATGGAATATCTTTACGACTCCTGACCCTGTGAGGCCTTCATGAGGTTTCTGAACAAATAAATGACTGGATTGTCTGAGGAAAACCTTTTATGAGACACTGAATGGCCTCTTCGAAATCTTCAAATATAACACATCTGTCAGTCGCTTTTTCACAGTCAAGCAAGATTCCTCTCTAAAAGAAAATTACAGAGCTAAAAAAAAAGTCCTTTTTCATTCTCCTGCATTCTCTCCCTCATTTTCTCTTTAAATATTCCAATATTTAATAATATTGCCCAAGTATACTTAGATGTCTAAAAATGAAAAATGGTTATTGTTTTCATATTATTTGCCATCCATACAGATTTTTTTTCATTTTTTTAACTTCAGTATCTGCAGTACATGAATCAATTTAGCAAAAAAAAAAAAAGTGATATAGTTGTTTTAAGCATGCTACTGCTTAAAAACTTGCTTATCTTTTTAATTATTTTATCCTTAGATAAATGTAGCTTGAATGCATTTTATGCTCACCAACTTTTTTGAAAATCAATTATATTATATGCACTGGGTACTTGGTAAGAGAGGCTGATTCTTTCATGTCATTTGTGTCCTAGGAATTTAAAATTCATCTGACCAGAGACCATTTCTATTTGCTGAAATCAATACAATTGAATGCAGGAGAAAGAGCAAGAATAAGAGAACGGGCTTGAATAAATCTTGGGTTCCTCCATCTCTTCTTAAATCTCGGTATTTATTTGAAAACTGTTGCCATTTCTGAAAAAGTCACATCACTTCTAGACCTTTTAAAGGAGACTCATTATTTAGAGTCTAGAAAATATAATTTCTTGAAAAATTGATTTTCTCTTCTATTTGGTAGATTTTAACAACTTCATGTATTTATCCAGCATATATGCAAAAGAAGAATTCTTCTAGGTAATTTTATAATCTCCTATTTTGGAAGAGAGTTCGTGGATGGGAGACAAAACATAAAATGAACAGTACCTCTTAATTATTGGATACAAGTCAGCATAAGATATATTTTACACATACATGTTCATTCATTCATTCACTTGGGAAAAAAGACAGTTTCCAACACAGAAATGTGTAATTGCAAACATATACTGACTCTTAGACACATGGATGATACTTTATCATTTTAGCTTTTTGAGTTGGCCCTGTCTCATTCCATGTCATCCTGAAGGCCCAATTTTGTCATAGCCCTTTCTCCTCCTATTCTATTATCTTGTCAAGAAATGGCTTCACCCTTCCATGCCAATTATTAAATAACCTTTCACTCAATGCAGTGGTCCTCTTCTCATGTCACTGCTTTTTCATGGTGTGAAACCAAGATGCTCAACTTGGGGAGGAATATAGCCACATAGATGACACCACTAATCTAGTTCCCAAGCAACTGTATATTTCTGACTCATGTCTGTTTAATGCTGCTGCTCAGGTCTGTATCTGTTTCATGTTTCTTTGCCATAGATTAATTTGCTGGCTAGCATCCAATACTGCTGCATTATCTCTATCTGAACATATGTGCTACAATATGACAATATGAAGTCTGTAGGCTATACACAAGTCAGCATGAGGCCTGAATGGGCTCATTTGTTTTCTACACTGCATGCATTCTTTTTATGATTCCGGGAAAGGAATCTGTGTTGTATTTTGTTGGCCTGGGATAGCCAGATATGATGTGCAAATACTCTTGCTTAAAGGCAGAACACATGCAAGTCCATGCAATAGCTATTGGAGTGGGCAGATTTGGATGCCTGGAAATCTACGCCTCCCAAAGTTTCCAGAACAAAGCGTTTGCATAGTGGCTGAATAAAGCAGGTCCATATTTAGAATTAAAGGCAGCAAATAGCAGGTATACTTGCTTAAGCAGAAATTTATCATCATTATCAAAATTAGTTTTCTAACCTGGAAATTCAACCTTCAGATCTTCGCTACCCTAAAATGTTCTTTATTTTAGCAGCTAGGAATAGCATTCTTCACGAAAAGTATATTACAGACTGAACAGTAGTCTGGTACAAGAATAGGTCAACCTACTTGTTAAGATAATTGCTAAGACTTTTTAAATGTTGCTTTATCATTATCCTATCTCTGCAAATTTCTCTCTGCAGCTGCAGATAATATATTTCATGAAAATTGATTTGCTTCATCCAGTTATTCACTCATTCCCAAAATAATTATCATCCCTATTTCAGAATTATCACTTGACTCCACTATCTGGGATTATGTTTGAAATGATTATTGGGTGAAAATCCCAGCCTTAATATTTGCCACTTTGTTAATTACCCAGAGTCATTGGAAGCAAAAGAACCCCATTTATAGTGACAATGCCCAGAATCTGATTTGTTTGGAGCTGTCCCCATATGATCTGGTGAAATGTACTGATAAATCTATTAAAACCTATATTTCTATTAGCTTTGATACCTACTTAAAGAATATTTTAATTATTGAAGAAGTATGAAAAACATGCCTCTCTTCATGGTAACGTGATCTAACTTTTCTGCACATGAATTATGCTCTCATTATTGAAACCTTCCTCCTTTCACTGTTTCTAGGCTTTAACTGTGGCTTTGATTTTTAAAAGCCTCTTGTAACTGCTGATGATTTAACAATTGTTTAGTTAATAATGAGAAAATAATTAGACTGAAAATGTGATTCAGTTTTGGAACCCAAGAGTAACCCTTTGAAACTAGCCAAAACATAATACTTCAGTGTGTTCAATTAAAAGCTGAGAGGATGTAATAAAGACTTTTGGAGATATGAGAAAAGTCTTGAGAGCCTATCTTTAATATTATTTAATCATCTTTTCTCCTTCACCATCAGTACATCTCAGCCAACATAAGGCGCTCTGATCATCTGTCCTGGTGTTATGGGTATCCATTATATCCAGGCATCATTTATATTAAGGCATATGCATATTCAATTAAGCCTGCATTAAAAAAAGCTACAGAATGCAATTGGAAGTAGCTTCTTGTTCTTAACCTTAAACTAATATTAATCTTAAACAAATATAGATGACTGTTTTCATCAATTAAGATTCTCTTTAAAAAAAAAAAACTAACAACCAATATACACATAGCCATGATTCAAAGACCTTCAACGGGTGCCTGCAAATGTCACAATATATAATTATCTTAAAATAATATGTGCTCTAAATTGATTGGCCTACATCTGATCTAACATTTTCCACATGACATTTGATAAAACTGGGTTCTACAAAGAACCCAATGGATCCTGCACAATCATTTGATCATTGCTTGGTCAACTAAAGGTTTAGTAGCGGCATAAATTTTTCATTCTGCTATGGCATCAGGATGTGGACATCAGTGGCTAGGATGAATAACTGTAATATTTACATCCTTTTACCCGTTTCTAGGTAAACTGTAAGAAGTAAGTCATGTGAAAGCTCTAATACTAATTTTCAATTTTGGAATGTTGTAGGTTGTTTGTCTGTTTACAGTCATAGCTTCCTTCAAATGCTTGATCTTGACCTGACAATTGTTGGAAGAGATTATTTTACTTACCCAAGAATGTTTTGCAACTTCTGGATTTACATAAAAAGAAAAATACCAATTTATAAATGAAAGATAATACGATAATTTGTTAGAAAATGCAATGGCTTCTTCTTCATTACCTTTGGTTCAAACAATCTATATAAATGTTCTGTTTCTATGCAAAAAGAGAAGGAACATCATCATCTTATGGCAGATAAATTCATCAGGTTTCCATCACCCCTAGATATTTATTTATTTATTTGTTTGTTTATTTATTTATTTATTTATCAAAATTGCAATATAAGAAAGTTCTACCCAAAAGAATGTAGTATACCTGAATAATGCTATAAAGGGGTATTGTCTGGAATTGCTTTTTATTTTTTGTTCTGGCAGAATTCCCTAAAAAGAATTGGCAACTGCAGAACCTAAGCAGAATCCACATTTGCTTTAAACCACTTTGATTGACCTGTTCAACATACAGAGTTTCAATCCCAGTTGATTAAAATGGTGATCCAAGGTGAAAAATGAACAAAGAAAACAGATTTTGAAAAGCATCATCCATCACTTGGATGACAGAAAGTCATATTTTCAACAAGAAGCTCTTTTTTTTTGAGGGGGGGGGAAGAAAAAGATCTGATGAGGTGGATATGTGTCTTTTATAATAAGAAAAAATAAATCAGTTTCATTTTCTTTCAGTTTCTCATTTCCCAATCTTAAATCTCTTTGGTTCCATTGACACAACCATTTATAAGATTTTAAAAAGCCATTCCACATTTAAAAAATCCACACTTTTTTCCCTTTGTTTTCTAGTATGGATTTTTCTTAATATACACACTTTTCAATGTAATACATTTATGAGAGAGAGGGGGGGGGAGAGAGGGAGGGAGGGAGGGAGGGAGGGAGGGAGAGAGAGAGAGAGAGAGAGAGAGAGAGAGAGAGAGAGAGAGAGAGAGAGAGAGAGGGAGAGAACTTTTTCCTAAGACACTTAGAGGCTTATACCTAATACAGATAGTTAAGATTTCTGTAGCCCTCAGAATAGGGCATAGAGGTGTCCTAGTTTTGACCAGTCTGAGAACTCATGAGAATCTTACCCTAAATACTTGCCTACACCTGTGTCTGTTTTGCTAAGTATGCCTTCTTTCTTCATATGAATCCCATTGTTGTTTTTGAATTTGTCATCTCCTTGCTTTTCAGCATACATTAAATATGAGCCAACAGTGTGCTGCAGCTGCCAAAAAAATCCCAAAGCAATCCTAACAGAGGCATTAACAGAGGGATAGACTCAAGATCATGTGAAGTATTAGTACTACTTGATAAAACTTTAGTAAGACCACACTTGGACCACTGCATCCAGTTTTGGTCACCACAATATATAAAAGATGTTGAGACTCTGGAAAGAATGCAGAGAAAAGCAACAAAGATGATTAGGGGCCTGGAGACTAAAACATATGAAGAATGGTTGCAGGAACTGGGTATGCCTAGTCTAGTGAAAAGAAGGACTAGGGACAACATGATAGCAATGGTCCAATATTTTAGGTGCTTCTCACAAACAAGAAAGTCAACCAATTTATTAAAGTACCAAAAGACAAGACAAGAAGCAATAGATAGAAACTAATCAAGGAGTGAAGCAACTTAGAACTAAGGAGAAATTTCCTGACATTGAGAACAATTAACCAGTGGAATGGCTTGCCTTCAGAAGTTGTGGGTTTTAGCAGGTTCTGACCAGTTCTGGAGAACTGGTAGCAGAAATTTTAAGTAGTTCGGAGAACCGGTAGTAAAAATTCTGACTGGTCCTGCCCCCATCTATTCTCTGCCTCCCAAGTCCCAGCTGATTGGGAGGAAAGGGGGATTTTGCAGTAACCTTGAGTGGGGTGGGAATGGAGATTTTACAGTATCTTTCCCCTGCCATGCCCACCAAGCCACGCCCACCAAGCCATGCCACGCCCACTAAGCCACACCCACCAAGCCACACCCACAGAACCGGTAGTAAAAAATTTTGAAACCCACCACTGGTGCTTTGTCACTGAAGGTTTTTAAGAAGAGACTGGGCAGCCACTTGTTTGAAATGATATAGGGTCTTCTGGTGAGCAGAAGGTTGGACTAGAGGACTTCCAAGTTCCTTCCAACTCTATTATTCTGTTCTGTTGATTGTCACTGTATCTCTGAATGGTCAAAAGCCCTTGCTTGGCATACAGTTAAACTTTTAAACTATATATTCTGAAAAAGAAGTCAGAAATCAGCTATTTCTTTTACCTTTTTATTTCTTTTTAGAATTTTATCTGTTTGTATTTCTATCTCCTATCGCTTTCTTTATCTCCTTTTTCTATCTATTTCTCTCTCTCTTTTTTTATATATATAATTTTTATTAATATATTCTATACACTAATACACAAATAAAATATACAATCCTGCCACCATGGTATAATATGATTACATTGTCCATAAGTATATCTATTTCTCTTTTTGATCATTTACTTTTTATTGGTTTTTATGTTTTATAAAAATAATAAAGCTATATTTAAAAAGAATGGAACAAACAATTTTTAGTTTGAAAGCTATCAATGATGACTTTTTGGCTAGAGGGAAATGGGGAAGTAACATCATTTACTAATCAATAATCGCTATACTAATGATTGTAACACTCGACCCCATTAAATCTGGAAGGGGAAAATGTTATCTGCATATCATGGACTACAATTTTGATGTAGTCTATTCTTGAATTAGTGGGGCTGCATCAGGGGTGGGCTGCTGGGGTTTGCAAGGGTTCGGGAGAACCTCTAGCTAAGATTCTGTGCAGTTCAGAGAACCCCAAATCTCACTCCTAGCTGGACCCGCCCACCCCTCCCAGGAGTCCCCACGTGGCCCATTTTGGATGCAGGTAAGTGTAGGGCACACCCGGAGGCTCAGGGAGGACAAAAAACAGGCCTACCGGAAGTTCAGGAAGACTGGAAAAAGGCCCATTACCAGCCTCCAGATGGCCTCCAGAGCCTGGGAAGGTTGTTTTCACCCTCCCGGAGGCTCAAAGAAAGTTTCTGGAGCCCAGGGACAACAAAAATGCCCCCCACTGTGATACAGGAGGCCAACTAGGCCATGCCCACCATGGCCATGCCCACCCAGCAACCGGGCAGAGAACCCCTTGCTAACATTTTTGAAGCTCACCCCTGGGCTGCATAAAGAATTTGAAGAGTGTTGACTTCCTTACAAGACAAAACAAGTACTCAATGCATCCATTAAATTCTTCATACTCCTAATTTCCCCAATGTCAACTTAATGCTATGTAAATGTAGTAGGATAACAAAATGGAGATAACTCTAAAGGTCCAATTTCATTAGGTTGCCATTTAATCCATAGGTGTTCCCAGTCTTGCCCCTTAGTCTAATCCTGAATTGTAAATTTAAAAAGATTTAGCCCTGCCAAGACAAAGGTGGATTTTGCTGCACTTGTACTGAGAGAGCCTGAGTTTAGATAAGAAGATAAATTCATTCAGGACAGATCTAGTTAAGCACGTTGAGCTGAATTAATAGTGGATAATAGTCTCCATTCCATGCTAAGCAAATTGTGCAATTAAGAGAGACACACTGTTGTTTGCATCACTTGATGGACATAAAACAGATGGAACCAAGTCAAACATATTCAACTTCCCTATGTCAATTTGAATAATCGCTGGCAACTAAAAAATCAGCCATGCTATGTACTCTTGCCATGTGCTTTGCCAAACAACCCATTTTAAATAAAAATCCTGGTCACAGATGGAGCATTTGATTTGTCTTGTTTTGTTGCATTTCATATTATAGATCTTTTTCATATTATAGTAATATGCAACATTTGGTTTGTCCATTCCAGCCACAATTCTTTTGAGTGGTTCAAGAATGCCACTACTTAAGAGATTCAATGAATTGCCAAAAGTCATTTTGCCAATGTAATAACCTGAATGGAGATGAAACCCTATTAAGGGAAATTCTAGAGACAATAATTTTGTTAAGGCATCAAGATAGTGAGTCACAATAAATGCTAAATAATTGATGAATGAAGTTACAGATAATGCTTGCTCTTATAAGATGTATGTTATTTTTATTATTATTATTATTATTATTATTATTATTATTATTATTATTATTATTATTATTACAGTTGAGTAGCTTGATTTAAATCTATTTTTATAAAATAACTATTTAATTTAATTCAATTTAATACATATTCCAAAATAGGCAGTTGTAATGGTCAATTGGTTAATAAAAACAAAATCCCAAGAAGACAAGACATCAGACAAAAATCACAATATGAGTAAAGAGAGGATATTAAAATTACAGATTGTTAAAATAGTTAATCTGAATAAAGACAATGTTATAAAAGTTATATTACAAAAAGTATGTTAAAAATAGGAATGTCTGCAGCTAACTGAGCAACATATATATAAAAAGCTTTGATCAGATAGATGGAGCTCCCATCTTAACATTTTTAGCAGGCACACCCCCACAGATATACATTGTGAATGCAACTGCTACAAACCTGAACAGTTCACAGAATTAGTGAATTGTGGCCAGATACATTTCAACATGCTTCTTTTTCTTTAGTGGCAACTTGACACTGCCTAATTGATTCATTCAATTTCAATATTTTCAGAGTGAATTCTGGGTGATATTTTAGCATTCAGGTCAAGACCATAATTCAGTCAAATAAAAAGAAAGCAAAGGGCAAACAAATGCTTTAGTAAGGAACAAAACTTTCACAATATTCTATTCTTTCATAGACTTGAACATGGCAAAATTATATTTCATATTGTCCGATGATATTTATTTACGTTTCATTTTCTACTGAACAATTAAATAAAATAGCAATCCACCAGCATATGTGTCAGCCAAGCCTGGACAAGTTATAAGGCTAGCATGAAAGTTTCCCAGCCCAGATGTTTTCCCCACTGATCCCCACTGGCAGGTGTTGATCTGGAATGTGATGTTCTTGAGATCATATTGCTGTCTAACTGAGATGGCAACAACTTGGGCAGCTGCAGCCAGTATGAGATTACACAGTGATGAACTTGGAGAATGATTTCTAAACTGTGTCAGCAAACCCTGGGATATTTCTAAACTTGAATAATATTATTTGGATGTCTGAATTTATCCCTGTTGTTCTTGTTATTTTTTAAAAATCCTCTGCCAGTTTATTCTCCAAACTACAGTTCTCTTGAATGCTTGTTTCTACCCTTTTAAAGCCACTTGAGACAGTGGGTATACATCTACATGGAAGAATTGAATTAAAAAATTCAGCCCTATAAAATCTTAATTCATGGCCCTGTAAATCAAATACCCTCATTATTTTTGGAGAATCACCCACTTTTTTAAGGCAGACCAAACATCAAAACATCAAAAGTACAATTTCAAGTCTAGTAAACCAAAACCTCCTATTTCTTTGGCATCTTGCAATCATTTATATCTAATTTGGGGGCATGCGTAGAGGGTCAAAAACGGGATGTAATGATGTCCCGATGGGTGGGCGGAGCCTCCCGCCGACGGTGCTACCGGTTCGTGCAAGCTGGATAGATCCAGCTGGATTTCACTGCTGATTTGCCATTGTTTAAGTGGAGTTGCTGGTTATAAGTATTGGTAATAAGTATATAGCCAACTTATAACTGGTATCTCCCTTCATGAGCACCATAATATCACAAATGGGTCTACTAAATTCTGTTCATAATCAAATGATACTGCACCCTCTGTATAAGTCAGCTATCCCTGATAATCTCTATACATAATATTGTGTTTCTAATATCTCTTTAGATTCTGTAGTATTTAAGTCTAGCTATGATCAATCAAAATTAAGCATATTTCTCTGTTCAAAATTACTGAAACCTATTGCCAAATATTCAAGAACATAAGTACATAGAAGTCTCTTTAAAAAGTTTGTGCAAGATCTTAGCAATAGAGGCATCTGCATATGAACTTTCTCAAAAAAGATTTCTAAGCATTAGCTTTTGAAATGGATGGGCAACATATGGGTACCAAAGGCAGTATGACATAATAAAGCTAACTGCTTTTAAGCCTATTTTGATATTACACTGTTTTTCATGCAAAGTGGTGGGAAATTGTGTGTCCACCTTTCAGTATTTGTAGTCACAATATTGGGTGCTGAGGCTTTAGGTTGTCTACTCTGAAATTTAGAATCTCTACTACTTGTGCTGATTTCTTAGTTTATAATTTCTAAAGTTTTGAAAAATATCTCTGGAAGGCATGATTCAGCTGAAATTCAGTATGCTTCTCTGTCAAAGAGACTCGATTTATTAAAGATGTGTGCAACTCTCTCAATGAAATTAATGGGGCTTAAAATTGCTTTGGGTGAATTGCACTTTGTGGATTTAATAATTGTTGTGAGCTGCCTTGAGGCTGGAACTGGTACATGAGAAAAGAAAACAGTCAAGGGAATGCAAACAAAAGTTAATAGGAAAAGGTGAGATTTTGTTGAATTTCCATTTAGGAAGAACTGAATCAAAACTCATAGATATCATTGAAAATAAGACAAAAGGGGTTTAAGGGCCATAGTTTGCTTTCTGAATCAACCAATTGAGAAATAGTCTTACTTTTCATTTCTTTTTCTTGCAACATATTAAAGGATACACCAAAAGTGTTGAAGGATTATTTATTTTATGAGTTTCATATCATATGAAACCTTGCTCTAGCATAAAAATATATTCTGTATTACTTTTATCTAAAAATTTATAAAAAAAACTAATTGTTTGAGGGTTACAGCCAAAGTGTCTTTAATACTTCTAACTGCTATGAGGAATTCTCAAACAAATAAGGGGAGCTGTCAAAAATGGGATTGCTTCCAATTTTACTGCACTTTAATGGTTTGAATGAAAACATAAGTACCTGTCTGAATGAGTGGATTTTCTTTAGTCACTGAAGACTGCGAGTTATTTTCTGATCATTCAAAGGTAATTGGCCATCAGTTTAAACTTTCATGGGAACTTTATCGACCAATTCAGGTCGTTTAAAAAAGGTGATATTTTTGGTGAGATTGCTTAACTCTTTTACCAAAGTACACCTGTGACTCTCTGCCAATTTTTGATATAAATGTGAGTATGATTCATATGATTTCCAACACTGATTTCATATGTGATGCTTTTAACTAACCAATTGCCTGTAGCTATATCAATGTCAGGCAAGAGAACGTGAGAAAAAAGAATTAAGAACTATATTCAGACTGCAGCTGTAGCTCAATGTTACAATGTACTATGTGTTTTCCATGTAGCAGTCCCAGCTCCTAAATTAAATTCCACATATTTATAGTAAAAAGACATGAGGGAGGTTGGGGCTATCTCAGTGATTTTCATTTTACCTTTTAAACTTTCTTTTATAATATTTTCTATAGCGAAAAGAGGGAAAACTAAGTGAATTTTGGAATGAATTAAAACTTTGCCTCATAACAGCCAAGAAAACAAACCAACAGATCATCAAAAATTCTCAGAGTTCTCAGTTTAGGCACAAAGGGCCAGGCTCATAAGATCCTCCTTCAAACACATTATGCAAAGACCTAGCTCTCTGGCTCTAATGCTGGGAAATAGTCAAACCTTCAAAGACAAGACAACAGTCAGCAGTAAGGTGAATGGACTCAATAATAATAGTGACAGGTGCATCCCGGGAGACCCGAAAGACCAGATTAAGGACAGATCATCATGGAGAAAGTCTCTCTATGCGATTCCACAAAGGTCGACACCATCTTGATGGCATATAATATACCAATCAAATCTTTGCCTAGCTTTTCCTACACTTGGATGTAGGTAGCTTTGTCTCATTCATTTGAGAAATTAAATAAATTTTCCATAAAAAAGGGAATGACAAATCACTTTCTAATATTATCCAAAAAAACAACAACCCTGCATTCCAGTATGGAAACAGGAAGCTGAGTTCAATTTCAGAACAAGTAGAAGCAAATCAGACTTTGAAGCTGTTTAAAAAGTTATGTAAAAATTGTGAACACTCACAGTGCGTGGTTATTTACAATACATACATATTCACATGCATTGCCAAACATGCCAGCAAGAGAACAGAGATTGCTGTTTTATGGAACTTTATATTAGATGTCATGTAGCTATGAATTTGTGTATCCTGTTATATGATTTCTTGAAGTGCATATGCAAATTCATAATCTAAAATGCTGGCAGTCAACAGACTGGAATAGCCGCTGGCTGCTTACACATTGATATGAATCACTGAACATCCTAAACTTTCAATGTTCTATGCAAAATTATTTGGTATCGGAGATTATTATTGACCATTTATATTCAACCCTTTTTTTTCAGACAGCTGAAGCTGTCCACTGATCCTTTTTACATTAGTGAAAACTTTATTTAATAGGCTGAACTATTAAAAAGTTACAAACAAAAGCCATGTAATGAGCTTCAGAAAACATTGGGAATGATGGGCTTGTCAAAGAAATGGTTGTCATAAAAATGTGATTTATCTGTTTTAGGAAAAGCAATATTTTGTACTAATCAAAAGATGCAGCAATTTTTGTTACTATTGCAGAGATTCTGTGATTTTTGCAGTAATATCTGGCATTTTTCATATTATAATAATATTGGTAAATGAGTGACTATTGATAAGCATAAAATATAAGATAGATTTTTCATTTTTCTCTCTTCTTAGCTTGTATTTTTAGTTTGTACTTTTAGGGTTTTTTTTCTTTTTATCCTTAAGATTATGATTATGCATTTTTTTAAATATAAAAATTATACTTTAAAAAAGAAATGGTAGGGTTGGCACTACATTCATTGGCACAAAGTTTCCTTGTACTATAGGAAAACAGCAAGGAATAAATTATACATATTGTGAACTTGTGCACAATGTCCTAACATCTCATGGGGCTATGAGTAAGATTGAACTAGAGCTGCATTTGAAAGTTGGTCTGTTCTCAGCAGCTGCCAAGTCAATTATTCTGATAGTTGGATTACTAAAATAAGTGGTGGAGATTTTGCAAGGTAGCAATAGAGGAGCCTAGAATCTATCAAGTGCCTTACATCAGTTATTAAATTGATCTCTTGAGTGGGCTGTACTAAGAAACATGATTCTTGGGGTTTCTAAATAGCAACAGATCTAAGAAGAGCTGCTGCTGAAATTGGAAGACATAAAAAGATAATGTGGCTAGAAGAACTATCAAAGCCAGTTTTAATGGCACAGCACAAGTCTTTTTAATGAAAACTTAGCAACTATTAGTAGGAATAGTAGAATCCAATCTGATGATAGGAAAGGAATTGCCTATCCCAAACAAACATGATCTTTGTTGGAAGAAAGTAAACACATGCCTATATGTAAATTATGATGGAAGGGACATGAGCAGGGGTGAAATTCAGCAGGTTCTAACAGGTTCTGGAGAACCAGTAGTGGAAATTTTGAGTAGTTCTGAGAACCGGCAAATACCACCTCTGGTTGGCCCCAGAGTGGGGTGGGAATGGAGATTTTGCAATATCCTTCCCCTGGAGTGGGTGGGAATGGAGATTTTGCAGTATCCTTCCCCTGCCATGCCCACCAAGTCATGCCCACCAAGCCACATCATGCTCACCAAGCCACGCCCACAGTACTGGTAGTAAAAAAAATTGAATTCCACCACTGGACATGAATCTTATTCTGACCAGGGAGGGAGAGAAAACAGCACTGTTGAGCTGCTTTTTAATCCATTCAGACCACAAGGGCACCAGGTCTTAGTTAATGGATTCCCATCTAATATTGCAGAAGGTAAAGCACTGAAAACAAGACTGTGCTTGGCAAACAAGACTGAATAAATCATTTGCAGTTATAAAGGGTTTTCCAGTTGGAAACTACCACTGGTAATTGGCTAGAGATCGCATGTCTCTTTGCTGTGTTATTTTTGAAAATTCATTCATTTAGTTGTAAATGATTCTAAAAGTAGAGGTGGTGGAGAAAAGAAAGTGAAGATCTGATGGCATAAGTCAATTAAATGTTTATTTATTTAATTAATTAATTAATATACACAAAAATCTTACAAAAAGGGACTCTGTTCTGACCCAGCTCCCCAAACACATATGATATGAACTCAAAAGATTCCTTTATTAGGAATGCCGGCAGTCCTGGCAAACAGTTTCTCTCGCAGGCTAACAAGTCTGCCCGGCCGGAAGAAGAATAGTTGTCTGCCACACCCATTCATCTCTGCCCCCTGCCTTTTATCCACAGAGCTAGGTGGGGCCTCATTAATAGCGGTGGCTCTTCCTTCCCCAGAATCGGCTCAGGGCTTTCCACTGCTCTCCCCTTCTCTGTCTTCTGTGCAGCCGCACACTAGGCACTGGACCCAGCTGTTCCTCTTCTTCCCCATCAACCACCTCCAGACTTGGAGGCTGTTGACTCTCCATCTGAAGGCTGACGGATGGCCCAAGCTACGCCTCTGTCTCTCTCTCTGCCAGCTCCATTCTCTGCCAGCTCCATTCTCTCTTCCCCCTCAGAGCTCCCAGGTTGTTCTGATGCTGACCCTGACTCCCACGCCTCCTCCTCCTCCTCCTCCTCCTCCTCCTCCTCCTCCTCCTCCTCCTCCTCCTCCTCCTCCTCCTCTGATTTGGCTGCTGGAGGGGCTGGCAGCTGACAGGCCACAACAGACTCTGAGTTTAAATGTTTAACTTTCCTTCTTGATGAAAAAGCATGAGAGAGAATGTATAGTCCCAATGAACTATTAGGGAACCAAAGTTTAAATCAGTAAGAGACTCAACAAATACAAGTTCTCAACTCTAAAGGGGTCATTCAGTTTTCATACAAATGAAAGCATGGGACCTAGAGGAGTGTGCATAGAAACTTGGACTGAACAGTGTCTACAGGCTTTAGCCTACTTTAGTCTGCTTCACTGTAGGCTCATACCTGAGCACCATACAACTGGCAGGGGTATCTTTACTCTTCTTAGAATGGGGGAAAAGCCCAGGATTGCTGCAGCAGTGGTGAAACATTTGGCAGGGATGAATCTAATTTCAAAAATTACATCCAGGAATTTAAAAGCTCAAATTCTTTCAATTCTATAACTCCCAATTATCAATTATTCCAAATATCATCCAGAGTTATTTCCGGTGACTTGATCTTCCAAAGAAGATTTATATTTTGGTATTTGGAGTCATTGATTGCAAGTCCTTCTGCTTTACTACAGCCTGCACACTTCATGTAAGACCTACTTTAGATTTTCCCCCTTTTCAGTTGGTTAATTCATTTGAGAATCTCTGAATGGAGAGCTAGAAGCGGAGAAGCTGATCTAATGTGACATCTCATATAATGACTGGCGGATAAATGAGGAGGAGTCCTATAATCTATGATAAAACTCTTTCCATCTAGCAGCTGGCATCCTAGCCTTCAAATATTGTTTCCCCTTGCACAATGAGCAGACAAATTAGCTTCCCAAATAGGGAGGTATTCTTATCTTTTGCAGTCTGAAAAAGGCAACCAATTTGTTTGGAAAATGGCTTGTTTTTATAAAGCATTTTCTCTGATAAGGCAAGTCATTGATTTCTTATACCCAGTCAATTGTTCCAGCTGTACATTTTAAAGTCTATCAGTTATTTTGCCTTAACAATCTTGGTCAAATCAAGATGCCAAAGACTCTGAGACATTTTTTTTAGCCTATTGAAAAGGTGTTACTAGTGGCTGGATGGCTCTGACAGTTAGGGCTTTTGTGGGGTTTAAAGTTGCTAGCAGGTGTTCCCAAGGCCAGCAGAACTCATCTGAGGATAATGAAAGTGGCATTGACTATGCACACTTTGCCCTCCACTGACCTCTGAGGCTGATTCTATTCTATACCTATCCTCATTGCTCCTAATATGGAGTTGGCTGAGTGGGCAGAAGCTAGAGGCTAGAAAGAGTAATCAAACGGTCCCTGTCTGGTCATTCAACTTTAAATGTAACTGTCATATTAAATAATCTGTGGGAAGGCAACACAAAAGAAATATTATGTGATTGTTAGCCACACCCCACTCCAGCATATGAAGTCATCATTGGATTCACGTTTGGTCAGGCCATTAATAGCAGAGATGGAAACTTTCGTGCTGAGCGGTCATATTGCTGTCTGGTTCCTTGGAAGAATATTCTATAGTAGGAGATAATTGCTAAAGTGGGAAAAAGACTCCATCTGTGGACCAATTCTGGGATTAAAATCATCAGCCCTAATTATGTGCCTGTTTGGATCAGTGGTGAAATCTGAAAATTGTTGCTACTGGTTCTGTGGGTGTGGCTTGGTGGTCATGTGACTGGATGGGTGTGGCCAACTTGGCGTCACATACGTTACTCACTGTTAGAGTCAGGAGCTGCACATTCTGAAGCACATTCTGCCCTTCTGAAGCCCCCAACGCTTTGAGTTTCCCTCCGCCATCTGGCTTGACTGCCCAAACGAATCTCAGAGCCTTTTGACCTGCTCCACATCCTGTAGGGCCACGCATCCCCACACCAATCCTCCATACAAACTGCCCGCCCCATTTCTGCAAAGGCAGAGCCCCCCATGCAGGGCAATTAAAAGAGGGGAGGGGGATGCTGCAGAAAAGACCGCCTTCCACCCGTGCCTCCTGTGCCGGCTCCGCAGGGCTTGGGGCTCTGAAGCAGCCCACTGGATTCCCACCCAGCCACCTGCCTGCTCTCTTTGACCACCAGCGCCACTCCAGGAAGACCTGGAGAGTCCAGCACTCCAGGGGAAGGAGGCTCAGCAACGCCACCAGTTCCCAGTGATGAAGAAGTAGAGTGAGAGGGGTGGAAGCCCTGCCTGCGAGGAGATGGCCAGGCCCAGCCACACCACCACAGAGCCCACAGCGCTTTTCCTTTGGCCTGGGCAACAGCATTTACCCGGGCTTGGCGCTCCCTTGCCTGCCACCCTCATTCTCGCTGCCCTCTCTCCCCCACCTGGCTGCAGACATCTGCCTTCTCGAAGCAACTTCCCGAAGAAATCCCACCGCTGTTCACTTTTGTTTCACGGTGGGAGAAGGAAGAAAGCGAATGGCAGCAACACAGCGGTGCTCTTGGAGGGCAGGACCCGAGTCAGAGGGGAAGGCAAGCAGGTGGCAGTTGGCCCCACTGAAGCCAAGTGTGCCAGGCCCAAAAGGCAAGCAACTCGCCATGTCCCTCCGAGAAGCCGAGCGCAGCAGATCTCCCTCCCCCCCCACTGCCAGTGTTGGCCTTACCTTCTGGACCCTCAGCTGGCATACTCAGCATGCCCAATGGAGCCAGCGCATTGGTAAGGCTGATGGCAGGTGGCCTTTGGTGGAGATGCAGCCACTGCTCTGGGACTGCGAGGGGCACCACCACCGCGATGGTGCTGTGGGAGGGCAGGCGGATGTCCCGGTCTCTACCAAGGGCTGCCTGCCCATCTACTGGCCAGGTTGGGCTGAATGCAGACCTCAGAAGGCAAGTGGGCATGGGGGACTGCTGGGAAGGCAGTGTGGAAGGCAGGCAAGCATGGCAGGGCTGTGGGGAAGGGAGTAGGCTGCAGCCCTGCCATGCTTGCCTGCCTTCCATGTGGCCTTCCACTTGCCTGTCTTCGCAAGCTGGCCATAGGGATGCGGGGAAGGCAGAGTGGAAGGCAGGCAAGCATGGCAGGGTGGCAGGGAAGGGAGTAGGCTTCCCTGCCTTCCACGTGGCCTTCCGCTTGCCTGCCTTTGCAAACTGGCCACAGGGATGCCGGGAAGGCCGCATGGAAGGCAGGGAAGCATGGCAGGACTGCGGGCCACAGACCAGTTCGGGGGGGGGGGGGTGGCCAGCCAGCGATTGCTACCAATTTGGTGAACCAGTCCCAATATCTGCTACCAGTTCTCCCAAACCTGTCCGAACTGGTAGCATTTCACCCCTTGTTTGGATGTTCCTAGATAAGTGTACATGGATATTTTTCCAGTTTATCCAAATATTTTTTGAGTATCAATTCAAATTGAGTATATTGGCCTGTGTGGACAAAGATAAACGTTAATGATTAAAAATCCTTGACCAGACAAATTTATTATGGATGCTAAAACTAACTCCTTGCACCATTCAAATTGGTTACTTGTTATTGTTACCAATAGTTTTTGGACATCAGTGTGCAAAGGCCCCTGTCAAGCACAAACAGTTAGGTACATATGTAATGGTTCAAAGTTACTGATTTATTGCTCAAGCCTGTGCACAGGAATCTTCTTAGCACCTCAAACACAACCTCTGGGAATTCCCTTTGTGGCTTTGACGGAAGGTGCAATGAATTGCAGAGCCAAAGGATGGCTTGAGAGGCCCATCCTTTAGATGCACCTTAAAGATCTGGTTCTTTTCTCAGGTGCTACATTATGTGGTTCTGAGGAGATTTTATTGATGCGTTGGTGCCATTTCTCAACCTCGATGGCTTGTAGATGTATGGACTTCAACTCCCAGCATTCCCCAACCAACATGCTGGCAAGGAATTATGGGAGTTGAAGTCCATACATTTTCAAGTCACCAAGGTTCAGAAACTCGGTATTAGAACCTAGATTATCACTTACTTTGTTTTTATTGAATGAGATGTGTTTTTAAGTTGCATATCTTCCAGAGGTATTATGAGTTGGGAGGGCTTATAAATTTGATTTATAAATGAATATAAATGGTGCAGAAAAAACCAAATTGTCTCATTGTGTAGTGCGATGTAGATTTGGAGCATATTCTGAAAGTTATAAGCATTCATCTGCAGATATTTTATCATTTGAAATGATCAGCATTAGCACAAGAAAACAATGGTTGCACTCAAAAACTATGCATAAGCATATCTGGTATTTCTTTTACAATTCTACAAAATATTTTATATATGTATGCTAGGGTGGAGGAGAAAGAGATGGTTTTCTTCTACTTTTAAGAACTGTTAGAGTTGTACTGCAATTGATTTTTATGTTAAAGGAATTTATTTCAGCCATATATAGGTGAATAGAATTTCACATTAGACCTTTAAGTCAACAATATATTTCTTTGCTTATGGAAAAACCCTTTCTTTGACAAGCTAAACCATGATGTGCTCTTTTTTGAAAACAAAAACCCGATGATCAAAAACATTCAAATAAAAAGTATTAATGAATAAATCAAGTACAGTTTTTTCTAGTATCTACTTTGGTAGTGTCCCATGCATTCCAAAAGGCAGGGAAGGAGAAAGAAAAAAAATAGAGAAATTTTGCATAGTATAATTGGAAACAAAGAAATCATTCAGAAAGTTTAAAGGGTGGGTAAAATACATTCCAGAAGAAAGGTTAAGACCCCAGTTGGGTAATGAATGCCTCCACAATAAACACCCAACCCACATGATCCAACTGGAGTTGCCATTGTACTCTTGTGCTAAAGATTGGAAGAACGGACAAAAAAATAAATTGTATAAGTCTTTCCAATCCTATTTGTCATCACAGGTAAGCTGCTCCTTAGTTTTACCCAGTCAACATTTCACAATAGTCTGTGACCTAATTCACTGAGGAATGTGAACTCATACCAGCCTCTTTTATTCATTGCAGAGAGCAGAAACAGAGGCAGAGAAATGAAATAGACGTCATGCGTTGATACCCTTTTTTTCATCAATTTTATGCTGATCTGGATCCATTTTTTCATAGGCAATTTCTACCGAGAGATGACAGCCAATCAATTTTTGAGAGGCTTGGATTTCAAGTTGAATTATGGCACTTGAGGAAACTGAAACTTTCGTTGAAATGCCTAGACAACCAAATGAAATGTCATCAATTTGTCCTTTTAAGGAGAGGGGGGAAAAAAACCCACAACACTTTAGTAGAACCCCAGGCTGCACAGCTTGTCACCATTAAGGCCCAAATTCAGAATCCACCATGCCTGAAAGGTGCTTCAAAGAATGATCTTGGTTTTGGTTATCTCTAATGCAGAACAGCATGGCTCTCCTAAATGGTATCACCTTGTAGTTTTGTGATATATATATTCTTTTACGGCAAAATGCCTGAAATATATTATTTTCAGGCTAAATGCTGAAATAAATGGCAATGTCTGAAGTCCAATGCATATGAGAGATGCCAATTGAAGAAGTTTGCTATGGTGTATTTCAACCACAAAATTGGATGGCGGTTGAATTTTGCATGTAATCAACAGAGAGCCTTTTCTGATAGAGGCCAATAGGAAGTGTTCTCTTGTGATGCTTTAGCCTTGGAATCAACACAAAGCCAGGAAGAAAATGGATCACTTGAAATATGGAAAATGTTACCTAACTAAGAAAATTTCATCAAAACATTTTTCTTCTTGGAAATATAATCCCCCTAAAATATTTACTTTTTCATCAAACTGAAATGTTTAAAAAAAGTAAAATAGTTTTTCATTATTTTCCATTCCATTCAGTATTGCAGACCCCTTTGTCTTCAACTTGAAGACAAATGCAGAATGTCTTTGGACATTCTGCATTTGAAGCCCATTTTTCTACTACTATTCTCTGGTCCTCTTCCAAGTTGTTAAAGGAGTACACAGAGGACTTAATGGAGAAGGCAGACCTGAAACTGCTGGTTTCTTTCCATGATGATCACATTTTCTTCCTGAAGGCTTTGTATGACATCACCAATCTCAACCAGCCCTTGTACAGTAAATGCCAGTAGAGATCAGCTAAAGAAAGCCACCAGGTTGTTTCTGTCTCTGAAGTAGGGAAAGGAACATGCTGCTTTGAAAAAGAGCTTCAAAGGGGCTTTCCATGCTACTCCAGACTCTCTCCCAAATAGGGTGAATGGGAGCATCTGGAAGTACCAGATCTCCTGCATAAATCCATCAAATGGGGAGCTGTCAAATCAAGTCAAGTCAAGTCAACTTGGTAGCTTCAAACGTATGATCTAAACCAGGAGTCTCCAACCTTGCCAACTTTAAGATAAGACTTGTGGACTTCAAGTCTTAAAGTTGCCAAGGTTGGAGACCCCTGATCTAAACCATGTTTGATTTTTATGTTGATGCATAAGCTTTAGCATCTACCAGCCTTTTAATATCCCATGCCAGGGCTCCCTCCCATATTGTGAAAGAGTTCGGCATTTGTCTCCCCAGTGAGTAAAAGGACTGTTGCAGCCACCAGTCTGCTGCATACACTGCAGGCACCCCTACAAGACCTTTTTTCCATTCACAAGGGAGACAAACATTGATTCTTTCACAATACGAAATGGAACCCTAGTATGGAATATTAAAAGGCTACTGATGTATGTCAGGTATCTTTTCAATAAAATATGCAAAAATGTTCATCAAAGTACATATATTGTTTTCATTCCCTTCTAGTATTTTGGTAAATTTCCATTAAGCGCTAATTTCATTGTAGACAGTACTGTATATTATTTTCCTTAATACACATTTCACCATGGAAACAATGTAAAGCAATGCAAGAGGCTATCTATGTTCATGTTAATTTTTGCTTGCTCACCCAGCTCTCTCTAAACTCATTTATTTTAAAACTATAGCCTTGTTTATCTTTACTGATGATAGCAGTGTGGGAAGTGTCGGTATTTTGTTATATTATGTTTTCTGTGACTGGAAAGGAACAAAATATGAGTGATTTGAAATTTTGTGGGGTTTTTTTCAACATATGTTCCTAACTCTGTTTTCCCACTGTTAAGAACAAAGGCTGAGCTACAGTTTCCATCATCCTCAACTGCTGTAGTCAATAGTGCAGAGAATTCATACAGGCATCTTTTTGGGTGTGTGTGTGTGGGGGGGGGTTGGTTCCTGGCTCAGAACCCTCTCCTACTTAGATACCATCAATTGCAGAGGTGGGTTTCAGTAGGTTCTGACCAGTTCTGGAGAACCGGTAGTGGAAATTTTTAGTAGTTCGGAGAACCGGTAAATATCACCTCTGACTGGCCCCACCCCCATCTATTCTCTGCCTCCTGAGTCCCAGCTGATCAGGAAGAAATGGGGATTTTGCAGTAACCTTCCCCTGGAGTGGGGTGGGAATGGAGATTTTACAGTATCCTTCCCCTGCCATGCCCACTAAGCCATGCCTACCAAGCCATACCCACAGAACCGGTAGCAAAAATGTCAAAACCCACCACTGATCAATTGATGTTCTTTCTTTGAGACAAGAATCCTACAAAGTGTTGTAGAATGGACTTGTTTAACAAAGTTAAATAAAAAAAATGACACATCTCAAAATTTTCCCCACTTTATCTCTTCATTAAGGCTTTGCCCTGATAGCACATATTATTAAAAACTGCCAAATTCTGCTGTAGATGAAGAGATTCTAACAAATGGAAATCCAGACCTGGGACAGGCTATTCAATGATTCACAGGCAACTAATTTTGCAGAATAAACATCTCAGGATGCTTTTTTATTCAAAGCTGGTCTTTTTATTTTACAAAGTAAAGATTCCCTAGCAATCAAACAGGATTTGATAAGCAATTCAGTATAGAAACTTTCCCATATGGGCAGAAATTCTTTGAAATTTTAATTACAGGTGTCTGGCTAGATTGCAGCAGATTGGTGGGTCTTGAAAAACTAAGCAGTGGTTAATATATGGATGAGACACTTACCATACTGCTGTTAAAAAAAAATAATCACATATGTATTTGTTCTTGAAGTTGCCTGAATTTTTATACCAAAAAATAAGACCAATGTTTTATTAATGTGCTAATAAATTGTGCTACCTACTAGGACACATCTCCCAAGGTTGAAACTGGTTTGCTTTTCCTTTATATTGTATGCAAAATCCATTTATTCTATTTTTGCAATATGCTTATGTAATTTTTATTAAAATACTTGCATATATAACAACGAAGAAGCTGTGAGACCATGAGTTCTAGTCCCATCTTAAAAACAGAGACAGGTGGGTGACTTTGGGCCAATCATCGCTTTCTCAGCCCTGGGAAGAGGCAAGAGCAAACTATTCCCCAAAAATTGCCAAGAAAACTGCAGGAACTAAGCAGTTGTCAGGAATCAATGCAGAGAGAGAGAGAGAGACAGAGGGAGAGAAACAGACAGACAGAGAGAGAGAGACAGAGAGAGAGAGAAAGAGAGAGAGAGAGAGAGAGACAGACAAAGAGAGAGAGAGAGAGAGAGAGAGAGAGAGAGAGAGAGAGAGAGAGATTTCTGTATCCTTTCCTAATAAAGACATCTACTGTATTTTTTTTTATTCTGAGTATTCTATACCTGCATTTTGAAATGTCCAAAGATTAAATGATAATTACATTTTGATTTGTATATTGCTTTAGCATCACTTGATATGTTTGCATTAAATTGATCTATCCTCTTTTATTATTACTTCTTGTTTTTAAAATGGTAAGGCTCCTAGAGTCTTGTGGAGTCAAGGGGCCTCTAAATAATAATAATGAAATAATAAATAAAATAACATTCTAAATCCAATAAATTTCCTCACCACCCTTGTTTCTAACTTTCTTTGTTGGCAGATCAAGCATTCAAAAAGCAATAACTTAGCTCATTTCCAAATCAGAACATAATACTGAAATAATGGCATTTTGGGGTAAACTATCTGGTTTCCTATCCTTTGCTAAATATTAGCATTTTGATTTTGCAGAACTCAAGCACACAATAACAGATTATTTAAGGAAAACAGATGGAAAGGTGTGTTTGATTATATCTCAGGCTACAAGGAATGCATTTCTTGCTTGGATAAATGTTTCTGAATGATCTCTTGGCTTGAAGGCCAGACCAAGTATTGCATGAAACTTCAAGGCCACACTCCACAAATGTGATCTGTCCCCGTCCACACACACACACAAACACAGCCAGCCGAGGGTTAAGGAAACACTTTGGCACACACCCAGGTCTTTATCTCCAACTTGGCAGTGATTTACACACCGTCTGCCAAGTGCGTTTATTTCCACAAAACAGAAAGATAAGATACTTAGCGTACAAAAAGTCCAATCAGAATAATATTTCTCTCAGCAGTTCCGGACGAGGCTTTAGTGACTATCCAAGGTTTACTTTTGTTCGTCACAAGGATCACTGGCCACCACCCTCTATTATATAGTCTCTGGGGTGTGGTCCAGTGACTCAGTTCTAATCCCTAGCACGCCTCCTGAGCTGCTGCAATCGTTTATCACGCCTTCAGAGGCGTGCGTCCAGGAATGATGTTTCTCCTTCGCTCTCATCCGAGCCACCTGTCTCCCTGCTAATCTCCTCTCCCTCGGCCGGCACCTGAGACAGTGCCAGAGGGGAGGGGCCTGGAGAGGGAGGCCTGGCTGACTCCTCTTCCTCATGCTCGGAGCTTTCTTCCTCCAATGGGACAGGCTCAGAGGGCGGGGCCACAACAAAATGAATGGAGACGGAACTCATCCTGTGGGAAACTTTTAATAATGGTAAAGGATGAAATGAATAGATGAAGCATTTGCTATGCTTAAGGCACCTATTTTTTCACTTAACTTAATGACATAAAAGGCCATCTATTCTGGATGAGGCATTTCTGGAATTACAGAAAAGATGGGTGAAAGCTTAATCTGAGTTGCACTTTTGGCACTCTTAGTTTATGAACTACTATAGGATTTGTTATTGCATGGGATAAACTAACTTAGGTTTAAGCATAGCCCAAGCTTTTAGCTGCCCAAGGCACAGGATTAAAAAGCTTTCCTCCATTCAAATTACAAGTGCTAACTGAAGTCTTGTTAGATTCTCTCCGCTCCCCCCCCGCCCCCAAATCTGGCAAGAAGAGAAGAGCAGGTTATCTTCTAGGACAGGTTAAGGTCTCCAATTCTTTCCAACTATCCACCAATTACTTCCAGCTTTAAGCACTCCAGTCTGCCTCATGGTTTGATTGGCCTTGGATATCCAAAAATGGAATGAATTGCAATTCACACAAACACATAGTTCCTTCAGAATTTAGCTGTCAGGCTCCCAAAACCAAGAAAGACATGTTGAGATTCTCCTGAACAGATTTCTTTATGGTTCCTCACCTGTAGACAGAAATATTTCCAAACAAAAGCAGACTACCTTTACCTAAAATATATACTTTGGGAACTATTAGAGAGGAGCCATCTTCATTCTCTTTCTCCCAAACAAATTCCAAACTGTGATGTCTCTTGCTCCTCTGGAACACATCCTTCTCTCCTGGGAATCTGGATAGAATTCCAGTTCAGCAACCTGACTATGTCATTCAATTCACTTATTTTTGATAGAAGCATTTTGAGCTCCTCCTACAATGAGCATGAAGGTAAGATCTAAGTATGAACTCAGCTTTTGATGAGTCCATGGTCCTTTGTTGGCAACCATCACAGACAGTTTCTCAGTCCAAACATTAAGATTTCCTGTGGCTGTGCTGTGGGTATGGAGTCTCAGGATCTGGAGGCTTATCTTTAGTATTGGGTGGGGTGGCACTACCCCAGACAGACCCAGAGTGCAACTTGGGGGTTCTTCTAAACTCATGGCCTTTGCTCAAAGAGCAGGTGGCAATAGTAGCTAGGAGAAACTTCATAACTTGTGTGATATGCCAATTGTGCTCTTTTTTGGATTGTGAGGCCCTGTGCTCAGTCAGTCACGCCCTGGTCACACATATTATTGCAATGTGCTCTAAATGGGGCTACCCTTGAAGAGCATTCAGAAGCTACAGTTGGTCCTGAACACAGCAGTGTGGACAGTTTTGGAGGCCCCTAGAGTGGCAGATGTAATACTACTATTATGTGAGTGGCATTGGCTGCTAATCTGCTTCCAGGTGCAATTCAAAATGTTGGTTATTATCTTTAAAGCGCTTTATGTCATGGGTCCAGGATATCTTGAAATTATCTTTCCCATCCCACTAATGCTGGCAGAAGGGGCCTGCTCCAGATCCCATCAGCCAAGGAATCAGCTGGTGGGATCCAGGAGAAGAATCTTTTCTGCCATGGTTCCTGCCCCCTGGAACATCTTTCCACAAGAGGTAAGATGCGTCCCTCTTTAGCCTTCGGGAAAACCCTTATGCGGGCAGGCATGGGGGCCTGAAGAAGAAGCTGCTGACTGGAGGTGGTTGATACACTAACAGAGGAGCTTCCCACTTCTCACCTCCAAACCCTGTTTATTAGCTTGTTTTAATTTTCGTCATTTTAATACACTTTTATATCTATAAACATTGTTATATCTTGTTTATCCTGATGTAAACTTCTCAGAGTTGCCTAGGCCTCGGGAAATAAATAAAATAAACAAATACATTTCCTGCTGGTTTTCCCATCCAGTTGACATGAGGCATCTAAAAGCAGCCCTCCACAATCTGGTGTAGTCCAGGTTTTTTGGCAATTCACTTTCTTTCATCCTCATGCATATTCACAATGTGCCTAAACAGGAATGTCACATATAAGTTCTTTGGATGTTACAAAACGTAATACAGATGCAGTGCATCACTTTCTATGGGGAAGTGGCTTATTTCCCCCCTCCTACAGTTCATGCCTCAATATTGTCCTTGTTTCCTCTTAAGAGTGCTTGTGATTCATAAACAGAAGATATTTGGATAGACAAAAGATGAGACTATTGCCTCTCTTCCAGTGTCTTATCCTTTGTGTTAAGATGCTAAACTTTTTTTTAAAAAAAAAAATCCATGAACAGGTTATTTTTTCCCCTCCTTTTAAAAAGGCACCACTGATAAATGTTTATTTAGTATTTCATGTTTGATCTCTCCCCGCACCCCCTCCCCAAATACAATCTTTATACCAAAGCTGGAATCTATTTTCTGTGACTACATATAAATGCAGCACACGCTCAGCGGCCTAACAGATGCCATCTGTAAAAGCATTTACTTTAAATTAGTGGAATAAGTAATCAAAAGGGCTTTGTACTTAATGCAGAACTTTTGGTGACTATTAAATGCTCATTAGAGGGTGTTTTTGCTGTATGACTGTCAGAATCAGCAGGACGTTTATGATAGATTTCCTGAGTAGGTCAAGATTGAATATGATTTTACAACTTAAAAAACATAAATGAATGCAGGTTATTTCAGCATCACCAGATGTTCCAGAAACTCCCAAGCCTCAACAACACAAAACAAGCTAACAGCAAATTTAAATTTTGCAACAATATTACAGTGCAGATTTCTTTGTCAGATATTTAGCTATCTTCCTCCCCAGTCACAGAGAGAAAGCACTTCAAAAAAATATTTTCAAGTGATTTTCAAAAAGAGGCAAAAAGCCAACTATGCCTAGAATTTGGATGGGGGGAAGCTACTTCTGATCCAGGAATGTCCAAGGGATGCGATCCATTTTTCAATACAATTCCTATTACTTTCAACACTACAGATTCTACACAAGGGCACAAGTGGTTTATTTTTAAAACTCAGGGAAGTTTTTAAAAAGAAAGAAACCATTTACAGGAACGCTCAGGGCCTTAGGCTATATAACCAATTTACTCTTCTCTCACTAATGTGAATAGACTTGGTGCTGTAGAATAAAGGAGCTGTGAACTGAAATTACTGTCTGAAAAAGAATATCATAAAAAAAGGTTACCAATTGAATCATCCTCTTTTTCTTCTTTTCCTTCTCACCCCCCCCCCCCCCCCCCCGGTTTTCTAATGGAATTTTGATGTTCTGAAATTTCGTTATGCATTTATTTTAAATGGCTATAATTGTATCAATCAGTCAGTCTTGAACTCACAAAGAAGCAAAACTGGAAGATAAGAAAATTGAAAAGGATTGTGTGCAGATGGAATTTAGTAATGTCTAGTTACTAACTGGCCAGCAAGGCATGAGAAAGAAATGAACAACAATTCAAACAAAGACAAATTAAATCTACCGGAATATGCCATTAAAATTCTCTTCTGTAACCTTTAACTACACAAAATAGTGCATCATAGGGCAAAAGGTTTTTCAACCAAAGTTACATCAAATGAATTAATCTACAGAATGTGTCCAAAATCCAGGACATATAATTTCCTTGGAATTGAAATTTGGCAGATTTTTATAAAACATTTTAGGACATAAAAGTATCATAAATTAACATAATACAAAAATGTCATAAAACATTTCCCATGGCCAACTCCTGATGTTTGACTGTGCTTTATAGCTCAACATGGGCTACTTTCATGGAAATTCACCTCTGAATATCTCTTTGAAGTTTTAAGAATTTTTCAAGTACTTTAGAAGTTCTGCCATTGTTGAAGGCAGTAAGGAATAAGATAAGGAGCAATGGAGGGTTTTGACTTCCATCCTCTGCTTAGGTAAGAAAATATATCTGATGTCCAAATGGGTCATGGGCAGTGGTGAGATTCAATTTTTTTTACTACTGGTTCTGTGGGTGTGGCTTGGTGGGTATGGCATGGCTTGGTGGGTGTGGCTTGGTGGGTGTGGCAGGGGAATGATACTGTAAAATCTTCATTCCCACCCCACTCCAGGGGAAGGATACTGCAAAATCGCCATTTCCTCCCAATCAGCTGGAACTCGGGAGGCCGAGAATAGATGGGGGCGGGGCCAGTCAGAGGTGGTATTTACTGGTTCTCTGAACTACTCACAATTTCTGCTACTGGTTCTCCAGAACTGGTCAGAGCCTTCTGAATACCGCCTCTGGTCATGAGTTGTCTAGTAATAGTTAATTTCTTTTTGGAGTAAGGAGAAGTAACTTTGAATTTCCATCACTGGTTGAAGCTGCTGGGAGCTACTTGTCTGCTTATTCAAAACTATTCTTCTCAAGCAATACTTCTGCATAAAAGGAAGATATCTGGAAATAAGTAAAGCAGAGCGCTGCAATATATGCAATCCAATTTGTGGCTTTATTTTCTACACACCTGTCACACTATATGGAGAATTTCTTCATAATAAACCATTCCAGGGAATCCATTTGAATGCTGTGTTTAGGAAAAAGCACTGATCGCAAACATTAGTAATTTCCAATCTAGGCCGCAGAGAACATTATAGCTTTATTATTACTCTTTAATTTGAACTCACCCGTTGGATTCTGCATTCTGCTTTGGTTATCACTTTGTAGGATTCTAAGATGGGGTGTAATCAGAGGTTCCCAACTCCCAGGCCATGGCCCATTTGGAACCAGGCCACAGACACTGGGGGTGAGCGTGCATGTAGCTCCACTTGTGTGAGTGGCAGGCATGCCCACCACTTGCACAAATGGAGCTGCTCAGGCACACATGTGCCCTCGCCCGCTGCTCATGCAGAACCATCCCGTCTCCCCCACACACACTAGTCTTCAAAGACAGAAAGGTTGGGGAATACTTGTGTAGACAATTGTTTCAATTGTTTCACTTTATTATCCAGGAATGAAGGTAGAAAGGGAATAATATGGGAATAGTACCACCTGGAAAAAGTTATGTCAGAATGATGATGTGAATAAAATTACTGTATGGTGTAGTTTCCTTTCCACATCATTATCTCCTTTCTTCCTGAATCCTATCTATTATTACATGGGGAACAGCCTCAAAGAAGAAGAATGGTGTCCGTCCTGCTTTCCTAAAGATCAATCTTCTTCTTTTACATTTTGCCATATGCCATAAACTTCCATATCCTTCACAACAAGCCAGATGTAAACATACTTCTGCTGGTAAAGAGAAGAGATGCTTTAGTTTTAAACTTGCCTTCTTTTTTTTTTTTTTAACCAGTGTGAATTCTTTATAGGTGGCCAGAGTCACTGGCTTGAGATGGGTAGCTGTTGAAATTGAATAAATAAATAAAATGCAGTTGCATAGTTCCATTGTGGTTATGGAAGCATTCCTAGTGGCATCTGGGCACATTTAATAATTGGTGTGGATGTGTCAAAATGACATGGAACAAAAGGAAGTCTGTGATTCTTTAAATTCGTGTTTAAAACAAAGCTGGGAAAAATTTACTTTAATTCATTAAAAATAGAGCCTCTTTTAGGAAGGAGGGGAAGATGAGGAAACATGTTCTGTAATTTGCTCAACATATATCTATGGAAATGAAGCTTTTATAACAGAAAGTCAGCAAGTTGGATTTTTTTTTAAAAAAAAATTAACTGTATTGGAACTATATTAAAGCGTTTAGCAACAAGAAGCCCTCCTAGGCAAAAGTGACTTTATTTCGTAGAACTTTTTGCAAAGTTTCCTCGAAGCTAAATTGGGTCAAATAATAAAGGGCAAGAGTTAACCTTTTCAGTTCTCCTGCAGAGTATGGAGTATACCGTTAGCATCTCAAGGGAAAATGTGGCTTTTTGAACTTCATCTATTCTTCATGTCAAGAAAGTATCTGCAATTAGAGCAATTACATAAGCAATGCACATTTCTAACGCTGACATCCTTTGCATAGAAGAAAGTGATGGATATTCCTACATATGACAAGGCATGCATTTTCTGTTTCATGCTTTGGTGTCCTGAGGGGGCAGACAAATTGCATAAATAAAGAAACAAACAAATATGTTAATAAAATAATTTTCCCCCACTTTTCTTAAAATTTAAGTGACCCTTTTATGATTTCTCTCTTCTTATCACCCACAAGCAAAACACAAGCAATATTAAATTGGATTTGGTCAACTATTTATATCAACTATTTCCATTTCCATTTATTTTTCTAAACATTTCTCCTAACAGAAGTATGTTTTAACATTACATTGGCCTACAAAAATTACATAACCAAAGACAAAAACAATCAAGAAAATAATTTTAAAAAACAAGAAAAGAGATCAAAAGAGATTTATAAACATGGTAAACTAACTATAAAAAAAGAAGAAAATAAGGCCACATCCATGAAAATATTAGCATGCTGGCTAATATTAACCTGAAATTTCATATTCATATTTTAAAAAAGCAAATAATTAAACTGGGTCATTAGGCAGTCATTAAGAACTGTAATTGTTATAGCTCAGATTATAAATTATAAATTGAGATAAAGGGCTGCGATAATTTCACTTAATTGAAGAAAATTGGAAAATAGCAGAAATTATAATAAAAATATGATCTTCTATTCAAGAAAAGCCAAAATTATGTTTATTTAATTAATTTACTTTGAGAATAGCCCCACCAAAGCAATTATTCCTCTCCTTCCAAAGCAGCTTATAACCAGGACATGTGATCACCTCCAGATCCTGAGAGTCAATAAACATTCCACCTCAACTAGTTGTTTATTTTTTGTCCTCACTATTTATTTTATTTATTTATTTATTAGTTTGTCAAACATGTACAAGATAGCAGGTATGAATATGAACATGGACATGAATGAAGGAAATGAATACAAATAAATGGGGATAGTAGGACAGGGATGGTAGGCATGCTGGTGTGCTTATGCACGCCCCCTTTATGGACCTCTTAGGAATGGGGTGAGATCCACAGTAGACAGTTTAAGGTTGAAGCTGTGTGGGTTAGAAGATGTAACAACAGAGTCAGGTAGAGCATTCCAGGCACTGACTACTCTGTTGCTGAAGTCGTATTTTCTGCAATCGAGTTTGGAGCAGTTTACTTTGAGTTTGTATCGATTGTTTGCCCATGTATTATTGAGGTTGAAACTGAAGAAGTCATTGACAGGTAAGACATTGTAGCAGACAATTTTGTGTACTATGCTTAGATCAGACTGCAGACGGCATAGTTCCAGATTGTCTAAGCCCAAAATTTCAAGCCTGGTAGCATAAGGGATTCTATTGTGAATAGAGGAGTGGAGTACTCTTCTCATGAAATACCTCTGGACCCACTCAATTGTATTAATGTCTGATATAAAGTGTGGATTCCAGGCAGATGAGCTGTATTTGAGAATTGGTCTGGCAAAGGTTTTGAATGCCCTAGTTAGCAATACAATGTTACCAGAGAAGAAGCTTCGCAAAATTAGGTTAATAATTCTTAATGCCTTTTTAGCAATGCTGTTACAGTGAGCTCTGGGGCTTAGATCATTTGAGATGGGTCCTAGGTCCTTGACAGAATGAGGGTCGTCTATGTGGTCAATTCCGCCCAACTTGTATTTGGTATTCTGATTTTTATTGCCAATGTGTAGGACAGAGCATTCATTAGTTGAGATTTGGAGTTGCTGATGAGAAGTAGGAGAAAACACTGTCTTATCATCTCTTGCATTTGAGGGCAACTGTCTGTTGTCTTGCAAAAAAAATTGAAAGACAACTATAAAGAAGACCTTTCATTGGGGGGAAAGTGAGGGTTCAAAAAATGTAAATGATCAACACACACCCCTCCAAATTCTCCAAAAGCTCTCAGCTGCCTTGTGCTACTTTTTTTCTCTTGCATTAATAAAAAGGAAGACTGATAATTTGTGACGATAAATTGATTGCATTTGGGCTGATTTGCAACTGGACATTTTCTCCAATAGCTGTGACTACAAATGTATGTTGCTACACTACCTGGAGAGAGGGAAGGGGAAAATAATTTCTGAGCAATGAAAAAAACCTAAACACTAAATCTCTCTGGGATGGAAAGTAATGGCTGATATGAACCCAAAGCCGGAAGGCAACAATTTCTGCCAGTAGGAAAACAGCCTGCCCATGAGTTCTGCAGAACCGTAGCAATTAAAAAGAACACACCAGCTTTGCTGTAGTTTTCAATAAACTGGGAAAGAGTGAGAAATAAATCAAATTCACCCTCCCAAAACAGATACCTTTCTCGAGAACTGGAGTTGATCCAGAAGTGGTGTAAAACATTGGAGTGGACCTAGTTCATGCATTCTAATGATCAGGCAAGACCTAATTATCTTAAGATGATCCGTATCTCATCAGAAGAGAAGAAGTATATAAATCCATCGGTGACTCCAAAAAATAACTGTTGCTTGTTTCTTTGTGCTATCCATCTTATTTCATGGTGTCATTTTCTCCTTTAACATTTTGGGAGGTGAAAAAAACAACAACAACAGTCCTCAATTTGTGCAAAGCATAGTAAATTTAGAATATCCCAAAGGGCAGCTAAGCTATTACCATGGTTACAAACAAGTAATTAGGAACTGCTCCCAGTATGAAGCTCATGAGGTGTACTAAATGCCCAACAACATAAATCTCTACTTACAATTCAAACAAGCATGTATTGAGAGAACACAGATATAAGCTGGCAACTATAAAACAAATTTCAATAATATCCAAGTATATAAAAGTTTGATGGCAGTACGAAATCAATGAGTGAAAAGGGGAAACACTACAAAAGCAATTTGTTCCATATCGTCTGGGCACCTTATCGGGAGACAATTCATTTTTAATTTACCTATGAGGGATGCTAAGAAAATAACAGTAATATGGTCTGGAATAAAATGCTGGATCCTTTTTTGTTTGTTTGTTTGTTTTTATCTTTAAAGGAGATTCCTGGGATCTCAAATTATTTTTTCTTAAAAAAATATGACTGGGTCACCGTCTTCCAGAATAAGCACACAAAATGTAGTTGGAGCATATTCTTGGTTAGTTGTAAATCCTTTTCCTTGTTATATTCTTTTCCTTTTCCTATTTTATTTGAAGCTTCCCATTTTAATCCACTGCAATTTTTTTAGTTCATGAATAATCAATTTCAATTTGCACTAATCAGAACCTTTCTATTTTGATTAGACTTAACAGAAGAATGCTCTTTAAACAAACAAAAAATACTTAAGAATATAGATTACAAAAGGATGTGTTTACGGAGTCTGTGCAACTATATTCAGATCTGCTAAAGCATTTTCCTATTTTACAGTCTATGGAACATTAAATATATAACTTTTATTGGCTCTTACTTAGAAATTCTAATTAGCTACCACAACATATGTAATCTAATTGTCACTTTTCTCATATGACTAATTATTTGAAATAGGGAACGGCTATTCTATTAAGTACATGTTGTACATTATTCCCAACTGCATTTCAAGCAAAGCCTTAATAGGTGATCAAATCTGTCAGGCTTATGTTCTTTTTATCTTTTTATCCTTCTATTTCACATCAGATTCCAACTATGGAAATCAGCTTGATTCATAAAATAGAATCAGTTTGAGTTGAATTGTTATGAAGGACTAAACTACCCAAGGCTGTTAAGGATACAGAGCTGTTAGGCAAAAAGTCTCAATTCTTTTCATAGAATCAGTCTGACTACATATACCCAAAGTCTTTTAAAAGCTAAGCACTCAAAAACCCATGGCTAGATGATATTTTTTAAAAAATCTAACATATTTGTTTACTCCTATATTCATTAATCAAGTCTATTGTTTTCCATCCATTTCCATGGCATGACATAATATCCAGTGTCTCTGAGTAAGTTTTTTAGTCATAAATAAGCCTCTTTGAAATATAACTTTGAAAGATTCCTCCACTACTTAACTTCTCCTGGAACTGAACAGCAGAAAATGCCCTTGATTTCTAGAGCATAATCCTTATTCTAGAAAACTAATTAGGAGGTCTCAGGGTTTTTCAGCTTGATAGGTACCTTCTCAACTACTAAATGAAGCCTACATTATGAGGCTTCTGGGTGAAGACTAGATGGGAACAAAGGAATGCAGTAAACTCTAACTCTTTGTTGTCCTCTAGTGGTTGTGTTGCCCCAGAAACAGATGCAATTCTTTTAAGGGATGCATCTTTTTGTTTTGAATCTCAAACACTGCACATCTTGAGTATTTACATTACAGGAGTTGCATTGGCAATTCCATTCAAGATGCTGTTTTTGACTTTTAAAGTCCTACATAGCATGGGACCAGATCTTTACTCTTTCCAATGACACCTGCTTGCTCCATCTGGTGGGACTTAGACGGCATCCTCTTCTGTTGTAGTTCCAGCCCTCTTGAACATCATTCCTCCTGAGGTGAAGTTAGCCCACCTCTGTTAGCCTTCTAGAAGGCCCTTGAAACATTGTTTTTTCATTAACCTTGGGGAGTCCAGGGTTTAAGCTTCATAGTGGCTTTCTGGGATTAAATGGTGTCTGTTCTCCCACTTTCTTGGATTTTGTGTATTGTATCTGTTTATCCGTTTTTAAAATTTATTTTAGATGTTCTTTAGATTGTTTTGGAGTTTTTAACTTTTGTTGGACTGTAGGCCACCCAGAGTCACATATTTCTGAAATGAAAGGTTATCTAAATATGCTAAATATCATTACCAAGACCTCTATTCCAAAGACAGAAGGTGGAGAAATGAAAGAGGTTTATTTATTTATTTATTTATTTATTTATTTATTTATTTATTTATTTATTTATTTATTTATTTATTGGTTCGATTTATATGCTGCCCTTCTCTGTAGACTCAGGGCGGCTTACAATGTGTTAAGCAATAGCCTTCATACTTTTGTATATACCTGTTTAGTAGGGCTTTTGGCCCCCCCAAACCGTGTTCTTTTTTTATACAAAGTCATCTTATTGCCCCCAACAATCCGGGTCCTCATTTTACCTACCTCGAAAGAATGGAAGGCTGAGTCAACCTTGAGCCTGGTGAGATTTGAACTTGCAGTAATTGCTGGCAGCTAGTGCTACTTAATAGCACTTTAGTCTGCTGCGCCACCAAGGTTTGGTCATGTGGAGACATGGTTTAGGCAGGAGGTTCTGTTTGGAAGTAGATTAGTGTGCTTGAGTAAATAGGTTCATGCAGTTGATTGGAAAGTTATTGGAGCACAGTGCAAGTTTGGAGCATCTCTAACAACCCAACATCTTCCAGCCTTTCTGATTTAGCCTGGCTTCACCAGCATTTTTTGATTTGTCGTTTTAGAAAAGGAGAGACTTTATCTGATCTCAGGCTGGACTGAGATGCCAACCTTTTTTTCCAATTTAAATAGGATTGCTTGGACAGCTTATGACTTCAAACAGCTAACATTCTTTCTAAAAATATATGGCACAGTATCAGTAAGCTTTTTAGGCTCAGGCCTACATTTCTCCCATGGGTTATTCTTTATTCTTTAAAAAAATGGACAGGTATAAGTTATAAGAGTAAGGAAGATTTTGTGAAAATAAATAAATAACAGGCACACAGACATGTTACATTTAAAGAATCTTGGGATTATATATTTTTAAGCAATGTCATGTATTTTTCTGAATTGGGAGATGCTACTAATTGTCACAGTTACCTGTGACACTATTCTTCAGCCTGATGTTTTGCACTTGTGATTCTTTTAGTTTCTTCAGTGTGAACTTTTAAAGTTGATGATATTATTATTGTTGGTTGCATGGTCAGTTAGATGTTTAGACTGGATTTGGCATTTTTATCTACCTCCTGAGTCCTTTCCAGGGAACTAGGATATGCAGATGTTGTTGTGTAATGGTGTTAAAGGTATCCTCATAGAACAGGGGTGTCAAACTCACGGTGTCACGACCACGTCACGTGACATATCAGGAGTTGTTTCCACTTTGCTAAAACAGGCATGGGCGTGGCCAGCGCGTGACGCATCTGGCCCGCAGGCCGGGAGTTTGACAGCCCTGCCACAGAATGTAAACCATAGAATGTAAACCATAGAAAGTAAATCTGCCTTTGTGTGTGTGTGTGTGTGTGTGTGTGTGTGTGTGTGTGTGTGTGTAAGGCATCAGGGAAGTGGAGGAGCACCCCCAAGTTGTTTCTTCCTTATCTGTCATGCCTGTAAGTCTTATCCAGGTAATTTTTCAGTGTTTACTGAGTTTTAAATTAAATTGTCAATTAAGCAGTGGAGGTCAAATAGTGAGATGGGTGGCAAGTAAACAAACAAACAAACAAACAAACAAACAAACAAACAAACAAACAAACATCAAGGGGCACCATCATTAGCTGTGTTTAGAACATCAATTGGCCTTAATCCAGTCTTGGGCTATGCATAATTCCAAAGTGCATCAGGATTTCTGGATGCACAGCTTCTGACTGTCCTTCATGAAGACTTACTTTTACCTGAACCTGAAATATGTAGATTCCCTAAAGAAGCAGTATCTTTATGCCTGTGCAAAATTAACCACAACAATAAAAACAACAATTTCCTTGAGGAATATGTTTTTTTTTTTTATAATCAGCAAGTTATACTAAGAGGTAAAACTCTGCTACAATGAACTCTTACATACGGTATACAACCTCTGAAAATCTATTTTTTCTCTTTCTCTTTTATAGCCAAAAGCCATTTGGTCCATGGTTTTTTTTCTTCTTCATTTAAGGGTTTTGTTTTTTTTCAGACTGATACCTCTATGCATCCAGTCAGACGTTCCACATGGCAAGCACATTAATCCATATTAGTTGTCACAAATGGAAATATATTGCTTTCTATCATTCTATTGTTTATGCACAGAAGCAATATGGCTTCTTTTTGTTTTCTGTAGTGTTCAGAGGATGAAGGGGCAGGGAGTAAAAACTATTATTTATTGGCAAAGAAGCATAGCATTATATTTGCTATAAATATATTTGCTATAAATAGCAAAAAAGAATAGGGTTGGGGAAGGAGCTCCTTATCAAACCTGGCCCAAATGTGATTTTGTTGTCTGAGAATATTGTACTTATATGTATTTAAATAATAATAATTTATACAGTCCAAACTCTGTGGGGCACCCACCCAATTAACAGATGAAAAATAGTGAAAAATTGAAGGAATTAACATGTACTATGAAAATAACATTAAGAGTCTGGATGAAGATGGCCATTACTAATAATGTACTGGAAATGTACTTCAAGCTGAGAAAATCAAGCCTCTAAATCAAGAATAAGGTTAGAAGTGAATACATCATGAGAATGAAGATCTTAAAGTCCAAACTCAGTGGAGGAAATACCATCAAGGGAATTAACACCAGACAATGACAATTACAGTGATTTATGTCCTTCATCCACAGACTCTACTTACCAAGAAAAATAGGAAGGATGGAATTTTGCAAGTATACCAGTTGAAGAGGAAAACAGGGCATTGAAAGAATATCTGAAGGACAGTGAAAAAGATGGACTGAAGCTAATATACCACAAAGGCTTATTGTATACTGGAGAGAGCAAACTGTCAGGGTTCCAAGTAACACCCCCAGGCTGACACAAACTGGCCTACAGGAAAGACCAAATGAAGAATAGAAAAAAGACATGGCAAGGAAAGTATTGCATAGCCAATACACAAAAGAACTAGTAGGCAAATCAGATAACAAGACCTGACAATGACTAAAGCAGATTGAGACAAAGGAGCTAATTCTAGCTGCACAAGATCAAACCTTTAAAACAAATGCATACAAAGCCAGAATTCAGAGGACAACAGCAAACAGCAAACCTCTGTAAAGAAGCTGAAGAAACAGTAGACCATTTAATTAGAAGATTGCACAGACTGGCGATGAACAATGACATAACAAAGTAGCAACCATGTTCACTGGAATATCTGCAAAGAAATACCATTTGCCTGCAAACAAGAATTGGTGGGACCACAAAATAGAGAAAGTAATAGAAAATAAAGAAGCTAAAGTGCTCTGGGACTTTAAATTCAAACAGACAAGCACCTGCCAAATAACTTCCCAATTGTTGATAAGAAAGACAAAGAAGTCTGGATATTGAACATGACAGTACCTGAAGACAGCAAAATAGAAGAGAAAGAACTGGAGAAAATTACAAAATACAAAGATTTGCAAATAGAAGTAGAATGACTGTGACAAAAGACAGCAAAATAGTATTAAAAATAATAGGCATCGTTAGTGCAATTCCAAAACATTTGCAACATTGACACCATTGACATCGACAAAATCACCATCACTCAATTGCAAAAAGGAACTTTTGTTGGAACTGCTTATATCCTGCAATGATAAATACCTTTAACACCATCAAACAACCAACGTATGTCTATCTCAAGTTCTGGTTGGATAAAAATACCAAATCTCGTGTAAACATCTGACTGATTGTGACCAACCATAATATAGTGAAACTGCAGTCATTAAAATATCATGATGATGCAGTCACTCATATGCACGGTCACTCATGCCCTCGTCACCTCCCGCCTGGACTATTGTAACGCTCTCTACATGGGGCTCCCCTTGAGGACCACCCGGAGGCTCCAACTGGCGCAGAGTGCGGCCGCGCGGGTGGTAATGGGAGCGACATGGTGTTCCCATGTAACATCTCTCTTGCGCGAGCTGCACTGGCTCCTGGTGGTCTTCCGGGTGTGCTTCAAGGTTTTGGTTACCACCTTCAGAGCGCTCCATGGCTCAGGACCTGGTTATTTACGGGACCACCTACTACCACCAATAGCCTCCCACTGGCCGGTACACTCTCATAGAGAGGGGCTCCTCCGGGTGCCGTCAGCCAAACAATGTCAACTGGCGACCCCCAGGGGGAGAGCTTCTCTGTGGGGACACCTACTATCTGGAACGAGCTCCCCCTGGAGATACAGAGGATCCCGGATCTGTGCACCTTCCGCCGCGCTCTTAAGACCTTTTTATTCCACCAGGCGGGCCTGGCCTAATCTTTTCCCTCTTTTTAATTAGGCAAATTTTAATTGGTTTTTAAATGATTGGGGTGTTTTAATCTGTCTGGGCCAAATTGTTTAATTTGATTTTACTTTTTTTTAAATTTTGTATCTATGTATTTTTACTGTTTGGCTGTTCACCACCCTGAATCCTTCGGGAGTAGGGCGGTATATAAATCAAATAAAGTAAGTAAGTAAGTTCAAACTACTGCTATTCATTTATGGAACTGCTAGGAACTAATATAAATTGTACATGTTAATGTTTCCTACCTCCAAAATCACATCCCAGAGCAAAGGTGTCTACATGAGCGTTGGGACAAGTAGATTATGATCCTGCTTGTCTACTACAGATTTAGGAAGAAGCAGTAGAAGACATCAAAAACACATTGATTCTTACTTTTTGAAGGGTGGTTGGTTTAGCAGGTGGATTTAAGTTTCATCAGAATATCTAAGATATTTTCCACTATTTTAGGGACTTTTCTTCCATGTGAAATGCTTTTTTAGTTCATAGTATTACAAATGGCATACCTAATGCATTTGGCAAATCAGGGTCTGATTAACAGGTGGAATATCCAGGGTGGCCTAAGCACACCATCACCAGTTTGCCCTTCTCATTTCCATCTCTGTACTGAGCTGCAACTGCCAAACAGCTGGTCATCATACCATCACCAGTGACCAGACCTATTGTTCTGACCTAGGCTTCCTGAGTCACTAAAACACACGAGTAGTCCCAAAAACCTGTTTTATTTTAACAGCTGTGAATTCTGTTCATTCACAGATGAGTCCCAAATAGTTGTAAAGAGTCCTTTGGGATAAGGCTGATAATCACCCACCTTTATCTCCCTTGACACGCTGCCAAAGACCTAATTGGCAAAGTCACACAGAATCCAGAATCAAACAGAGCTTCAGACTTTAAACTGCACAGAACTAACAATGTTGCTTCCTTCAAAGGCCCACATGCCTTTGCTCCTCTTTTAAGTCTTATGGGAGGGATCAATCATCTCCAAGCCCTATTCCCGAGTCTTCCCTTTTGTTTTAACTGTTCTTGCCTTCTGCGCGCACTGGAAACAGTCTCCCCCTGTTCCTCTGCCTCGCTGAGGTCCGACTCTGGAGGCTCCGGAGGCAGCATGTACCTCCCAGATGGCCCTTTCTCTGCCTCCAAGGCAGAGCCCTCATCCAAGCTTCGTCTGAGCCTTCCCCAGACTCCAGGACTGGCCGATGTTCCTCCTCACTGTCGACTCTGCTGCCAGCTCCGCAGGCTGCTGATGGACCACAACACCTATTGTCAACTTTCTGGATAGCATCTTTAGCCTCTTTATTATCTGCCCTCGAAGTCAACAGGTCCATCCTCAATAGAACACTGGGTGATTCTGCCATGCAATTTTCTTTATAGGACTCCTCTGATCAAATCAGCATCTTTTAATACCAGAGCCTTTGTTTTCTAAAAGCTCATTCTAAAAAAGTTTGTGTGAGATACACACACACACACACACAATGTCTCAGATTTTAATTTTATTCTTCAGCCCTTCCTAAACTGGTGCCATCCATGTTTACTGAGCTTTATTTTGGCTGTATATAAGATTAGATCTTAGTAGCACTCTCAAAACATATGGAGATGAATGAGAAACATTAATCAGGATTTAAATCAATTAAATTTGAGAAATAAGGCATCTAATTTGGTTTAACCTCCCACTTTTATTTTCTATTAGTGGCACACATGTGCCCTTCATTTGAGGACTTGAATGTGAAATTAAGACCTTGGATGCATGAACAAGATCAAGTCACACAAATATAATTTCCATATTGTCTTCCATATGTTTTTCAGTGTGATTAGCTCATTTCTTATAATGAAACCATCAAGTGATGTATGCACGCATGTAAAGCCTTTATTACACAAATGGGACTCAGCAATAAAAGTCTCTTTAGATTCTTAGATTAGGCAAATTGGGAACAAACAGAAGAAAAATCTTTCAGACTTGCATGAGACACACTGGAGACTTCAAAAGAGGATCAGAAGGCAAACCAGAGCTGGAGTCTGTTTAAAAAGGGAAAGGGGAAAGGTTGTGTTGATGGTGTTGAACTTTGCCCTTTTGTGGAGTTCTGAAAAGCCATATTTGGAGAGAATCCCTGAAGTAGTCTGGGTCAGGTCTGGGTTGGTCAAAGCATTTAAGGGAGCACTTCCTTTCTCTGGAAGTACGGCTTTCAAAGTGTGTCCTGATGGCAACTAAGTAATTCCTCTCCAGAGGGGAGCAGGCTTCAATTACCTTTCATGACACACCAAATTGGTCCTTCAGGGCAAGATTAAGGCAAAGGCTCAGAGAGTTGGTGGTGGGTGTGTGGAGATGATGAAGCGCGATCTGCAATAATGATAGGCTTTTCTTAATCTTTTTGAGGTCATCTGATACGGAGAGATCACCTCTGTCTGAAATGGAGCGGAAAGGAAGTTTTTTTTTTTCTTTTAGCAAACTTCACAGGTCATTTTAATGAGGAGACATAAGGTGTACTTGTGACTCTTATATGACCATTTCAGCTTTTTTCTTTCTTTCTTTCTTTCTTTCTTTCTTTCTTTCTTTCTTTCTTTCTTTCTTTCTTTCTTTCTTTCTTTCTTTCTCTTTCTTTTTCTGTTTCTCTCATTCTCTCTCTTTCTTTTTCAAGAGGAAGAGAAATGTAAACTTGTAAGCCCACTGACAGAAAAAACACAAAATATTCACACAAAAATATACTTAGTTTAGTTACTGAATTAACTAGTGTTTGGAGTCATAAAATATATCGTACTCTTAAGTAACCAATCTGGATTGACTTTGCACAATATACTATACTAGCCACATACACCTTTGAATAGTATTAACTAGGGTGCAAAGTTTTCTGGAATACTGCATCCAATTTTGGTCACCACATTATAAAAAATATGTTGAGACTTTGGAAAAAGTGCAGAGAAGAGCAGTTAGGATGAATAAAGACCTGGAGACTAAAATATATGAATAATGACTGCAGGAACCTGGGTATAGCTAGTCTAGAGAAAAGAAGGACTAGGGGTAACATGATTATAATATTCCAGTATTTGAGGGGCTGCCACAAAGAGAGTTTGCCAAATGGAGTTTCCATCCATTGTTTCTTGTCCTGCCCGCTGGTGCTTTGGAAAACTTATTTATGGATCAACTTATTTCTCAAAGCACCAGAGGGCAGGACAAGAAACAATGGATGGAAACTGACTGATCAAGTAGTGAAGCCACTTGGAATTAAGGAAAAACCACCTAACAGTGAAAACAGCCATGGACTTGCCTTCAGAAGTTGTGGATGCTTCATCACTAGAGTTTTTTAAGAAGAGAAATCTCTCTTCTCTTCTACACAATCACTTGTCTCAAATTGTATAGGATCTCCTGCTTGAGCAGGGGGTTGGACTACAAGACCTCCAAGGTCCCTTCCACTCTATTCTGACTGATGTTTAAATGAACAAGCCATTAAATCCCAGTACATTCACTGACACTAACTCTCACTAACTGACACTATGAGTGTGTAACCTTTTGTAAAGTTTGCATGTTAAGAAAAAAAAACATTCATACATCAACAACAACAAAACCATAGAATGTGGTGTATAGAATGATGCTCTATCCACCATCTTGCCTATTTTGAACTTCTCTTTCCTGTCTAGATAACTGGCTGGGACTAGATAACTGTATGCAGTCAACGGATGCCAGAATAAAGATCAAAATGTTTCTGAATTTTATGGAATCATAAAGTTGGAAGGAGCATTGAAGGTCTTCTAGTGTAACCCAGTGCAGGAATCTTCATACTATTCTGGACAAATGACTGCCCAGTGTTTTCTTGGTGTTTAATTTTTTGGAAATTTAAATTTCTCTTGAAGTTTAAATTTACTTTTTCAGTTTAATTTTGAACAGCCTGAGTACAAAACTTGGGGTTTTTAAAAACCTATAATTTAATAAAGAACAAACTTCCCAAACTCTCAGTGTAATATTATATTCTTATTAGCAAGTCTTCAGAGATGTGATTGCTATTCTTCCTATTCTGCATACAATTTAACTTTAAAAAGCTAGAACAAGAGTTTTGTTCTAAACAAGCAGCAATTCCAACAACTGGCTTGACAGGTTTCCAGAAAGAGAGAGAGTGAAAATAAAGTTGCTATATTTATTCCAGGTTGGTTCAGTGACTGATCTTCCAGGAGAGTTAATTTTATTTCCTGTTTATTAGGAAAAAGGCTTATCAGAGATGTCATATGTAAGCAATTATGAAGGGTGAGCACTGAGATGGCAGATAATAGCAAATCAGTGCACAGAATAATTTATTTCTTTTCACAAGTAAAGAGAAACAGCACATGATCCCCCCCCCAAGAAGCAGAACAGGAGGCCTGACAACAGATCAGGGCTCCTTCCATTTTCTAAAAGCAGGAATGCTGCTTGCAAATAATCAAATCCTTTAGTGCACTTTCTTCAACTATTTTCAAACTTCCAAACTGCTGATCTTTCTTTCTAGTATCTCGAGCTGTGGGGGGAAAACAGTCTCCCAACCATCATAAGATAAATATCCTTTTTTTTTTCCCCTCCTCTTTTTTCTCTCCTTTTCCTAAAACAAATAAATAAAAAGTATCTTCATTCCTTCAGTGATGATAATCACAAAATAAGAGGGTGAAAATCTGAAAAACGGAGATATACATTTCCCTGAATTCTACAGTGGAGACTCACACATTTAAGTCATTCTTAAATTTATTGGTTTAGCCCTAGATTTTTCAAATGTAACGCCAGTGTTCCTCTGTTAAATTTCATTTTAATTGTAAACAGATTGCACTGTACAGAATGGGCATCCTAGAGCCAAGGGTCATGAAAGATCTAGGAATGCCTCTGCATGGCTAATCAGGAGTTTGGTTGATATGTTTAATGAAAAGTTACTTAGTTACTAGTTAATAGCTAACTTAGTAAAAGTTACTAGTTAACTTTGCTCATTACAAAAAAATAAAAATAAATCAAAACAGATACCCAAAATTCATGGTTAAGCACTTACATATATAAAACTCCAAGCACACTTTTAGATGTCCTTGTGTACAACCCCATTACTCCATCTAGTATAGCATGAGGAGAATGGTGGAGGAGGGTATTCTTTTGAGGAAAGATAAATTAGGTTGAACACAACAGGATGTATGTAGACATTTTCCATGAGAGCAATGATAAATTCTACTCTGAATTGATAGGATAGAACATAGAATAATAGAGTTGGAATGGACCTGAAGGTCTTCTAGTCCAATCTCCTGGTCAAGCAGAAGATCCTACATCATTTCAGACAAATGGTTGTCCAGTCTCTTTTTGAAAGCCTCCAGTGATGAAGCACCCTCAGCCTCTGAAGGCAAGCTATTCCTTTGGTTGATTGCTCTAACTGTTTTTTCTCCTTTGTTCTAGGCTGCTTCTCTCCTTGGTTATTTTCCATGCATTATTTCTTGTCTTGCCTTTTGGTGCTTTGGAAAATAGTTTGACCCTCTCACTTTGTAGAAGCTGCTCAAATATTGGAACACTGCTATCATATCTCCCCAGGTCTCTTTTCATTAGACTACAGTAGATATACCCAATTCCTGTAATGTTTTTTTGTATGTTTTAGCCTCCAGCTCCTTAATCATTCTTGTTGCTCTTCTCTTCACTCTTTCCAGAATCTCAACATCTTTTTTTATATTGTGGTGACCAAAAATGGATGTAGTATTACGAGGGTGGTCTTACTAAGGTTTTATAAGACAGTACTAGAACTTCACATGATCTTGATTATCTCTCTCTATTAATGCAACCTAGGATTGCATTGGCTTTTTTGGCTGCTGTAGAACACTGTTGGCTCATATTTAAGTGATTGTCCACTAGGATTCAAGATCCCTCTCATAGTTACTGGCATTAAGCCAAGTTTCACCTACTTTGTACCTATAAAGTTGGTTTTTCTTGCCTACATGTAAAACCTTACTTTTATCTATGTTGAATTTTATTTTTTTAGATAGGGTAATGGAGCCATTTCACTGCAGATGGAGACTACAGCCTATGGTGCTGGAGAAGACTCCTGCGAGTCCTCCTTGGATTGCAAGGCGATCAAACCGGTCTGTCCTAGAGGAGATCAACCCTGACTGCTCTTTAGAAGGCCAGATCCTGAAGATGAAACTCAAATACTTTGGCCACCTAATGAGAAAGAAGAACTCACTGGAGAAGAGCCTAATGCTGGGAACGATTGAGGGCAAAAGAAGAAGGGGATGGCAGAGAATGAGGTGGCTAGATGGAGTCACTGAAACAGTTGGCGTGAGATTAAATGGACTCTGGAGGATAGTAGAGGATAGGAAGGCCTGGAGGAACGTTGTCCATGGGGTCATGATGGGTCGGACACGACTTCGCAACTAACAACAACAACAATGGAGCCATTCAATTTTAGATAATAAGAAAGCAACATTGTCTACATTTATTTATTTTTTACAAAAGTGTGCTTCTTTCGGGAGGGGGAAGCTTTTTCTAAGCAATGAAGCAACTGCTGAAGATTCGCCAGCAATCCAGAAGGGGATCCTGGTTGGTGACCTTGAAAAGCTTTCAAATGCTTGCTTGCCGTACACAGAACATAAGGTGAAAGGAGGTTATTTGAAAAAGATATCAGTGGTGATAATGTTCTGTGTTACGGTTTTTGATGTCCCTTTTTAAATGACACAGAGCAATTGGAGAATCAATAGGACACCTGAGCACCTTCTAGACAAGCCTGAGTCCTGCTTTTACAGCAAGTTTTTAATGGATATAAATGAGTGTATCTTATAAAAAATTCCAATTCTATTTTAATACACAGTTCCAGGGATTTATGGTTTCAGTTACAGAAGGCAGCTTGTAAGGTAGGCAGCTGTTTCTAGACTATCCAAATGTAATATTATTTTCACAATATCATCAATAAATCAAGCAGTTTGTCTTTCACACCTCAGTAAAAAAAAAAATCTAGCTTTAAACAGAAAAGATTTTGCAGTGGGAAAAGAGCACCAGTCTGTTAGCCTGAGGATGCTTTCAATGTTTCCCAATGCACAGTTCTTTGGGGGACGATGTCCAATGTCCTTGAACACATTAAGGATCAAATGTTATGCATTTTGTAGATTGTAGATAGGAGAATTGGCTGTGTCCTTTTCCAGAAGGTCATCATTTCTCCACACTTTTAGCCAAATGATCCTAGAGACTACACATGAACACATTTCTACATTAACCTAAATCCTTTTCCATCCAAGAGAAGCTAAATTTTTTAAAGTGAAGTTTTTCTATGACTGTTTCTAAATTGCTCATTTTGGTCACAAAAACCCATACTGTACATCTATCAATCAAACTACCTTCTGCCTTTTAAAATTTTACATTTTTTTTTTCTATGAAGAACATTCTGAACAAACAAACAAAAAAACCTCATTAGGGTCACTTTGGGGGTATGACAATTGCTATTTTCTCCCCTGAAATAGTCTTTAAATAAGGGCATTCTGGGAAGTATGAAGCTGAAGTCGTTGGGTTGGTGGACTTTAAAGAAATTTGATAACTCCCCTCCTACTCCTACATGTTAGAGGGGGGACAGGGTAGAAGATCAGCAAAAAAAGTGCTCTTTCTTTACTAATAAAGGAGAATACCGGTATTTGTATCTTAGGGTTGACATGAGGGGTCCTTGGTGCTCTCTGAGCTTGCTTGGTTTTTTTTTGCAGACATTTCATTACCCAAAGAAAACATCTGCAAGAAAGCAAGCAAACTCAGAGAGCACCAAGGATCCCTCATAACAGGGGTGAAATCTACTTACCTTCCCTACCAGTTCAGAAGTGCACACGACGTGCATGCACGTGTGCAAACCCTCTGCGCATGTACAAATCCTTCTGTGCATGCACAGAGGGTAAAAAACAGGTTACTTCCTGGTGAAAACCAGGAAGTAATGACGACCGGGCGGATGGGTGGAGCCTCGCACTGCCATTGCTACTGGTTCTCCAAACCACCTGCCGCCATCACTACCGGTTTCACCAAATCGGTCCAAACCAGTAGCATTTCACCCCTGCCTCATATTCTCTCTTTGCTTGCTGACCTCCTCCCCACTTCTCAAATTGCTTCAAAAGTTTAAGCCAAGTCTATCTTCTCTCTTATATTAAACAGATGTATGCACAGTTTCTTCTCAAACTCCAAAATGGCATGAAAAGGAGATTTGCTCAATGGTTTGTTTCATTCCTATTCCTAGAGAAAGAAATGCTATCCTAGTCATGCATGAAAACAAATGTTTATTGAATAGCTGAAGCTGGATTGGGGAAATGGGCTTAACACCAGCACTATAACAATATATACTGTAATCATTTTGATATATTTTTAATCAGCTTTCTTAAAAATCCTCATGGATTACTCAGTTATGTACAAGTTGCAGGGGGAAAAAAATCTGTATTGCCAATTGAGACTGACTTTCATTCTTCTTGGTACATTGTCCTTCATTAAAAAGGTCAATTGGATTTAATCTAAAATAAATACATTTAACCATTTGGGGAAACTTTTACCAATGCACACACACTGTTAAAATACCATAATTTTTTTCCCATTGTCATTCTTCATACAATTATTTTATGAGGGTTTTTTAAATCATCATTCACATTGCACCTGGATAACTCCACTCAGATAATGGTAACACACTGCAAGAAATGATCTTGCTAGATATGATAATATCTAGATTGTGTCCTTTAGTATAGTGTGTTATCAGTATGTTAGTCATATTAGTTAATGAAAAGAAGACTTTCAATGTTCAGTTGAATAAAATTTATATTTGCAATGCAACTGAATAATTATTTGAATAACATTTAATTCACCAAACAGGTGCTCCTAATCTATCAGACTGTAGATTTAATCTTTTTTTCTGAATTGTGCCCAAGTTACTAAAGTATAAATGCTGAGCTATTTCTAGTAGAGATCATTTTAAAAAACTGTCTGCAGAAAATAAGAAAGCAAAAAACATGAGAACAGAAGTTGATTGCATTTATCCAACAATTAATGGAAATCATTTTCTTGTTGGGAGAGGTGTTTAACAATGTGTTTCCCAGTTTCTTAATTATCTCTAAATGGAGAGAAATAATGTACATAAAAAGAAGGAAGGGGGAAAACACTGTGTGATGTGTATGATGTATTAAAAAGGGGTGGAGCTTTTATTGCCGGTCGAGCCTATAAACAGCCCACCCCTGTTTACAGTTTATTCTGTATAAATCAGACATTTAAACCAGATAGTTGGAAAAACAAAGGAAAGTGAATAAGATTGTACAGTAATTTGCAGAAACTTAGATTTCTTGAATACAGGTGGTCTTTGAGTTATGACCACAACTGAACCCAAAATTTCTGTTCTTAAGTGAGGCATTTGTTAAGTCAGTTTTGCCCCATTTTATGATCTTTCTTGCCACAGTTGTTAAGTGAATCACTCCAGTTGTTAAGATAGTAACATGATAGTAAAGTGAATCTGGCTTCCCCGTTGACTATGTTTGTCAGAAGATAGCAAAAAGTGATCACATGACCTAGTGACACAGCAACAGTCTTAAGTATGAAGCAATTGTCAAGCATCTGAATTCGATCACATGACCATGGGGATGCTGCAAAGGTTGTAACTAAAAAATTGTCATAAGTCACTTTTTTTCTGTACCATTGAAACTTTGAATAGTCACTAAATGAACTTTTGTAAGTTGAGGACTACCTGTAATAAGATGCCAAGCAATAGAAAGACTTCCAGAATCACTTCTAGAACTAGTTCCAGGTCTCAAGAAATAAACTTTATATATCCGAATTATTGCAGAGCTCATTCAATTTTTGTCAGCTCTGAAGAGTAATATAGGAAAACAAATTCCATTCTGGTTGTGGGTTTTCCCTATAACATTAAAAACCTCAGAGGACGTGGCTCTCTTTCTTTCTCCTAACTAAGAAAGATTTAACAATGTAGCTATTACTATGTAGGCAGAATTCTTATTTTTCTTAAGAATTACCCTACTGTAGTTCTTCTGGTCACAAAATTCCTTCAAGGGTGCTCATCACAGAAATAGAATGATGTTTACTTATGTATTGTATTATGTATTGCCTCAATCAATATGAGTCTTGGTGGTTTACAACAAAATATAATAATAAAATAAAATGTACCTTTTTTAAAAAAAATACCAATATAAAATTACAGATATGAAATGCCAGGCACATAAATTACCCATGTATCCTAGTTTGATGTCCTCTCAGTCATTGGAGGCCCTCTGGAATAATTCAGTTGCCAACAAATTCTAGAAAGTCAGTAATATGGGGTCCAATTTGATATCAACTGAGAGATAGTTCTATGGTTCAAGCACAAACATTAGAAAGCAATAGAAGTGTCCCTCAGCTCCATTTACAATATGGTAGAGAAGAATTGTCAACTATCTCATTCATTTAACTAGCAAAGAAAGACTCTTGGGCCATTGTTTAACCAAGAGTACACTTTTCCTGAGCTTAAATGGTTGCAGAAGAAAAGCGAAGCCAGCTCTGATATTTTCACCCACAAAAAGCAAGATTAGCTTTCCCTTTCTCCCTTGGCCTGCCCATAGTTGTTATTCACTGTCCAATCACTTGCATTTCTTTTCGTTTGGGGAACAGGCTTTCCGTTCTGGCAGGCAAATGACCTTGGGGAACTGGCGTTGAACCAGGCTTTGAAACGGTCCTGCATTCTTGGCATTCCTTTAAATCCCTCCCTCAATCTCACCCTGCATCCCTCCCACTGTTGCTAGATGTTTGGCTGTGAGCAGGGGTTGCGAAGCAAGCCGATTTGCAGCCATGACAGTTCTATGGTTCAGGCATAAGCATTAGAAAGCAACAGAAGTGTCCCTCAGTCCCCTTTACAATACACACTGAAGAATTTCTCATGGCTAAAATTCTCCTGGCTCATACAAGTTGGACAGGTTGATTTGAGACTGGCAAAGATTGGCATCTCCCTCTTAAGTGTTAATTGCCCAGATTATTTTCAACAGTTTAAATTGCCCTTAGTTACCATAAAAATACTATCTTTTAACTGAAATTTGGGCTCCAATTTGGATTGTACAGTTGCACATTCAATGAAGCACTGCCATTGCTTATACCTCCTCACGAATATCATCAAACTGTACGCTTTTCAGACAAGAGAGGAAATACAGAGATCTGAACTGAAGAGAAAGAAAGAAGGCTAGTGATGTTGATGTAACTGAGATGGAAAAGAAATTGTTCCTTGCTTTGGATTATGAGTTTGCAGTCAATCAATACCCAGCACAATGGGAACATATAAGGGACCAGTAACACAGAGTAGCAAAAATTCCATGTTATAATTTATTGTCAGTTGGACAGTTGTTATATGTTGCAAAACAGGACCAGCTTGGAATGCCAACTTGTCAATCATTTCCACAAGTATCTAATAACTATGGACAATCTTAACAGCTGCACTGTAGACTCACTGCTGAAATGTGCTGAGGCACCTGCATCTATAAGGGCTGACAGTAATATTCTAAACATGAGATTGAATGAGAGTAAGAAGGAGAATAACATGTGCTTACTTGCTGTCAGTTGTCTGAAATCTTAATTGTCCGAAGCCTCCCTGTTGAGCTCTTGATTGGTGGGGGAACTTCAAAGTTTCCGAATATACAGCTTTGGAGTGATTCAGTGACTTAATTGTTACATGTCCTGCAGTTATACAGGTGTGACACTTCTGTACTTTAGTGGTAAAAGTATGGACCAGACGTCCAGGAGCTCCACAATAGAAACATAACCAAGGCTTCTCCTCTCCCTTTGACTACTGAGCACAGGGAGCCTTTTATGACTCTTATTTATTTGGGTTCTTAAGCACTAATAACTGAGGAACCCATAGAATTGAAAATCCAATAAGTATTCACAAACTGTATGGTTGTCTTGCTTTAGCTTTGAATCTCTTGATTTACTGTTACTCTTTTGGTGCAGGGTATAATAGCAGAATTTTGAAAACTTGATAGAATTTTCCTCTGCTCAGAGAAATCGGAAGCGTTGTGGCGAGACCGGCTGGAAAAGTAGTGGGCTCCGATGAGCTCTTCGAAAATCCAGCCAGATAAACTGCTGTCGGGGGGTCTTCGGACCAGAACCATCCTGTAGGGACGGTGAAGAAGGAGAGGCTTCTCAGATGACCAAGAGGAACACGCAAGTTCCTCGAAAGGTCAGAGGCAGCTCTTCAGACCAGCAACGGGGGGTGGCGGCCATTGTAAAATGACCGTTCTAAAGCTGGGGCATCAGACTAAGTTTTTGTGCAGGAGCGGTGATTGAACAGAGTTCTGGTATTAGGCGAGTGATTGGCCAACTCACAGGTAAAAGAAAATTTTGAATTGGAACATTAAAAGGTGTCCCGGAGCTGAAATGACCAGTTAATTGTCATTTGGGAAATTCTATGGAGTGAGAAGAACAAAGAGGAAGCTAAAATACTAAAGCCCAAGAAAGTTTTTGTATCTACAATTGGATTTGGAGAAACTAAAAATAACAAAAGAAAAGATCCCAAGGTAAAATATTTTTTTATGTGGATTTAAAACATTTTTGAAAGATTTGACATTTAATTGGTTTGAGAATATTGTGGATTTTAGAGACACATCTGCTGGTGAAAAGAGAGTACTTCAATATTTGTTGGAAGAAGAGAAAGTACAGCTGTGACCTTGACTACTAAAAGATAATTTGGAAACTGTGAGAACTTTTAAGGAGTATTTGTCTTTCTACATTGCTTGGTTTCGATTCTCAACAGCAGTGGAAGATAACAAATCTTTAACTTGGAGTGGATTGGATAAATATTTGGATTGGACATTATTTGAAAACAAAAAGAGACTATATGGATTTTAAGTTTTAATTAAAAGTGACATAACTCAAAAGTTTTAACAATTTCTTAAATTGGCAATATGGCATCTTGGATGCATGAGGAATTAATTGAGATGTTTAAAAATATGTGTGAATCACTAAAGGATAATAAAAAGTCAGAAATTTTGTTGGAATACACAGAACAGGGAACAGAAAAAGGAAGAAGGTGGTAAAAGAGATCATAAATAGGAGCAAGAAAATAATATTGAATGAAAAGGAATTTAATGCAAAAAACAGTTAGATGATTTCACTGGGATTTACAATGGTAAAAAAAGAGTTGATAGGGGGGAACATCCTCCCAAAAAAGAATCAATAAAGGGTAAAGAGGGAAATAGTGGAAAGAGATTAGGAGAAAGCTTGGGGAGAACTATTCGAATAATATATCTAAAAGTGAGAAAAAGGATCCAGAAGAAAAGATATAATAAATATAAAAAGAAGAAAAAGAAAAAGAAGAAAAAAGAAGTTAAGAGAATGTGATAAAAGAAGCAAATTATCAAGAAGTGGGATTTTAGAGAGACCAAAAGAAAATGGTTAAAGAAGAGAAGATTAGTAGAAAGGAAAAAGGGAAATAAGGTATCTAGTAGTAAATTTAAAGGAACTGTATTAATATTATTAATTGTGGATGGTCAATTAAGTTAAAGGGTTTTAATGTAAGATTTGAATATGATGATGTATATTGCTTATAGTAAAACAGAATAGCAGATGAAATGTGAAATGGTAATTTGGTTTAATTTTGAAGACAATTTAAATTAAGAGATAAGATAATTAATTGATGTTATTGTAAGAGATTATGGATTAAGGGCAGATAGTGATACTGTTTATGTACCAAGAAGAAATTAAGATAAGATAAAGTAATATGGAAAAAAAATATTATGGCTGAAATTGGAAATATGTAAAATGGATTTGAAAAAAAAAAAGAACAATATGACAGATGCTGATATAACAAGGTATGGTGAAAAATGATTAATTTGTGACAAAGAGTTATATAAAAGAGATGAATATGGAAAAAATGGGAAGATTGGAATAGATTACAAAGATATATATATATATATATATATATATATATATATATATATATATATATATATATATATATATATATATATATATATCATATATATATGATGTGACCAGGGTTGAAATCCAAAATTTTTCCCTACCGGTTCTGTGGGCAAGGCTTGGTGGGCGTGGCAGGGGAAGGATATTGCAAAATCTCCATTCCCACTCCACTCCAGGGGAAGAATACTGCAAAATCTCCATTCCAGAGGTGGTATTTACCAGTTCTCTGAACTACTCAAAATTTCCACTACCAGTTCTCCAGAACCTGTTAGAACCTGTTGGATTTCACCCCTGGATGTGACCCCGTCAACACTGTTCATAAAATATGTATGTTGAAAGAAAAATTCTAATAAAACTTGTTTACAAAAAAAGAATTTTCCTCTGCTCTCTTATATTTTTTAAAAAAAATCAAGGCAGGGTAATTTTGAATTGATCATTAAGTCCAATGCTGGTTTTTTTTTTTTAATCTAGTCCTTGGGAGAGAGTGTGCCAGAGTTTGAGAGGAAAATATTGGAACCAAAACTTTGCATATAATTGCATATACTTTTGAATCTTGGTAATGCAAATTAGAATCATTTGTTCCATCTCAAGAACATGGTAATTTATTCAAATTACTCAAATTTATCTAAATTTCTGGGATTTAGCATGATGATATTTCATCTCTACTACAACTGCATTCCCTTTCTAAAGGAAATACTAATCAATCTCCAGAACTTCTTTTGAGCAAAAAGACTAGTATTAACTATGGTACTTGTCTCTCCAACCTATTGTATGGAGAGAGACATTAGAAAATTAATTTCTTACTGTTCCAAGAACTATTATTTTGAGAAACATCAAAATTCTTATTATTTTGAGAAACATCACTCTGCAATGTTTTCTTAATATACTACCTCTTTTTTTAAAAAAAACATGTCTTATTAACAATTATACCCATGGATAAACCTTTTGTTCTATTTTATGAAAAATAATCTGTTCAGTTAACTAAATTACTTTGATTATCCTTAGTAGTTACTCTTATTGTTGTTGACTCAGTGTGAAGTGTATTACTCATGTTGCATACATAGATGCACACATTTTCTTTGTAATTGCCTTTTGATGTTAAATATACTTGAAACCAATATACTTCCCTAATTAAAAGGCAAAATGTAATTAGGATGCCTGCAAATGTAAGCTTTTACTTGAGAAGTAAATTGTATATTTATACTTTTTGAAACTTGTGTAATTTCCTGGGTGTCACACTCTAATTCTGCATTACTGACAAATCCTTCACTAGGGTTTGGGTTTTTTTTTTTTTAATTTGATTTATATGCCGCCCCTCTCCGGAGACTCAGGGCGGCTTACAATGCGTTAAGTAATAGCCTTCATACTTTTGTATATTTATTTGTCAAAATTGTCATCATTAGAATAATGATTTATTTAAGTGATGCTCAAAATATTGCATGAACACTATAGGATGGGGTGTCAAACTGGATTTCTTCGAGGGCCGGATCAGCATCCTCTTCCGGCTGGCGGGGAGGGGTGAGAGACAGGACGGATGCCGCCTACAGCACTCTGCCAGCCAAAACAGGACATGTGGGTGGGGTGCCAGAGGCCCTTGTGTCCCCTGTTTTCAGCCTGGATGGTCACCGGCAGCACCCTGTTGGCCAAAATGGGACATGGAAGGGCTTCATGAGGCCCCCAGTACCCTGTTTTCAGCCTGGATTTCCTGCAGTACTGTTTTGACTGGCGGAGTACTGCAGAGTGCTGTAGAAATGCTGGCAGAGTCTGCTCATGCCTGCTTTTTTTTTTTTTTTTTTTGTATGCTGAACAAGGAAAAATGATCTTCATGATTTATAACATCCATATAGTCTTACACTTACCTATGTAACTCCCTTGCTTCTGACTGCAGTGAAAAGAATTTCAGTTACTCACGTGAAAAAAGGAAACCTCTAAAGAGCAAAAACTCTGGCTTTACCAATGAATGTTTTACTACATCATGGGTTAATTAAGCTAATAAAAATATTTTGACTTTCCTTTTTGAATGTTTAGTAATGATGGTACCCGAAATCAGCCAAGAAGGAACAGGGTTACAATTAAGTACAGAATTGGATTAGTAGTGCTTTGAAACATCACTTTAGATCTATAAGGGGCACTTCACATATAAATTGCTTTATGTGTATACATCAAAGGTTAGTTATAACTGTGCCAGAGTTATGAACAAGATGACTGTGTGAAGATTCACTTCAGAAGCAATTTGATCAAATCTATGACTTGAATCTACTCATTGGCTTAGTTTGACGTGCAAAAATACCTTTTTCCTAAACTGAATCAATATGTTGATGTTTTAAATAGAAATGGTGCTTTAATATCCTCTTTGGATAAGGAGTCATTTGCATGCCTCTAATGAAAAAAAAATACAATGAGAAAACTGTGATGGAATGAAAATCCCTGCCAAGTCATTTATGTTAAGCGAGAAGCCCTTTCTGTAGTGTATGAAAGGTCTTTCCTCCTGTTTTTAAGATAAGGAAGGTCATTTATGTGGACAGCAAATTTAGAAAAGCAGAATATTTTTGAAGCAGGACTAACATAAACTGTATAAAAGCTCCTGAATATTTTTATCAAAAACAATAGATTTGCAAAGATATTTGCTGATATTACTTTTGTGACTTCTGAAATGTCTGTCTGCTTGAAGTCAGGTTGCATAAATTAACTAAAGTAAATCAAACATAAGCCAAAGATCATTTTCAGTTTGTGTAGCCCAAATTGCATTTTCTGTCAGGAAAAAAGTGATTAAGATTTTTTTCAAAAAAGAAGCCTTATACGGACTTTTGGCTGAAAGAAGAAAAGATAAAACTGGTGGACTAGGGAAGATTAAAAGGGAGGGGGAAGAATAAGATGGCAATTACCTTATAGAAAGAAGGGTGGAAATCAAAATTGTATTGTTTGGTAAAAATCTAATAAAATATATTTTAAAAAGGAAAAAAAAAAAAAAACACAGCCAGAATCTGAATTTTTTTAACCACTGAATTTTGATAAGCAAAAAGTGGCTTAGATTAGTACTACAAAGATACAGTACATAAATCAAAGCTTTTCCCCCCACCTTTTAGCTTTGTTACGTAAAAGGAAATTACTCTCAAAATGCATGGTTTTATAGAGACCTATTATTTCTATGCCACCCTTTCCCACCTGCACACAGCTTTTTAAGGTTGTGTCATATTTGCATTTGGTGGATGTAAATTGGAAATGGTTAATTACTTCAAATAGGCATTAAATGGGCACTTAATCAAGCCATATGAAAGTGTTTATTAAATATTAATTCATTTAAAATACTGAGATTCTTTCGTTTGTCAAATGAAGAGCTACATATGATTTAGCAATTTAAATATTCTTAATTACGGATTGCATATGTAATCTCTGTGAGTTTGGCACAGCTTTCTTAAAAAATGTATCTGCCAGGTATTGTAGAATTAGTTTGTTATGTTCACATGCTGATATAAAACATAAGACAGCAAAAGTTTCCCTAAAAGCCACATCTTTATGTGATGGACATGATCAAGTCACCGATGGACAGAATATCTATTGGAAGAATGGATTCTTGATTAAGTGCCCATTTCATTATTAGTACCCTTCAGAGGATTTATTCATTTGTTTATCTTTTTTTTTTTTTGCTGCCTCAATAATTTAACTCTGGTTGATGACAAAGATAAGAAAAAAAAATCATCCCACAGAAAATCAGTACAACATAACTATGTACAGCTCACACACGAATGGATGTCCCCAATCAATCAAATAGAGAGAAAACCTGATTAAAAGAGAAAGATTTTAACAACCTAAACCTCTACATGCAGTGTAGAGAGTTTTATAAGCAATAACTAGCTCATTGATGTGGGGCAGAAGCTAATGAAAAGCCATTTCAGTGATCTCAAAACACCAAAAAAAAAAAAAAAAAAATCCAGCTATCCAAAATATCTTAAGACCCAGTAGCCTAAGAAGAGAAAGCAGGAGTCATCTGCAACAAGGGTCTCCAACCTTGACAACTTTAAGACTTGTGGACTTCAACTCCTAGAGTTCCTCAGCCAGCAAAGCTTTGTGTACAGCTTTGTACACAAAGCAAAGTGTACAGGCAGAAGGTAGAAGAGCACATCCATGAATACCCAGTAGTAGTCAGAAGATGCGATGAAAATTCCTTAATCACATAATTCATGGACAGACTCATTCATAACTTCAGCAGTGGAACTCTGAGCATCCTAGACTAGGCTGCTAAACTAATTCTTGGAAGCTTAGAATTTGGAGAAATCAGCCACCAGTAGACACATAAAGATAAAATACACACAGTATATATACCATCCAAAACTACCAAGGAGAAAGCCACAGCCCCATTTATACTGGAAGGGGAAGTTACTGATCCTAACAGAGAGAAAACCCCACATCACTCATGATGTTATCTAGTTGGGTGGTGAAACTTCTGCAAGCAGATGATCAAACTCGGAGAGCACCACAGTAATCTCAAAATCAGTCTTTCTATCAGAGGTGGGTTTCAGCAGGTTCTGACCAGTTCTGGAGAACCGGTAGCAGAAATTTTGAGTAGTTCAGAGAACCAGTAGTAAAAATTCTGAATGGCCCCGCCCCCATCTATTCTATGCCTCCCGAGTCCCAGCTGATTGGGAGGAAATGGGGATTTTGTAGTAACCTTCCCCTGGAGTGGGAAGGGAATGGAGATTTTACAGTATCCTTCCCTTGCCATGCCCACCAAGCCACGCCCACCAAGCCATGCCACACCCACCAAGCCACACCCACAGAACCGGTAGTAAAAAATTTTGAAACCCACCCCTGGTTCCTATGCAGTGGTGGGATTGTTCCTTTATCAGTCTGGCCTTGGTATTGTGGAAAAATGGAAGCTTATAAATTATCTTCCAGTTTTAACAGACTAACAGAGATGGAAGGGATCTTGGAGGTCTTCTAGTCCAACCCCCTGAACAAGCAGGTGACCCTATACCATTCCAGACAAGTGACTGTCCACTTATCTTTTCTTAAAAGCCTCCAGTAATGGAGCATTTGATTTTTATATCATCTTGCTTTGAATTTTTGCTTATTTATTTTTGTATATGACAGCAATCTGTTTAAAGAAAGGTGTTAAAAATGGTTCAGAAAGAACAGAAACTTCTTTTTATTGCCATGTAGTGAACCTCAGAATATTCCCATTCCAAATCTGATAGTTATAACCTAAACTGGTCCTAATCTAGAGAGCTATGCTGTCCAACCAAAATTCTATAAAAAAATTCAAAAGCACCAAATCAATAAAAAAATAAAACTACACAGATATGTATTTATTAGGACAGTTATAATTTGAATATCTTCTTGGAATTGTTTCGGTCTGTCCACCATGAGAGCTTTTCCAATATTTATGTATATTTGTTTTGCCCCTTTCTCTTTTATTTGAGTAGAAAGGTTTCCACAAAAAGTATCTGTACAGTTCAACACATATTGGGAGTCCCCTTATTTTGTTGACAGCCTTTTGCATAGTGTGCTGAACTAATGCAATGGAATACTTTGGTGTTCTTTTTTTTAAAAAAAAATGATTTATATGCTGCCCTTTTCCAGAGACTCAGGGCGGCTTACAGTGCGTTAAACAATAGCCTTCATACTTTTGTATATTTTTATACAAAGTCAGTTTATTGCCCCCACAAACTGGGCCCTCAATTTACCTACCTTAGAAAGGATGGAAGGCTGAGTCAACCTTGAGCCTGGTGAGATTCAATCTTACTTTAATTGCAGACAGCTGGCGTTAAATTACAGTGCTTAGTCTGCTGAGCTATCCAGGCTCCTTTAATGGCACTGTGACACAGAGAGACAGTTACATCTAATGAACACAGTGACTAGCTTTGAACAGGATGTTATCGCGCAGCTCTGTCAACAAATGCCACTTTATTAAGCCATCAAAGCTATGCATAGGACCTGCATTTGGAGGCCGTGTATAAAAAGCATGAGATAGTTTTCATAAAAGCACAGAAATAGTAAGAATATGAAAGCTTAATACTATTTTTAGAATACAGTTTATGTTCCTGTATCATTAACTTGGTTATCTCTCATGATTCAGAAGATAGTCCTTTCTTCCTTCCTTCCTTCCTTCCTTCCTTCCTTCCTTCCTTCCTTCCTTCCTTCCTCTCTCTCTCTCTCTCTCTCTCTCTCTCTCTCTCTCTCTCTCTCTCTCTCCCTCTGCTTATGTTTCCCCTTAACAACTGCCATTAATTTACTGATACGCTGTCTATCAGGCATACATCATCTTGATTAGAGCAGTTATTCTAATCAAAAGGCTGATAATTAAGACTATCCATCTGTAGAGTTCCAAGTGCTAAAATGAGCTGAGGATCCTAATTAAGATTATTTAGGTGTTAGTTAAATGCCATCATTTGATTCAGCTAATCATACCAGCAGGTACATTAGATTTGCATTAATGTGCGGCTGCTGAAGCCAACAGGTTTTTAAACAGATACAGATGCAGGACTCTGCTATCTCAAACACTTTATTGGTGAGGTCAGATTGGTGGGGAAAATGTGATGCAGTCTACAGTTTGCATCATTTATGTTGCAGCAAAACACTTGCAACTCTTTGCTTATTTGTTTGGAATTAAGTTCCACAGCAAACAATATCTATTGTGGCTCTTCTTAGACTTGGGGAGAAGCCCAGACATGGTGTGGACTAGGATATTGTTTATTCACTCATATGAGATTGATCAATCTAACATGTCTTTCTCTGAATTTAAAATACTGTATATTATCTGGGAACTCTGCTATGTTTCATGGTAGGGAATCATTTCCCCCCAAAAATGGTTTTTTAAAATGTTTAGCACTTGCTTGCATGAAATATTAGTTGGATAGAAAAGAAAATGGAATTGTTAGTTGGGGAGGAGGGGCTTTGCACAGATTTGTCTGATGTGCCAATTGCTCCTTTCCTGGACCAATTACTGTCACTCATGCTTTGGTCATCTCCCATTTGGATTACTGCAATGAGCTCAGAGGTAGGCAGCACATGAATTAACAACCAGTTCACCCAGCATTGAAAATGTGAGTGTACACCATCTGTGCATGCACGCGGCCTTCCACACATGCACTTTGCTCATACATTCGGCTTGCACGCATGTGCATGGCTTAAAAAATGAAGCTAAATAGGACGGCATAGCGCTGGGGCATGTGGATAGGCCCACTCGCAGGTCGCAACTACTGCCCAAACCAGTCCAAACTGGCAGCAGCCCAGCACCGAATGAGCTCTACATGAGACTACTCTGAAGATCACCCAGAAGCTTCCACTGTTCTGAATGCAGCAGTGTGTGCAATGATGGGTGCCCCTCACCTATGGAACATGTCTCTTGCAAGAATTTCCAGTTTCTTGCACAATTCTGATCTTTGTAGGCATAGACATATTGTGGTTTTTGAATATATTTTCCAAGGCTTTCATGGCTTCTCTATCAAGTTCTAGTCTGTGGTGTATTTCTTGACTGCTTGTTCCTTTACTGTTGATGGTTCATCCTAAAAGGCAGAAGCCATTCACCGCTCCAATAGCTTTATTGTCAATCTACCTCTTGCCTTAATATTATAGCTCAATTGAAAAAAAATATTTCCTTCCTTTTTGTGCATGTTGTTGGCTTAAAAGCTTTGTTTTTTTTTTAATTAAAATTGAGTTCATCTCTTTTATTTCTTCCTCACCCCAACCCCTTCATATTCAGTTATTAAGTCACAGACCAGTACAAGTCACTGAAAATCTGTGTCTATCAGAGGTGGGTTTCAGCAGGTTCTGACCAGTTCTGGAGAACCGGTAGTGGAAATTTTGAGTAGTTCAGAGAACTGGTAGTAAAAATTCTGACTGACCCCACCCCCATCTATTCTCTGCCTCCCAAGATCCAGCTGATCGAGAGGAAATGGGGATTTTGCAGTAACCTTCCCCTGCCACATCCACCAAGCCACACCCACCAAGCCGCGCCCACCAAGCCATGCCACACCCACCAAGTCACACCCACAGAACTGGTAGTAAAAATTTTTGAAACCCACCACTGGTGTCTATGTATGTTTACACACATACAACCACACACACACACACACACACGACAACCTGTGACCTGATGGATCATTGTTTCAAATATATTTCTTTACCTATTCAGTGAAACAGAATGACCACGGGCAGGCAAAAGATCAGTGAGAGTGGGAGCAACTTTTTGTTAGCTTAAGTTTCCTTATGGAAAGCTAGCAGGAAGAATTGGAAAGCTTCCTTCTTTCCCTTCCTCCCTTCTTGCTTCTTTTCCTGCCAGTTCCCCCACTGATTTCTGGAAAGTTGTCAGGGAACATTGGAAATGAAGACCACATGATTGGAACGGACTGTAGCAACATGGCAGTGGTATTGAAGCAACAGCAGTGCAGTGGTGCTGAAGTGATTATAACTTTCTCAAATTTAATTCCCATGGGACCTCATATTCTATACGTTTTCCCACTTCTTGGTTCAATAACTGTTGTCCTATACCTTCCAATTTCACCTAGTTGAAAGTTACAAAAAGATACAATACTTTTAACAGTGAATGGATATGTCTTCATGAGCTGTGGTGGTGCAGTGGTTAGAATACAGTATTGCCAGAAACAGTAATTCTGCTGATTGCCAACTGCCAGCAGTTCAGCAGTTCAAGTCTCATCATCTCAAGGTTGACTCAACCTTCCATCCTTCCGAGGTCAGTAAAATGATGACCCAGATTGTTTGGGGGCAATATGCTGATTCTGTAAATCACTTAGAGTGGGCTGTAAAGCACTGTGAAGCAATATATAAGTCTAAGTGCTATTGCTATCACTATTCCATTCTCTGAACTACCTAAATATATTTCTGCTCTATTGTAGGCAGACTCTAAAAACTTATTTAATGTCTACTGATGACAATTTTGATGACTGCTATATAGCTTAGTGCTACAAAGTCAACTATCTTATGGGTTCCTGCTAGAACATTATACTCATGACAGCTTTGTCTTGATGCAACTCTCATTGATCTCTGTAAACTACATAATGAAGCTTCCCAACCAAATTGTTTTTGAGTGGTTGAGCATCAAAGCTGTTGGGGTTAATTGGTTCTTTTAATTGCTACTTTCAAATATTAAATGTCCTTCATGCAAATCTAATGGGAATCTATTTCTTTCCTTGTCCAATTGCCAGTTTATAGCTTTTTGGAAACTGATGCAAATACCAATCAGGTTTTTCAGATTCAAAGCGATATGTTCATTTGCAAGTGTTGGCAATAACTGATTAGTTTAATTGCAACTTGTTTAATAGATTTAATATTGGGTGTACATATTCCTGGCTGCTGAATAATGGTTCGATCAGGGAAACTCAATGTGTGTCACTCACCTAAACTTTATTCATTTATATGGGTGATAGGCATTGAGCTTCCTTGATTATTATTATACCCTTATAGGATGAACTCTACCAATTTGGAAGTAGTACTCGACTTTTTCTTATAGTTTGTTCTTGGAAAGTGTTATCTATGAAATGGAACATGACAGGAGATAGAATAGGGTTTTTCAAACTTGGCAACTTTAAGATGTGTATTGTGTATATTGTGTATTGTGTATATTCCTAGAACTCCCCAGTCAATATACACTGCTAACCTGAAATAGAACAAAACTTTACCAACCTCAAATAGCATGAAGAACTCTTTTTAATTGCAGAATAACAGAATAGCAGAGTTGAAACAGACCTTGAAGACCTTGTAGTCCAAAACTTTGCTCAAGCAAGATATCCTGTACCATTTCAGACAATGGTTGTCCAATCTCTTCTTTAACTTTTTTTAAAATAAAAATTACAGACATTTGTATTTATTTCATTTAAATTGATATGCCACCCAACTAACTATCCATTTCTACATATGTCAGAAAATGCAGGATGTGCCTAGCTGGTATGTTTGGTATGATAGGTCCTTCATAATCATTTCACATTCCATGGCCATCAACTCTTTAAAATACAATGTTCATGACCACAAAGATATTACCCTCTTCTGTAAAATATTGATTGCTAATAAAGTAGTGAGAATTACTATTGAAAGCATGAATAAGCAATTTGAGAACATTTAATGACTAGGGTCTATACAGATTGTTATTATACCATTTTTAAAATCAAATACAATGTTGGATGGATGGATGAATTGAGAGTGACTGGAGAATACAGCTGGATGGACAGCTGGATGGATGATGCACCGGTTAAATGCTCCCGGTTTGGATCAGATCGCCTGATCCGGTAGCGATGGAGGTGGATGGTTTGGTAGCAAAAATCCCTGCCCCCCCTCCCATGCCCAGTTGAGCTGCGCGATCATCAGAGGCTTTTTTTTTTCTTTTAAATGCCTCTGCCGACCCAAGCTGAGTTGCCTGATCGGCAGAGGCTTATCAGGCAACTCAGCTTGGATCATCAGAGACATTTAAAAGAAAAAAAGCCTCTGACGATCAGGCAACTCAGCTTGGATCGTCAGAGGCATTTTTTCTTTTAAAAGCCTCTGACGATCCAAGCTGAGTTGCCTGATCGGCAGAGGCATTTAAAAGAAAAAAAGCCTCTGATGATCAGACAACTCAGCTGGGATTGTCAAAGCCTTTTGAAAGCATTTTTTTACAACCTCTTTGCCGAAGAGGTTGTAGAAAAAATGGTTTTAAAAGTTTTTTTAAAAATTGGCAACACCTACATAGTCACATTATACCCCAAGCCATGCCCACAGAACTGGTAGTAACAAATTTTAGATTTCACCACTGATAGATAGGCTGGATAGATAGGGAGTTGTTGTCTTTTTAAATATTTGTTAACTCCACCATTTGTTAAAAACAATAAAAATCCTAAACTGGTACTCTGATTGAGTATTAACTTTTACTTTTATTCAGTCTGTCATCTGGAAGTCATTCATTCCAAACAAAAAATAACAAAAGATTTCAACAAAAGATGGGTGCCATCATACTGAAATGTCAATGATTTTTTTAAAAAATCTACATTTTTCATGAGCATAAAAATTATAGCATTTCCATAGAAATATATAGATTTAAGATGTTCTTGGTTTTTCAACAATGATAGGACCAGATGTATGAATACTATTGGTATTATAATAACAATAACAATAATAAAATCTTCAATTTGATTCACAGTCTGAGACTGGTAAAAACTTAACAATTTAAGTCCTAACCAAGAACCTAAGAGCTGTTAAGGTAACATCTGAGTATGTAGGCAGTTTTGAGTAAGGTTTTTTTTTTTTTTCCGCAAAGTCAGAATATTCAGGTCTGATAAATTCAAAATTTCCATGTATTTAGACAACCCTTTGGGTATTGCTCCAAGGGCTCCTATTACTATTGGTACAATCATTGATTTCTTCCTCCACAATCACTCAGTTTTAATTTGCAGATTATGATATTTCATATTTTTTTTTAGTTGTTTCTCTTCAATTTGTGTATCACCTGGTATCGCAATATCAATGAACCAGACTTTTTTTTTTCTTTTCCACAATAGTGATGTCAGGCATATTGTGGGCCAGATATCTGTCTATTTGGATTCGAAAGTCCCACAAGATCTTGACCTGTTCATTTTTATGAACCTTGTCAATTTGGTGTTCCCAGCAATTTTTGGCAAAGCTTTCAGTGTATGATTTTGGCAACTCGATCATAATGTTGTAGATAATCTGTTTGTGATATTTTGCTGCAGCCACTAATAAGGTGATCCACTGTTTCATTTTTCTCATTGCATAAGTGACATTTGCTGTTGTTACTAACATGCTGAATTTTTGCTTTCATGAAATTAGTCTGCAGGGCTTGTTCTTGGGCAGCCAAAATGAAGTCTCCAGTTTCTTTCTTCAGCACCCCTAATCTCAACCATCTCCATGTTACCTTTGTATCTACCATCACCACAATGTAAAAAAGACATTGAGACTCTAGAAAGAGTGAAGAGAAGAGCAACAAAGATATTAGGGGATTGGACACTAAAACCTATAAAGAACAGTTGCTAGAATTGAATATGTTTATCTTAATGAAAAGAAGGACAAGGATCCCTTCAGTATATAAACAAAAGCACTTTTTGTTTTTCTTCCCCCTATACACCAAATAGAATCTGTTCTCAGTATACTGTATATGCTACTAGTGAGCAAGAGAGAGGGTGGGGGGAGGGAGGGAGAGTGTTGTGTAAGTGGTTAAGGTATCAGGCTATATATTAGAAGACTGTGAATTCTAGTCTCATTTTAAGCATGAAGGCAACTGGGTGACTTTGGGCCACTTGCTCTTAGGTCTAGGAAGAACAGGTAAGAACAAACCATTTTGAAATCTTGCCAAGAAAACTACAGAGACTTGTATAGGCAGTCACCAAGACTCATAGCTTGAATTTATGCCTAACATGAAGGTATAAATGTAAAATCTTTACTGGAGGCTGGTAAAACTAGGAAGTTTGCAGAAATCAGCTTCTTTGTTGTTTTTAGTTGCAGTGTCATGTCCGACCCATCGTGACCCAATGGACAATGTTCCTCCAGGCCTTCCTGTCCTCTACCATCCTCTGGAGTCCATTTAGGCTCATCAGCTTCTTTCTATAAGGCTAAATAACAATAGAATCCTCTCTCCGTACAAAGGAAGAATGTTTGATGTTCTGGTTTCAATCATTAGAAGATTCTGTGGTCATTAGAAGTTGCAGAAATCCAAAAGCTGACTGAAGTAGTGGCTAAAACACTGGTATTCTACAGGTGAAAGATGCATATCAGGAACTTTAATATTCCTAGTGTGTATGCATGTGCATAGCTCTATGTTCATGTATGCATGTGGATAATTGTACTTTTTTTATTTACATCCATCATCTGACCCATCTCCACTACACCAGTGTGGCATTTTTTCAAATACAGTTGTTCTGGTTCTAGCTTTTAGACCCATACATATGCAAAATATCCATTCTATGACTTGCTTCATTTTATACTGGCTAAGATTTTCCAGTAGTTTATGCCATAAAACTGTTTGGTTGGTGATGTTAAAACTAGGACTGGATGGGTAATCACAGAGAAGCTACCTTTGGCAAAATGAAGTGATGATGGGGATATATTTTATGTATATGTTTGTGTGAATTGATGTGAGCTGCAAAATATCTGAACATATTTTTTTATTATTATGCACTGACTCGAAATCTATCTTATTGCTGCTGCTGAGTTAGAAACTGTGCTGAATTTGTTCTGATCTTTCTCATGTCTTGCTGACAGCTTATGTCTTTCACTGCAAATTCCCTGGTTCAAGTACAAAGAGATATTGGAATGGGTAAACAACTTTCTGCTGGGATTGGTTTCATCCACAATATGCAATAGATTATAACCCTTATCACTTGGAATTCATTGCACATCAAACAAATAGATTGGGAACAATTAAGATTTATTTCCCTGTGATGCAGACATTTTCAGTAAGTGTCCATTGGGATGTTTATTTGCAGAACACAGACCATCTGTGTTTGGGAATCTCTAGAAAATATGTTCTGCTTGGCTGCGAAGCTGTTTTGTGTGAATGCCTGAACTAGGAGTGGAACTGCTCCAGTGACTTAGAAATACGATGAGTGTCTTCTAGGACAAAATGTGCTGCAGGCATAGTTTACTTTGCCAGTATTAAAGAACTGTAGATTCTCAAGGAAATGGATTTTAGATAACTTTCATCTATATAATGTCAAATAACCTTTCTACATTTCATTCATTTCTCTTTACAATTGTTTTTCAGCTGCAGATTGATTGAATGGTTAAGATAATTCACTCCCTACTCCCAATTCAACAGATCAGTGTATTTTGGGTAATAGTATTTTTATTTCATTTGGTATTTGCTTATCTCTAAGAACAGTGTAAGCAAAGTGAAAATTACATCAATAAGAAGTTTGACAACATAATATTCAATTTAAAAGCATAATCTAATCTCAGTGTTGCCATAATTTAAACTGGTGTTCAATACCGTCACTGAAAAGAGTTTTTCCAGTTTCAGAAAGCACCAGAAAAAAACGATAAGTATTTTAACTCTTTATCTCCAAAATTCAGGAGATCGGACTCCAGCTACAATTCAAGTAGGGGTCAATTCCAAAAAGTTGATATTAAATGGGAGAAAGTTCAAAAACATGAAGTAAGCCTTTCTAAATCAAAGGAAAACTAAGCAACCCAAATCCAGGGGAATACATTGGAACATTGATTGTAATTACAGAAAGTAATTTAAATAACTGGCTGCTTCTGCTTGCATACACAGGTACAGATTAGACAAAACCAGGGGTGAAATGTAAAATTTGTTACTACCGGTTCTGTGGGCGTGGCTTGGTGCTGGGGGTAATGTGACTGGGTGGGCGTGGTTTTTTTTAAAACTTTTTTTTAAACTTTTCAAAGCATTTTTTCTAATGCTTTGAAAAGCCTCTGAAGATCAGGCAACTCAGTTGGGATTGTCAGAGAGACTTTATAAAAAATGCTTTGAAAAGCCTCTGATGATCCCAGCTGAGCTGCGCGATCATCAGAGGCTTTTTTTTTTTTTTTTACTTTTTAAAGCACTTTTTCGTCGGAAGAGGTTGTAGAAAAAAAGCTTTAAAAGTAAAAAAAAAAAGCCTCTGATGATCATGTGGCTCAGCTGGGCATGGTGGGGGGGCACAGGGATTTTTGCTACTGGTTCTCCGAACCACCTGCCGCCATCGCTACCAGATCAGGCGATCCGGTCCGAACCGGGAGCATTTCATCCCTGGGCGAAACATGTCTCAATAGCAGTAACTGCGAGGGGGATCTTGACGTTCTAGCAAACAATCATTTAAATGTGAGCCACCAGTGTGCTGCAGCCACCAAAAAAGCCAATGTAATCCTAGACTGTATCAACAGAGGGATAGAATCAAGATCATGTGAAGTGTTAGTACCACTTTATAAGGCCTTGGTAAGACCACACTTGGAATACTGCATCCAACTTTGGTTGCTACAATATAAAACAATATAAAAAAGATATTGAGACGCTGGAAAGAGTGCAAAAAAGGAATAACAAAGATGATTAGAGGCTAAAATATGAAGAATGGTTGCAAAAATTGGGTCTGTCTGGTCTAGTGAAAAGGAGGACTAGAGGTGACATGACAGCAGTGTTCTAATATTTGAGGGGCTGCCACAAAGAAGAGGGGGTCAACCTATTTTCCAAAACACCAGAAGACAAGACAAGAAAAATGAATGGAAACTAAGAAGAGAAGCAATAGTCCAAGTGACTCCATCTCAATAATTAAAAAAATGGCCAAATTTTACAGATATTCATTATGTAAACACTGCACGTTTTTCAGAAAAAAAGTATTTAAAGTTTCTTATTGATAAGAACTTCCAAATCTTACTTTTTTTGAGACACTTGCAATTATCAGTCTTGAAAAATAGAAGAAAAAGAAAGAGGAAAGAAAGCATCAGGATGAAACACGATAAGGATGATCATCTATAAATTTAAAGTGATGGGAATACATTTAGTTGAAAATCCCAGGAAAACATGATCTACAATGTCATCAGTATAGATACAGTAGTTAAACTGAAAAGAATTTATAGAACTCAACAAAAAAAAGCATAACAATGAACCAAAATAGTTCTAGGACTGAACTAGAACTGAAAAAAAAATGTAATATAGGATGAAACCAAGAAGAACCTAATATCATCCTTCCTTGCAGAAGATAATAAAATCTGGTGATCAAGGTTATCAGACCCTACAGACAAATACGCCAGGACCAGTACTGATAAATAATGGTTTACCTTAGTCATCATCAAACCAGTGACAGCTCAATGATCCACACAAAATTCTGATTAAAATAGAACAATATTAACAAATAGGGAAGAACTTGCTAAAATTATTTAAACAAAAATGAAGACACTGAATTAAAACTAGAAAAAACTGAAGCAGCCATGACATTTTTTTTCAAAAAAGGAAGCTATTTCAGAAAGTCTAAAAAGTACTTGAAACAACAGAAAAAGTAAAGAACATAGTAAATAATATTTAAAAAGAAAGAAGAAATGCATCAAGAAAAGAAGTGGTATAGTCAATTTCTGAAATTCTTTTGGTAAGCCTTTTTTTCAAAAAGTAGAGAAAATAAAACACTAGATGAGAAAGAACTCGGAATAATAGGGATGGAAGCCTGGAGTGTTTCAATTTTAGCCAAAAATATCTATCAGAATCATCAGAGCTAACTGAAGAGGGCCTTCCAATATCAGCCTATGGCAAAGATGAAGATAAAAGTGATTGATATGTAGCAAAAAGCTGTCTAGGGGACTTGGCTTGAATAGAAATTAAATTTTAGAAATAATTTGGTTTGCCTTGTTCCAGGACTGCAGATAAATCAGTAGCATCTTTATGAAAGAACTCCTTTGACAGCAGAGGATTTCTGATCTAGTTTATGAACATGAAGTAGAGTGTTCCTAAATATGGAGACAGCTACGGATGGGGATTCTTTTTTTCCCCAGGCTAATCAAAGGGCAAAATTAAGGGCCATTGTCAATGCCTCCAGAGGTTCAACTTCAGATGAAATCAACTGAGAGGAAGGAAGGCCCAGGACTAAATCAGAAAATGAGCTAATGGATGTAAAACAGATTGGCCTGATCAAAAGTCTTTGATGAGTTAGTGGTGGAAAGATGCACCCCAGAGAGAAAAAAATTACAATAAAATGGCCAGGTTAGATTTCTTTGATTAAATCACACAATGTGAGCTGCATATTTTTACTTCAAATTAAATCAAAGATGTTATGATGTGCAGAAGTGCGTGTGTGAAAAGGCGGTGTCTCTAACAACTGTAGATTAAAGAAAGTTATCAGTGAGTGAACAGCCTTACAAAAATTTAACACCAGATATATTAAAATCCCCAAGCGATAATTTCAGTATAATAGTTTCTTGATAAATGGACTTCTTTGTCTTGGCCAAAGCAACAATTCAGACTGGATGGGGCAAGAGGTGGTTTTTACAAAAACATATCCAGGGGAGCAGATAAATTTCTGTTTTTCTCTCTAAAAAGATACAAAACCAGAACCATGAACAAACATTCTTCAGAGAACTATCCTTATTTTTGCCCTGGGGCAGATTTCATTTTAACTCTGACCAGTGTAAAAATATTGTTAAATAGAGTCAAATAAAAATTGATCTATGGAATCAGGTTTAAATGCATATATTCAGACATTATACCCAAGGCTTTGAGGGGGATTATTTTTTACTGTATCATACAATGGATTGGACGGTTAGATAATACAATATCCCTCCCTCTGCCTCCACCCCAACTATTCATGTATAATTAATTTTAAAGTTGCACTTAGAACCCAGGTGGTGCAGTGGTTAGAGTGCAGTACTGCAGGCTACTTCAGTTGACTGCTAGCTGCAGTTCGGCAGTTCAAATCTCACCAGGCTCAAGGTTGACTCAGCCTTCCATCCTTCCGAGGTGGGTAAAATGAGGACCCAGATTGTTGGGGGCAATATGCTGACTATGTAAACCCTTAGAGAGGGCTGTAAAAGCACTATGAAGCGGTATATAACACTAAATGCTATTGCTATTGCTATCACAGACATCACCTGATCTCCAACAACATTTATAATGATTTTTTTTTGCCGTGTTGAGCAATCAGAATTAATTGGAAATATATTCTGTCTAACATATTTCAGTTGCTTAGTTCCCTTATTTTTATTCCAAGACTACATTTAGCCTTCAAGCCTCAGCATCATGAATGCGCTAGTACATTAAAAAAAACAAAAAAACAATTCATATAGAACTGCTGTTGATGCAAAATGGACACACACACGCACACATAGGCACACATAAGGCATGGATATCTGTACAGATAGTCCTCAACTTACAACAGTTCATTTAGTGACAGTTACAACAGCACTGAAAAAGTGACATGACCATTTTTCACACTTGCGACTGTTGCAGCATCCCTTTGATCATGTGATCAAAATTCAAATGCTTGGCATCTGGTTCATATTTATGCAGTGTCCTGGGATCATGTTATCAGCTTTTGCAGCCTTCTGACGAGCAAAGTCAATGGAAAATCCATATTCACTTAACCGTGTTACTAACTTAACAAGTGCAATATTCACTTAACAACTATGGCAAGGTAAGTCATAAAATGGGGCAAAACTCATTTAACAAATGTTTCACATAGCAACATAAAGTTTGGGTTCAATTGTGGTCGTACCTTGAGGACTACTACTCAATAAGGGCCTGGTGGCTCAGCAGACTAAAAGCATTGTGATTAACAGCAGCTGTCTGCAATTACTGTAAGTTTGAATCCCACCAGGCTCAAGGTTGACTTAGCCTTCCATCCTTTCTAAGGTAGGTTAAATGAGGACCCAGTTTGTGGGGGCAATAAGCTGACTTTGTATAAATATATAAAAGTATGAAGGCTATTGCTTAACGCATTGTAAGCCGCCCTGAGTCGCCGGAGAAGGGTGGCATATAAATCAAATTAAAAAAAATATATTATACTGGGATAAAGAAACATGCTGAGGGTTTTGACTATTACGTTGCCTGGCAGGATCCTTCCTTAGGCTCTTAGAACTTGACTTCCTGGTAATCAGTGATGGGTTGCCCCCAGTTCGCACTGGTTCTATAGAACCGGTAGTAAAACCGGCAGGAGGCTCCGCCCACCGACCCTGACATCATCAAAATGCTTCTGCACATGCGCAGCCCTTTACCCACCCTTGGTGGTAATGGTAAAGAACCTGATATTTTTTGATCCTGGGGGATTTTAATCTTCCTGACTTGGTGGCCATCTCCAGTAAGGTGCAAGTGTTTTTGTCTCCCACAGAGTCCATGGGCAAAAGCTTGCTTCTGGGTTTTAGCAATCCAATCCTGATAGTTTTTAGGACTCACATAAAATGGGACTGTGGAGCCACATGAATTCTGTGGATTATGGACTTCTACCCCTATCCCACAATTGTCCTTCGCAAAGAGTTTTCTCATCTAAATTCAGCTGGAAAAAGATTGAGAAAAAAGGGGGCCTGGAAATTGCCACTACATGTACTGGAGGGCAGGAAAAAGTGGTGTGATCAGACAATTGTGTCTTCATTATGGCTGTGTGAGGAAGCTCAGCTTTGTGTTAAGAAGGCACTTTGTGCTGCGAAAATGACACATTTTTTCTTCAATGATGCAATTTCCCTTTTCAAGATGCTTTGCGTTGCCCTAAGGTTTCCATTTGGCAGTTCCAGTGGCTACAAGAGGCTTCTCCATATGTACAGAAGTCTCTTCTGGCTAGTGGAATTGGAAGACAAGAGTCTCGGAGTGTCAAAAAAAATCAATGTAATATGCCATTCAGTAATGCACTTTCAAAATGATGATTCACCTAAACCTTCCGCAAAGTACCTCATTGAAGCTTTGCATAGTCTCTGTCTGCATCTGCATTTGCTCCCATTCACACACATATTCAGATGTCCTTGCTGTTAAGGTCACCCACCACCCAGCAATCCATTATGAACTTACCTCTATGCCTTTCATGTTAGTCACATGACTAGACAGACCTGGCCTGCGGGCCTCAAGTTTGACACCCCTAGTGTAAAACAATTAGTTGTTGTAAGCTAATAAGCTTATTAAAGTTGGAAAAATAGATGTGGGGATTTTAAGATGTCCAGATGCTGGTAGAAAAGGTGGTGAGCTAATATGTGCTGTATTGCAAGGGATTAATGTGTGCTCAAAGGAACAGAAATAGCAGTGTCTAAGAGCATGCTTCTGCCCACTTCATCAGATGAAAGTGAGAGCTGACTATCTCCAGAGAAACAGAGAATTAAGCTGAATGAAATGTGAAGGGAGTTCTTAAGATTTGTTCAGGTCAAGAATGAATGGGTTCTGAAATAGAAAAGTGAATGGCCAGTGTGGAAGAAGAAGTTGAGATGGCTTGGTCATGAAAAAAGAATGACTGAGGATCAAATTTCAGAATAAACATACAAAGAGTGAATGGTTTGAGAGGAAAGGAAAAGCCAAGAAAGTTGTAATTGGAAGGAATGGATAAGATCCACAAAAAGAGAGAGGTGAGAAGTTCAATGAAGGGAATGCAGTGCATGAATTTGCATGTAGATGTGTTTAGAAGCGAAAATTGTTTGCAAAGAGGGAAAAAATAGAGAAGCATACTGAATTCTGCTTTCATACGGTAGTTTTCCTCTTCTTTCCTCTAATCATCTTCTCTGTTTGTTTGTTTTTTTTGCTTTCTCTCTTTACACTTTGCATAATACTATCTCAACAGAGTTGATGATGGGCATGCATGTACCCTATGTGGCAAATCACTTGGTGAAATTAAAGTTTTATTTAGATTAGATTTTATTGAACTTCTATACCGCCCTTCTCCCAAAGGACTCAGGGCGGTGTACAGCCATGTTAAAGCACATATAAACCACAAAATTTAAGAACAATTTAAAACAAATATATAAAATTTGGCCCACGAAATTAAAAACTAACAAACACCCAATTTAAAAATTCCTATTAGGCCAGCCCAGCTTGTTGGAATAAAAGAGTCTTCAGGGCGCGGCGAAAGGTACGCAGGTCGGGGATCATACGGACCTCTAGGGGCAGCTCATTCCAGAGGGCTGGTGCCCCCACAGAGAAGGCTCTCCCCCTGAGTGCCTCCAGTCGACATTGTTTGGCCGATGGCACCCTGAGGACCCCCTCTCTGTGGGAGCGTATTGGCTGGTGGGAGGCTATCGGCGGCAGAAGGCGGTCTCGTATATACCCCAGTCCTTATAAATTTCTAAATACTGATCACATGCCTTATCATAAAATGAGAGGTGGAGAGAGAAACTTTCAAATTTCTAGAGATATTGAAAATTGGAGGACTGACTTTCTACAAATATCCTGAGATATTTGGGTAAATATCACATACTGTATCTTCATTGGTTCTTTGTGGAAAGCGTTCACCACTTGTTCCTCTCTTGATAGATAAAGACAAACAACGTTCATGTGAATAGATTTAGCTATTGATGGAAAGACCTCCTAGAAGGGGATTATAAGACAGTGGCCAGCAAAAACTTCAGGAATTTCTTTTTTTCTCCCACTCAATTGGTAATATGCTCAGGCAGAACAAGCAATCTGTCAAACCTTGGCAATGCTGATGATTGAAGAACTTCAACCTGGCAGAACCACCAAGTGCCAATTTGTGGCAACTAAAGGGAACAGAAATTCCTGCTAATACTTTTGCAATCCAGAAGATAGCAATGAAGGCATGGAGCAACCAGAATTGCTATTGATTGCGTTTCCCATGCCTACCTCAACAGCCCATGGCTACACCAGGTACAACTATTCAGTTATTGATTCTATCTTTGCAAGATGTTACCTGCAGAGGCCTTGTGAATCACATTAATGATTTCCACTGGAGACTTCAAATAAATATGCCTAAGTGAACCAGCCCCATGTCACATGCTTTTATTTAACTACTATATACAAAATCTATTTTATTGAATTTGTGCAACAAAGAAATAAATGTATCTCCAATACAGATGACAAAGACAACAACAAAACTCACAAGGGGATGGGTGGAAAATTAAAATCGAGAAACTCAGGCAGGGAAATTGCTGTGCAGCAGAAGGCTGTACGGTAGCAACATTTCCAAATGAACCTAGAACCCAAAAGTCCAAATTAATTAATAACCTCCCAGGTACCTCGGATGATCCCCCTCCCTGAGCACTACTATTCTAAGATCTTGGTTGATAATACACTCAAAAACCAATTTCTCAGAAAAAAGTCCCTGCCCTTTTGTAGAACACTCAGTGCCTCCAGCTAACCAAGGATACACCCCCACACACACACACATATACTTCCATATATGATCACAGTCAGCCAGTCCCTTCTTATTGGACTGGTTAAGCACCCATATATTCACAATCTTAGTGAAGTTCCCCCTTTAGCTCTCACCCATAAAAACATAAACAGAAACATCGTCCACAATTCACAGTCTTTTCTTACTTGATGACCAGTCCAATTACCAATACAAATTCTCACAAAATCCTCTTAGGTCACAATGACTTTCACCTGAGAGCAGCCTAAATGGCTGTTACAAGGTCCCTTCCGGCTCCCAGCCAGGAAGGAAGTATGATGGCTACTTAATTGCATGGGGCCTAGAAGTGCAAGCACAGTGACCAGGTAGCCACAACTGCCCTGACCAAGCTCTGGTTCTGCACAACAAACCCCCCTAACTCCAGGCAACCATGATGAAAGAAAATGACAGCTCCCATCTGCTCTTTTACAGAGTCAATAGAAGGTCTCCTCTGTCTGTCCACACAGCCACACAGTCTGTCTCCTTCCTACTGCTGTGTCACTGTACACTGCAAAACACAAAGAGAGTACCCAGCACAGATAAACTGATCTGCACACTTGGCGATCCAACAATCTAGCTGCCATTACCAACTCCAATTCCAAAAACTGGTTTTCCAAACCACAATCCAGGCAAGGGAACTACAACACAATTCTGTCCTAAGCTTCCTAAAAGCTTGGCAAGGATACAAACTGTGTGAGTCAGAAAGAAGGCCATTTTGCTAGGGAAATAGCTTAAGACTTACATACCACTTCATAGTGCTTTACAGCCCTCTCTAAGTAGTTTACAGAGTCAACATATTGCCCCCAACAATCTGGTTTTACCAACCTCGGAAGAATCAGAGGCTGAGTCAACCTTGAGTCGATGAGACTTGAACTGCTGGCAGTTGGCAGAATTAGCCTGCAATACTGCATCTAACCACTGTGCCACCACGGTTAATAAAGACCCCAGTAGACTCCCCAATCATCTAATCCAAAAGATTGTACCTCTAATCATCCACAACATACTAAAATCCTCAGCAGCAGCAGCATTTGTTTCATACAAACATCCCAACTCGGCACCATGTTTTTTATTTATCCAATGTTTGTTGGTTTCCTTTCTGTTAAACTAAGTTCTCCATAAAATTAATACTGTATGCTTAAATTGGAGCATATGTTTATGTCGTTGTCATTCATTACTCATATGTACAAGAAACTCATATACAATTAACATGTATCAGGAAAAAAAAATCAAATATTTTCTCTTACAAATATGCTAAGCCACCAGTAGCCTGACACTTGTGAAGAAAGTAATCCAAGATTAACTATTTCCTACAGTGTTAAATTTGTTTACAAAAATATGCTTATACCAACATTAGTATTATTACTTATTTCATTATAATTTTTAAAGATTTAAAATGTCACATCCAAATTATAATAAAGCTCTTTCCTTCAGCAGATAACTTTCATCTGCTGCATAAAGATGGCACCTGGGGAAGAGAGATTATCTTTTATTTGTGTGAAAAATCCAGCTGTGGCATCACTTCACTGCAAACAGCAAAGCCTTGATGAAACTCAGTCTTCTGAGAGAAGGACCTTGGAATGGATCTCAAAGGCATCATAGGGGGATAAATGGAAATCTGAGTTGGCATTGTTCCTTACCATTGCTTTAGTAACATTTAATTGTATCCTTGATCATGTAGTGTTTTGCCTTTGCGGCTCTGGGGTGGGCCTGTGTGTGATACATCATGTATGTGTGTGTGCATATGTATGTATATAAAGATGAGATGTAGAGTCCATTAATAAACAAAACATTATTGTTTCACAAAAGCCACTTAAGTCATAAGTTTTTGTCCAATGACATCTGAATCTCTGTGACTAGTTCAATATAATTTAATCAGAATTGTCGTTCAATAATTACCGTACTCTTCGAGTTCTTCCAAGTTCATGCTTATGTTGTCAGTTTAGAAATTATCTAAACAAAGTGGACTCTTTTTAATTGCTTTTTTATTTTCCTGAGCACCAGGACTTTCTCCACTGACATTTGCATTTGCAGTATGTGTCCAAATTATTTTCAGCTCTAGCTTCACTATTAGTGCTTTCAGTGATCAACTAGATATATTTCATCTAATACTGAATGTTTTGTTCATCATGCAGTCAAGAACATTCCCAATTTTTCTCCAACACTGCAATGTAAATGCATCTTTTTAATTTATTTATCTTTTTTAATTATCCATTTCTCACAACTGTATATTACATCTGGGAAAGCCACAACCTCAACTGTTGTCAATGTGGTGTCTCTGCACTTTATTTAATCTAGATTTCACATTTTTGTTTTCTCAAAAGCCATATATAAATCCTCCCAGCTATCAGAGTAGCATGAACAGCATATTTAAGGTTGTTGATATTTCACCCAGTTTTTTATTGCAATTTCTTTTTTTTTCTAGTTAGCATTTCCTGCACATTAAATAAGGTTATAGTAGACCAGTGGTAGGTTGCTCCCAGTTCGATCCAGTTCTTGCTAGCCAGTAGTAACAGTGGCAGAAAGCTCCACCCACCCACCCAGATGTCATCATGAATGTCATCATGAACGATCTGTGCACGCGCTCCCATTGTGAACGGTAGTGGAGCAGGTGTGGGTTCTACTTATCTTTACTACCGGTTCGCAATGGGGCCGTGTGCGCGCTCTTGCTTCACTCACGTGCGCGCATGTGCAGAAGCATTTTGATGACGTCAGGGTCGGTGGGCAGAGCCTCCCATTAGTTTTACTACCGGTTCTATAGAACTGGTGTGAACCGGGGACAACCCACCACTGTAGTGGAGGTAAGTAGAACCGACCCCTGTGGTAAACCCACTTTGGTGCAGTGGCTAAGGCTTCAGGCTATAAACTGTGTGATCTTAGCCACTCACTCTGTCTCAGAGTTAAGAAGAAAAAAGCAGTGATAACCATTCTGAAATCTTGCCAAGATAACTGCAGAGATTATTCTAGGCAGCTGCAGGAGTCGAGACTGACTCAAATCACCAAATAAATAAATAAATAAATAATGCATATTGCCCATCCAGTGATGGCCATCCATGCTGTTATTGCTATTTTCTTGGTAGAACTGTATCAATTTTCCCATTGCTTTTTTCTTCCTACACCAGGGTCAATTTTTTCCCTGATTCCACATGTTATTGGATTGCCATCTGTGGCATTTGAATTTCCCATAATGAGAATATCTTTTGGGGAGATGTTGTGCCAACAAGATGTTGAAGGTTACTATGAATTGTTAAATTTTAACTTCTTCTGCATTTTTATGGGAGCATATATATGGATCACTATAATATTTAGTAGCTTGTCTTGGATTCAAGTTATCCTTATATCATTTGGGGATTGTATTCAAGCATTGATTTGATACCCCTTTGTTATAAAAGATGAATTCTCTAACTTTTTAAATAATTTTTCTTATTCTCAGTAGAAGCTGTGTGGTTTCTATTATTGACTGACTGACTGACTGACTGATTGATTGGCTGGCTGGCTGGCTGGCTGATTATCTAAAGGGACTGCCTAACTCCTGGCATCTTACATCTCAAAGGTAGGAAACAATAAAATGAAAGTAAAAAAAAGTAGTCAGTTCCAATTCATTTCATTTCACTGATTCCCAGAATGTCAACATTCAGTCTTTATATTTCTGCTCTGACAACATCAAGTCTGTTTTGGTTCCTGGTTCTGACATTATACATAAAAATAATACACATATCTTTGCAACATCTACATTTTATTTTTAACCTTGACACAGCTGGACATCCCTTCGGCTTTATTCCAGCTACATGATAGGCACTGGCACTACTCATACTTGCCCTGATTCTCCAAGTAGCTTGTAGGACACCTTCTTACCTAGTAGGCTCATCTTTCAGCATTTTGTCCACATCTCACTGGCTTTGAATGGGCATTCATTTTTCCTGGCAGAATACTGGAATGGATTGCCATTTCATTGTCCAATGGATTGCATTTATATGAACCCCATATTTATGACCTACTTTCATGGCTCTATCATCCAGAGTGTCATTGGAATGTGCCACTCCAGGTCCCTTCCCTGAAATGTAGCCGTCCTTTAGAATCTAGACAGTGTGCCTTTTCGGTGATTCCCCTACCTTATAGACTACCTTCCCCTGCCCAGCAATCCAGCAGGCCCACAGCTTCAGGAATGCCGTAAACACTTGGCTCTTCATAAGGCACTGGGTTATACAGAATAACAGAGTTATTGTTATTGTTATAGTTATTGTTATTCCCCAAGGTATTTGAAAGAAGCACATTTTTATGGCTCTCATATCTTTGCCCTGTTTGCTTTTTAGCTGGCTGTACTGTGATGCCACATGTTCCATTATAATAATTTTTATTATTATTGCCACTGATTCCCATTTGTATAGACAGTGTGGTCTTCTAGTCCAATCCCTAGCTTGAGCAGGAGACCCTATACCATTTCAGAGAGATGGCTGTCCAATCTCTTCTTAAAAACCTCCAGTGATGGAGCACTCACAACTTCTGGAGGCAAGTCATTCCACTGATTAATTGTTCTCACTGTCAGAAATTTCTCCTTAATTCTATGATGGATTTCTGTTTGATAATCTTCCATCCATTACTTTTTGTCCTGCCTTCAGGTGCTTTGGAGAATAAATTGACCCACTCCTCTCTGTCCCTCAAATATTGGAAAAATGCTATCATCACCCTAGTCCTTTTCTTTGTTAGACAGACATAACTAGATCCCACAACCATTCAGGTAGAATAGAGTGAGGAGAACCTTACAATGATTGCTAAAGTGTCCTTGGAGGATGATTGAAGTGCCAGATTTTTTTAAGTTTCTGTTTTTATAATCTTTATGCTTAAAGTTATGATTGCTGTGGTTTTATTGTCACTTTGAGCCACCCAGAGTTATTCTCAAAGATGGGTGGATTACAAACCTTTTAAAATAAAAATAAATAAAATCAAAACCCTATATCAGTTATCAAGGTCCTTATAAGCTGCTTTTGATTTATTACAATAAACTTTGAAAATGGTTCAGAGATTGCAATTAATCCAAGGGTCTGACTCTTGAAGTTTAGCTAGGACTGATTGATGGAATGCTAATTCTTTGCCATTTTCTTGTCTATAATTTGAACCTAATTTAAAATGCTGTTTTTGGTCTTTGGAGCTGGATATTTGAAACAATATTTCTTCCCTTATTTGTATGCATTAATCTTAAGGTTATCATCAATGGACTTCTCTTGGTGCCCATAAAGTGATACAGACAGAGGGAGCTGATTCAGCTCTAGACTCCAGTCTGAAAAACAGTCTCCCTTGAGACATAGAGGTTAAGACCGTTAAATTCCCCAAGGCCTTTGAAAGAAGCACATTTTTATGGCTCTCATAGCTTTGCACCGTTTGCTCTTTAACTGGTTGCACTGTGATTCCACATGTTGCATTTTTATTATTATTCTTGCCACCGATTCCTGTTTTTCTTTGATTATATTATTTTTCACTGGAGTATTACTTTAAAGTATATTGATTTGCACACTACCCAGATCATCTTGTTTACTGAAGAATTTAAAAGATATAATGAGACCTGTGGGATGAAGCATTTCCTTTTAGGTGGCTTAAAAATGTGACCTGTCAATAGAATAATCTTAAGAGGCGGATTTTATAAAGTGTTTGATGCTTGTGTGTATGCTTCCTCCCCCTCTCACTCTCTCTTTCTATATATCATATTAGCATTTTTCAGTACAGTAAAAGTATACAAAACAAACCCCAAAGATTGAAAAGCAGAAAAAGAGAGTAAATAAAAAGAAAAATAACACACAATTATGCCTGTTATCCTTCCTTCTATTGAGTCATTGTCATTTTATTCTTATCCCCATTCTCTTTAGCTCTTTTTAATCTATCATCTTTCTCTATAATCAGTCTGTCTATCTATCTATCTATCTATCTATCTATCTATCTATCTATCTATCTATCTATCTATCCAGGGCTGGGTTTCAAAAATTTTAGCAAGAGGTTCTCTGCCCGGTTGCTGGGTGGGCAAGGCCATGGTGGGTGTGGCCTACTCGGTCTTTTGCACCACAGCAGGGGGGCAAGGTTTTCCTCCCTGGGCTCTAGAGGCTTTGCTCGAGCCTCTGGGAGGACGAAAACGGCCTCCCAAGGCTCCAGAGGCCCTCTGGAGGCCTGTTTCCGGCCTTCCCAAACTTCCAATAGGCCCATTTTCACCTTCCCAAGCCTCCATGTGCGCCCTGCACTTACCTGCATCTAAAACAGGCCACATGGTGACTTCTGGAAAGAGTGAGGCTGGGTGGGTGGGGCCAGCCAGGAGTGGGATTTGGGGGTTCTCCGAACTGCAAAGAATCTTAGCTAGAGGTTCTCCCAAACCCCTGAAAACCCCCAGCAGCTGGCCCCTGTATCTATCTATCATCTATCATCTATCTATCATATCTATTTATCTTTCTACCTACCTACCTACCTACCTACCTATCTACCTACCTACCTACCTACCCACCCATCCACCCACCCACCCACCCACCTATCTATCTATCTATCTATCTATCTATCTATCTATCTATCTATCTATCTATCTCAATCATAGTACCCATTCTCTCCCAGAGGGAATCTGGGCAGTGTAGAATAAAATATTTAAAGCATAAAAAGAATTATGTAAAATTTAAAAGATACAAGGAATGTTAAACATTTATTTAAAAAAGTACGAGAGGGGACAGGCTGCTAACCAGTCCCAAGGCTGCTTGCTCATCTGGATGACCCAAGCAAGGCCACAGAGCCATGTTTTTATGACTTTATGAAAAGCCAGGAGAGTGGGAGCCTGCCTCATCATGGGGGGAGGGAGTGTCAGATGTAATGGGGCAATGACAGGGAAAGCTTTGTTCCTGGACCCAAATACGGATCACTACATCTTTGGAATATGACTTTGGATTTCCCCATCCATCACCCCTGTACTGTAAAACTTCACATACTTTTAAAGAATCAAATGTTTGTATAAAGTAATGTCAAGCAATTGACCACTCTGGCTACTTAAATTTCTTTCTTGTTGTCGTTTCTCAATTCTATTTTCTTACAATTCCTTGCTAAAATTGTGCCTGCTATGGAGGTCACTAATCGATTTCTCAATTGTTGATGGTTTTTCTGCACTTACTCTCTTGATGAGTTTTTCTGAACTACTAACATAAAACTTAAAATAAACCTTTACACCACATTATAGTGTTCTTCAACAAATCTGAGGCCCTCAGTACTCACCAAAATAATATCCCTTTTTTTAAAAAAGTTTGTGTGGGGGGGAGGGGAAATGGCCACCTCTATAATACATCTAGTTCCTGACATTTTAACTATCAAAGGAAGCAGGAATTATGAAAGTAATAGAATTGGGAGGGACCTTGGAAGTCATCTAATCCAATCCCCTGCTCACGCAGGAGACCTATACCAGGGATTCGAACCGCCGACCTTTCTGATCGACAAGCTCAGTGTCTTAGCCACTGAGCCACCTAGCCAGCTCTTTATTTTCAACTACTTTCCCTTTGTGCCAAAAACACAGTCAATTTAAGCTGTATTAATTGAACTACAAATTTATATGCCAAGATGCCTTTTGAGATGCTTTCTTAGGCTGATATTAGAAGCACATCTAGGAATCTGACTTCATGGCTGCTGGACTTCAGCCAGTTTTTATAATGCTTATGCTTCATGCTACCCATTAGTAACATCATCACTCATGTTCATTTGCTGACCTTGACTTGAGAACAAGGAATTTGACAGAAATATGCTGATACTGGGTATTTTTAGGAGTTTTTATTCTCAATGTGTCACTGGATATCATTGCTAATTGTTATTTTTCTCAGTTGTTGTTTTTAATCTTAATTTATAAGCCACCTAGAGATGCTTTCACATTTAAGGTGGGATGAAACTTGAAAGTGAGCTAAAACAAGATTATTAAAAATAAGAATTACAAATAATTAAAAAAATAAAACAACGTTTAAAGACATGGTCTCTTTCAAATGGATACTTTTTGCATCTAGCTATTGCAAATGATTTAAATAGCCAGGTTATCTAACATTTGTTTTTATTTAACTTGATAGTTGTTATAACAGTTTAAAACATACAATTATATGTCATTTTACATATCCAGTACACATTCTGCTATTATGTACTTGGCAACACTGGTTTACTGTTTTTATAAAGTAGGGCTGGGATAAATAATCAGTTGGAAATAGGTCTACAGCTTAATTTATTTACCCAGAAGTAAGTATTATTTTAATACATTGATGGTTCTTCAAAATAATCCCCAAAACCTCAACAATAACATTGAAACAATAGCAAAAAAAAAAAAGTCAGAACATTAGGATTCTTATTAATGACATCATAACTTAACATAAGACAATACAAGGAAGAATAAGGTCACATTGCAAAGAATTTATCCAAAAGAGCTCTGAGCCTATACCAGAAGCCAAGAAGAATGTTTTTAGTTAACATCCCCAAATAGTTAATGTTAGAGCTAGGAAGGGCTCTAAAAAGAGCATTCACAAGACTGTTGCTAGAAGCAACCAAGAAGTATGTGTTTCTGATGGATGTCCAACATTTTGGCTATTGTATAAATCTAAAGTAGAGCTTTAGGTGACATGTGCAGCATTGAACATACAGGGAAAGTATATGTACTTTAGGTTTGGGGCTTTATTAACTGAATCACAAGATTCATTGCACAGTTTTGTTACTGCTAAAGTGGGCAGTAAGGTTTACCAATCTGTTACCTTCTGAGTTGCTCAAAAGTTATATCGCCCAAGATACCAATATCTGACATATTATATAATTATTAGTCCTCCTTCATTTGAAGTGAATTGCAGTTTTCAAATAAAATTGATTAGATTTTAAAAAGATGTTCTCAGACTACTACTGATTCTTTATCATCATAAATTAACATTGATCTCTGTTATTCTGGTACTTATGGTAAATACGGGGTACTGTGTGATGGCTCAGTGGTTAAAGGCACTGAGCTTGTCAGCTGGAAAGCTGACAGCCTGATTTTGAGACCCGAGTGCTGCACAATGGGATAAGGTCCCATTACTTGACCCCAGCTCCTGCCCACCTAGCAGTTTGAAAGCATGTTAATGCAAGTAGATAAATAGGTACCACTTAGTGGGAAGGTAGTAGTGCTCCATGCGCCTCTGTCAGGGGGGAAAGCCAGCAGGTTTTGACAAGTTCTGGAGAACTGGTAGCGGAAATTTTGAGTAGTTCGAGAACTGGCAAATACCACATCTAGCTGGCCCAAGAGTGTGGTGGGAATGGGAATTTTGCAGTATCCTTCCCCTGGAATGGGGTGGGAATGAAGATTTTGCAGTATCCTTCTCCTACCACACCCACCAAGCAACGTCCACCAAGCCACACCACGTTCATCAAGCCATGCCCACAGAACTAACTGGTAGTTTTAAAAAATTGGATTTCACAACTGGCCTTAGTGTATAGTCATGCTGGCCACATGTCCATGAAAATGTCTTTAGACGATGCTGGCTCCCTTGGCTAAGAAAATGGAGATGAGCACCCTAGAGTTGGAGTTAACTGGACAAGGGAAACATTTTCCCTTAATCTTTTATGGCACATACAAATGTGGATATAGGAAAACTAACTTCTTTTTACTTCAGGAAATTTTGTCTTCACATTCTTCCAACCAATGCTGGATAAAGCATTTGTGAGAGTTTGATAGAGAACACTTATAGATTTGTTACTGCTGATTTTAAATTTTTGCAATAACATCCAGAGTATTATGTTAGAAGGGTTCACTGTAACTGCTGAAAAAGATATACCTGCATATGTGCTATGCAATTTCAGAAGTTAAAAGGTTTTCTCTGCTCGATGTATATTTGGCTGTTTGAGCTAGACATTTGGTAGCTAAGACACTGAACGCAGCATAAAGGAATTGGGGATCTTGATTCATTGCACATGGGCCATTCTATTGAGACAAAATAGTGAAATAATTAGTTTATACTACTAATAGTTGAACATTTGAGTTACAATTGACCTTGGCCAAATCTGACATGGTGACCCCGAGCTGCAGAGCTCTCATATCCCATTACAAATGCCCTGAGCTATTAAGAACCCCATGACAATAATATCATTAAAGCCCTCTAAATTTGCTGACGCATGAATTTCCTTTCCTGAATCTTTATTTATGCTCTCTAATCAAATTAGGTGTTCATGGTGATAATTCAAAACATTTTCACATCCCCTTTCTTCTTATTTACTCACTAACCTGATCTTGAACCAAAAGATTATTACTTGGAAGGGATTATTATTACTCTTTCCTTCTTAATATTTGACTCTATCAATAATTCTCTCACACACACACAAACTCGATCTTGAAGCAATCTTATCAATGGCTTGGATGGATATCAGGATTTTTAAAATGCTTATTTTATTATACGATCAACTTATATTTATATAAAATATTTGATAAAATATTTATTTTATAAAATTCTTATGGCATTGCTCTTTAAACTGTTGTTCCTTTCAATGACTTGAAAACTGTGTGTGTATTGTAGATGTAGGTATAGCAAAAGAGAGAGAGAGAAAATACTATATAAGAAACTTTTTAAACAGTGTAGCTTTGAGCACCATATTTTCAGTTTAAAATAACTATTGTACCTGCATCTTTTTTTTTTGTTTTTTTTGTTTTTTGTTATTATGAAGATAGAAGAATCATTTGAATCAGCAAACTTGCCTTTTTAGCTTGGCCATTTTGTTATGTGCTTAAAGCTAGTTTCATATTAGGAAACAATAGTGGATGGATATGAGATATATCTCTTGCTAAGTTTCTTTTCTGGGCTTACCCTATACATATACTTAAACACCTTTCTTTTGGATCTACTCTGGACCTTGGGGAATCATTAAAAAGTTTTTTCCAGAGTTAGGAAGTCAGATTATTTGCAAAGAGGAAGCAAGAGTAGGGCCAATCAATTATTTCCTTTTATAGAATTTGGGATGTGGTGACTTAGTGGCTAAGACACTGAGCTTGTCGATCGAAAGGTCAGCAGTTCAGTGGTTCAAATCCCTAGTGCCGTGTAACAGGGTGAGCTCCCATTACTTGTCCCAGCTTCTGCCAACCTAGCAGTTCGAAAGCAGGTAAAAAATGCAAGTAGAAAAATAGGGACCACCTTTGGTGGGAAGGTAACAGTATTCCGTGAGCCTTTGGAGTTTAGTCATGCTGGCCACATGACCACAGAGACGTCTTTGGACAGTGCTGGCTCTTTGGCTTTGAAATGGAGATGAGCACTACCCCCTAGAGTCGGGAACGACTAGCACATATGTGCAAGGGGAACCTTTACCTTTATCTTTTTATAGAACTTGGAGGATTCAGGATGTCAGAGATATAGGGCCACTATTTTCATTGTTTGTGTCTAGAACTGCATCTATGGAGCAAAACTCCAGACAGTAATATTTACAATAAAAAGAGTCAGAAAATGGTCTGGAAATTTGCAAGCTAGAAATAGTAGATTCACTCTTATCGACTCAGCAGGCCTTTACAACATTGCCTTGCAAGTGTTCTTGGTTGGGCCTGGCAGTGAACCCAATATCATATTTCTTTTAATCCATAGTCTTGGAGCTCTGCCTCCCACATAGATGCCTTTTCTTAAGAACAGCAAATTCTCTTCATTCCCAGTAATAAATTGTTATTGTTAAATGTGTGCTTAGATAGAATATTATAGTTGCACTGAAATGGATAATAATTACTTTGGAGAACCTAGTCAGAGGGACAGAAAGGGATAAACAATGGAGCTTTGTTTAAACAATAAATATCTTGGGCTATTAACATTAGCAAAATAGTGAGGGAAATTCTTTCTCTTTCCCTTTGAATATATCCTTTTTTAAATATCTCTATATCGTTTAAAGAAAAATCATGGTTATTCTTTTCTCACATAATTTTCAGCAGACGTAACAAGCTTGTCTATCTTTCTCCTGGGACTTCTTTTTATCTTCAGCAGGATGTGCGTACCAGAGAAAAACAGGTGTTTTCATTTGCTCATTGCCACTTGGATTGCTTCTCAATTTCATCAATGTTTTTTTAAAAAAATATTTAAAACTTTTTTTTGTAAAGGGCTGAAATTTCACCTGTTTACACAGAAACACTAAAATATTTTTCTACCAAACTTCTGGTGGAACTTTCTGTTCTGTTCTTTTCTCTCTTTATTCTATCTCCAATACCTCTCACCAAATATTTTCTGAGATTGATGGATATAATTTATAGTCTTTCTCGTAAAACTTCTATGTCTACTTTAGTATGATCCTTTCCTGAAATAGGGGAATAACATGGGAAAGATTTAGGGTAGCAACCATATTGTTACATTAGTATACTGTTTTCTTCTGAACAATTTGAAAAAAGTATATAAAGGGAAGGCTGGGGGAACAATGAGCTTTTTATCAGTTGTTTATCATTTGCTAAGATTCTGACTTTGGCATTACCAAATAAACTGGGATGAAGGAGAGAATAGCCTCCATTTTTCCTAGAGTTCTAAAAACTTGCTTTCAATCAAATTAGATTATTCTTGGCTGGGTGAAACAGAGGCCCAATTTGATATTAATCAACTTCACTTGAGACCCTTAGAACTTTCGTTTTCCTTTTTGACTAAGCCAAACTGGCCTCAAATTTTGTGAGACCATGAAAAACCTAATATCATAAGTGAATTTGTATGACTTCCTTCATGAACAGAATTGTTACGTCTCTTGCTTTCAGATAAGATAAGATAATTCATTTCCTTTACTTAATTCTTGTAAGAGACCATAACTGCCCTGAACATCACCCAAGGTGACCTTGTTGGGAATCAAAGGTGGCATTCTTCTTAGGTGAAACTTTCCCCTTTTCCAAAGATGATACCAATTGTCTTCAGATGGAGACAATTTCATACTTCTTGTTTGTTCATAAATCCCCTATTTCCCTCATCTTCCATTTTGTTTCTCCTAATTTCTCCAATGAAATGTTGGCTTTTGTTCCTTTTATTATACTAAATAAAATGTGTTTATCAAATGTGCTTTTCCTTTCTGCTTCTCTTTCTTCTACTATTTTTTCTTATAATTTTCAAGAAAAAGAACTATAATATTGATACAAATAGAAGTTTAAATGAATATAGATTTTTTTTTAAAGAACCTTGCACTATGAAATATGTACTTGCAAATTCAGACAGACACATCTTGTCCCCTTTTGTAACCACAGCCAATCCAATTTGTTTTATTGTTTGTTTGATGGGGAAAAAAGCAAACAAGAGATTCAGTTTGATGTAATGTTTAAGGCAGGGGTGTCAAACCCCTGGCCCATGAGCTGGATGTGTCACATGCTGGCCATGCCCATGGCCGGTTTAGCAAAGGGGAAAAATTTGTGATACATCACACGACGACGTTGTGACGATGTGAATTTGACACCCTTGGTTTAAGGCATCAGACTAGAAACTAGGAGACTGGGAGTTCTAGCCCTGTGTTAGGTACAAGGCCAGCTGAGTAACTTTGAGTCAGTCACTCTCCCTTAGCCCTAGGAAAGAGAAAGCAATGGCAAACCACTTCCAAAATCTTACCAAATAAACTGCATGGACAAATCCAGGCAGTCACCAGGAGTGATTGGTGAAAACTCACACACATACAGAGCAAACTAACAGTAATTCAAAGGCATTAAAAATACTACTCCCAATTATCAGGCTGATTCCAGTGGAGAAATGTGGTCTTGTAGGTAACCTGGAGCCAAACTATATTTATTAGGTTAAGACTAGCACTTTATATTTAAAAGCAGCACAGGTGTCACAATGTTCCCAATTGCAATTGCTGGCAAACATCCAAGTGTCTATGTTCTTTATCAGCTGAAGTTTTGAGGTTTTTTTTTTAAGGTAACCCAATGTATAGCATGAGATTAGGAGTTCAGAGATTGTAAGCAAGGTCTTCCTGCCCTTAATAAGGCTGCATTTGGGCAGGAGCTGCAAATCCAGAAAAGCCTTCTCTTTCAAAAATAGAGCTTCTCTACCTAGAATCCTCACTGGGACTGAACAAGAACTTGGTTATACAAACAGCAACTCCATTTTATGAGAGCTCAATTCTCCATTCGATCTATGTCTTCAGTTATAGAAACAAAACTATGAGAGCATCTCACAATGTAAAGCTGAGTGTCATCAGCATACTGACAATAAGGTAAAGGTAAAGGTTCCCCTCGCACATATGTGCTAGTCCTGTGGTGGGATTCAAATTTTTTTTACTACCAGTTCTGTAGGCGTGGCTTTGTGGGCATGGCGTAGCTTGGTGGGTGTGCCAGAGGAAGGATACTGTAAAATCTCCATTCCCTCCCCGCTCCAGGGGAAGGTTACTGCAAAATTCCCATTTCCTCCTGATCAGCTTGGAGTCAGGAGGCAGAGAATAGATGGGGACTGGGCCAGTCAGAGGTGGTATTTACCGGTTTTCCAAACTACTCAAAATTTCTGCTACCGGTTCTCCAGAACTGGTCAGAACCTGCTGAATACCATCTCTGTGCTAGTCGTTCCTGACTCTTGGGGGTGGTGCTCTGGGAATGAAGAGAATTTGCTGTTCTTAAGAAAAGGCATCTATGTGGGAGGCAGAGCTCCAAGACTATGGATTAAAAGAAATATGATATTGGGTTCACTACCAGGCCCAACCAAGAACACTTGCAAGGCAATGTTGTAATGTCCTGCTGAGTCGATAAAAGTGAATATTCTATTTCTAGTTTATAAATTTCCAGATCATTTTCTGACTTTTTTTTATTGTAAATACTACTGTCTGGAGTTTTGTTCCATAGATGCAGCTCTAGACACAAACAATGAAAATAGTGGCCCTCTGACATCCTGAACCATCCAAGATCTATAAAAAGATAAAGGCAAGGGTTCCCCTCGCACGTATATGCTAGTCGTTCCCGACTCTAGGGGGCGGTGCTCATCTCCGTTTCAAAGCCGAAGAGTTAGTGCTGTCCGAAGACGTCTCCGTGATCTTGTGGCTGGCATGACTAAATGCCAAAGGCTCACGGAACGCTGTTACCTTCCCACCAAAGGTGGTCCCTATTTTTCTACTTGCATTTTTATGTGCTTTTGAATTGCTAGGTTGGCAGAAGCTGGAACAAGTAATGGGAGCTCACCCTGTTACGCAGCATTAGGGATTCAAACAGCTGAACTGCCAACCTTTTGATCGAAAAGCTCAGTGTCTTAGCCACTGAGCCACCGCGTCCCTTATACTGACAATACCAAACCACAAACTGCCAAATGCTTCCTAAGAAAGCTACCACCAGGCTAATTTTTATCCCCTACCACCATTAACAGAGGCCACCAGCAGAGGAAAAAACAGAACCAATCTGAAACAGAATTCTCAACTCCTGACCCATGCAATACCTAACAATACCATGGTCAATGGTAAAAAAAAAACCAAAAACAAAACATTGAGAAGCCCAACAAGGCCAGGCACATATCTTCGATAAAGATCATCTACAAGACTGACAAAGGTAGTCTCTCTCCCATGCCTAGACCTGAATCTTAGATTATTTGGATCCATATCAGGTATTTCCTCTGGAAGTGAAGAAAAAAGTCTCCCCCAGAAGGTAACAGAGTTAAGGATGCAATTTCTACATTGATGAAATTTCATTCTCTATAAATTGGAAGAAGATCAGTTAGCTTAGAGATTTCAGTGAAATTCTCCCCTCCACCACTTCTGCCCTCCAATATTTTTCTGCCACATTTCACAGTACAATAAGAAAGTAATTCCCTCTAATTATTGCCTGTGTCCTCAACAATAATAATAACCAGCAGTGAAATCCACGTACCTTCGCTACCAGTTCTGGAATGGGAGCGTGCGGGAGTGCGCATCTGCAGAACCTTCTGTGCATACGCAGATGGTAAAAAATCAGAACGTAATGACATCCCAGTGGGTGGGCGGAGCCTCCTGCCGCTGGTGGTACCAGTTCAGCAAGCCGGATAGAACCGGGGAGGGGGATTTCACCACTGATAATAACCATTAATTGACTATTCTGTTACATTAATTAGTTAGATTTCATTCTGCCTAATTAGTTGCAACATTGATGCAATTGACCATATTATTCTACCATAGAAAATTTATGCTCAGTGATACTTAAACTATAGTACATATTAATCCTGTTGGGGATTTGGGTGATATTTGAATGAGCAATAGACTCATCATGTTGGAGCAAAATGAAGTATATTCAAATGAGACATTGCATATACCTTGCTGAATTAACAAGCTAATGAGAGTTAGTCTCAAGCCAGTGGTGAGTTGTAATGAGTTTTACCACTGGTTCGCATCGCACACACACTTTGCTCAAGCCATATTTAAAGTGAAATATTCTACATGTAAATTTACATTTCAGGACTCAGAATAAGGATATTGATATAAATTGGATTTTAGTTATTCCCCGAGAACATTTAGTCATTACATTTATACCTTACTATTATTATTCTATAATATTGTTGTCAATTATTAGATAGAATAATTTAAGTACTATTACAATATTTTTATCAGCATCAAAAATTGATTTTTTATTTTCAAATTTAGAAATGAATGCAACATCTGCCCATTAATCAGCTCAGAAGCATTCAATGCCTTTCTTGGTTATTGAAAGTTTTAATTGAAAACATGCTTTTTGAAAGTAATAAATAGACTATATAGTTTTTAAAAAGCCAACACAATACAATTTACAGATTTCTGTTGCTTTCCATCTGCTTCACTGTATGAAAAATAAATTGTAAGGCAAATTGCAGTAATCACATATTGCAAAGTCTCATTTCAGAATTCCCCATTATTCATCCTTCTTCAAAATAGCTAAAAAGATTTGTATCATTCTTTAACCTGTTACATGCTATCCAGATGTTGAGCGAACAAGGAAATGATTTTAAAAGATTTGTTATTATTACTCCTAAACATCTTAATGTATGAATTTGTTGACTGTATCTGTTTTGTACAAAATCCTGAGAAGACCTTGATCCAGAAATAGAAGCAATACTTTAATTTAAATATTGCAAACATTACCTTCCTTAATTTTGCTTAGACTTATATATATGTATACACTAGCATTGAGATATATAACTAGCAAGCTGATTTCAGGACTAGTGCTATGTAGGAAAAATATTTACCAATAACAAAGTTAAAATTGTTTCACATTTAATATGTGAGTGCAGCAAAAATATGCAAACTGATTACAAAGCTAGACATGAGCGAGTTGCTAAATTAATCCACTGGTCATTATGTAAAAAATATGACTTACCTGTATCCAAAAAGTCATGGGAACATAAAGTGGAAAAAGTTGTCGAAAATGAGAAGGTGAAGATCTTGTGGGGCTTTCGAATACAGACGGATCATATCTGGAACACAACACTCCAGATATCACAGTTGTCAAAAACTGAAGCGTACAATTTATTGATATTACTGTACCAGGAGACACCACAGTCGAAGAAAAAGAAAAGGAAAAAAATCACAAAATATCACAAATATGGCCATTGAAGCTATGCGATTATAGATGAAACATGTAACAGTGATACCCATTGTCATTGGGGCACTTAGTACCATGTCCAAGAATTTTATAAACTACATCAAGAAATTACAGCTTCCTGCAATAACACCAGCAGAACTGCAAAAAACTGTGCTACTTGGAACATTGTACATTTCAAGAAGATACTTGGTTGATACCTAGGATGCTGGCAGCAACTCATATCAACCATTAGAGCCAGTCAGTGATATTTGTGATGCATTTTTAAATGTTCAGTTGACTGAGTTTCATATTTAATGAATAAAGAGATAATGGTAGTAATTATATTAATATTTAACCTTTAACACCATCAAACAACAACATCTGCCTATCCTAGGTCCTTGGGAAGGTCTCTATGTATGGATAAAAATATGAAACACATTCTAAACATCTGTCTGACACTGCAACCAATCTTATTAACATATTCAATTTATATGCTGTCCAACTCCCAGTGACTCCCATTTCTCAAATGGACTGCAGCCTCTCTGGCTTCTCACATTTCAATAAAACCATGAAGGAATTTGTCTCATTATTATTATTATTTTCTGACTAAGAAGGGTAGGCAGCCAGGGCAGGTTCAGAGTGATGAAAAGATCACTCAACAGCAGCATACTTTACCACTTCCCTCAAATAAAATAAGCTCAAAATTCATTACCAAGAGAAATATTAAAAGAAATAATTTTAAGCATATTGAGACTAAGAGGGTTTTTAAAATAAATCTCTTTTGACAAAAAGAAAAAGAAACTGAATATAATGATTTAGAATACCGGAAACCTATTTGTTATAAGAACTGCAGCATGATCTAGTGAGACACGTTGCAATGGTCTTTCTAAAGCTAAGCAATTCTGAGTTTGGCCAGTGCTGGAATAAAAGACCATATGCCTAGAATTCTATAATGAAAAGAAGGCAGTCTATACATTTCTGAATAGATAATGCATATAGACTCAATCAACACTCCATGAATACTTTGTTAACATAAACCATCGCTCAACACACTATGCCCCAGGACTTTACAAATTCATGCTTGATAGAGTTGTATAGTGAAAATTAATATCATGCTATAATAGCAAGAACTATTGTGAGCATAGATTTTTTTTCCATGCATATTTATAGTCTTCCCATTTCATAAACTTGAAAATGAATACCCTGGATATGATCATTGCTGCATACAAAAGCATGCTTCAAATCCAATATCAAAATAGGCTGCAGTGTCAGGTTAACTGACGATTGGAAATAAAGGTACTGCACTGTAAGTAGAAAATGCCTTCATTAACACATATCAAAGCTCTTTAAAAGGATTAGATCAGTCAAAGCTTCTCAGATAAATCTTTTGTGTTTGATTCAGTGAAATATAATAAGAACACAAACCCCATCCAGTAATGACTGGTTACGCAGTGTATATTGTAAAGAATACTGCATGTATATGGTTTCCAGGATATGTCTCATTGGTGTCTCGATCCTATGGCTGATATTTAACAGCTGCATATCAATTATTATTTTGGAGGAATCATAGGAAATCCTTAACAATATTTGTAGTTCTTATGAAATGCATTTAGTTAACACTAATTTTACATGCATGCTGCTTACCAGAGTACAGACATTCACAACTTACACATTAATAAACTGCAAAGTTAAAATCTAGAGGAATAATTGTTTCTCGGCATACCAGGATTGATTATTAATTTTTTGCAGTGTTTTATCAGTACATGCAGTACATATGATTTTATCAGGTTTGGCATGAGAAAGAAACAAAACAAGTATCAGAACTGCAGCAACACTGCATACACACAATATTATGTATAAAATTCAAAGCAAATACACACAAGTGGTTTTCAACATTATATAGTACTCTAAAATATAGAAAACCATCTGGAAACAATTTCAGAGGCACTTCTAATCAGGAAGAAGATTTGCATCAGTTCAAAGATACTCCTGTGTAATTCTCTTGTAGTCCCACAGTTAAACCGTAATTATCAAACTATTCAAATTCCATATTTACATTAATATTTGCATGGACATCCACGTACCACTATTTATAGAACTTCTGTTGAGTAACTGCAAAGATATAATAGCTAATGGAATGTGGTAGAACCCCAGGGCATTCATAGTTCCATAATTCAGGAGCCCAACCAAAGTAAGAATGTGGTGTTTTAATTGCAGAATAACCTGCTACAGATAAAACAAACATGAAATGCTCATCTGAAATGATAAAGAAGTCAGCAATGTAATTGGCTCTTGGTATCCTCTGGCGTGATGTTTGGCTACATTCCCCCATGTGAAAATATCCAGAGATATATTGTTTCTTTTTTTTTATTTTATTTCAAATTTATATACTGCACCTTCTCCCAAGGGACTCAGGGCGGTGTACAGCCAGATAAAAACATACAATACAAACATTAAGAACAATTAAAAGAATATATATTAATTTGGCCCCAGTTTAAAATGACAAACCAATTAAAAATTAAAAATTTAAAAATATGTTAAGCCAGCCCGGCTTGATGAAAAAAGAAAGTTTTAAGGGCACGGCGGAAGGCACCGAGGTCTTGGATTCTCCTTATCTCAGGGGGCAGCTGGTTCCATAGGGTAGGTGCCTCCACAGAGAAGGCCCTCCCCCTGGGGGTCACCAGCCTACATTGTTTGGCTGATGGCACCCCGAGGAGGCCCTCTCTGTGGGAGCTCACGGGTCGATGGGAGGTTGTCAGTAGCACCAGGCGGTCTCGAAGATAACTAGGTCCTATGCCATGGAGCGCTTTAAAGGTGGTAACCAACATCTTGAAGCGCACCCGGAAGACCACTGGGAGCCAGTGCAGCTCGTGCAGGAGCGGTGTTATGTGGGAGTGCCATGCAGCTCCCGTAATTACCCGCGCGGCCGCATTCTGGACCAGTTGGAGCCTCCGGGTGCTCTTCAAGGGGAGCCCCATGTAGAGAGTGTTGCAGTAGTCCAGGCGAGAGGTGACGAGGGCATGAGTGACTGTGCACATGGAATCCCAATCAAGAAAGGATCGCAACTGGCGAATCAGGCGAACCTGACAAAAGGTCCCCCTGGCTACAGCGATCAGATGTTCCTCCAAGGACAGCTGCATATCCAGGAGGACTCCCAGATTGTGCGCCCTCTCTGAGGGCTCACCCCCAATAGTCAGCGATGGAGTCAGCTGACTATATCGGGATGCCGAGAACCACAGCCACTCAGTCTTGGAAGGGTTGAGCTTGAGCCTGTTCCTCCCCATCCAGATCCGCACAGCCTCCAGGCACTGAGACATTACTTCAAGGGCATCGTTGGGGTAGCCTGGGGTGGAGATGTACAGCTGGGTGTCATCAGCGTACTGGTGGTACTTCACCGCAAAGCCACGGATGATCTCACTCAGCGGCTTCACATAAATGTTGAACAAAAGGGGCGAGAGGACCGACCCCTGAGGCACTCCACAGATGAGAGGCCTCAAGGTCGACCTCTGCCCCCCTGCCACAAACTGCGACCGGTCAGAGAGTAAGGAGGAGAACCACCGTAACACGGTGCCCCCCATCCCCAACTCTTCCAACTGGTGCAGCATGATACCATGGTCGATGGTATCAAAAGCCGCTGAGAGGTCTAACAGGGCTAGAACAGAGGAGCAACCCCTGTCCCGAGCCCTCCAGAGATCATCTACCAACGCGACCAATGCCGTTTCTGTGCTGTGCCCAGGCCTGAAACCCGACTGGAATGGAACTAGATAAGACGTTTCCTCCAGGAATTGTGGAAACTGTCGCGCGACCACACTCTCAACAACTTTCGCCACGAAGCGAAGGTTGGAGACAGGACGGTAGTTGGCCAATACTGCTGGGTCCAGGGAGGGCTTCTTGAGGAGAGGCCTCACCACCGCCTCTTTCAAGGCTGTGGGGAAGTAACCCTCACTCAACGAAGCGTTAATAATTCCCTCGTGTAACCTCCCAGGAAGCCAGGATCCAGTAAACATGTGGCCACACTAAGTCTCCCCAAAATCCTGTCCACGTCATCAGGGTGTGTGTGTAGTCACCATATTCAACATAAAATCACCTTTCATGATTTCAGCATTAAAAAAATAAAACAAGCAAACCTTGTGACTGATACATTAATTCTAGGACCTACATGACAAAACTGTCACCATCCAAAAGAACACATGGCTGATAAAAGATGGGGAGGTAGACAGTATACATTAAGTGGACACACAGGTATAACCAAAATCTTTTAAAGCTAGCACTTTATTGCAAATTTTCAGGAACTCAGCAGTTAATACACTGACAGAAGGGCCCCATATGTTTTATAAATTCATTTAAAGTACTGAATAATATACAGGTGGATTTTAAAAACTAATAGAAGCTGCTGATTGCAAACAGAGAAAGAAATTATTAGGCCCTTTCCACTTAACCAAAAGTAAAAACCACTTTTCTTTCCCATGAACGTCTCTCTCAGAAAAAAAAAAAAGTTTATATCTAATAACGATCATCATCCTTTGATGAACACCAGAATAAGAGCCATAAAATAAACTCAAAAACTTCAGCATTGTGCCATGATGTAATGGGTATTATACCCAGAGTTGCTTGATAGTGGTATATAAATTAAATAAATAAAATTATAAATACTCATGCAGTTTATATAGACAGGAACAGCTTGGTAACTGAGGTCATTTGTCTCCATGTGATTCAGGTAGTATATAAGGATATGACATAGCCTGTTGAAGAAGATAGCAAACTTTAAAATACATATTCAGGTTCTCAAAGAGCTTTATTGCTGTCAACAAGCATTTCTTTAAAAGAAAAAAAAAAGAGTATTCTGGAAGGCCTTAAAAACTGCAATCAGCCTTTATTATTCAGTCCTTGGAAACTCAATGAAATTATGTTTCTCTCAAAAAAATGCTATTTGACCAAGACAAAAGATTGAACATCACATCACCAATCTTATCAGAGCATCATTTTCTCTCTGTTTTCTCTCTCTTGATTTTTCATGAAAAAGGAATTGTTATAATGACTCATTTGATTTCATACTTTCTGATTTTCAGAAGCAGTATCTAGAATAATTAAATAATATAGCCCAGTGACGGTTAACCTTTTTGCCATCGCGTGCCAGGAGAGGGGGGGTAGTGCACATGCCCACACCCATAATTCTATGTGCCCTGCCCCTGTGCATGCACCCGCGACCCCCCCAAGCTTCCCCCGATCCTGGTACACGATGGCACAGTAGACCTCGGGGGGTGGTGGGGAAGGCCCATTTTTCTCTCTCCCCAGCCTCCGGAGCCTTTCTAGGAGTCTGGGGAGGGCATAAATGGCCTTCCCCACCCCCCTGGAGGCCCTCCAGAGGCAGGAAATGGCCCATTTGCCAACCAGAAGACCTGTTTTTTGCTGTCCCCAGCCTCCAGAGCCTTTTTAGTAGTCTGGAGAGGGCGAAAACGGCCTTCCCCACCCCCGGAGGCCCTCTGGAGGCCAAAAACTGCCCATTTTCCAACTTCTGGTCCCACCGTGAGCTCAGCAGGCTGATTTTTGGGCCTTCTGATCCAACCAGAAGTTGGCAAATGGGCCATTTCTGGCTTCCAGAGGGCCTTCAGTGTTGAGGAAGGCCATTTTCACCCTCTCCAGACTCCTAGAAAGGCTCTGGAGGCTGGGGAGAGAAAAAAACGGGCCTTCCCCACCACCCCCCGAGGTCCTGCGGAGGCAGGAAACAGCCTGTTTCCCTACTTCTGGGGGGCCCAGAAAGCCCAAAAATCAGCTGAGTGAGCTCGCATGCCCACCGATATGGCTACACGTGCCACCTGTGGCACATGTGTTATAGGTTCGCCATCACAAATATAACCAATATCATACAGAAAAAAGAACAACTAAAGTTAAGTAAGACCAAAGATCTATTAATTAAACAAAGACTGTATTTTCATACAGTACTACTGTATACAATTTACACTTAGTAATATGAAGCTGGGTTTATCTTACCTCCCTAATCATAGTGTCTGGATACAAATACTACACTAAATTAAATTGTGATTTTTTTTTGGGGGGGGGGGCGGCATGATATCTGTTAACCAATTCAATTATGGCTTGCAAACTTGGTTTCTGGTTGTGAAAGAATGTGGGTTAATTTCAGAAGAGGAAGACAGTACCAAGCTATTACAGAAAAAATGTTTGCATCTTGGAAAGGTAAACAGTCTGAGAAAGAAATTCAAAGCATTTTCACCTTGATTGTGATAGGCATAAGTTGAGCTAGAGCTATTTTGACTTAGACTTACAATTCCTTAACCAGAATAAGGTAAATTCTAAAACTCCTAGCAACTTTTCTTTCCAGGTCTTTCGTACCTTGACTGGCTGACACTGGTTTACCAAGTTGTGTGAACTTGGTAGGAGTTATTCAAAAAAATATTATTATGAAACAAACTGTGTCTTTGCCTGGTGTATGAAGTAGGTCCCTACTGAGAATATTTAATGTGGACTGAGTCCATATCTATGTTTGTACATATTTTAAGTACAGAGGAACCTCTATTTATACAAGAACTTGATGCAATAGCAATAGCACTTAGACTTACTGTATATACTGCTTCACAATGCCCTCTCTAAACAGTTTACAGCCATCTCTAAACAGTTTAGAGGGACGCGATGGCTCAGTGGCTAAGACGCTGAGCTTGTCAATCGAAAGGTCAGCAGTTCAGTGGTTTGAATCCCTAGTGCCAGATAATGGGGTGAGCTCCCATTACTTGTCCCAGCTTCTGCCAACCTAGCAGTTCGAAAGCACATAAAAAATGCAAGTAGAATAATAGGGACCACCTTTGGTGGGAAAGTAACAGTGTTCCGTGTGCCTTTGGCATTTAGTCATGCCGGCCACATGACCACAGAGACATCTTTGGACAGCGCTGGCTCTTCGGCTTTGAAATGGAGATAAGCACCACCCCTAGAGTCAGGAACAACTAGCACATATGTGTGAGGGGAACCTTTACCTTTACCTTTTACTAAACAGTTTACAGAATCAGCATATTGCCCACATCAGTCTGGGTCCTAATTTTACTAACCTGGTAAAGTTGAGTCAGGGAAACTCGAACTGCTGGCAATTGGCAGTCAGGAGAAATAGCCTGCAATACTGCATTTTAACCACTGTGCCACCACAGCTCTTGGACTTAACTTGCATTAGACCAAATTGCCACTGTGTTTTAAATTTGTGTAATGAGATGCAATCACAAATGGTGTAATGAAGTACAATGGCAAACGGTGCAATTACATCGTTTACATGATGAGGTCATTGCACAAATGACAGAAATGCCCTGATCTTTGATTTAAAAAAAATTCTGAATAACAGGTACCTCCTTCCATAATTAGTTCATTAAAACAGGGCTTTCCTGGATCTTTATAGGGGTGTATGTCCCTGTAAGCTCTACACACAGTAGGGAAGTCTTTCTTTCAGTCAGTGGGGAAGGACTTTTCACTCTGTTTACTACATTGAGGAAAAATTGCATGAACATAATTGCTGGACAGAAAAAAAGAATATAAAGGGTTTTTAATAAGAATTCAGCAGGCTGTTTTGGGGGACAGGATGTAAAACCTCATTCTATTCTATCCCTTATATAGTTTATACACTTGAGAGCCCAATTCAGCACTGGAAATGAAACTCATTGTCTCTGTTCATGAAAATTACCAACCTTTATACAAGGCAAAAGGACTATAAGGAAGACTTCAAGTGTTGATTGGGTCTTCAGAGGCTCTCAAAAGTTTTTCACAAGCTGCAATATTTAATGTGATGGAAGTCGAGCATGTTAAATCCCTAAGAAATACACTGTACCTGTGAAATATATTTAATTAATGCATATTCACTTGAGCATAAATAGAATATTTGTTTGCTTTGGTTCCACTCAATTTTTGGGAACAGGAAACTAGCCCACCAAAGCCAATTGCAGCTCTCCTTTAGCCCTGAAACAAACTGTATGCCCCAGTATGAAATGATTGTGTTGACAATTAAGAAAGAAGACTGGCTGAAGCTTTTTCATAGAAGAAATGATGTATTTTAACCAACTCATCATTAGTCATTCATATGACTGAAGGGTTGTAAATAATTCCTTCAACTTTTAATAGCAAACTCTTAATTTAAAAAAAAAAAGAAAGAAATAGAAACAGAGCCAGAGCCAGAGTCAGAAAATGGTTATCTAGATAAAGCAAATCCAGCTTTATTGAAAACTGATGAGAATTTTTTCAAGTGAAACATTTGCTTCTGTGTTTGTTTGTGTAAAATGGGCTCTACTATCTCTCCAATGGCACAGATACGACTCACTGCAAGAGCTAAGGAAATGGAGTAATGCACTCGTTTGATAAAATAAGACAAACTGTTATGTAAATCTCATTAAAAAAATAATGCAACCATTAAGGAGATAATCCTAATCTTTTCAATTGCTTGGTTGTTCTTGTTAATTAAGCTCATTATGAAATATATCTTTGAAAGAAAAGAAGAGTACTCCAGATTAAAGAATTCCAATTTACAGCAAAACATTTTCAAGGAAAAAAGCAAAAATAAGCAAAATTTGACATGATCTTTTGCAACTAACCAATTTAACCTTAATTGGTAGTTTAATATGTAATGGTTCTTTTTAATGTAGAGGAAAAAAACTTCTTAAATGCTAAAAAACACATAAAACAATCTTTACTTGCTTCCTGGCAATAGTGTTGCAAGGACAGTATGGGTGATAATTGAAGAGGAAAACACAGTGTGTTGCACAAATAAAAGATGGATGAGAAGGTGGGGAGGGATAAGAAATTTTGAAACTGTATTTGTTTTGTTTGAATAAATGAACAGAATAAATTGAGTTTTGTTAGCTAAGGTATGTGTTAGCACCTAGCCAATCTTGGCTAATTTTGAAAACTAAGCTGGGTTGTCTCTGCTTTGAACTTGGATGAGAGACCACTAGAAAAGAGTCTAGATGGGAAAGTAGAAAAAAATATCCTGTTAAAAGATAATGGCAAATCATTTTTGTATTGATGCCAAGTAAACCTTGGTGGCGCAGCAGACTAATTTGCTGTTAAGTTACACCAGCTGCCTGCAATTACTGCAAGTTCAAATCTCACCAGGCTCAAGGTTGACTCAGCCTTCCATCTATTGTGGCTCCGACCCCCGAACCCATCTTATCAGAGGAAGAAGGCTCCGAACATGAAGGAGAGGAGCCGGCCAGACCTCCCTCTCCAGGCCCCTCCTCTCTGGCAATGCCTCAGGTGTCTGCCGAGGGAGAGGAGATTGGCCAGGAGCCAGGTGTCTCCGATGACAGCGATGACGGTGATAAGTCGTTCCTGGATCCACGCCAACGAAGGCGAGATAAACATTTGCAGCAGATGAGGAGGTGTGCCAGGGATTAAGCTGAGTCACTGGACCACACCCCACAGGCTATATAAGAGAGTGTGATGGCCATTTAGACTCTGGGATGGACAAAGCTAACTTCTGGCTAGTCACTTTGTACAACGCCTAAATCTGCTGAAGGTTTCTGTTTGAGCTGGACTGTTTTTGAAAACTGTGTGTATTTGTTGGTGATTATCTGGTGGAGGAACACTCCCTCTTCTTGAAGTAAAGCACTTGGCAGACGGTTATCGTATTGCTGCCAAGTTCCTGATAATGAACCTTGTGTGTGCCAAGTAATTCTTTAACCCCCGGCTGGCTGTTTGTGTGTGTGTGGGGTCGGGGACAGAACACCATCCTTTCGAGGTAGGTAAAATGAGGACTTGTATTGTGGGGGCAATAAGCTGACTTTGTATAAAAAAGAACACCACTTAGGGAGGGGCCAAAAGCCCTACTAAGTAGGTATATACAAAAATATGAAGGCTATTGCTTAACGCATTGTAAGCCACCCTGAGTCTCCGGAGAAGGGCGGCATAAAAATCGAACCAACAAATAAACAAATAAACAAATAAACAAATAAACAAATAAACAAATAAACAAATAAACAAATAAACAAATAAACAAGCAAATTGAACTATTCAGGTGGTCACAGGATTCACATTTTATGGTGAAGGCATGATTCCAAACAATTTGTTTCTCCTTCTATGAATGCTTGCTAGGTGAACATTTGAGGATAAGGAGAACTGTTGTGGTCTGTCAGCAGCCTGCGGAGCTGACAGTGGAGTCAGACGGTGAGGAGGCTGGGGAGGAAAATGGGCCAGTCCTAGAGTCTGGGGAAGGCCCAGATGAGGGCTCTGGATCAGAGGCAGAGGTGGGGCCAGGGCCATCTAGGAGTGATGCGCGGACTCCGGAGCCACCAGAGTTGGACAGCAGAGAGGCAGAAGAACAGGAGGAGCCTGTTCCTAGTGCATGCATGCGCAGAGCTGCCAGAAGGCAAGAGCAGCTAAAACAAAAGCTAATTTGGGAGTAAATCCAGGAGATTATTGGCCCCTCCCATAAGGCTTAAAAGAGAAACAAAGGCACTTGGGCTTTTTGCAGGAAACAATGTTGCTAACTCTGTTTCCAGTCAGCATCTCTTGTTTGTTTCTGAACTTCATGGGGTTTTGCCAAGTAAGGCCTTTGGCAGGGTGTCAAAGAAGATAAAGGTTGTGATTATCCTGAAGGACTTCTTCCGAAGGACTTTTGTTGCAACTAATTGGGACTCAGATGGGAATGAACATAATTCTCAGCTGTTACAATAAAATAGGTTTTTTGGGGACTAATTGTGTCTTGTAATGACTCAGTAAGCCTAGGTCACAACAAGAACAACTTATACATGTACATCTCATTGATGAATATGGCTCAGTCCAGTTGTATCAACCAACCAAGATAAATTTATTAATAAAACATAACTGACTCCATTTAAGTGTAGATTGGGTTTCTCCAGGCTGCTTGCCTCCAGATGTTGGAATTCACTGATGAGATTCAGAGTAGGGAGAGATTTGATCTTGACTGTTCTGCATCAATATCTCAAGGCTGCGTTATTTGCTAAATGCTTCATACATAAGCCTTAATATTCTGTAGCAAACTATGGGAATTTCTGCCAATATGTGGCATGAAATGGTTCCTGAGTTCCATAGACCTGCTGTTCCTAATTGTATTAATCATTTTCCAGCCTGCACAACATTGCAAAAATTACTCTGATAAATAAAGCTGCTGCTGCTGCTGCTATGCTCCTGAAAGTTTGTTATTTCTCTTGAGCTTTTTTCCTACTTCGTGTCAATGGGATTCTCTTGTCCAAGAGCATCATCAAATAGAACCTCAAACCTTACCAGGGCAATTCATTTACCCGGTGCAGGTGCAAGGACTAGGATCAAAAGAGTCACTTCATAGTAAAATAGGCAGCAATAAATTTAATAATAAATAAATAATAAAATAAAAAAGCAGTCTCGTAATGTTTGATGAATAAAGGAAAAACTCTTATGTACCGGAAGACCCTAAATGCTAAACAATAGTTAGGAAGAGTGTCAAACATGCAGGCACCAAATTGCTTTTGATCCCAATTTCCTGGCTCATTTAAAAACGAGCCACCTATGTGAAGAAGCCTATGTTACGTTGTGTTACATTATGTTTTTAATTTTTATATACTGCTTTATTTTTTTTTTATTACCTTCTTTGCTGTGACACTATACCTGACCTCCAAAAGTATTGCCCTTTGCCTCAGTTGATCTCCTGAAGGATGGCAATCCTAACTATACAATAGTCATGAAGAGTTCAAGGGTTTGAGGTATAACAGTTGTGTGGCCATTTTCTCTCACCTATCAACCTGCCATCTGATTTTGTGAGGTCAGGAATCATCAAGATAAGCCTAACATAGGCTTCTTCACATAGGTGGCTCGTTTTTAAATGAGCCAGGAAATTGGGATCAAAAGCAATTTGGTGCCTGCATGTTTGACACTCTTCCTAACTATACTCCTAACTAAGAGTAAGCAAGGAATTGAGGATCGGTATGGTGGGTAAAGTGGAGTATTACTTAGGTACTCATGTCTTGATGACTTTAAGAGTATAAATGCAAATGCAAATAGAGGTTCTGCTTGAGCATGCACATACAAGATTGTGATTTAATGGAACTTCCTTTTGAGTAAACAGCATATAGTCACACTTCAGTAGCTTTAATTCAAGCTTTAAACCTACAGTCTTTATAGCTTTAGAGCTGGAGTATATTTGATTTTGTCTTGCTGCGGCAGCAAAATCTACAAGATTGCCAAGGGAAAGTTCCATAAATCTCAATTGAGTACTACTTTCTAGGGTTTTCTGAAGGAACTGGTAGATAGTTTGCAATGGAAAACTTGATTGTGAAGAGTTATTTTCATTTACTTCACAATTCAACGCCGTCGTCGTTTTCACTAGCCTTCATTGAGAATCTTCAAATAGTAGGATTTGTAACACCATGTAAGCACCAGAATGAAGAAATATGGAATGTGTGGTATGTGTATAAGTAGGGATGGATAGAAACCTAAGGTTAAAACAGTTGAAGACCACTAAGTTTGGGCAGTTAGTGACCATCTTGTTTGCTTCATCCTCAGGTAAGATCTACATCTGGAAGATGCCTTTATACATACTTGGACCTTCTCCTTACCCATCCATACAACTGCCACTTATCCAATTTATTGTATGCTAATGTTTGGAAAACAAGATAACATGGTATGATTTTTATTTTTTTTTTTAGAATGAGGGCAGTCATTTTAACATTAATCTAGTCATTTCTAGACTAGAAATGGGCAGCACATAAATCAAATAAATAAAATGTACAAATATACAGACTGCAAATAAGAGATTGGGAGATGGAGACATAGGATACATAGATTGCATTTAAGTTTCATGAATCTAATATATTATCCATATTATTTTTTTCCTATACACACAGTAATATTAAGTAAGTTTCACACTGAAGTATAGATATGCTATCATAGAATTGTCAATTGGATGCTATGAAGAACACATATTGCATTAGAGATCCAACCTCACATGGTTAGGTTGACATAGATTATAGTGGGATGAAATACAGTGTGTCTGTGTGAAACTTTGTTGAATGATCCCTCCGTGTTATTGTTGACCCAATGGACAATAAGACTTTGGGAAGACTAAGATCTCTCCCCCCCCTCTCTCTCTCTCCCTCCCTCTCTCCTTCCCTCCGTCCCTCTCTCAGAATTCCTGTGTTGTGTCTGACCTATAGAATTGTCCTATACTACATAGTGCATATAATGACCATATTGGAAAATGAATAAGGCCCAAGAAGTAATTTAGATGATAGTCTGGATTACTGTTATCAATTGAGACTAAACTAGTCAGCAGCCAATAGATAGTATTGCAGAAGGAGGTTTTGGAGATAAAGAAGTAGATTTCTTTAGCATAAAGTGAGAATTATGACTCTGGATGACCCTAATAAGTTGAGTGCAGGAGTAATAAATTTTACGTGGCTAACACATTGAGCTTTGGAACTATTCCACAGCTCCATAGTGAAGATCCATAGATGGTAAGAACTTGAGGTCCTGGAAAGTAAAGACCAATATGAGAAAGACTATTGCAAGAGGCTCAAGGGCTTTTCTGCCTGACCCATCAATGGCAGATGAGCACATGATTAATGTATGTTAACAACTGTCACAAACCTGCAATTGCTAACAGTCTGTAGCTGATTGGCTGAGAGAGATTTGTAACCAGCACGAAGACTGAAGTTGCATAGTGGAAACCAGCCCTAACTTGCACCAAAATGTCATGTTAACTAAGCCCATAAAGGTTTGGTTTCCCCCCCCCCCCATATTCTGAAATAAATCACTTAGTATTTTATTTGCTCCTTACTTGCATTCAACAGTGCTGAGTCAAATGCATCTCTTTCTTAAGCTATGAGCAGGCAAGGCAAACTGTAGCTATCACTGCAGAGAATGAAGAAGCCATAAATTGAGTGAAGAAGTTTAAATTGCTGTGTTCTGCTGCCCTTAGCAACAGGAACGTAGCAATTTTGAACCTCTCACCAGGAGCAATAGGGAAGCCATGAGACAAAGCTTCTCTCTCTCTCTTCCTGTTCTTGGCTGGAATGCTGTCATTTGGTTCACCCATAAACTTATGCTCTGTCCTTGTGAGTCATTCAGTGACACTTTACTTTCCCACTGTTTTTCATCTAACTGCGATATTGTATTTTACTTGAAGAAGATTTTTGCGTCCTTTTGCTGAAACTGTCATTAAAATTGGCCTGCTATCTTCTTTCAGTTGTGGCTAGACATTATTAAAAAACATAAATGATGTCCTTAAAAGATAATTTGCCAAAGATCTAATAAATGCTTTCATTATCAATCTATCTATGTGCTCATGTTTGTTTGCTGTGTAGACGCCACCTCAATTTCCCGTCTTTTTATTTAAGCACACACATTAAAACACGCACATGCATACACACACCCATACATATGTGACACACATAGGTGTGGGTGTGGGTGCATGCATGCATACGCACATGTCCTACTGCTGTCTTTGAATTTATTATGATAGTGATAAAAGAGGGAAAAGGGAAAAGAACAATATTCCAACAATATACTTGTGTTTTTAGACAGGTAGGATTACTGAGTTGGAATATTGCATTCAGTTTTAGTCCTCACAATGTAAAAAAGGTGTTGAGACTCTAGAAAGAGTGCAGGGAAGAGCAACAAAGATGATTAGGGGACTGGAGGCTAAAGCATATGAAGAACGGTTACAGGAACTGGGCATGTCTAGTTTAATGAAGAGAAGGACTAGGGAAGACATGATAGCAGTGTTCCAATAACTCAGGGATTGACACAAAGAAGAAGGAGTTAAACTATTCTTCAAAGCACCTGAGGGTAGAACAAGAAGCAATGGGCAGAAATAATCAAGGAGAGAAGCAATTTAGAACTAAGGAGAAATTTCCTGACAGTTAGAACAATTAATAAGTGGGAAAACTTGCCTGCAGAAGTTGTGAATGCCCCACACTGGAAATTTTTAAGAAGATGTTGGATAACCATTTGTCTGAAGTGGTGTAGGGTTTCCTGCCTGGGCTAGACTAGAAGACCTCCAAGGTCCCTTCCAACTCTGTTATTCTATTCTATTCTAAGATATTCAGAAAAAAATATATATAAAATATGGTGAGGCATGAATATCCACAGACAGCATGGAGCAAGCCACAAAATGTGTTACTTTGTCACAATGCAAACACAATCACATTTTAATTTGCATCCTATCATTGCTTATAATTACATATGGGGCAGAGTTTGCATTGTGATGTCATGATGCACATTCCATTATTCTGACATCATCGCGGTTAGTTGTGGGAATAGTTGGGGTGAAATGTGGGGTAAAATCTTTCACCTTTAATAACATTTTCCTGCACATTATTATTTTTTTTCCATACCATGAAAGTATGAAACTTTTCAAAATTGGGGGTGATTTAGTTCATCAATGCATCCGTCTTAAGTTGTTTCTGATGCATTATATAGGTTTTTTGCTGCTTTTTCTTTTAATTACACAAGTAGGTAATACAGTGTGCCACAAAGTTAATCACTACAATCTAAAGAGCATTACTGCTTCCCCTACTCTTGTCACATAAACTTTTAATACTGAGCCTTTAATTATCATCCTCATGGCAATTTTGTAAAGAATTACCTGTTATTCAACTGCAGCAAACTCCTTAATGATTATCTCACTGTGGAGTGAAACTTTTGCCATGATAAAATGAAGATGGAGAATACTGGTAGGCATTTATTGTGCTGCATAGCATTGTAATCTTCCTGAAATTCATAGACAATGTTAACAAGAAAGGAGAAATGCTCTCCTGAACTAATTGGTTCCTTCTTAGCTGCTCTATCATCTGTGAGTTCTTGGAGAGCTCCTAGTGCCCAAACAGAATTAGAGTATGAAGGTTAGGCTGGGAATTTGAGAAGAAAACCCCATCCCCACTGTAACTACTGGTAAACACTTGTTGACAAACAAATGGCAATGGTCCAGCTCATAGGCACAGATCACCAAAAATCTGAGAGGTACATTTTTTTTAGGAACCATGTGAGATTGATATTTCATGAACTATTGCTGTTGTCGTTGTTGGAAAGGGCATGAATAGGATTCAGAGGCAGATTCCTATGACCCTTAATGTGATTATAGATAAGGCTGCTCTTCAACAAAGGAAATCGAAAGTTCAGAGGTTTACAGGTAGAGCTTGGTGCAAGGGTATTTATTCACTAATATGAGAGTATTTTTAAGGAATGATGAAAGAAGCCTTGTGATATTACCCATCAGGTTAAAAGTATAAGCAAAGTGATCCTTAGATTTCAAATAATCCAAGCTAACTGAAATGGTCCACAGAAACTTCAAGGCTTTTGAAACCCAAATCATTTTCAGGAAAGGAGACAACCTGTGATGGAGAGAAAGGAATAACAAGCTGGCAAGGTGAAAGGACACAGAAAGATTGCTGTGGATCAAGGGATGTGGTCAGATATATTTATTCCTCTTTATAATATTACTGAAATCTGGATTATTTTTGCAATTAAAAAAAACAATAATTTTAATCTTCATGTTTGCACACGTTTATAAATGATCAGAAACTAGGTAGGATAGTTGAATGTGTTTATTTAATTAAAAGAATATATCCTTTCTATTTAGACATTTTTAGACAAATTACATTTAAATTACATTTAAAATAAAGAAGTAAACACAATATAAACTAGCTTGTTTTATTTTTTATAAAAATAATATATATATATATACATTTGAGCCTATGAATTAAAAAGAATAAATATTTGACCTTTACAGGGAGGAGTCATAAAATATGGGTGTGGCTGGCCGATGAGGTCCAAAAAGACCGAAATAGTGCTATCCCAGTCTCCCATAAATCTCAGAATAAACAACACAAAATGTCTGACAGGCCTGAAAGTGATGATTGGAGATATCATCCCACTATGGCCATTTAACAACTTTATCTACATAGGAGAAAAAAACCCTGACTACAAAAATATCATACATTTGAGCCTATGAATTAAAAAGAATATATATATATTTATCTATATACACATACATCATACATACATACATACATACATACATACATACATACATACATATTATATATATATATATATATATAATATTATATCCATCTATCTATCTATCTATCTATTTATCTATCTATCTATCTATCTATCTATCTATCTATCTATCTATCTATCATCTATATATATTAAAATATTAAAAAAAGATCCAAGGAACTACAATTGACTATTTCCTGCTTCCCTTTCTCTGTGGAGAGACCATGACCCAGACCTCCATCAAAAATTTTGACATTATTTTTGTGGGAGATGGCAATTCTTCAGATACCTAAACCCGCTGACCTAATATACATGATTATATTGTTAAATTTTCACGAACATGCTGAATTTGAACCTGGAAATGGAATGAATGACAAATGCAAATGTTTAAAAAAGGATCCCTGGGCCAGCTGAAGACTTATTTGCTCTATTAGATAGAATAATATCCTGATTTCTTCTCCAGTGATATGTTCAGAGCTTCAAGCAATATATCATTGGACTAGCCAGAAGTTGACTAGACCAGGGGTCACCAGCCTTTTGGACCTCAGGGACCACTAAATTCATAATTTTAAATCCTGCGGACCACTAATATGATCTGCCTAATGACCAGATGGGTGTGGCTAGGTGGTCATGTGATTGGGTGGGCATGGTCAACTCGATGTCACTCACATCGAGGGGCACCTCACCAGCCTCTACTTGCCACTCCCCTCCCAGCCACTCCTCACCTCCCTGCCCAGGCTCCTTAGGGCCCCAACAGGAAGCAGTTGTTGGAGCTAAGCAGCCACCATAAGAAAGAGTTGGCAAAACAGCTGTCTCAGTTCAAATTGGATCTGACTGAGAAGGAGGCTCAGCAGAAGCACCTCACTGAGGACTACGAGCATAGGCTTTCCAAGCAGAGGGAAGACCTGGGGGAATGCAAGGCCAGGTACCGGCACCTGGAGGCTCAGCTAGCTGAGATGGTCAGCCAGTTCCAGGCCATGGTGCAGTCCCACTGGAACAAGGCCCTCTGGCTCTTCGCCACCAGTGGCACTTCCCTCCAGTCTTCGCCCAAAGCCCCGTACCAGGAGGCTGAAGCAGACCCCAAGTCTGAATTTCTGCCCCCATCTGACCAGCACAAAAAGACACCAAAGGGGGAGACTCTCTGCAGCAACACAAATGTTCATTGCACGTATCCGGCCCAGGGGCTGTAGTTTGGGGACCCTCTGATTTAGTGCAACATAAAAAATGCAAATATTTTTTCTGTGGACCACCAAAATTTCCTCACGGACCACCAGTGGACCTTGGACCACCAGTTGGTGACCGCTGGACTAGACAGATCCTATGGTTTCTGCAGCAGGCAAAATCACTTCAAATGAGTTTTGTTTTCCTCTCAGGATACAAAATAAATTGCCATTCACAGCTTACCACTTCACTGAACTGGTTCCTACATTCAGTCTCCTATCATATAACCAGTGATTAAGGTGATGGTCTAGAAATCAGGATGATGTAGGTTCTAGGTCTTCCTTAGGCATGAAACTGTGGCTTAGTAACTTTGGACCAGCTATTGTCTCTCAGTCCAATAGGAGGAAGAAGTATTCAGTAAATTCACCAGCTTAAATTTCACACACACAAATCTGGATCAAAATATAATAATAATAATTAAAGGATGATTTTGTATTATCCCTTAAGTGCTCAACACTCAGTCATGATTTACAGAACTGGAAAGGAATTTTTACATAGCAAATAAAATGGCATGTAATAATGGTTTGATTTTGGTTTTTCTTGTAATAGCAAGGTTGCTTCTTTGTAGAATGGCTTTTTACATCATATTAGGCATGCATTATACACACATAATATTAGACATACATTGGATCCTTTTGGGGGGTTGTCTTCCCATATATCTGAATAGGAGTCCTTCAAGGAAGTCCAGGTCAGATAACAGATACCACAAGAAATACTAAAATTTTACTTTTACTATAATACAAGAATCTTGAAATCCTGACAGTGTTTCTCCTTCCCTGCCTCTTATACCCTTTCATAGTAGTGTTCCAATAACATACATAAATTCATAAAGGAAGCAGTTTGTATTGTGATTGTATTGTGAAAAAGAATCTACATAAACTAGGGTGAAAATGGTGAATTGGTTTTGAATATGGTTATTGGTTTTCAATATGTATATGTTGAATATATTGGTTTCAATATGTAAAAATAAAATTGCTTGTTCTACGAATTGTGCAGATCCATGAGATTTAGGATCTTTCAATGTATCCTCTACTAATTTTCATTAAAGTTGTTGGCAACATCAGTTGTTTCACTGAAGCACTGAAGTATAGGACAGCCTGCCCTGGGCTGAATTACATGATATGAGATTATTCTCTCAAAATTTAGCAAGAGTGGTCAGGTTTAATCTTCTCATTTTGAGAAAGAGGTAGCAGCTCTGTGTCAATATATTGGCCAATACAGAGTGGAATAGTAAAACTGCATCAGTACAAAAGGCAAGAGGCAATAAATCACTTCCCTAGAGAGGATCATATAAACTAGTCACAATGTACTTGTTGGCACACTTGAAAGAAATTAAGTTATCAGAACATTGGGCGCCAACACAATTTATGCCTAATCTTTTGTTCACTTATCAAACATCACTAAAAATCCAATACCAGTAGTTTCTAGAATAAGCATTTTTCTTCTCAAAAACAGGATTACTGGATTGCATGACATATGAACGTATAGTGTCCTGGAGCATTCTAGTGGAAGCAATTGATTTATTAATCTTATTCCAGCAATTTATTTACTTGGAAGTCTTCTGTTTCTTAGCTTGTTTTTGCAATTTTTGCCAGCCAAATCCATCTCTTAACCACGTATTCTGCTTGACCAAATATTTGACAGATTCATGTTAATATATCCAGGGCAAACATCATGGGCTGGGTAATCTTAAGCCAATTTATTAACTTTCTCCCCAATGGGCATACCAAGAACAGGTGCATAGCGTTATTGATTCCATACACAACAAAGAAAGCTGGTCCCAATGTCCAGGGTTAAATGTGCATTTCTTGCAAATTTGTTTTCATTGTGCACAGTTCAGGTCCAAAACTGAAGCGTTGGGACTCTCCAAAAGGAAATAAGAATGAAAAAGTTAATGTGATCACAATTTTCATACACATACATTATAATGATGAAATCCACCTTTGTAAAAGTAATAATATTGCTAGACAAGAACTAGCAGGCTTCAATTTAAATATTGAACATATACTGGATGCTAAAGTTCTTTTGACAAAGATACCCGCTGCTTCGAGCCCATTTTCTTTGGTCTCTGAAGGATCTTAGTCCAGTCTATCATCAACAAGTTTTTGTTGTACAATACTCTCAACTGTCAATTATGGATATAAGGTTTTAACAATAGGCTCAAATTTAATCATGACAAGAACTATAATGAGGAATACAAGAAAAGAATGCAGATATCACCCATTCATTTGTAAGGACAGATGAAAGGACTGAAGTGAGAATGAGAATTATGTTGTGACTTTCTTTTATCTAAATTTAATTCTAAATTGTTTTCTCAACAAATTAGGTATAGCTGGACAAATAAAGGTAATGAATTCACGATGTTCATAAGCAAAAGCAAACTGAACTTTATCATTGCCATGTGCTTTATTTTGCTCCTGAACCTGATGAGATTTCCCCTGCTGCTGTTCTAATTTGTCTTATTTAGAACAAATTAATTAGGAAAAAGGGGAAAAAATAAAAGTTTAGCCAGCCTAAATCCAAAAATAGGATTTGGATGTTTGGGGCATTTGAGGAGAAAGCCATATTTGTGTGTAGACATATTTGTCTCAAGTTTATCCAGTTTGCATCCCAAACTGAAATGTTGGGGAAAGTGGTATTACAATCAGGTAAATGATCTTTTCCTCATTACTCCAATGAAAGTAGTGAATAAATTGGCCTTTTCTTTCTTGCCTTTTTGTTTCACTGTTATGTTCCACTAATACAGTACTTGCAGTGGTTTGCTATCTTTGAAGCTTGGACAATGCACCTAAGGCAAAATATTTTGTGCCAATATTGGAACCAAAATGTAGATTTGCTGTAGCAGTTCTGAAGTCAAAGACAGTCCCATTACATCAGCCTGTCAGGGAAAGTAAGCATGGTGAGGATCCTGTCAGTTAAAGTGGGATCCAGGAAGGGATCCAGGAAGAGAGCCTTCTCTGCCATTGGCCCACTCTTTGGAGCATTCTTATCTCAGATGTGGGGTGCCAACCCTCTCCTGGTCTTTTGGAATGTCTAAAGATCTGGCTCTGCTATCTCCCTTGGAGCTCACTAAACTGATTGGCTGGTTAGTGCCCTAAAAGAATTCCCTCTGCCTTTTAACTAACTTTTAGTGTCGAATTTTAAGTACCCTTCCCTTATGTTATGTTTTTATATCTATATTTTATATTTTTAGCATTTTATTACTTAGAGTATTATTTAATGCTATGTTACTTAGAGTCCCTCTGTGAGGGAGATAGGTGGTTTCTAAATTTCTAAATAAAAAAATAAAGAGCACAGTGACAAAATATGATTAAAATTAAAAATAAAGAAGATCAAACTAATGATGACAGCAGGTAAAGCAATCAGTTACAGGATTGACCATTAAGATATTGAAGTGCTGGGTAGCTTCCGCCTTTTAAGATCAACCATCAATGATAAAGGAACAAGAAGTCAAGAAATATGCCACAACTAATACTCAGTAAAGCAGGCATGAAGGTCTTGGAAAAGATATTGAAATGTTGTGATATGTCTATAGTTAGAAAGAATAAAATCATCCAAGCTATGGTATTTCCTGTGATGTTCTATGGAAACAACGTTGGGCTTTAAAGAAGCAGGATAAGAAATATATTGGTCTCTCTCTGAACTTTGGTATTGGAGAAGACTCCTGAGAATACTGTGGACAGCCAAGAAAGCAAACTGATGGATGATCAAACAAATCAACCCAGGGGTCTCACTTGAGGCACACATGATCAGGTTCGAACTAACTTACTTCGGACTTGTTATGTGAAGACTGTAATGCTTCTGGGAAAGATGGAAGAAAAAAGAAGAAGAGATGAATGGTTGCAAGATGGGCAAACTCATTTGTGGCAATAATTAGTCCACCATTGGGAGACTTGATGAAACAAGTTAGGATTGGATCAGCATAGAAAATCTATCTATGTGGTCGCTTGGAGTCAAAAATGACTTAATGGCACATAATCAATCAATCAAACAACTGCTTCTGAAATCCAAGTAAAATAAATGTGTTCTATAATGACTATTCCCAGGAGTGGATAAATTTGGTCTAGGGTTGTTTTCTGTATCTCAAAGAGTTTATGCTTGACACAAACACTTATACATGTTGGCTACTGAATTTATTAAAATCTTCTGAATAATGCATAGATGTTTGCAGACAAATTACAAGCTCAGGAGGTTGTATAATATGAAGAGATGTATTTCAAATCTTTCCAGCTCAAAAAAAACCCCCTGATTACCAGATTGCCTGACTTATATAATATGCATGCATTTAGGATGAGTAATTGGTTTTTGCACAGGAAATAATGACCATTTTGTTTATTTCCACACCACCCCCCCCAACATATACACATTCCATCTGGACCTCAGCATGCATTACAGATGATAGTCACTCCATCAGCAAAATCTTTCTGTGACTCAGATGGTCTAATATTTCTCCAAATGAAGGTATATTAAAATACATAAAACAGTGGGGTATTTGTACCTTTTTCCCCAGGTGGAAAAAAGCATGAGACAGCAGCTTCCAGAAAATCTTGCTTTAATCCATGTTTGTGAGGTAGATAGACAGATTGAGTTGGAAGGGACCTTGTAGGTCATCTAGTCAAACCCCCCACCCAAGCAGAAGACTCTACACTATTTCTGACAGATGGAAGTTTAGTTTCTTCTTGAAAGCTTCCAGTGATGCCGCGTGTGCAAAGTTTATGTGTTCCATTTATAAAATGAGAAAAGGATCTAAAGATATCTAAATATCTATTTAGCAATAGCTCTTAGACTTATATAATGCTTCATAGTGCTTTTACAGCCCACTCTAAGAGGTTTACAGAGTCAGCATATTGCCCCCAACAATCTGGGTCCTCATTTTACTCACCTCAGAACGATGGAAAGCTGAGTCAACCTTGAGCCGGTGAGATTTGAACTGCTGAATTGCAGTTAGCAGTCAACTGAAGTAGCCTGCAGCAGAGATGGTATTCAGCAGGTTCTGACCAGTTCTGGAGAATCGGTAGCGGAAATTTTGACTAGTTTGGAGAACTGGTAAATATCACCTCTGACTAGTGCCGCCCCCATCTATTCTCTGCCTCCTGAGTCTCAGCTGATCGGGAGGAAATGGGGATTTTTCAGTAACCTTCCCCTGGAGTGGGGTGGGAATGGAGATTTTACAATATCCTTTTCCTGCCATGCCCACCAAGCCAAGCTATGCCACACCCACCAAGCAATGCCCGCAGAACCAGTAGTAAAAAAATTTGAATCCCACCACTGGCCTCCAGTACTGCACTCTAACTACCGAGCCACCTCAGCTCTTTAGATATCTAAATATCTAAAGGCAATACTACATTGTCACAACCTGGATTACTCCATTTTATTTTTATCTGGGACTTCTTCAACACCAAATAGCTTGTTTACTGTGCAGCTCTACCACAACATGATCATTTTTATAATTTGGTCCTTTGAATTTGTCGTTCTCAGCTTAATGTGCTAGAAAATCCCAGATGGAAGCCACCTTTCCTAAGAATTTAAATCAGAGCTTCTACAAAAAGTGCCTTGTTAATGACAAATAACTTCATTCTTCCCCAGTTTGAAAATGGAGATTTTCTAATATGGTTATTACAAAGAAATATTTCCTCTGAGATGTAACATTGCTTATGGAATATGTTTTGAAGTGTAATGCTTGCCTTAAAAAAAGTGATAAATGAGATGACTCTTTTGATAAGTTGTTGTCCTAAGCACACCTATTTTCAATGAGTTGTTGAAGTAATCTCTTTAGGATCAATCTGTCAGTGGTTGTGCTAACCTTTAAACAAACTTGCATTTAGAAATAGTTCTTTTATAGAATCTGCCAATAGCAAAGTTGGGAGAACTATGCCTGAGATGAACTGGTTTCATTTAAAATTCAATCTTACTCATGCAGCTATAACTGATCAACAAATAAAACATGCCACTTTTAATGAAAAAGATTCTATCTTTTTTTTTAATTTTCTGAAAACTATCCTTTCAGACAATATATACACCAGCCCTTGAAGATGCATAATTATATTGCAGAAAAAAGATATTGATCAACACTGAGTTGACGACACATAATCAATTGTATTGTATTGTATTGTATTGTATTTTTTTTTTTGCTTTAATTTATATGCCGCCCTTCTCTGGAGACTCAGGGCGGCTTACAATGCGTTAAGCAATAGCCTTCATACTTTTGTATATTTATACAAAGTCAGCTTATTGCCCCCACAATCTGGGTCCTCATTTCAGCTACCTTTGAAAGGATGGAAGGCTGAGTCAACCTTGAGCCTGGTGAGATTTGAACTTGCAGTAATTGCAAGCAGCAGATGTTAATCTGTTAATAACAGTGCTTTAGTCCACTGTACTACAGGCTATTGTATTGTATTGTATTGTATTGTGTTGTGTTGTGTTGTGTTGTGTTGTGTTGTGTTGTGTTGTGTTGTATTGTATTGTATTTAGATGCAGAGGTTGGCATGTACTATATAAGTAACAGTGAAGTCATTTTAACTCTGTTAAAGAAAGTGTTTCCCTTTCTTTAATTAATTCTATCTCCAAATTGGAAGGACTTTCATTTGTATATTGAAAATCTCCATTGGTAGCATTAATTTATAAATTGCATATCATTCATTGATTGATTATGTGCTGTTAAGTCAATTTTATCTCCTAGAAACTACCTATAGTAGATAAGATTTTCTCCATGAAAATCTGTCCCTAACATCGTCTTTCAAGTTTTAGAACTGTAACTGAGTCCACCCACCTTCCTTATCCTCTTCTCTTTCCCAGCACTAGAACCTTTTCTATATATTCTATTTGATGATATCCATGTGTATCCAGGTGTTATTTTGGTCATTTGAAGATAGTGTTATCCATGGAGAATTCTTTGGGGTGGCAGAAACTAATAAATCAGTCTCTTGTTTCATTTTGGTTTCCTAATCCATACAATCCAACTACATTTTCCTCTTTAATGTTGAATGTTTCCAACTTTGGCATATCAAGCAGCACTTCTTGCTTACATGTTATGTCAATTTCCCATTGAACATGACCACTGAAGTAATCAACCATCTCTTCTTCTGTATCAGTCCTTATAGCATAAACTTGAATGATTGTCATATTAAAGAATTGTCTACTCTGAGGTTCCCAGAACATAAAAAATAAAGAAAAAGAAACACTGTATTTAGAATATACTATAGAAATTATGTTAGTGAACTACAATATCTAACCTTTGCTAACCTCTCCAATTAAAATAGAGATTATATATAGCTCTCCGCCAGATTTTGGGCTCCTCCCACTATTTTAATGTAATTCAAAAAATGTAAAACTAACAAAGTATGCATTGAATATATAATGGACATTTAGAATATACAATGGAAATTTATAATTTAGAAATATATATACATACATTCATATATATATTCTGAGGTTTTCGCGGGTGTTTGTATGTAGGTCTTTGGTTATTCGGGTTTTCTCCCGTGTAAAATTGGAGGTTTCTTGGCAACGTTTCGACAAAGTCTCATTCGTCATCTTCAGGCTGGTGTTCTTGGCTTCGTGCTTCTAGGAGCAATGTGTGTGATCGCAGCTGTTTCTTCCTTTTAACTGCCAGTGGGGGTGTGAACTGATTGGGTGGGAGCTTGGCTGTGTTCTGATTGGACGGAGGTGTGTTCTGATTGGTTGGGGGTTGGCTGTGCTCTGATTGGATGGGGGGTTGGCTGTGCTCTGATTGGATGGGTGTGTGTTCTGTTTAGGTGGGGGCTTGGTTGTGCTCGGGTTAGTCTGAAACCAGACCACAGCTGCATCATTAGCCACTTTAAACCCCTCCAATCCATACATGAAGCAGACTGACACCCACCATGAAGAGATAGCATGAAGCCAAACAACAGCAACACAGCTCACCAGCTCAAATCCCCCTGCTACTCAGACTAACCCGAGCACAACCAAGCCCCCACCTAAACAGAACACACAACCAGCCAATCAGAGCACAGCCAAACACTCAACCAATCAGAACACACCTCCGCCCAATCAGAACACAGCCAAGCTCCCACCCAATCAGTTCACACCCCCACTGGCAGTTAAAAGGAAGAAACAGCTGCGATCACACACATTGCTCCTAGAAACACGAAGCCGAGAACACCAGCCTGAAGATGACAAATGAGACTTCATCGAAACGTTGCCAAGAAACCTCCAATTTTACGCGGGAGAAAACCCGAATAACCAAAGACCTACATATATATATATATATATATATATATATATATATATATATATATATATATATATATATATATATATATATATATATATATATATGCATATTCTTTCTAGCCAGGTTTTACCTACATAAACTTAGTTGTTCTACAGCCCTAGGTTCTGTGAAATCTCATTCACAAGTTTCTGGGCCTTTTTTCTGCTGACAAACCTGGCTAGAAAGAATATGCACATAAAAGCCTACGAAAAAGGAAAAAAGATACATTATACCTTTACAGGGAGGATATTTGAGAAGTGGGTGTGGCTCACCGAAGACGCCTTAAGAGGCAGAAATAGCTATCTGAGTCTCCCAGAGAGCAACACAGAGTTGCAATTTGTCAGCAGAAAAAAGGCCCAGAAACTTGTGAATGAGATTTCACAGAACCTAGGGCTGTATGTAAGATTGAGAGTATCTTGGTGACATTTCGACGAGGTCCCACTCGACATCTTCAGGCTGGTGTCTTCGGCTTCATGCTTGTGCGAGCAAAGCGTGAACAAGTCTTCACCAATGGAGAAGGTGTGATGGAAAAAATACTGAGAAATCTGCAATTTGATAGGTTGATACACCACTAAATAGTGACATCTCCAATGTCTATATATAATGCACAGAGAATGTGAAAACAGCAGGAATTAGAAATTCTAAAATAAAAAGATGAATAGCTCCTGATAGGATGTTTGTTTGTTTGTTTGTGTGTGTGTTTATTTATTTATTTATTTATTTATTTATTTATTTGCCATCCATCTCAAATAACTAAAACTGGTGGAATTGGAGTCGTTATTATTTTAATAGCACTTTGAGTCTACATTCCAATAGTTCTTGCAATTTTGTAACCCTTATATATATTATTTGCTATTATTTGAAATACAGGCATGTATTGGGGTAATTTTTTATATTGTTTCAACTGTTTCCTAAGTATTAGGAAGATTTTTCTATCATTCCTCTGAATCTATAAAAGTGAACTAATGTATAAAATACCTTAACTCTTTTAAACATAAAGGCCCATACTGAGTCTTATCAAAATAGGAAATGCTTAAGCCAAGACAGATGAGGCACATAAATCTGTTGGCCTTGCCATATAAACTTTAAATTATTGCTAGCAAATTCTTTCATAGAACTTTCCTTGTACCTGAACATTCAACCTTTCTAGTGTTCAGTGGGTGTGAGTGCAGATTGAAAAGCAAATTATCTCATGAATTTTCTCTGGATATATTCTTTAAAGCAGCATTCCCCAACCTTAGCAAGTTTAAGATGTGAACTTCAACTTCCAGAATTCCCCACTCAGCCATTCTCCCTGGAATTTAGGGAGCTAAAGTCCACATATCTTAAAGTTATCAAAGTTGGGAAATGCTGCTGTAAAGACCAAAAAGCAGCTTTTGATATCTGAAGGCTCAACGTTGCTTTCACCAGTGCTTTGGGTGTACACAGAACATACAAGTTGGCAAAACAAAGCACACTGTCAAAGCAAAGCATGGCCTTAATATGTACCAGTCTTTTCCAACTTCACACAATTCATAGGTAATGGGTGTGCAAAAATTCCTAGTCAGTTGGTACGTGCTTAGACCTTAACTATATTTTATTTTCAGCCAATCGAAGTTATTGTTGTTGCAGTAGTTGTTATGTTCTCTTCCCCAACCATTCAGGGAATCGCCCAATGTTTCTCGGATCTCGTTTATTCTCCTGCAATCCTCTCAAGAATAGCAGGGTCTTTGTGTTACGTAAACTATGTGAGAAGTCACATCTCCAAGGAAAGGTGGGCTGGGGAGTTTGAGAAGGCACTTGAATACACATGGCTCTGCTCCATGCTAATGAAAAGCATATTTTAAAAATAAAGATCAAATGCAAGAAAAACAATGAGAGTCAACAGGGGTAAATGTGAACAGCTTTAAATATGATATTAATAAAATTGATTTTTTTAAAAAGTGTGACTAAGTACCATGAATAGCTTTCTGGAAAAATATTTCACACACACTGAGAAATGTTCTTTGTGTGATATATCCCTCCCTCCCTCCCTCCCTCCCTCTCTCTCTCTCTCTCTCTCTCTCACACACACACACACACACACACACACACACAGAGAGAGAGAGAGAGAGAGAGAGAATCAGATATACATACACAAAGTGACAAAGACATCAGATATCTTCTGTCCACCTTAATAAATGAAAAATATATCTTTTGTATAGTAGTTTGAATTCAGGGAAATATTATATTTTTTTTAAAAAAGACTTCCACATGTCAAAGAATTTCCAAACCATATTTGATTTTGTCTTGTTGTTTGTTGCCCTCTTATCACCTTGCATATTTTGTTCACCTTTTGCCCAAATATTTATGCAGCTGGCTAGATTTGTCTGAATGTCAAGGGAAGAACCTGCAAACGTGGATATTTGTGCTTTGAGGGACAAATTAGAAGTGTGAACAAATAAGAGAAACATTTCTTTAGCTGCCTCATCAGAAAAGCCAAGGCTTGTCTCACTTTTAGCTAGGGGAATTTGTGAGGTTGTAAACCTACATTTCTCAGCAGCTCCAGGAAGTGTGTGACAGTAGTAAAAAGACATTGAGAGTTGTGGTTCAGTAGTGTGAGGTCAACCACATTCTCCACATTTCTGAGTGATATTTTCATATCAGTATGAAATTACCTACATTACCTATAATAAAATAAATTTCTAGTGATTATATCTAGTGATAGACAGATGATAGATAGATAGATAGATAGATAGATAGATAGATAGATAGATGATAGATAGATAGATAGATAGATAGATAGATAGATAGATAGATAGATGATAGATAGATAGATAGATAAAGATAAACGCTTGTTATCTTATAAGGGATGCCTTTTTATCTCTTAGATGTAGTCAATGTTTCTTTTTCTTCTGATCTTTAGCTCTTTCTTTTCCATTTTGCCAGTTAATTGTTTTGGATGCTTGCTGATGTTTAATAAGAAACATCGATATGTTGAACTGAACTGAATAGCTTGTATGTTTGCTCTGATCTGAATAGGGATTGATTGGGAGTGTACAAACCAGAGGTGGGTTTCAGCAGGTTCTGACCAGTTCTGGAGAACCGCTAGCGGAAATTTTGAGTAGTTTGGAAAACCGGTAGTAAAAATTCTGACTGGCCCCGCCCCCATCTATTCTCTGCCTCCCGAGTCCCAGCTGATTGGGAGGAAATGGGGATTTTGTAGTAACCTTCCCCTGGAGTGGGGAGGGAATAGAGATTTTACAGTATCTTCCCCTGCCATGCCCACCAAGCCACACCCACAGAACCAGTAGTAAAAATTTTTGAAACCCACCACTGGTTCCTATGCAGTGGTGGGATTGTTCCTTTATCAGTCTGGCCTTACATTTATTTATTTATTTATTTATTTATTTATTTTATTTTATTTTATTCGGCTTATATGCCACCTTATCTCACAATGGACTCAGGGCGGCTCACAACAATAAAACACAAGCCACAATAAAAATAAAGACTAAAAGCTAAAAAATTTAAAATTAACCCATTAAAACCCTTAAAACCCCATCATCAGACCAGGTCAAGGGATTTGAAAAGCCAAGTTTTTAATTCCTGGCGGAAGGTGCAAAGGTCAGGTGCTAGTCGGAGCTCCAAGGGGAGTTGATTCCAGAGAGTGGGCACCCCAACCAAGAAGGCTCTACCCCTGGGGACCGCCAGCTGCCACTGTCTAGCCGATGGCACCCTGAGTAGGCCCTCTCTATGGGTGCGAACCGGGCGATGGGATGTTGTTGCTGGCTGTAGGTGGTCCGCCAAATATCCTGGTCCTAAGCCATGTAGGGCTATATAGGTCAACACCAGCACCTTGAATCTCACCCGGAGGGCAACCGGTAGCCAATGCAAACCGCGCAGGAGGGGTGTAACATGGAAGTATCGGGATTCTCCCATCACAACCCGCGCGGCTGCATTCTGCACCAGCTGAAGCCTCCGAGTGGTCCTCAAGGGCAGCCCCATGTAGGACAATTTAGAATGAACTCAATATGAGTTACTTCTAAGCAGACTACACTATTAATTAATGAATCTACACATTAAATATTTTACTTCTAATGTAGAACTTAATTCCTTATTGATTTTTCCTATAGTTCTTGGTTCACCACAAAAGTTGTCATAGGGAGTTATATCAAATGTTTCTCAAATTCACTATTGGTACATCCATGCTGGCATCTATGCTGAACCATGGTTACATTGCACTGTTTCTTTTTACAGCAGAATAAAATAATAGCTAAAGTAGAGGCAGTTTGGTGTAGCAATTAATGTGACAGCTAAAAATCAGAAGTCTGTGAGATGTAGTCCAGTGTAGGCACAAAGCAGAAGTGGTATTCAGCAGGTTCTGACCAGTTCTGAGAACCGGTAGCAGAAATTTTGAGTAGTTTGGTGACCCGGTAAATACTACATCTGACTGGCCCCGCCCCCATCTATTTTCTGTTTCCCGAGTCCCAGCTGATCGGGAGGAAATGGAGATTTTACAGTATCCCACGCCCCGCCCACCAAGCCACACCACGGCCACCAAGCCACGCCCACAGAACCGGTAGTAAAAAATTTGAAACCACCACTGGTGCAAACTATACTGGAAATTACAGTACTTTTTCAACAACTATCAGGATTAGTGTGAATGGGAGGCAAAATATCTATATCTACACCTATATCATCTATGCAATGCGCTTAAGTCTGCATGTGCATCAGAGTAAACAAAAACAAACAAAAACCAATTACTTAATGGTGTTGTGCCAACTCTGTTCTCCTCCTTATCCTTGTCTCAACTAGATATTTCATCTTATTTTCTTTTCAAAGAGCTAGCCAAGAATTAAGAAAGTATTTTAAGCCAGTTAAGCCGTCTTTGATTGACATTAGGTCTTAAAGTAAATAAAGCCATGTTTTGAAGAGGCAGGCAGGCAGCTAAGGAAAAACTTAGCTATCTACTGAAATCTGTTTTCAGTCAAAAGCCAATTGGTGTGTTTGTTTATTAGTTACCTTTGCAAATGCCACCGTAGAGAAATTGAGGCAAGTCTTGTGTGCCAGAAAATGGATGCAAATACATCAAGAGAAAACAGGAAATACCGTAGGTTACCTGAGAACTACTGAAGCAACGTGTGTGGAAATCTGAGACAGGTATATCACTTAATGTGTTAATGATATGGCTTTCAATATGTTTTCCTTTATTTTAACAAAATGAAGGCTAAAAATACAAGGTTTTTAAAGCCACTCTATTGACTCAGAATAAGACTTTTTATTTCTTATTTCCAGCAGTCTGAATTTAAAAGCATGTAAGATGTGTTACATCCCAGTTTCACAATATATGATTGACTTTACTTGATACTACATTAATATTGATACTTAAGTATTGATTTAACTATGTCAAAAATAGGTAGTTAAATCTTAAAGTCTTCTTTGTAACATATATTGTTACACCTTTTGAACCCAAAAAGGCATCATAAGATATGAATCAGTGTGAAATCTGAATTTTAATTATGTTCTAATCTATGCTTTACTCTAGCAGTTTAGATTGAAATAACTCTAGACCTTAGTTTTAATATTAATACACTAAACATATTTACAGTGTGTGTGTGTGTGTGTGAGAGAGAGAGAGAGAGAGAGAGAGACAGAGAAACAGAGAAACAGAGGCAGAGGCAGAGAGAGAGAGAAAGAAAGAAAGAGACAGAGACAGAGACAGAAACAGACAGTGGTGAAATCCAAATTTTTTTACTACTGGTTCTGTGGGCGTGGCTTGGTGGGCATGGTGTGGCTTGTTGTGGCTTGGTGGGCATGGCAGGGGAAGGATACTGCAAAATTTCCATTCCCACCCCACTCTGGGGCCAGCCAGAGGTGGTATTTGCTGGTTCTCCAAACTACTCAAAATTTCCGCTGCTGGATATCCAGAACCTGTCAGAAATTGCTGAATTTCACTCTTGGAGACAGAGACAGAGACAGAGACAGAGACAGAGACAGAGACAGAGACAGACAGAGAGAGAGGGGGGGGAGGAAGGGAGAAAGGGAGGGAGACAGAGAGTATAAACACACATAGAACACCTTTCTTTCCACCTAAAGACTGTCAGAGGCTGGAAAGAGGACTTTATATGAAATAATCTGTAAAGATGATCTGCTTTTTCACTTTCAAAAGAAATTTAGGGCCAGATTGATCCTTGTGTGTGTGTGTGTGTGTGTGTGTGTGTGTGTGTGTGTGTGTGAACCCGCATCTATGGGTATTCCATCACTGAGGTTTTCAAAAATAGACTAGACAAAATAGACTTGACTCGACATTTGACTGAGATGGTATAAGAATCCTGCCTTGAGCAAGTGGCTGGACTAAAAGATGTCCAACCCTATGATTCTATGCTTTCTGTTCTATATTACTAATTGTTTCTCTACTGTCACTTCTCCCTTTTATTTTTGACTACAGGAATGCAGGAGACACTTTTATTTGCTGCACCCAGAACCATGGTTTGGCTGTGATCAGGGATGTGTTTACACCATGGCCTTCTTTCTCCAACCAGGCTGTTAGCTCAAAAAGAATAGTTTCAGGTTTCATGGAAGTTTCTTCCATGGTAATTACTTCTGTTCCATATGCAAAAAATACCTGCCACTTTACCCTATAACTGTGGTGGGGAACCTATGGCAGGTGTGCCAGAGTGGCACACAGAGGCCTCTCTGCTGGCACACACACCGTCGCCCCAGGTCAGATCTCCGTGGCATTTCTTTCATAAGCTTCTGTTTCCCTGCAAACAACAAAACAGAAGCTCATGAAAGAAAAAGATCTTACCTCCTGCCGCGCTGCCGGTGTTGGGATGCCCCACCTCCAACTGACCAGCTGGTCTTCAGGTCTCTGCTGTACATGCACATGTTCACAAATGCGCACACTCGTGCACTCGCATTTCAGTTTGGGCATGTGCGCACGCAGTTTGGGCACTCGGTGCCTAAAAGGTTTGCCAACACTGCCCAATAAAATATAAATATAAATATATATTTGTTCGTTTACAACAAAACCTGCACGTAGACCAGTCTACAAAAATGTTTTAGTCTTGAATTGTGGCTCCCACTTCCTTAACCACCATCTCTATAAATACTTCAGTCCCTCTAATCAAGAAAGGCCTGTCAGAGTTTAGAAATAAGAAGACTGCCTAGCTGGGTCAGGTCATCATTCCACTTTGTTCAGAATTGCATATCACTCTGTGGCTAGCTCAAAGAATTAAAGACTGAAGGTCACAAACCTAAAGAGTCTCCGGTATTTAAATCACGATGCTTATGAATTTTGAATGTGTAAAACAGTATTGTCTTCCATCAATCCTGAACTATTGCTAATCATAGCTCAGCATGTTGGATTTGGCCATAATTCCTATTATCCAGAAGACCACGGGTTTCCTACTTGTAGCCTACATTATTCAAGTGGACTTCCTTTTAAGTTTTATCTCCTATTTTAAGATATCTTTAGGTCTGTGATCATGGGGTGTCCACATGAAGAAGAAGGAAAGCAAATGATGATGTGGAATAATTATTATGATTCTGATCATGTTAACCACAGCGTAGATATTAGGACTCAAGTGCATACTTTTACCATTTATGTAAAGATTTTCCCAGATGTGTGATCATTTTAACTACTTTGCTACACATGAGACTGCCTATAACACTTATAATCTACTATCGCTATACATATATCATTAGCAATAAAGTGCTATGGAAATTTGCTAAAAGTTACTCGCTTGATAATTCTTTACAGTTGGCAAGTAAATATTTACCTAAATCCTTGTGAGCCATTTTTCATTGATCTTTTTTCTCCTACCAATTCCTCTCTATCTGCAGTTCATAGTGCTTGTTTTATTCTGCGAAAGATAAGGACTTTCTGCTAAAGAATCATTTGCCAGTTTGAAGTTGACACATTTTAGTTTCTTTATAATTTTCTTACTTCTGGTTCCTTTTATTCCTTTATACTCAAAACGCTGATAATACTTACTCAATTTACAGTATTTAGTGGTTGTTTCTCCAGATGGTTTTTGCTCATCCTAAATTTTATCAAACCAAATGATTTCAGTATATTGGCAAATTATTCCATTTCATTCCTGAATTACATTCATTTTCTGTAAAGAATTTTTTTTAAAAAAAATACTTTTGATAAAGTCTGTGGCAAATCATCCCCTATTATTAAAGACCTTGGACATCAAAACCACATTTCTTCCAGATGTCCACTCTTTTTAAACATAATTCTTTAGTCATTTATGAAATCACAAGGGTTACTTGCAGTGTACAATATATGAACATGAAGAGATTCTACCTTGTTCCCAAAATAAAAGATTTGAACCTCCCTGCCAAAGATGTATTGACTTCTAACTATAAATAATAACTAGTTAACTAATTTGCTCAGTTGAGAGTTTTCATTCTCTCTTTTATTTCATGCACTATAATTCTTTGAATTCAACTCCATAAAACCTGTTGATGAGGTTCAGCTTCAGAAGAACATTTTCTGAATCATAATATTTAAAAAGCACATTTCTGGAAACATTGCAATCTTAAATCTTATTAATATAGAGGTCTGAAACAGTCATTATTGAATTGTCATCATGGTCTACAGGATATAAATCTCAACTAATGCCCTGATATAAATAGATTTCTTTATTAAAACCATCTTCCCTGAAGGTCCTGTTACCTCAGAATGTGCTTTTTGCATATTAGAGGTGAGTTGTTCCTTCTGTCACTGTAGTCAGTCAACCGTAGATTTGCCCTGCTTCAAAACCAGATCTGTTGGAAGCTAAGGAAAGCAAGCTGGCAAGAAACAGTGCCTTTTAAAGAAACATTTATCAAATTGGTGATCCATGGGAGACCTTATTTATAGTCAATGGAGCTTTTGTCAGTTTTGTTAAGCAGCAAACATCTAAACCCCTGAATAGAATTAAGCTGAAGAGGCTGGATTGACAACCACTTGGAGAGGAAGGTCATTTACTTCTCTAGGACAAAATTAGTCAAAATTCCTCTGTTTCTGTAGACTTGGATTTTCAGTTAAACTGAGAGAAACTGCAAGAATTATTTAGAATGCATAGGATTTATGTTTTGCCCCCAACTTTGGGGGAAGACAGCATAGAGGGGCAGCATCAGCAGGAGGTAGTGTGTAATGGGAAGGGATCACGAGAGGTGGTGACTCTCTTTATGTGTTTTAGTGCCTTCAAAATTGAGCACTAAAGTTAGACAAGTGTTGGGAGTCATCAAAATCTCCAGGCATGGGTTATTTCAATATTTCAATATAATATTTAAAAAAAGAATGTTGAAATGTAATTTGATTTGATGAGCAATTTGATGAGCATCTGAGTCACTGGTGCATGCTTAGTCCCTAGCTTCAATCTTCCTAAGAAACTAGGGAGATTGGGACAAATTTTGTTTAATCCAGGCCCCCAAAGCTTTTATTTTTTTTAAAGGTAGAATCTGCCATCCATTTCCTCCAGCACATTAATCACTAATGGAGATTAGTGATTGTAAGAGAAAAAATATACAGTATTTTTACATTAATATACTTTATATCCGTGATGGCGAACCTATGGCACGAGTGCCACAGGTGGCACACAGAGCCCTCTCTGCAGGCACATGAGCCGTCGCCCCAGCTCAGGTCTACCGCGCATGTGCGTGCATCTCCCACCAGCCAGCTGATTTTCGGGTCTCTGCTGCACATGCACGGGAGACATGTGTGCATGCGCGGGAGTCATGCAAGCACACACAGGAGGAGGGCGGGGAGCATGGGGTAGTGCAGCACACACACCCGCGGCCCATTTTTTGTTCCAGGAGGCTGCAGGGAGGCCTGCTAGGCCCAAAACAGGGCACGGGGGGGGGTCGCATGCATATGTGTGGGAGGGTGAGGGAGCATGGGTGGAGTGTGTGCATGCACAGGAGGGTCAGGAGGAGTGCAGGGAGGTTGCAAGTGCATTGCATTATGGGTGCTGGCACACTTGCATATGCTTGCACTTTTGGCACGCAATGACAAAAAGGATAGCCATCACTGCTTTATATCATTAGTTTCATAAAGAAACTTTTTTTTTCTTGCAATGGATAATTGGGCATTGTGTTAAATTGTTTCCTGCAAATGAAGTCACTCTCTTTTTTGTGACATTTTAAATTTTAATCGATTATAATGATAAATTCTGTGAGAACTGAGAGCTTAAATGATCTATACACAAGACGTGTGGCTTTTGCATATATGAAGATGGATTGTCTAATAGCTGTAAGTCAGGTCTTGATGTAATCCTTGAATATTCTTATGAAATGAACCATGTACTGAATTATCTCTTATGTCAAAGTAGGCTCTATAGTTCTTCTTAGAAGCTGAATAACTCAAAGAACAATTGTTCACAATGAATCAAGCTGTTGCCTTCTTGTTCAAATCTTCTAATGTAGATAAATTGATGCCCATAAGCAATAAACTTAATTCAACTTGTTACCTTCTTTGAATCAATAGCACTTAAAAGTATTGCCAATTATCCCTTTTTAAAATTTAATCAATTACTAAATAAAAACAAAAAAAGATTGTGCAAGGAGGTATTGCAATGATCACTATATCCTCTGCAGCTTGGTGTAGTGGTTAATGTGGTGGCCTAGGAACTAGAAGATCGTGAAATCTAATCTCTCCTTAGGCATGAAAGCCAGCTGGGTGACTTTAGAACAGTCATTCTCTCTCAACCTAACCATATCACAGGGTTGTTGTTGGAAATAAAAGAGGAGGAGGAAGGACTATTATGTTGCCCTGAATTGTTTATAAAGTAGTAAAAGCAGGATAAAAATAATAACAATGTTTGAATACATTCACACACCTTGTAACCAAATTGCCGGATACTCTAGTATAGCGCTCACCAACTGGGGGTCCGTGGACCACTGGTGGTCTGTGAGAGAATTTTGGTGGTCCGCAGAAAAATTATTTGCACTTTTTATATTGCACTAAATCAGGGGTCCTCAAACTACGGCTCCTGGGACAGATACATGCAATGAACATTTGTTTTGGTGCAGAGAATCTTTGGGGTCTTTTTATGTGGGTCGGAGGGGGGCAGAAATTCTGACTTGGGGTCTGCTTCAGCCTCCTGGTGCAGGGATTTGGGCGAAGGCTGGAGGAAAGCGCAGCTGGTGGCGAAGAGCCAGAGAGCCTTGTTCCAATGGGACTCATCATGGCCTGGAACTGGCTGACCATCTCAGCTAGCTGAACCTCCAGGTGCCGGTGCCTGGCCTTGCACTCCCACAGGTCTTTCCTCTGCTTGGAAAGCCTATACTCGTAGTCCTCAGTGAGGTGCTTCTGCTGAGCCTTCTTCTTGGTCAGATCCAATTTGAACTGTGCCAGCTGTTTTGTCAACTCTTTCTTATGGTGGCTGCTTAGCTCCAACAACTGCTTCCTGTTGGGACCCTTAGGAGCCCAGGCGGGGAGGCAAGGAGTGGCTGGGAGGGGAGGGGTGAATAGAAGCTGGAGAGGCGCCCCTCGACGTGAGTGACATTGAGTTGGCCACGCCCACTCAGTCACATGACCACCTAGCCATGCCCACTCAGCCGATCATTAGGCAGATCATCTTAGTGGTCTGCAGGATTTAAAATTATGAATTTAGTGGTCCCTGAGGTCCAAAAGGTTGGTGACCTCTGCTCTAGTAAATGGAAATTGTAAAAATGAAGCATGGATACCAAACTGGTTGCAAGTTTGTAAGGCAGCCAGTTCTCTCTTGCAAAAATATGATTCTATTTTTTTTATTTTCCTCTTTCCTCTATATGGCTTGCATAGAGAAAGACCAAAGGTAGATCACATACACCAGTGTTCCAATGTGAAATTTCAAACTAGTTGTTTTGTTCTGGGATGCTCACACAGAATGTTGTGTATACAGTGGCCTAATCCAATAAAGCACCTCTTATGTTGATATGTAAATTGTACAGGAAGAATCATTTAACATTGTAGGAAGAGAACCATGTTAGGCAAAAATTAGGAGCAGTCTGGTAGCATCTTTTCCAGCTAAGAAATTTTATTAAAAGGCACAAGCAGCTCATGAGAGTTTATGTTTTATTATTTATTATTATTCTTTATTCAGCATTTGTTAGCTGAAAAAGCTGCTATTTTGAACTTCATGAGCTAATTCTAAAAAGCTTTTCATATGTAAATTTAATGCAGTGCAGGAAAGGCCATGGGCATGCCAGTTTGTTATCTGAAACATAGACAGTCTTTTTGGCTGTTTTCTAGATCACAACTGTTAAATTTAAAGTAAGTTTACCTTTTTTTTTTCTTCAAATCTTTAAATCCTTAGGCTGATTATCAGTCTTAGTCTGAGAGTGAAAAAGACATTCGACACACCTCTGTTGAGAAAGCATTTCAGAAGAATGAGGAGGAAAAGGGAGAGGTTTGCTAACTGGCAAGTTGGAAATGGAGAAGAACAAGTATACATACCTTACAAATCTTCCTATCTGGAACGCAGCTTAAAATATAGCTTAAAAGCTTATGCTCCATAACAGTTAAACAAGACATCATATTACTCCAGTGAGACTATTACTATCTAAAGTGATACTATTTTAATGTTGTAATAATAGTGGAAGTTTCTCACAAGGAACTCATTAAAGTTGATTGGAAGGCACTTACTAACTGATTTTGAACAATAGAAAAGAAATATAATTATTGCCCATTTTATCATTTTTAATTAACAATCTAATTTCAGTAGCATTTTCTGCTGAAATGATAAGCTTGGGGGTAGATGCAATTCTCTTTGTACATGGGAAACAAAATAATAAGCAATAAATAATTTTACAAAAAAATGTTTATAGTTGATTACAACTGGAAGAAACCTTTCATTCTCATTTATCAACAAGTTACTCATGAAAAATATTGAACCAAAATTAACAACTAAGTGGTTTCTAGCGAGTTTTCCATTTCTTGCATAGATTCCCCAAATAATTAATTTCCAGACAAATCCAATAAACCTATCAGATGTAAATTACCATTTTGTCTGGATGACAGTATGTAAGTTAATTGGTGGTGATTTTTTTTGTAAACTCCTGAAAGTGACTGAAAATATTAAATCCTGAATAAAAAGTAGAAGCAGAAACTATTTTTAATTTTACTATTTATAAATAAAAATAAACAAGAACTGATTGTTAATTCAGCAAACCATTGAACACCATCTAGAGGTGTTATTTTTGTCTGGAAATGGACATTTATATACATTTGGTTAATAAATAAAGAATTACACCCTGATATGAAGAATGGTTGCAGGAACTGGGTATGTCTAGTTTAATGAAAAGAAGGACTAGAGAAGACATGATAGCAGTATTCCAATATCTCAGGGGCTTCCACAAAGAAGAGGGAGTCAAACTATTCTCCAAAGCACCTGAGGGGAGAACAAGAAGCAATGAGTAGAAACTAATAAAGGAGAGAAGCAACTTAGAACTAAGGATAAATTTCCTGACAGTTAGAACAATTAATAAGTGGAACAACTTACCTGCAAAACTTGTGAATGCTCTAACACTGGAAATTTTAAAGAAGATGTTGGATAACCATTTGTCTGAAATGGTATAGGGATTCCTGCCTGGGCAGGGGGTTGGACTAGAAGACCTCCAAGGTCCCTTCCAACTCTGTTATTCTATGTTCTAATATAATCTAAACTTCCTAAACACGGCCTGGGAGAACAGCCAGAATTTTAGGAGAAAGGTAATCATAGAAGGTATATTTTGGCTTCCTGATAGATGACATAGTTTAACTGAAGGTCCTTCTGCTGGATCAGATTGGCTTGTCTCATCCCATGGGAGATAGGCAGTCCCTCAAGGAACTAAAACTCTTTGCCTTGTAGGGTTTCATAGGTCATAAGTAGCACCTTGAATCACACAGAAGCAAACTGGTTATCAATTGACAAAGTGACTAAATTAGTGGATCAGCAAAATGCTGTGGATATAGTATACTTAGATTTCAGTGAGGTATTAGTACCACTTTACAAGGTCTTAATAAGACCACATTTTGAATACTTCATCTATTTCATCACAATATAAAAAAAGATGTTGACACTCTGGAAAGAGAGCAAAGAAGAGGGGGACTGAAGGTCAAAACATATGAAGAACAGTTACAGAAATTGGGTATGTCTAGCCTAATGAAATAAGGGATGTCGTGGCTCAGTGGCTAAGACACTGAGTTTGTCGATAGAAAGGTCGGAAGTTCAGCAGTTCAAATCCCTAATGCCATGTAATGGGGTGAGCTCCTGTTACTTGTCCCAGCTTCTGCTAAGCTAGCAGTTCGAAAGCACGTAAAAAATGCAAGTAGAAAAATAGGGACCACCTTTGGTGGGAAGGTAACAGCGTTCCATGCACCTTTAGCATTTAGTCATGCCGGCCACATGACCATGGAGATGTCTTTGGACAGTGCTGGCTTTTCAGCTTTGAAACGGAGATGAGCACCGCCCCCTAGAGTCGGGAAGGACTTGCACATACGTGCGAGGGGAACCTTTACCTTTACCTTTAGCCTAATGAAAAGAAGGACTAGGGGTGACATGAAAGCAGTGTTTCACTATTTGAGGGGTACCTACAAAGACAAGGGGATCAAACTATTTTCCAAAGCACCAAAAAGCAAGACAAGAAACAAAGGATGGAAACTAACCAAGGAGAAAAACAACCTAGAACTAAGGAGAAATTTCCTAATGGTGACCAATGGAGAAGTTGTGGGTGCTCCATCACTGGAGGCTTTCAAAAAAACACTGGACAGCTATTTCTTTGAGATGGTATAGGGTCTCCTGCTCAAGCAGAGAGATGGACTAGGACAGCAGTCCTCAACCTTTCTGGGATCAGGGACCAGATTTGTGAAAGACAACTTTTTCATGAACCAGGGTGGGGTGGTTTCAAATGCAGCCTAGATCCCATTCATGCACAGATAAAGCTTTACTCGCTTGCCCACTGCTTAGGCCATCCAGTTCCCAACAGGCCATGGACCAGTACCAGTCCACAACTCAGATGTTGGAAACCCCTGGACTAGAAGACTTCCAAGATGCTTTCCAACTCTATTATTCTATGTTCTATGAAACCATTACATGGAGTCATCAGGTAAAGATTGTTCATGCAGGGAATGCAGGGGGGAAAGGGGCAGCTGGGGAGGACTTATTCCTCTAGTACAGTGTGTCAACTAAGAATCTATTTATTCATAAGTCAAATACAACCTAACATTAAATAATTTCGCCTCTATATACTCTGCTGTACAGACCATATTACAAATGGAAGTGCAAATATATTCCTTGTAGATCAATCTGCAAGAAAATTAATTTTCCATGCTTCTATTCCATGCAAAGAGGTGACCTTTTCCCTAGAAAGAAGTCTGTGGGTAGGGCCACAATGGGTTTGCTTCTCGAAAAGACCTCTAATTTACCTTGGGGAACAAAAGTCTGGAACCTTTCTCCATTAGTGCATCTACTCCTTCTAATTCTAATCTCAACTGACACTGGAATTTGGCTTAAAGTAAAACCTGAAGGGCCTCCTCCGTCTTTCTATTGCAATCTGATTTATTTCAAGAAACGCTATTTGGGCTTTTGATAAGATGAGTGGCATATCTTAAGGAGGGTGTCTTGGGATTGTCACCACATAAAAAGAAGATAAAATATCTAAGGAATGCTGCAAATATTACAGTGTCACTAACTCTGTTTCTTTAACCTTCAGGATTGTCTGGCATGATCCACCTGAGCCCTTGCTTATGGGAAATGTGGAGTAAAATATTTTACTAAGCCAGCAAAAGCAGCTGTAAAAATGAGTGGTTTAGTCTGTTACCCAAGACTCCCACAGAGGCTAATGAGGTCAGCGCAGAAGTAAATTGTCATGGAGAATTAAAGTTCATCATCTTCAAACTTGGCTACGAACACAGGAAGGGGAAATGAAAATGAAAATGCATATTATGGGGAAAATCCATTCTGACATAATATAAGAGTATTAACTTGAGGATCTATTCTATAACAATTTTCCTGAGCTCCTGAACTCTGACTTGAAATTCCCAGAATTTCCTATAGGCATTGTTTAAACAGAATGGCTAAATCAAGGTATATATAATTTCCAGCACTGCTACAGCAATATACATTGAACTCTGAAAATTCAGAGGTTCCATACTAAACATTAACTCCCTCTTTGGAGTGGAAAGAGGCTTCTTTGTTTTTTCTTAATGGCAGTAAATATTTCAACTGGGGTGAAATTCAGCAAGTTCTGACAGGTTCTGGAGAACCAATAGTGGAAATTTTGAGCAGTTCGGAGAACCGGTAGCAGAAATTTTGAGTAGTTTGGGGAACTGGCAAATACCACCTCTGGCTGGCCCCAGAGTGGAGTGAGAATGGAGATTTTGCAATATCCTTCCCCTGGAGTCGGGTGGGAATGGAAATTTTGCAGTATCCTTCCCCTGCCACGCCCACCAAGCCATGCCCACCAAGCCACACTATGCCCACCAAGCCACGCCCACCGAACCGGTAGTAAAAAAAATTGGATTTCACCACTGATTTCAACCCATCACTAATGAAAATAGAAATTATTTTCAAAATGTGTTGGTATGTGGGAAAGATATAAAATTTCATATTACTGTAATTTAGAATAATGGTTCCCAACCTGTAGTTAAGGGACTATTGCTGATCTACAGCAGTATGGAAGATAGCATCTGTCATGAAGATATATATATATGATGCTTATTACGTGTGCATGTATGTGTGTATATAATAAATCTTGCATGATTGGGGCATTCTCACATGAAATTTTATGAGATTTTAGCAATTCAAGTGTGATGGTCAAAACCTCACCAAAAGGTGTGATCTCATGAGAATGAATCCTAAAAGTGTTTCAAAATAAACTTTATTTGATGGGGGGGGAGATGTTTCCCAAGGATATTATCCGAGATAAGTCACAAAGATTGTAATGCCTACAGCTACTACATTACTGACCTTTTCATGTATTTGATGATTTTGTTATATTTTCTATATAAGTAAATGTTTGGAAGAATTGATGTAGAGAAATTGTTTGCCCTTGTTCCATACCTGACCATATCATTCATACAGTATCATAATATGGGGAAAGTCTGCTGACTTTCTGTTATTGTGAAATCTATGGGAAGTATATATATTCTATATAAGTGATAAATAAAATCAAATTACAAGTAATAAGAATTGCTTGGGGGTTTTTTTCATTTGCTCCTTCCTTCCTTCCTTCCTTCCTTCCTTCCTTCCTTCCTTCCTTCCTTCCTTCCTTCCTCCCTCCCTTCCTCCCTCCCTCCCTCCCTCCCTCCCTCCCTCTTTTTTTGTTATTTATGTGATTAAAATGATGGTGATAACTTGATAAATGTGGGATTCTCATAGATTCCAAAATTGTGTGTAGCTTCTATGATAGAAAATGAATATGAGAGTGATCAATGCTTGAATAACATATGAAATGGGAATAATGGGAATATATTTATATATAATAATGGGAATATATTTAATTTGTAGAAATCTTTGCATTCTTCAATGGTATTTTTCCCTTGTGCATATTATGTTAGAAATACAAAAAGTGAAAGAAAATGTCATTATTGCTCTGCTTTTGATAATAGAGAACTGACTTTAATTTTGACATATTCATCCCATGGAATAAACAATTACTGTTTCATTGATGTTGTTTTATCAATACAAACTTAGATTTTCAGTGGAATAACTGGCTTCGGTGAAGTCTTAAAATTCAATATAGTCTTAAAATTAGTTTGATGTAATATTTTTAGGCTACATAGATTGATATGATGAATTTAATAAAAAAATAAATAAAACAGAACATCATAAAGTTCAATAGCTGAAATGAGAGTCATGTCCACATAAACATGACATTGATGTAGGCAATCAAAAGCCCATCATAAAATATTTTACATTTTCTAGTTTGCCAAGGATAACTATACATATATAGACACGAAGATTACAACACTTCTATTCTGGAATTAATATAATTGTCTCCATATGGAAGCTATATGACTCATCTTCTGAAATTGACAAAGTTCATGGAAGCTCTTCCCTGCCCCCAAGGTTGCCCATAGAATCCTGATTATACAAAAGCATGTACTCTCTTTATGGCTTTTTCTCCTTAATATGGTTCTGAAATTAGAAGAAAAAATACTTTCTTTGAAAATAATGTACTGCTTGATATGAAAATAACAACTAGATGTAAGAATTCCCAAGTTGGTGCTTTGTAGCTTTTATACTCTTTCAGAGTTATATTTGCCATGTTCTCAATATGCCATATTGGATAGAACATGGAAAAATAATCTGAGTCTGGCCTATGAGGTAATGATGACTGAAGCTAATTACTCAAACTTTGTTCTGAACTTTTCACGGTGTTCCACCATCTGCTGTGAGAAAACATCTACACGGTTTTTGTGTCCACTCATTTCATAGCTTTCAACCATTTTCAGTCATCATCAGATGAGTAATAACTCAATGAAAGATATGGTGACAGGGGAAAAAAATCTTTCACAGTGGCCTAAAGATTGGAGAAAGTGGGAGGAACTCCAGAATGGAACCATGTAATGAAACAGATTTAGCACAAAATAGGGATGTTCATTCTATCATTGAATGTTTCCAAACAGTCTATGCTGACTTTGGAATAGATCAATGTGGATGCTTCTGAAGAGATCCAAACTTAAAACATATATTATGAGATATATAATCATGCCGCTCAGGATACCACTCATACTGAAAGTTGTTAAATTCATCATTATTTTTATACTCCTTCACCAATCCATGGACACTTTTATTGGCTATATTTGTTGCTCATCACAAAACAACTGAAGGTAGGGTAGTGCTAGCATTTTCCCCCCACAAAGGAATGTTTGTTCATTCATAGTTCTATGATGTAGGAAATTCAGCTATTGATATTATTAGGACAGGGATGGTAGGCACGCTGGTGCACTTATGCAAGCCCCTTACAGACCTCTTAGATTTTGCAATATCTCCTAGTTCATGGACTGCAATCTTCATTGGCTAAGAGCAGCATAAAGGAAATGCAGACTGGGTTTACTATCAGTGGGTAAAAAACCCACCTCAAACCATTAAAAAAAAGAAAAAAGATTTCTAGGACAACCAAAGGGTAGGAGCTCCCTGGATGTTTGCAGATCTGCCCTGTTGCACAGGCAGGCATCACAATGGAGAAGGTAGGTGTCCTGGGTCTTGTACGTTACTTTGTTTAATTAAGGGAACATGGGACATGCCCATTTTACCCAATTTTATTAGGTGAGCAAAAATTATTGGATATAGATGTTCTCCTGCACAAAAAAAATGTACTTCATTTTTTTTCTTCCCTGATGATTACCAAGGATCGCACCAAATTTTATTTCTTGTATATAAAACTGATCATTCTTGTATCATTCACTGCTTTTTTTTTGTCCTTATGAACAATGTAACAAATTATGTTGGGTTTCTTTGTGCATGTGTGTGTGTGTGTGTTTTAAGATTTATGTTCTTTTCTTTGCCCATGACTTCATATAAATAGACTTATGCTTAACTATATGTTTGCAACATACAGTGTACCATACACTTCTCTTGATTTGATTTGATTTATATAAGTGGCCATCTTAAGTACATGATTGTGGGAAGTTCATAGCATAAAAATAAATAAAAATATATAACAATATAAAATCAAATGAGATAGAACACAACAGCCTGAGAATCATAAAAGCCCTTAGTATAGCCAGCACTCAGGCTCAAGAAAATTTAATCTTTAAGGCCCTGCACAAGTCAGTGAGGTTTAGAGATTTAGGTTCCAGAGGGTGGGTGCTGTAGCAAAAAAAAAATCCTTCAGTTTTCAAGAAATTATAATTATTATGCACACACCATAAATGCAATTGAAAGAGAAAGAGAGAAAGAAATGGAAAAAGAAAGAGAAAGAAAGAAAGAGAAAGAAAGAAAGAAAGAAAGAAAGAAAGAAAGAAAGAAAGAAAGAAAGAAAGAAAGAAAGAAAGAAAGAAAGAAATTTTCAAGTTTCTGAATGTATAAATTCCATTTGCAATTAATTTTCTTTGAGAAGGGTTTCCAGATTATGTACGTACTGCATGTATGCATTTAATAATTTCTTGGTGTCACCTGGTCCCTTTCAAAATTATGTAATGCCCCTTTTAGAAACCTGCATTAAACTGAACATCTGAAATCACTATTGAAGGCTTTCTTTTCTCTGCCCTGCCTTCTTCCATTGAACCTGAACGTTCATAGCTGTGGAGTCATCCTCTAGTAAACACAATAAATTATACAGTCATGCTCTCTTGGGAAAATACAACATTTCTCATCTGAGGAATAAAGCGCACATTTTACTTCCAAGCCTATGCAGAACTACCATTCTTTATACATTACAGAATGTTTATACAAGTAAACTTGAGACAAACAGGCTCGATTGGTGTCAAAATGCACTCCCTGCAGCATTTAAGGTGTTCTCTTTTAACATTAATCATGTGGTAAAATTGCAGCATTTTTTTTTTGTGTACCTTGAGAATAGTCATGAGGTTAAGCAAAATACAAATGGATGAAAAAGAAACTTACAAATTAATTTTACAAGAGACTTAACCTGGAAAGAGGGAATCTGAAATACTAGTATCTTTGATAATCAATTTGAAAATGGTATTTCAGAGTAGTTCAATATTCAAACTTCAACCATTTTTTTTAAAAAAAATAGCATATTCCTGTCTTTTACCAACAAAAAAAGTAAGTCACACCATTCAATAGCTGGTGGCCAGAAATGAGAGAGAGAGAGGGGGGGGGGAATGCCCCACAGGTATGGATATAGTATTAACTGTACTAATTATTTTCATTAGGTTGTTATATATTTGACACAAGGAAATTAAGCTTTATCCATGATTTGTGATTTGCAATGATATGAAGAAAAACCTGAGCTGGGTTCTGCAGACTGCATTGGGACAGAGAACTTCCTCACTTTAATCCATTGGAATGGCTTGCCTTCAGAAGTTTTGGGTGCTCCATCACTGGAGGCTTTTAAGAAGAGACTGGACAGCCAATTGTCTGAAATGGTGTAGGACAGTGATGGCTAACCTTTTTGCCATCGCGTGCCAGGAGCAGGGGGAGCACGGAGGGGAGGGTCGCATGAGCATGTGCCCACACCCATAATTCTATGCGCCCCGCCCTCGTGCATGCATGCACAACCCCCCCCCCCGCTCTCCCTTCTCCTGGAACACAATGGCTCGGTGGGCCTGTTTTTCTCTCTCCCCAGGCTCCAGAGCCTTTCTAGGAAAACGGCCCATTTGCCAACTTCCGGTGGGACTGGAAGGCCCGTTTTTTGCTCTCCCCAGGCTCCAGAGCCTTTATAGGAAAACGGCCCATTTGCCAACTTCCAGTGGGACTGGAAGGCCCGTTTTTTGCTCTCCCCAGGCTCCAGAGCCTTTCTAGGAACCTGGGGAGGGAGAAAACGGCCTTCCCCACCCCACCGGAGGCCCTCTGGAGGCCAAAACCAGCCTATTTGCCAACTTCCGGTCCTCACTGGAGCCTGGGGAGAGCAAAAATAGGGCCTTCCGGTCCCCTCGGAAGTTGGCAAATGGGCCATTTTTGGCCTCCAGAGGGCCTCCAAGTGGGTGAGGAAGGCCATTTTCACCCTCTCCAGACTCCTAGAAAGGCTCTGGAGCCTCGGGAGAGCAAAAAACGGGCCTTCCCCACCACCACCCTAAGGCCCTCCGAAGGCAGGAAACAGCCTGTTTCCCTAGTTCTGGTGGGCCCAGAAGGGCTGAAAATCAGGTAGCTGAGCTCGCGTGCCCACTGATATGGCTACGTGTGCCACCTGTGGCACACGTGCCATAGGTTTACCATCACGGGTGTAGGGTCTCCTGCTTGAACAGGGGGTTGGACTAGAAGACCTCCAATGTTCCTTCCAACTCTGTTATTCTTTTATTCTGTAACCTTGGGAGAAACAGTGATTCAGATCTCTCTTTTATCCAAATTTGGGGGAGGGGGGATCATGAAAAGATCTCATATGTAACCCTTGAAAACTGCTACATCACTGCAGATGATTTTTCACACATTTTTCACACTTTTTGGAATTTAATTCAGATCCTCCATACATCCACCAACTTTGGGTTTTTTTTACCATTATTAATCAAGCCCATGCCCTGCTATCATTCAAAAGACTCAGAGAAAGACCAGCTGTGTGTTGTATTATTCATTGCATGTCACTATAAGAATAGAAAAATACTTAAAATTCATTACTTTCTATAATGATAAAAGAAAGACACTAACATCTCCAGTCTTAGGCTATCTCCCTAATGATAATGTCTTTGCTGTTTTATATGATTAAGTAGATCATTGTCAATAGCCCCTTTTCAAAGGTGTATATACTGTATAGATATATAAATATTTGAAATAAAATTTTAGGTAAGTACCTTATGCAGAGATTTGCTAACCAAGGATTACATTTATCTTTCCAAATTTATTCTTAATACATTTCCTCTATTAAAATAGGCCATTCTCTTCTAAAGCAAATGGTTGAATTACCCACTCCTCCTCTTCCCACGTCACGAATTGATGTTTCATTTCTTTCATTTGTAGCTCATGCCATCACAGAGCAAACATACCTGACATTTTGCAAATACACTGTTCTAATCCACTAGTTCCCTAACTAATATCCGTTGTTGAACTGAGTTGATTAACAGCTTGGCAGATAAACCTTTAGTTGTTTGCTTATCTCATTGGCTGCTGCACCACTCTGATGAAACATACAATGAAGGAAAAGTCAACAGAACTGTCAGTTTGAAAACAGAGCAGTATGTTTGGACCAGGGACCAAGATTTAATTTGAAAATAGAGCAAACCAACAACCTCTCAAAACTGACATGACTACTTCTTGTTCTATTTGGGGGAGGGAGGGAGGGAGGGAGGGAGGGAGGGAGGGAGGAAGGAAGGAAGGAAGGAAGGAAGGAAGGAAGGAAGGAAGGAAGGAAGGAAGGAAGGAAGGAAGGAAGGAAGGAAGGAAGCTCATGCTGGCTTATTAACAAACAAAAGACCTTGGTTTGGTCGTACTGAATAAAAGTTGAAATCATCTCTTCCAGACATGTATATGAATTCATTTCCCCACACCAGAGTGCTTGTGGTAACAGAATAATTGACAGGCAGAAATAAAAGCATCCTCTTCATAACATGATACTTTCAAGAAAAAAGAAAGAACATGTGTTTGAAAACATGGCAACATTGATTTATAATTTCAGCATTATTCTATTGATGTCTTATATCACTTTATAGCATGAAATGTACTACATAAATTGTTATAAAGTGAGATAATACACCATAACATGCAAGGAGAGGCATAACAATTGGTGTTTTGTTGCTGTTTTTTTTTAACATGGTTTTCTATTTCACAGACTGGAATATTTTAATGGGGTTGATAGGAAGGTGTAATGGAAAGCAATTCTGTACTACTGATTTGTCCATTTCTCAAGCCAATTTCTGAAATTCCATTTTGGCTTTAGTGGGCAGGGCAATGGACTGGAGCTAGTGCTCTGTATGAACTATGGCCACTAACCAAGACCTGTTTGGTTATTCTTATTCTTTGCCCTTCTCATCCATGCCAAAAAGGCAAGTCCTACAGGCTGACTCCTGGGTAGACTGATCTACCATTGCTTGCTTTCTCCTTTTAAAGCTGTTCGTTCCCCACAATCTCCCCGTATTTTGCCTACTTTTCCTTTGCTTTCACCCCTGTTTCTCACATTATATCAATTGACACAGATTTTACTTCTTCCCGCCCCATACATATTATGGAAATATTGTACTCAGATGCTGCACTAATCAAAGCAATAGGGCCAGTGGTGGGATCCAAAAAAATTTACTATCAGTTCCGTGGGCACGGTTTGGTGGGCATGCCGTGGCTTGATAGGCGTGGCAGGGGAAGGATATGTAAAATCTCCATTCCCACCCCACTCCAGAGGAAGATTACTGCAAAATCCCCATTTCTTCCCAATCAGCTGGGACTTGGGAAGCAGAGAATAGTTGGGGGCGGGGCCAGTCAGAAGTGGTATTTACCGGTTCTCTGAACTACTCAAAATTACCGCTACTGGTTCTCCAGAACTGGTCAGTACCTGCTGAAACCCATCTCTGAATAGGGCACAGATCGTTCTTTCATTTCTATATTCCTCAATAGGTTCATGGAAATGTGTAATGAGAATGAATTTAAAATTTGCTAGCAATGTTCCTACTTTAGAACATTGTAAGATGTTTAAGAAAGGGAATAAAGGAAAAGTTTGCTCTACTGTAGACAGGGAATGAGAAAACAAGGGGAACATGCTTCACCTAACTTGGGTAGCAACTAAAAGAGACAATAAGGAATGAGTGGAGCATGAGTTCCTAAAGTTGAGGATGGTTCCTTGACTTAATGCCCATCATCGGATCAACTACAGGAAAATGAAAATCCCAGCAAATGCTGACTAGCAGGGAACATAACAACCAAGCAACCCAAGATGAAATGGACATCCTTCATTTAATTCTAAAGCTGTAGTAACAGAATCTTGCAAGTATCAATGTGCCCTCACAGACCATTGTCTTCATGTAAAGTAGGGAGAGTGCTGTCTAGCCTTTTGCTCATGCTACTTTCTAGGCTGCATTCAGGCCCTTTCTCTGCCTATTGCCTTGATATCAGCTCTTCCTCCTATCCTTCTAGGTCATTCCCTCTTCCCATTACATCAGGTGATATGCTAGGTACTTTAGCCAAACAGAACTGGGGCTACTGCTGGAATGGAACCATGCTGGAGATCGTCTGTTCAGAAGAACTTAAAACGATTCAGGTCAGAAAATAGCAAATTTGAATTTAAGTTGAAAACCCAAGCTTTTGGAGCATTTGCAACGGGCTGGGAGTGACATCATCCATTCATGCCTCAAGAATTGGCAAGGGACCTGTACTAGTGACAGGCCCAGAAGAAAGTGCAAATCTGCCCATATTTCATTCATTAACAAAGGACCTTTTCAAGCCAGTAATTTATTCCAATGCAGTTGTGCTTTTACTGCCCTTTTTATCTTCTCCCTTTTATGTGATACTTAGAACCTGATTAAATAAAATGAGAATTAGTCCTCAATGGCCTTGCAAAGTTCTCCATCAAATTTGGTAGCAGAGTAAATGAGAAGGTGAAGAAAGTATTAGTCATTTCTCAATGGACATGCTTCTCCCTTACTGGTAACTAGCATTTCTATGGAAAAAGAGAATTGGGAGAAGTTCCCTCATGGTATGCTCCCTTGAGATTAAGTGTTGAACATAGGATTAACAGATGAAAGATAGAACATTTTCCATAATAAATCAATACGGTATACAATACTTTGTCCAACGCAACTGCATGGAGATCCTGTTCCCCTTTGACATATAGGCTCAGACTCAACCCTTCCAAGAACGAGTGGCTGTGGCTTCCAGTGTCCCGATATAGTCAGCTGGTGCCATCACTGACTATTGGGGGTGAATCTCTGCCCCCCACAGAGAGGGCTCACAATCTGGGCATCCTCCTGGACGTACAGCTTTCTTTAGAAGAGCATATGACGGCTGTGACCGGGGGGCTTTTTATCAGGTTCGCCTGATTCGCCAGTTGCAGCCCTTTCTGGACCGGGACACCTTGCACACGGTCACTCATGCTCTTGTCCCCTCCCAGCTGGACTATTGTAATGCTCTCTACATGGGCTCCCCTTGAAGAGCACTCGGAGGCTCCAACTGGTCCAGAATGCGACCGCGCGGGTGGTTATGGGCGCAACCCATTGTGCCCACGTGACACCCCTCCTGCGCAAGCTGCACTGGCTCCCAGTGGTCTTCCGGGTGTGATTCAAGGTACTGGTTACCACCTTTAAAGCGCTCCATGGCATAGGACCCGGGTACCTTCGAGACCGACTTCTGCCACCAATAGCCTCCCACCGGCCAGTCTGCTCCCACAGAGAGGGTCTCTTCAGGGTGCCATCGGCCAAGTTATGTCAGCTGGCGACACCCAGGGGGAGGGCCTTCTCTGTGGGAGCCCCTGCCCTGTAGAATGAACTGCCCCCAGAAATGCATAAGATCTCCGACCTCCGTGTGTTTCGCTGTGCCCCCAAGACCCTGCTGTTCCGCCAGGTTGGGCTATCAATGTAATGATTTTAAATTAGGTGTTTTAAATTTTGGGGGTTTTAAATTTGAGCCAAAACTATTTAATAATTTTAATTATTTTTAATTGATGTTTGTCTTTGTGCTTTTAATAGGCTGTACACCGCCCTGAGTCCTCCAGGAGAAGGGCGGTATAGAAATAAAATTATTATTATTATTATTATTATTATTATTATTATTATTATTATTATTATTATTATTATTATATCTTCCATTAAATCTGTCATGAAGCAAAAGAAATGCATGAGTTTTTTTGGTTATCTGTCATTGTGTGAATCTAAATGCAATCTGGTGCTGGGTGAAGCTAGTGTAGAGGCAGGAAGGCACTTAACCCAGGCAACATATACACACTTGTTTATACTTTATGTAAAACTGTAGGGAGTAGCAAAATTGTAAATTTTCATTGGGGCATTCTCTGTGGGATCCCACCCACCCCTCCACAGGGAGAGGAGTTTTCGTGCTTCTGGACTGCAATTTATATTATTATTAATAAAATAGGCATGTTGATAACTATGTGACTATTTGAATCTTTTCTAAGCACTTAGGTGTACAGAAATGAATGGCAATAACTGAAGAAACAATAAGCCATCTACTCTACCTATTCTAAAACTGGAAAAAGACATATTCCTATATCACTTAATAATATTAAAAAACATGGATTTTTGCTTTACACTAAGTATAACTAAGGGTATTTCCCTCTCTCTTTGACAAGGATCTTCCAAGCAATTCCCATGTTTAACCATGTAAGGTCTCTGAATATGAGGCCCTAATTATATTTGCTCCCATTTTATAAACACATTAGACCATCTGGCTGGACAGTTTTAGAAACAGAATGCTGGATTAGGAGGGGAACTCCTTCTTAACTTTCTTAATGTTCATTAAATCCAAATTGATTTATTAGCTAACAATATTATGTATTCTACTATTCTGTAAATATTACATTTAGTCCCAAAGCAGGTTAGGGCATTGGAAATCAACTAATTATAGCAAAGTATGAAATCTCATAGGAATCTGCAATCTAAATGGTGGTAATTCTCAGTAATACTAGAAGAGTTCTCAAAAGTCAATTCTGAGACAATGTCAAACACATTTTGTTGGTTCTACAGGTGCTCCCACTTTGGGATATTTTTTTGTATATTTATAGCTGCAAATATTACAAATTGTGCTTGTTGTCCTCAGTTACATAGCAACCACAGCTTAAAGATATTCAAGCAATGATAATTTTCCTGCAAGCATATACATCTTCAGCCCAGCCAGCACTCTTAAACAAAAAAGGACTAGATTCTTTGTTTTCAAACTGTATGAAAGAAACATGGCAATCAGAAGAATTTTCATGATTTTGCTGTAGGCAATTCTGAGAAAGAAAGAAAGGAAGGAAGGAAGGAAGGGAGGGAGGGAGGGAGGGAGGGAGGAAGGAGGGAGGGAGGGAGGGAGGAAGGAAGGAAGGAAGGAAGGAAGGAAGGAAGGAAGGAAGGAAGGAAGGAAGGAAGGAAGGACGATTTTTTTTCTTTTTTGCTGTTCAATTTCAAGGAACAAATGAGAATGGGCAATCTGCAACCTAGACTAAAGACAAGTTCCATTTCCAAGAAAAACATGCAGTTTTCATTTATTTTTGCCCTCTAAAGAATAATCATTATGTATAACATCCAGCTGAAATAGCCTCAAGCCTCTTTATTGCCACTATCATCTTGTTCCAAAAATATTAATTATTGAATGGAGTTACAGGATAATTATTGAATAGAGCTACAGGATATTTGACGACATTCAGGTTCCCTTTGAGTCCTGCCAAAACTAGATTCTTTTCAGCATCTTTTTAAACAGTACCCTCCATGAGTAAAATAAACACGCTTAACCATCTGAATACAGTTTCACCTCAGATCTTTGGTCTAGAAATAATATATGGTCCATGCTCTCTTCATTCAGAATGGATATTAGCTTTAAGATACTATATTATTTAATGTAATACAGATGATAATTTAATAAATTCATGATTTATTTATATTACAATATATTTTCCTCTTGTTTGTAATAATGTTTATTACATAATTTCTAACTTTAATAAAAAAAAATAGTATGTTTGGAGATGAAATATATTCAGACTTCTGAAATTTCACCTCACCTCTAAAACTCCCCAGAGTGTTGTTGGAAATTAGTTGAAATTCCAGTAATTACCAGTAGTAAATCATGAATTTTGTAAAATTGTTGTAACTTCTCAAAATATGTGCTCTCAAAAATTCAAAAGATTCCAGTGATGTTAACCATTTTATTAATTTGACATTATACATTTTGGATATCATTCTTTTTTATATTATGATTTGCTTCCAAAACTCCCTGCTACTGATTGAGCAAGCTGCTATCCATAATTTGGAATTTGGGAATGTATGGTATGCACATGTGTATATGTATATACAAGTGTGTGTGTGAGAGAGAGGGGGGGAGGGAGGGAGGGAGGGAGGGAGAGATAGATAGATAGAGAGAGAGAGAGAGAGAGAGAGAGAGAGCATATAATGTTAATTTTAAATACAAAAGGGTACATTTTCCCCTGAGCTTGTGTGCAACTTTATTTTAAGGAAATATCATTTTTGACCCATCATGGAGGCCTCCTTATTTCCAACTATGGCTAGAGAGGAAAATTTCTGTATATTCTCAGTATATTCTCTGTAAATGTCATCAGCATTTTCTTCTTTGTTTGTTTACATTTCTTGCAATATCAGGTCATCATGTATGGAAAGATGAGCCATCCTGACCCAGAGAAATGTTATGTGTGCAGCCCCGCTTAGGCATGTAGGTCCTTGCAGAGCCAAGAGAAATAAATTAATAAATAAAGGTTTAAAACGTGTTTGCATCACCTGCAAGCTAATACACAAAGGTTTCAAAAGAAAGAACTATAAAAGAAGACACAGTGGAGAGACAGAAGATATGAATGAGAGGAGACTGGATATGGTGTGGAACAGGAGAAGCAGATTTGAAAAGACCAAAAGCAAGAATATCCACAGCCAAGGAGAAGATCTAGCAAAGTGCCGAGGAAGTTAAAATCAAAGGACAACCTGAAGAAAAAAAAAAAAAAAAAACAGGAGGCAAAGCCAACTCTGAACTCTCAATGAGGGCCCAACAAATTCTACATGGCTGAGAGGCTGGATAACTGGCCAACAGACCATTAAGAGAAGAAGTTGTGAACATTCCTAATCCTGAGGATAAGCAAGTGTGGGAGAAAAAAAAACTAGCAGTGAAGCACTTTTGCATTGTAAACAAAGCAGTAGAAATGTAAGTCATTTTGTTAAGTTCTAAGTATTAAGTTATGTATTATATTTCCTCTTGGTCACTATGGTTAGATATACATACTGTATATATGGAGAAACACAAGCACACTCTTGCTCTGGTGGCTCAGCAGACTAAAGCACTGTTATTAACATCCACTTACATCTGCTGCCTGCAATTACTGCAAGTTCAAATCTCACCAGACTCAAGGTTGACTCAGCCTTCCATCCTTTCTAAGGTAGGTAAAATGAGGACCCAGATTATGGGGGCAATAAGATGACTTTGTATAAATATACAAAAGTATGAAGGCTATTGCTTAACACATTGTAAGCCGCCCTGAGTCTCCGGAGAAGGGCGGCATATAAATCAAATTAAAAAAAAAAAAAAAACTTGTTAGCAGCATGTCTATCTCTGGTTTCCTTCCTATCCATTTCCACCCTCTGACACCATGTACTGTTGGTGTATCAGGGGTCATTTTAAATGGAAAGAGATGATGACAAACTATGAAGATAGAACGATTATCTTCCCTTTTGCCAGGATTCACAGCCCACCATTAAAAACCATTGCTTCAATTTTGCCCCATTCCACCTTAAACAGGAAGGAAATCAAAGCAGGATGATCTTTTGTCATAGCCCCAAATGATAGCATTGATAAGTTCATCTCCCAATTAATTAAATAATTATAATCAAACAAAGTTAGACCAGGATGGAAATACAAATAAAAATAGACTTTGATGGTTCTATAATTATTATTATTATTATTGTTGTTGTTGTTTAGACTTCTATACCGCTTCATAGTGCTTTACAGCCCTCTCTAAGCAGTTTACAAAGTTTACAAAGTTAGCATATAGCATATTGCATATTAGCATATTGCATTAGCATTAGCATATTGCCCCCAACAATCTGGGTCCTCATTTTACCCACCTCGGAAGGATGGAAGGCTGAGTCAACCTTGAGCCGGTGAGATTTGATCTGCTGATCTGCTGAACTAGCAGTCAGCTGAAGTAGCTGCAGTACTGCACTCTAACCACTGCATCACCTCGGTTCATATTATTAATGCTGCTTTGAAGATGAGATAAGTATGATCTCTTATTTGCTGACAATCCAAATCATTGTTGTTTTCATTGTTATTTATTACTTGTGTGTGTGTGTGTGTGTGTGTGTGTGTGTGTGTGTGTGTCCCTTTGAATCTGCTTTTTACTCCTGGTGTACAGGCCTAGTCCCTGTAGTTTTCTCGGCAAGAATTTCAGATGTGGTTTGCCATTGCTGCCTTCCTAGAACTGAGAGAGCAACTGGCCCATGGTCACTCAGCTGGCTTTGTGCCAGTGGTGGGATTCAAAATTTTTACTACCGGTTCTGTTGGTGTGGCTTGGTGGACGTGGCTTGGCTTGGCGGGCGTAGCTTGGTGGGCATGGCAAGGGAAGGATACTGTAAAATCTCCATTCCCTCCCCGCTCCAGGGGAAGGTTACTGCAAAATCTCCATTTCCTCCCGATCAGCTGGGTCTCGGGAGGCAGAGAATAGATGGGGGCAGAGCCAGTCAGAGGTGTTATTTACCGGGTCACCAATCTACTCAAAATTTTCGCTACCGGTTCTCCAGAACTGGTCAGAATCTGCTGAATACCACCTCTGCTTTGTGCTTACACTGGACTAGATCTCACAGACTTCTGATTTTTAGCTGTCACATTAATTGCTACACCAAACTTCTTCTACTTTAGTTATTATTTTATTCTGCTGTAAAAAGAAACAGTGCAATGTAACCATGGTTCAGCATAGATGCCAGCATGGATGTACCAATAGTGAATTTGAGAAACATTTGATATAACTCCCTATGGCAACTTTTGTGCTGAACCAAGAACTATAGGAAAAATCAATAAGGAATTAAGTTCTACATTAGAAGTAAAATATTTAATGTGTAGATTCATTAATTAATAGTGTAGTCTGCTTAGAAGTAACTCATATTGAGTTTATTCTAAATTGCCTGGTAATGTAATCATTTCTTTTAAAATATTCTATTTTCTAGAGATTTAAGCAGAAATAGCAAGATTATATAAAATATAGATTATTTTTCCTAGAATTATAAAAATATTCTTTTTTTTAATTTTGAAAATTTCAAGTAGTATGGCATTTCTCATAATACAATATAAACAGAAATATAATAAGATATTTCAGTTTGTTATCCTTGGTATTCAATGAGCCTAGTTGGAGATTTTCATTACCCAACTACGTAACATCATCAGTTCTAGTGAGTGTAGGGCTTACTCCAGTGGTGAAATCCAAATTTTTTTACTACCGGTTCTGTGGGCATGGTGTGGCTTGGTGGGCATGGCTTGGTGGGCGTGGCAGGGGAAGGATACTGCAAAATCTCCATTCCCCCCCAACTCCTGGGGGAAGGATATTGCAAAATCTCCATTCCCACCCCACTCTGGGGCCAGCCAGAGGTGGTATTTGCCAGTCCTCTGAACTACTCAAAATTTCCACTACCGGTTCTCCAGAATCTGTCAGAACCTGCTGGACTTCACCACTGGCTTGCTCCCAGTTTATATACAGTGGCTTGCCCTGTTGTTGTTGTTGGGGGTGTAGTTTTCTCCTTGATAGTCCTTGATATTTCAGTTCATTGACCTCACTGAGTCTTTCCTAAAACCAAAAATAGAAAATGGCTCATAATATCAATTTTGCACTGAAAAGAAGTTCTAGTTTAGATAAGACAACTACTGTTCTCTGGTTAGATCTACTCAACGGGTGACAAACTCTGAGAGTGAAGATTAGGGGATGTAACATTTATCTTACGCTTGATATGAAAACGTTCATAGTTTATGTTGAGTCTCCTTCCCATATATACATACTCAACCATCTGGTCTTGAGGATTCTGTTACATCTATTATTGAATAATTAAAGTAAATGAGGTGAATAACACAATTAAACTTGTTTACTTGTCATGTAACAGCCAGTTAACAATGAAATGTACCTTATACTTTTTTGCTGGGCAGTGTAATAAAGATATCTTAATGCAACAAAAAATTAATGCCTTAAAATTAATGCCAGATAAATATATTTAATTTATAATATAATAATCCAAAAATACATTAGTTCTTCCAGTTACATTCTACCTATGATAATTGTATCGGCAGCCATACGAATAGAACCAAGTATAATTAAAACCATAAAACACAAATAAGTAGCATGGAAGGGGGGAAAAAAAGCCTGCAAGTGCAATTTAATGCTACTAATCAGACACACTTGGGTTTTTACAAAGACCTTTGTTCAGAATTGCATAAATACAGACAGAGAGAGTGAAACACAGAAAGAGAAAGAGATCAGGGATCTGTCACTCTACATATGTTGATAAAATATTAAACACAGAATGCAAATCCCTGGCCATGTTGGCTGAAATTTTCCACAAGTGATAATTTTGAGTTATCAAAATCGGCAGTCTGTTATTTGGGGGGATGGGAGGAGAAAGAGAGGGAGGGAGAGAGAGAGATTGGGTATCAGAAAGAAATAGAAGTATTGATTTTGCTTTGGCTCTGATGGCATTAACCAATAGCTTTGGCCATGCTGACCCCTAACGTGTAACCTCCAGTATGGTCAAATGAATTGAAGGGGTATAACAGTTGCATCAATAAATGACATTTAAAAAAAACTCAACAAACCCACCCTTAATCTAGAATATGCCAATTCACTGGGAAAAAAAAAAAGCTGTTTTGTTTTATTCTGATCAGATTGCTTAAATTGATTGCCAGAATCTGTTGTATCTTTAGAAGCAGTTGTTGCCAGTCTGCTCTTCTATTTCATCCCTGTGCAAATTGAAGGACATACTACATTGTAAGTCCACTATGACCAAGAATCAAGAAATCAAAGCATATTGGCTCAGCAAACAAATAAACATACAAAGAATTAGCTAATATGGACAAGGTGTTGCTACTGTAGTTCGGGCATCCCTTGTCTATGATTCAAGGCTATCTAACTTTACATTTGTATCCACATATTTGTTCAATAACAAGGGCAGAAGGAGAATATTAATATTAAATGGCTTTCTTTCCCTCTCTCTCACTCTCTCTTTCTCCTTTCCCCTTCTCTATAATATGTGATAAATTCACAATTCACACCATTTTCTTCTTGGAATATTTCCATACTATTACTACTACTACTACTACTACTACTACTACTACTACTACTACTACTCAGACTTTCCAAAGAAGTTGCAATTATTTTTCCTGCTGACATTCATGGAAATAACATGCTAAGATTATTAGGAGTCAATCAATATTTTGACTAGAAGACCATAGGACAGCAAAACAGTGAGGTTGTCCCCCTTACATCAACTGCCCTGGAAAACTACAAACCCTGTCAAACCTGACTCGACTTCATAGTTGCCTGTATCTGCTTTCACTGATAGCTTTGCCAAACAGTGATAGGAGAAGGGTGGTGAATTCCTAAGAGTGGAGGGAGGCTATGGAATGCAAGTGAACCAGTAGTGGGTTCCACTTACCTTCGCTGCCGGTTCCGAACTGTGAGTGCGCGTGTGCGCATGCTTGCTTCGCTCATTTGCTGCCCTTCTGCACATGCACAGTGTCAGGTTTCGATGTCGTCTCAAATAAAATAAATTGCATTTCCAAACAAATAGTCTTTGAAGAAATCTTTCATTTTATTAAGCACGACAACCTGTCCCCGATTGTGGCATAGCTAACAATGACTTCCTGACCCCAAACCTTCCCTTTCCATTCCCCAATTCTCTGCATCTCATTGGCCCTCTTCCAAATCACTCTCCCTATATCTACTACTTCAGCTGCCAGGAATGTCCCCCCTCCCATCTCATCTCCTAGGGGATATTATCTTCAGGGAAAATAAGCGGGTGAGAAGTCAAGCATCCTCTTGCCAGCTGCCCCCTCTTCTCCTTCTTATGTCAGCACTAGAGTAAATGCAGGTTGAAGTGCTGACACACAGAACCTTCTACGCATGTGCAGAGCTTCTGTGATGACGTCCGGGTGGGTGGGCGGAGCCTCCTGCTGCCACCGCTACCGGTTCTCCTGAATCGGGGTGAACCGGTAGAAACCCACCACTGAAGTGAACCATCTGTTGTCGGGGAGACATTATCTACCAAGGCCAAGTGATGAAGAATGTTTTGACTGAAGCAGACATCTTTTCCCAAAGCAAAAGAGCTGAACTCATTTGGTGAACTATGAACTGTGGGTGGCCTGTAGAGGAAAAGGGGAGTTACCTATATGCATTTTCATGGGAAAATCTCAGAACTTACTTTGTTTCTGCCATGCCTAGATGGATTTTTCAATAAAGTCATACTCTTGGTTAATCTAAAGAGTTGGGCATCGTTAACATATCCCCTATTATTCCCACTTTAAGCAGAACAAACAACAAACAATAAAAAAAGTAAAATAAATTGCTACTACTACAATAGTGCAAAATTTTGAGAGGTATAGTGAAATATACAAGCTGGTTTACAAGCATCACTAGTAAAAGACATTAGAGATATTCAAGCAGGAAACTATTCTTAGATAAAGAGCTATATGCTGAAATGGAAATACACTGATTTTGCTTATAATCAAGCCAATATTTTAGAATTACATCACCAAACCCTGTTAGACTACTCTTCCTTTTTTATTTTTCCTCAGAACAGAATTAGTGCTCCAGAGGCTAGTTAATGGATCTCTTTTATGGATGCCACTTTAATAATTAACTGAACAAATTGCTCTCGCTCTCTCCCTCCCTCTTGCTCTCCTTCTTTCGTTCTCTCCTTCCTTCCTTCCGTTCCTCCCTCCCTCCCCATCTCTCTCGCTTTCTCTCTCTCTGATAGGAATAGTATGAAAATAGCAGTTCAGTTCAACATTGTGTAAGATGAAGCAAATAGTCTGCTTCCTTTGTCAACAACTCTCACAAAGCTGGTTTCAATTTCTCACCACAAGATCACTGAAATAGATTTAATCCACCACACTTTCAAAACTGCTATTGAAATGTTTTGCCCAGTTTCAGTCTTAAAAAGAATCTAAACAATATTGAAAATGAAGGTGGCAAATAAAAGTATACAACAACTCCCATCTCTTTCTCTCCCTCTCTTTTTTCAGTACACTTGAGAAGTACCCAGTGTGTGTGATAGACCACCCTGTTCTCAACTGTACTCTTTAAACAAACATATTTAAGTCTTCTTTATTTATCTAGAAACAAAATTCATGGGATAAGAATTATAATGTCATGGCCACATTTTGTATCTCTTGATGGGGTGAAAATTTAGAAATAAAAATAACCCCAGCATTGAAATGAGACATTAATGCCATGCAAATCCTATAGCTTTTTTTTTTTATTACCCTGTCTGAGAAACGAACATTGGATATTTAGATATTGGCCTATATAATATATCATCAAGGGAGTTTATAAGTAGATTTTTTTCCCATCTCAAAGATTATGGGAGTATCCAGAAATTAATTATTTAAGCATAAGAAACCACACAACTTTGTGTGTATGTACTTTTTTTGTTTGAATATTCTGTTTGTTCAAAAGTTTGAGATGATTCAGATATTTTCAAATATTGAATAGATGTTTGACTATGAAACTGCTCATTTTTTTAAAAACAAGGTATACAAAAGTTTTAATTGCATTTTATAGCTTGACTTTTTTTGACTGCACTTGTGGATACCCTTGGAATGACCCTATTGTTTGGTTCAATCTAATCAATACTTGACCAGCAGAAGACTATAGAATAAAAAGGAGACTGTGGCAGTTGTTGTTTGATTTAATCTCTCTCCCTCTCCCCTCCCTCCCTCCCTCTCTCTCTTCCCCTCTGTGTGTGTTTCTGTGTGTGTCAGAGAGAGAGAGAGGGAGGGAGGGAGGGAGAGAGAGAAAGAGAGAGAGAGAGAGAGAGAGAGAGAGAGAGAATCTAAATCTTAAGTGCATTTGGATACACATCAGAAACCCTTACTTTCCCCAAACTTGGTTTCCCTCCTATCTCATGAGATCAGGAAATTGATACATCCTATGGGCATTATCACATCATCTCAGCGGCTATTGAAGTGCATGATACTTTTTAAAATTATATGAGGGAGCTGAGTGGTCTTAATTCAGATTAAGCAAAAAAAAAAAGTGTACATATGGTACTATTTATGTAATCCAAATTAAAAAAGAATGTAAACTGTCAAAATTCATGCTTCACTATTTTGTTCTTGTTTTCTATTAAATCTTCCTGAATCCCACTTCATGTCTTTTTATCATTATTGACAAGTACTGTATTATTTTTGTCCTGTTTTTTCCTCTGTTTCTACTGGAATACGTTCCCACCAAATATAGTGTTTTCTGCCACAGCTCTTAAGTTTAATTTCAATTAAAATATTCTAATGCCATCCATATGGTTATTTTCTTTGCATTCAATAATTTTATATTTTATAACATTATAAATTACAATTCAGTGGCAATTTTTGGAGAGACTCACTGAGCCATGCTCTCAAATTGAGGAAGCTGGATTGTGCTACTTCTTGCTAGGCCAAACTTAAAACCATTGAAATCCATTTGTCTCTTCATCCAGTAAGTACAACAGAAGAGTTCAGATGATATCCAAAAAAATATGAACCATTATTTCCTATCTGCTATCAAGTCTTTTTGACTCCTAGCAACCATACAGACATATTTTCTCCATGAAAGTCTGCTCCTAACATAGTCTTTCAGCCCTTTCATTCTTAACCACTATCAGTTTATTCCTGGCCACCTTCTTCTTCTTTTTCTTTCCATATTTCCAGCTTTACAAATTCTCCCAGAGAATTAGGTCTTCACATAATGGAAGCTAGTCTTTTATATTTTAAGGTAAATTAAGTTATAAACTCAGACACAAAGTGGCTAAATTCTTGTTTTGGTAGAATTCTATTTAAATAACTACAGGTAGACACATACTAAGATGTAAAATTAGCCCTGGAAACATAATATCGCAACTATCTCATGTTGTTCATTGTCATTTATATTTGTTTCTGTTCTTAATTTATTTTCTGTTGATTTTATTTCTAAGAAGAACACAACCAAATGGAAATAAGTAAAAGAGAGAGAGGGAGAGAGGGAGAGAGAAAGAGAGAGAGGGAGAGGGAGAGGCAGAGGGAGAGGGAGAGGGTCCAATTATGTCCAGTGCAACAACAACAGGTAGAGGCCAAAAAAGGAGGCCTCGTGGTTTTGCCTTGATTGTAGAATGACATTGGAGAATAATATTAGAGAGCCAATTTGGTTGAGTGGTTAAAAGGCACAAGATTAGAAGCCAGGAGACTGTGAATTTAGGCATGAAAGCCATCTGGTTCACTTCAGGCCAGTCACTCTCTTTCTGCCCAACCCAGGGCAGAACCCAGGGTTGTTGCTGTGGGGAAATAAGAGGATGAAAGAGGATGAAATATGTTCACTGCCTTGAGTCATTTACAAAAAAAAATAAAAATAAAGGCAGGGAAGAGAGGGAGAGAGGGAGGGAGAGAGAGGGAGGGAGAAGCAGGAAGACAGAGAGACACAGACAGAAAGACAGACAAACAGAGATCCTCATAAACGAAAAGAAAAATGCAGGGAGCCAAGTGGTGCCAGGAAGAAATAGAATTAGGAATGAATGGTCTTGAGGTTGAAAATAGAAGTCTCGCTCCCATGGCTATGGCTTTTCACATTCCAGCCACATGCTTCTGCAGGAGGCTATAGAGCATCACATCTATGAATATGTGCAGGCCAAGAAAGCTTTACTGAAGTAAGACTAGACTGCAGAAAATCCAGAAAACGTTTAAATGGTATCAATGAGATAAATGCAAGTCTAGTTTTTTGCAGTCCAGATCTAGTAATGTTAGCCAAAGGGCTGATTGTGGGCTAAAATGACATTTGATACATTCCCAAGTCCTTCATAGTTAAATTGCTGTATTCAAGAATCTCCTTTAGCCTGCTGAAATGCTCTTGCCTTTCATGAATTGAGACCACCTATTTAGAGTAGAAGTATAAACATTTGTAGAAGTGTATGATATACCATATGTTTTAGGGCAGATGTGGTAAGAATTCACCAAAAAAAGGTCACATACTGTAATTATCAGTGTGGGTAATAGTGTGCACATTTCTGCCATTCTTAACTAAGATGTCTTCTCCCAAATACATATTGAGATCATTCTGTTCAGTCCACTTGGCACATTTGGATCCATTCCACTTCTGCCTTTTTAAATAACTTTCCAGCATTTGACACTGGGAAAGTCCACATAGTGTAACATGGTAGGATGGTATGGCGGTTAAAGTATCAGACTTAAAAGTAGGAAGAAACAGCTATAAGTCAGATAGGTATGCTTATTGGTAAGCTGAATTTATCTTAGTTGGTGTTGTGGAGAAAGAAACCTACATATGCATAATAATTAATAGTTGTTGGACCGATTGGGATGACTTGGGGCATGGCACGAAAGCAACACAGCCAGAGAACGGTCTAACTCCCCTTTATTGCTCCAACTTTGCCTCCACAAACTTAGTTTATTAAAACAGCTGGGAATTAATTCATTCTCAGCTTAGTCCAAAACAAAATTCTTAATAACCAGTTCCTCGGCCTTATCACCAACCTTTGATGTCTTTGGCAACCTGTCAAAGGCTTTTCTTGGCAAAACCCCCACAAAGTTCAAGAGATGCTGACAAGAAGCATGGAAATCAATGTTGCTTTTTTATAAAGAACCCAATGGCTCATTGCTGCTCTTTTAAGCCTTATGGGACTAACCAATCGTGTTCTGGCCTTACTCCCGAGTCGTCTTTTTTGCTTCAGCTGCTCTTGCCTTCTGGCAGCTCTTCGCACGCTTGCAGTAGGAACAGGCTCCTCCTGTTCCTCTGCCTCTCTGCTGTCTGCCTCTGGAGGCTCCAGAGTCTGCACATCACTCCCAGATGGCCCTGGCCCTATCTCTGCCTCCGAAGCAGAGCCCTCATCCGGGCCTTCCCCTGACTCCAGGACTGTCCCATTGTCCTCCCCAGCCTCCTCACTGTCCGACTCCGCTGCCAGGTCCGCAGGCTGCTGGCGGACCACAACATTCCTCCCTGCCTACAAAATGTTCTAATCCTGAAATGCCTTGTCCTGACTGGTTCTGCCCTTCCCCAGTTTCCTCCAAAGCCAAGGGAGCCGCCCCCTCGATCTCTGTCGGCTCTTGTCCCAGTTCATCTTCCCCCGAAGATTCAGGCTCCAATGGGGGCATGACACTGATACTCCATGTGGCAATTTCACAAAAGATGTATTTCTCCAACCTTGTTTGATGAAACTAAAATACTCATCCTAACTTGTGTTTATTTTATTAGTGAGCATATGCCCACTAAGTAACCAGAAAATGAACCCTACGTGATGGCATCTAACTAGCTATCATAATTAGGCACCAATATAAGAAAGGTAGAATTTAAAAACAAAATTAAACAAGGTTAAAGGCAACTATCCTTTTTTTTTTTTTTTGAATGAAATTGCATGATACAGTATCTCAGGGATGTCTCTCACTATGTTTTCATAGTGATGCAATGGAAAAATATGGATATTTTAATATTGTCCTATAACTTACCACAGATATTATCACAACAAACACAGTAATGTTCTTTTCATCATCTGTAACTTGTACTTCTTTCATAAATATTTACTTAATTGTGTTTCAGGCTTGCTAGTGTAAATTATTCAGATTGACAATAATTGTTTAATTAATTGGCTGTCTTGCAAAGCAAGCTTACCTTTTATAAAAAGATTCACTGCACTTAATTTGCAATATCTTATTTTGGGGAAAGAGTTTAATTTTACCAAAAAAAAAACAAAAAAAAAAAAAAACCCGGATCTAGCTCTGTTCAGTCTGAAATGGTACTCTGTAATTCAAAAGAAAACACTAAACATCCTGAACCCACATATACATATACATACACACACACAAATACTCACACTTTTTTTTTGAATTTTTTTGGGGAAAAAGAGCATGCATTGACATTTAATATTTCTTGAGTAAGGTTATCAGTGTTTGAGCTTCAAATGACCTTTCCCAGCAATGGAATTGATCTTCAGAGAAGCTATTCAAGATTGAGGTGGTGATAGCCTGTCTATACAGATCTAAAAAGAAAATATTAAGCATTTTTTTTTAGGAATTGAAGTGTAGAGAAGCAGAGTCTATGAAATTGATTTCAACATTATACATAAGGTATAAGATTATGTTATCCAAATAAAAGGGCAAAAGAGAAAAATAACATTTGAAACATTTATGTATTCCATGCTCGTCCCAAGATACTTTCTTAATCTGGTCCTGGGAAGTAGGTATGCTAGAGAAAAAATTAATAAATGAGCAAAATATCATTTTTGTGTAGTACAGAGGAATAACAATAAAGGAAACAGTTGATACCATAATTTAGAATAGAATATTTTAAAGGAATGTTCAGACACATTACCTACCTTTTATTAACCTGTTTGCATTGAGAATAAGACCAGATTTTAATTTTGTGTACTAGATATTTTTATTTATTAGTTTATTCATAAATCACAGAGCTGCCCAATAAGGAATCTTAAGCAAATATGTAGCGTTAAATCATAACAGCTTAAGGGCAGAGCAAGCCATCTTTGAAACAGTCAGACTAAAAAAAAAAACATTAAAAACCTATCAGCTATCAAATTGAACTTGAGTTCCTAAGCTTGTGATAGCAAAACCAAGTGATGCTTTTCATATGTGAATAAGCTGTCAGTAACCTAGTAATAAAGTAAATGTGAGTTTTATTGTATATACAATATTTTCAGTGAAATCAATCAATGCACTTACATGTACAGTATGAGTCAGATTTCTACACTTAGCTCAAAAGGATGTTTTACATTTTTTCTGCCTTTCATTACCATATAGCTCTTAAATAATATAGATGAAGAAATTCAGCATTATAGTACATTTAACAAATAATGTTATTTATTTACAATATTTCCCGTAATTTTATTTTTAGACATATATAAATAATTCAAGGCAACAAACATACATAATTCTCCTTCTATTTTCCCCAGAACAACAACTCTATGAAGTGAGGTGATCTGAGAGGAAATGACTGACCAAACTCCCAGTCTCTTGGTTTCTAGCCTGGTGCCTTACCCACTAGGCCAAAATGGTAAATTTATCTAATAAATTAAAGACAAGATAAAGAAGCAGCTTCAAAAGGAGCCTTCAAAGGGGTATGAGCAAAGAACCTCATTGAAGTTCCTTTGGATCTTCTGAATAATCCTTACTTTTAAAAGCTAAGCAGCTCTGTTATTTCACTTGATTTTTCTCCAGAGACCCAACATCATCAATAGTTAAAAAAGGCACAAGTCAGATGTATAGAAGTGCCAGGATGTATGTTGAACATGTGCTCAACCAAAAAAAAAAAAATCATTTTGGTTGTTGGAACTGCAAGGCTTCAAGGTAATATAAAACACCTCATTGAGAAGAATCCTATTGTCTCCTTACCTCAATAATAATAATTTAAAAATCACATTGCTTCACTAAGTCAAAGCCAAGCCATCTTGCACAAACCTTCTGACAAATGATCAGCCCTTAAGGTAGATTAGGTCAGGAAACAGAAACTATAGGGACTCCAGAAATGTTACTTTATTGTTGTAAATTATAATAACAGAATCTTGAAAGCTTGTCTTATAACGAACAAAATCAAGGCAAGGCCATTTTGAGTTTCTTTCTTATACTTCCCATTTGCCCTTTTCTCTCTCCTTAAAAGTTCGTCCATTTCTTAAGTCTTCAGCTTTACACAAATATATCTACCGTGTTTCCCTGAAAATAAGACCTATCCTGAAAATAAGACCTAGCTTGATTTTTACATGTATGTCCAATGTAAGCCCTATCCCAAAATAACTCCTACTTAAGACCCCACCCACTCCATTGCACCTGGCTGCATGAGGTGGGGTGAGGCACACAATTAAAAATCAAGCTAGAGTGGGTATAGGGGGTGGAACTGCCCCACGTGCCCTGCATCCAGTTATCTTAGGACAGTTGCAGCCAGGCCTCCCACACCCTGATACCTGTCTTGCCTTGCCAGCCCACTTCTTCTGCGACCACTTGCGCATCACCCCACTTCTTCTGCTGCCGCTTGCGTGCATCACCCCCGGCCTCCATTTCACCGTCAGAAGCCTTCAGGGAAGACCTCTGCAGCTGAGAAACAAGCTCCAGATTGACATGTGCAGTCCTCTCCCCCACCGGCCTCCATTTCATTGTCAGAGGCCTTTCCAAAGGCATCAACCCGGAGCTCATTTCTTGGCTGCAGAGACCTTTCCTGAAGGCCTCTAACAGTGAAATGGAGGCTGGGGTCACTGCATGCAAGTGGCGGCAAGCCGGGGTCTGGGGTCCTGCTGGGTGAGACTGTTCGTGCCGCTGCCATGAGATGAGACAGTAGAAGACATCCCCCGAAAATAAGACCTAATGCTTCTGGAGGCAAAAAAAAAAAAAAAGGCCTGGTCTTATTTTCGGAAAAACACAGTATTTAGATACAGCATATTCATCCCACAAGTAGTGAATTTAAAAACAGTGCAAATCCTCTCTACTGACATAAATTAACACATTTATACACATGTTATTCATTCACACAATGTATAAACACATTGCCATGACTATGAACTTCTCCATGTATAATTTAAATAAGTTAGTATTTAACACTAAAATAATTCACTTCTTCAAGACAACTGTGATTGACCTTGGCTTTTAAAGGAAGGGAATAAAATCCTACTAAAGATTTTAACAAGAAGCTATGCAAAGTTTTGAAGCAATTTGAGTAAATTCAACTGAATACTCTCAAATCAAATGTTTGGTATGCTTTCAGGAGTTGAATCAAGTTAGATGTCTTTGAAATGCTTCAGCAAAGATTTGATGGCCTTTGTGTCTTTGCAGATTTTTTGACACAGTTGTAATGTTTCCTTCCAGATATGAACAAAACTATAAGGGGAATTAAGCAGTATAATGCACCTCCAATGAGTTTAATTACTTCTGCAGTCTTGCCTATCAGAACACTGAAGAAGGTTCTGCCTTATTATTTTAGGCTTACATTTCCACTATAATTTATCTAGGCAGGTTCACTCAGATGTAGTTTCCAGCTGTTTTTGATCTGGTTTTATGTGATTTTTTTTTATTTTCTCCACAAATCTATAGCTCTCACTTTTTCTGACCTGTAATTCCAGTAAATCCAATCTACTTGTGACTGCTTTAGCTGTTTCAGACCTCCTTTTCATTCTATCTCTTCCTCTTCAACCAGATTTTTAAGGAAGAAAAGCTTGTCTTGTACTGAGTCAGTGAATTTTCTTCATTGTATGAATAGAACTGAGTATGTCTATTTGTATTAGACTATTTGCTCAGGCTTAAGTATTGCTTCATATGCAACCAAATCTAAGTGGAATACATACCAATTCAGTTAATACAATAGGTTAAAAATACAGCAAAGAAATACAATTGTAACCTGATTTTATTTGTACTGTACCAGGAATTAACATAACCCCAAAATAGATAGACCATCATTTACCGCAACAAGGAATCTGATCTCATTTCATATCTCATATCTCAAAGATTTCTGGAAAAGCAAGTCTCAGTGGCTTTCCTAAATCTTAACTGGTCTGGTGCTGATTTAATCCTGGAAAATGAAACAATGGAAAAGCTTCTCTTTTTGTCCCTGATGACTAGAATAGGGCAATTTTATCTTGTATATTTTATTGAACGGGTAGATGCCAGTAGGAGTAGGTGGTCCTAAAAATATTATGTACTGTAAATACAATTGTATTATAGAAAAATAGTTTATATAGAACTGTGATAAATCACACATTTCTGAAACAGGTAAGTAGGTAGGTAGGTAGGTAAAAAGAGGGGGGGAAATTGTTGCACAAGAATAGAATATTTCCAGAGGCAGCTCATCTTGTCAATTTGCATATAAACAAGTTTACCGGCCAAGAGAAAATATGTATTAAATGAGAGACCATTGTCTTTAGTAAGAATTCAAACCAACAAGGCCAGGGTAGCTTCTTAATTGAATTTTTGCTGGGCATTTTAGAAGCGTTTGTGTTGTTCCTTTCATATGCTAGTTTCTATGTAACACAGATTTCTCAACACTGAAGTTGTTTATTGCTACCTTGTTCCCATGTCTCTAATGGTTTTGCTAACCGCTATAGAAAGATCATCATGCACTCAAATTAGCTAAAAATCCCACTTTTGTATCAGTGTTCATTACAAAAATCCAAAGCTTTTTCTACTTTCTCCAACAGTGGTTAAGGCACCAGTCTAGAAACCAGGAGCCTGTGAGTTCTAGTTCCACTTTAGGCATGAAAGCCAGCCGATGACCTTGGACCAATCCCTCTGCCTCAGCCTAACTCACCTCACAGGGTTTATTATTTATTTATTTATTTAAATTTCTATACCGCCCTTCTCCAAATAGGACTCAGAGCGGTTGCTGTTGTTGGGAGGAAGGCATGTTAAATATCTTCGCGACCTTGAGTTATTTGTTGGAATAATAAAGACAAGATAAATAGGAGTAAGTATGATTCTAGTTTCAGTAAGATTATATTCAAATATATAAGAAATAAGTAGGCAATAATTTTGGGACTGTTGCAATAACCATAACAATTAAAGAACATTTATAGAGTCCACTTCTTATATTAAAAAAAAAAACAGCTCAGTAGATCATGTTCAAAAGATATGAATATTACTTTGACAGATTATTCTTTTAACCCTTCCCTATTTTAGTTTTTCAAAATGTAAAAAAAGTAGAACGTATCAAGGAATGTAAAAATGTAGATCTTGTATCTCCTAAATGCTCACAGTTCTCTCATGTACCCAATTGAGGTTAATGAAGTCTTGTAATAGGTCAAAATTGGATGTTGTCTTGGAAGTAAAAGCCTTGTACATTATCTTATAATCTTATTCAAAATATTGACTCAGGGCTCATTATTATTCATCACTGGTAAGGGATAAACCAGCAAGGCGACCTTAATGGAGTATGATCAGAGAATACTGATGGATGTGTCCAGGGAGATTTTGAATACCAAATATCAATATCTTTGGATATTCAACTGGACATTCTCATTAGACAAGAACTCTCCAAAGTCTCTCCATTGATGCTTAATAGCTCATGGTAATCTGCATTTTGCCGGCCAGCTAACACCCAAATGAACAGTTCAACTTTCAAAACATTATTTACAGTTCTTGGCATTTCAAATAAACATCTTTATTTGTATATTTTACTAAATCTTTTATTGAAAATGTGAGGTTTTCCATTTCAGAATCAAAACATGAATTTACATACATTTTTTGTTATGCTGCACAGTGCATGGATAAACTTCTTGGGAGCTGAAATTTGGTATGCGGGCAAAAATATAGTAGTCCTAATTAACATTGAAATCCATTAAGCATTGTCAAAGTAAACTTATCCAGATGTTACACTGGTAGAGAAGTCCTGGTCATTTTACCAATATTGGATAACAGAATTTCCTAATAGAATTCCCAGAATTAGCTAACTCAAGCTAATGCTGATGTTGTTAGCATTGATACCAGTTAAGGCATCTCAATATTTTATATGACATTTTTAAAATCATATTTGTGATATATTTTGGTATTTGATTACCTCTTCAGTTTGTTTTTTAGTGTAGTTTGTGTCATCTTGACTCTTGAGTAGGCAAATGGATCAAGTTCTTTGTGAAAAAGTGCTGTTGTGTAGAAGCAGCAGGAAATCAATTTTCAGCCCCAGCAGTTCTTAAAGTGGGTTGAGAATTATTCCAAATATATATTTACCATCCCTATCTAACATATTTTACAGACAGGTTCTTCTTCTTCTTCTTTTTGCGCAATACAGTCAACAACCTTATTTCTAAAATCTTACATGAATTGTAAGTTTTGAACTAATAAAGAAAAATGTTTGTAGCTCAGGGTTGAAATGAAGAGTCAGTGGTGCCCTCTGAGTTTGATTTTTTTCTTGCAGACATTTCATTACCCAAAGTAGGTAACATCATCACCGCTAGTAAGGAGTGGGGTTTGCTCTCAGTTTATATTCTAGTGGCTTGCCCTGGGGTAGTCTTAAATGTTATTTGATTGGTCTGTTTCTGTTGGCTTTTTTGGCAGTTTCTTGTATGGGTTGATCTGATGTTAATGTTGAAGTTAATTTATGATGATCTGGGTGCTAATTGCTGGTGGGGAGGTGTTTTGGTCTTTTTGTTCACTTTTTGGCTTGTTGATTGTCTCTTTTGCATAGTATACAGATATCACATGTCTATGTGTCTTTTGATAGGTAATGTGTCAGACTTCTAGAAAATCCCTAGTTCCCAATTGAAAGTACTTTGCGAAAGTAAAGCCTTTTCATCATGTCATCATGTTCGTTTGCGTTTATGGATGAATTCTTGCAGTCTCCTGCCTGTTTGTCCTATCTGCTGGCTGTTGCAGTCATTACACTAGATGTTGTAAAAGACTTCTGATTTTTTTCTTCTGGGACTGCTGGGTCTTTTGGTTTACTTAGGATGTTTTGAAGGACTTTAATTGGCTTGTGTGCTATGTTGATTCCACCAAAGAGGGGTGAGAAGTAGAGGACTCTATCTCCCACACTTCTACGGATTGCTCAAAATGCATAAGACTGACATACCTCTCCATCCAATCACATCATTACCGGAGACCTCTACATATAACAGCGCAAAAGAATTAACAAAACAGCTTGGGCACATCACAAGAAGAAGCAAACATCCCATCAACTGTCCACTACAATGTCTTCAATTGATCAGAGACCATAGGTTATGAGACATCACTAGGATTGCACATCATCCTAAACTAAAAGCAATAATCCATACTTTGACTTCATACTGTGTTAAATCAGTGAAGGCTGTTGAGGTACCTTTGAAGCTGCTTCAGAAAGGACACACACACACACACACACACACACACACACACACACACACACAGATCCACATCAGTGGTGGATTGCTACCGGTTCGCCCTGGATTGGGAGAACCAGTAGTGGTGGCGGTGGAAGGCTCCGTCCACCCACCCGGCCATCTCTACGCATGCACAGAATGTCACACACATGTGCGTGCCCACAATCGAACTGGTAGCGAATGAAATTGAAACCCACTACTGAGCTGCATACCAGAGAATAATAGAATAACAAAATAACAGAGTTGGAAGGAACCTTGGAGGTCTTCTACCCTGCTCAAGCAGGAAACCGTATACCATTTCAAACAAGTGGTTGTTCAATCTTTTTTTAAAAAACCTCCAATGTTGGTGCTCTCACAACTTCTGGAATCAAGGTGCTCCACTGATTAATTGTTCTAACTGTCAGGAAATTTCTCCTTAATTCTAGCTTGGTTCTCTCCTTAATTAGTTTCCATCCATTGCTTCTTGTCCTGCTTTCTGGTGCTTTGAAGAACAGGTTGATGCTTCTCTTCTTTGTGACAGCCCCTTAGATTTTGGAACACTGTTATCTGATCACCCTGGTCCTTCTTTTGTTTAAACTAGACACATTCAATTACCACAACCTTTTTTCATATGTTTTAGCCTCCAGTCCCCTAATCATCTTTGTTGCTCTTCTCTGCACTCTTTCTAAAGTCTCAACATCTTTTTTACATTGTGGCGAACAAAACTGGATGCAATATTCCAAGGCTTTACCAAGGCATTATAAAGTGGTATTAACACTGCACATGATCTTGATTCTACCCCTCTGTTAATGCATTCTAGAACTGTGTTGGCTTTTTTGGCAGCTGCAGCACTCTGTTGGTTCTTATTTAAGTGATTGTCACTAGAACTATACACAATTAGTAGCTAAGAAAAATAGCTATGTGGCTTTGTTTTGAGACTTCTCTTTATTTAATTTTTTTAATTTTATTATTTTATTTTATATGCCGCCCTTCTCCGGAGACTCAGGGCGGCTTACAATGCGTTAAGCAATAGCCTTCATACTTTTGTATATTTTATACAAAGTCAGGTTATTGCCCCCACAAACCGGGTCCTCATTTTACCTACCTTAGAAAGGATGGAAGGCTGAGTCAACCTTGAGCCTGGTGAGAATTGAACTCGCAGTAATTGCAGGCAGCTGGAAGCTAAATACTACCTTTTAACAGTAGCATTAGTCTGCTGCGCCACTCAGGCTTCTCCTCTTAATATGCACAAAAGCTCTTCTGAAGTTAGAAGAGGTTGCAAGATCTAACTTTGTTGTTGAAATGACAAAAGGAGCAGTGCATCATCACACAGCAAGCTCTGTATTTTTTGTCGGCATTTATGATGTCACAACCTAGGAGCAAAAAGGAGGAGGTTGAGCTGCAATGGTGTAATTCTGCTTTGATCAATTGATCTGTTTTGCTACTGTCTCCTCCCCCAGACATGAAACACTTCAATGAAACAGAAAAGCTGTGCCTATCAGGTGGTGTGTATGTTCACACATTGTGCAGGCAAATGTAAAGCAAAGTTTCATGCTACTTAAATCCAAATGTCTTCATCGTGAGTAGCTCCAAAAATTTTGACCAAATTCCTCCATTCTGATATTTCTAAAGAATTTGTGACAACTAAGCGATTCTATATAGGTTAAGATGTTTGAATAATCAACAACAAAAATAAAATCTCAGAACTACTTGTAAAGTTTTCATTGAGTTGATCAGCAATGAATGAAATCTTCTGCATTTTGTCATGGGTGATCATCACTACAAAGCAATGATTAGTAACAAAAATTACCTTTTCTCAATTGTAAAATGTGAAAATTACACTAGGAAGACAATTCTGTCATTTCTCTCAAATAAGAAACAGATTTTGTGTTTAATCAATTAGTTTAAATGGAATATTGATTGATTCCTTCCATGGATTGGAAGACATTATTACATGCTTTATTCAACATAAGCTGTGTCTTTTTCAGAAAGAAAAGTAGTTCAGGCTTCCCTGGAATTTATTACAATACTTAGATGTCAAGTTGTTGCAGCTGAATTCTTGGGTTTTAGCCCTAGGGGAATAGTCACGTGAGACTTGACTCACTCCAATGGATCATGCCATAAATTTTGTGTGACAAAAATGAGAAGTGCCTAACTATGGGACTCTTTCTGCTCTAAGTAAGAAGGCTTTAATGGCCCTACAATTGATTTCAAGATTATTAGGCAGCTGAGTATGACAGGGAAATTGATTAAAAAAAGCGTAATTTCCCTGAAATTCAGTTAACTATCTCAGTTAACTGAATTTCATTTATAATTTAGAAAACTGATAATCAATAGTTATGAGTTATATCAGTTAGCTTTCTCTAATATGATAAAACTATTTTAATTGGGATGTGTGTGTGTGTGTGTGTGTGTGTGTGTGTGTGTGTGTGTGTATTGGACACACAAGGGATTTGTTTCCAGTTCAGAAGCTCTCAATGTACATGCAAAGCAACAGAGTAATAATAATCATAATAATGATACCAATAAGGGGAGGTAGTAAAGAAGATGGAATAATAATAATAATAATAATAATAATAATAATAATAACAACAACTACAGTCATACAACATAGATAAATATACTTAGACATAGGACAGTACTGTGAGGATTAGGTGTTCAGCAGAGTGATGGCATGAGGGAAAAATGGTCCCTCCCATCTACATGCAGACTCATCACTGCAAATTTCAGAATTTTAACAGAGGGATCCTTAGAGATGCAGTATATTGAGAGAAGAGCAATGGAGAGAGCACACAGCTTTGAGGGGCACCTGTTCTAATTGATCAGGTGCTCAATGTGATTTTCCCTAACTTGACTTTTTGCTTCCTATTTGCCAGAAAGCTAATAATCCACCTACAAGTATGAACAGGTACAGTTTTTTGAATCAGTTTAGAGTGAAGACAATGATGGTATTGAATGCCAAGCTGAAGTCTATGAAAAGGACTTGTGTAATAATGTGTATAAGTCCCTGGGGATTCAAAATGTTGCAAGATGTAATTCAGTGCCATATTGACAGCAACATCTGACAATCTATTTGCTCGGTAGGCAAACGTCAAGGGATCTAACAGTGGATCAGTGATGATTTTCAAGTGGGCCATTAACCTCTCAAAGGTTTTCATAACTATGATTATGGTCAGAGCAACCAGTCTGTAGTCATTCAGTTCCTTGATGGAGGGTTTTTTGGGAACTGGGATGATGGTAGAGTGTTTGAAGCAAGAAGATTAGGTTTAACTCCTTATGCTGCTAATAAGGACTCATCCTATTCTTGTTTTTCACAATATTTATCAGGTTCTACCCTCTGTGTTTTGTTCCTGGTACGAGAACTGGAAGATTATTTTCATGCAAATAGAGGAAGACTTGATATTACAAGATAAAAGATTATGAAATCATAAATATTACCCATAACTACACTTTCCTAAACTTATGGTAAATACATTGTAAACTTGTTATATTGTGGCTTACAGCCAAATGGTAGAATATATCACCAGCTTTGATGAAAATATCCAATTAGGCATTCATTTGGTGGAAAGCTTTCAAAACTAGAAAATAATCCAATACACTTATCTAATGAACCCATGCATAAAATTTAATGATGCAATATAATAAATCAATTCATTTCCTATAAATGTGCTTTGTTACAAACAACTAGAAAATTTAAAAAATAATTGTGTCAGAATAAATTTATACAAATCTGGTAGTCATTTAGTAACTATATAAACGATATTTTCAAACTATTAAATATTTTTTACTTATAAAATTTGTAATTCAAAATTGAACATGAACATTTTTTTTTAATTTGATTTATATGCCGCCCTTCTCCGGAGACTCAGGGCGGCTTACAATGCGTTAAGCAATAGCCTTCATACTTTTGTATATTTATACAAAGTCAGCTTATTGCCCCCACAAACGGGGTCCTCATTTAACCTACCTTAGAAAGGATAGAAGGCTGAGTCGACCTTGAGCCTGGTAAGATTCGAACCTGCAGAGATTGCAGGCAGCTGTGTTAATAACAGGGTGCATTAAACCACTGTACTGTACTACCAAGGCTAACATTTAAAATGTTTCTATTTAAAAAAACACACACACACACATCTGATTCCATTCCTCATTTCCTTCCCTTCCCCTCTGGTTTAATTTACATTTTTATTTTTATTTTTATTTACTTTTTGTTAGGCTGCTTTGCTTCCAATAAAAAAAGCAAAAAGAATGGAATTCAGTTCCCTTTTGTTATCTTAGTTAATTTAGATTTATAGGCACACTTGTGGTAAATGAATAGATTTTTAAGAAAAATGTAAAATGTTGGCAGCTAGTGAATTTGCTAGTAAATAAAACATAGATACTGCTGTGTATGATAAGTCAAAAAATAATTTAGGAGAAATTGTCTCCTTTTTTAGTGTACCATAAACCAGGCCACATTTTAATATTTCCCTCTGAATATACAGTTTTTAGAATAATTTGAATGTTTGGATGCATTTCAACTAGAATGAAAAATGGGTATCAAAGTAACCGTTTTACAGCATTAATCAGTTTCTGGAATATGTTGGTTATATGTTTTACTTGTGCTGTCTGTATTCAGTTGTATTATTTCCTTATTAAAACTTTGCCACAATACAGTATGTGAGGAGATACTTTATTAAACACCAGTTTTCTCAACTAATACCACCATTATCTTATTTTTTATTATTATTACTAGTATGGCTGGTCACATAGTAAGGCAGATATTTAGATTGGATTTGGCATATTTGCCCATCTATCAAGTCCTTCCCAAGGAGCTGGGATACCCAGATGTGGATATTTGATGATGTTACAGATACAGCTTATATACAGCAGAATGTAAGTTCTTCCAAGTAAAACAGCCTTTTGAGAATACACTGGTTGGGTTTTAATTTTTAATTATTCAGTGCATTCTTCGTTTAGGTTTTCTTTTTATTGACAGATAAATCAATGGTGGAAAATTCTATCTATTTAAATCAAAATCTGACATAACAAAATAATCGCTGCAATATACAATCTCTCTTAGATCATAATAAGCACTGCCATTAAAATTAATCCCATTACCGACTTTCGCTTTTACAATCAGCAGGTGATAATCATACATTCTAAACCTGACATGATATAGCTATCACTGTAAGACACTTCTAATCATTATGTGAATGAACACTTGGAACGTTTAATCAGGTAGCTGCGTATAATTGCCATCTGACTAGACATACAATTAAACTCCACACTTGAAGGAGAAACTTTTTTAAAAAGTTTCTTTTTATAAATGCAAATGGATGTAAGATAAACAGTGTTGTATTAGTAGGCCTTAAGTGTCACCCTGTTTTCATGCCACCCAGGTAGTCCTCGACATACGATTACAATTGGGACCGCAATTTCTATTGCTAAGGAAGAAAGTTGTTAAATGAGTCATGACTGATTTTACAACTTTTTGCCCCAGTTGTTAAATGAATCACTGCAGTTGTTATGTGAACCATATAGATGTTAAGTGAATCTGGTTTCCTCATTAACTTTGCTTGTGGGAAACTGGCCAGGAAAGTTGCAAATGACAATAACATGACCCTGAGTTGCTACAACTGTCATAAATAGATGCTGATTGCTAAGTGTCTGAATTTTGATCGTATGACTCTGGAGATGCTGCAATGGTCATAAGTGCAAGGACTGGTCATAAGTCGTTTTTTCAGTGCCACTGTATCTTCAAACAGTTCCTAAATGAATAAATGTAAATTGATGACTTTCTATAAATCAAACTGATCTGATTATACCTCTAGTAATTTTTCTAGCTCCACTTCCTGTTTATTAGAGATTTGGACTTGGAAGGAAACCGAACTACATATCCCATCATATCAGAGATATAATATTTCTGGCTAAGGATTCAATCACCCTTTGAATGGACTATTGGCGGCCGAACCTCAGAAAAAAATAAGGCAAAGATACAAAAATGGATAGGGAAAGTTCTCAAATTTTATGTTATTTTCTTATATGTGAAATTAAACTAAGATTGTTCTACATTTTGCCTTCTTTAAGAATGACAATTTGTTGGTGGCTTTGGAGAGTTTTTCCAAAATTTCCAGTAGCTGGAAATGAACGTAGGCCTCTGTCTGGATATTCTTCTATTACCATTAGCATTTAATGTTACCCAAGCGTAATTCGAGGCTAAATTTAAGTGCTTCCCTCCATCATAAAATTCCAGTCATGATTGCCAATAATTAACAAGAGACCTAAACTGTATGCCTGGAGGATAAATGGCAAGAACACGTTAATTTTTAAAAAATATTTGGGCATGGTTTTAGCTCTACTAAATGCAGTGTAAACCAAAATTATGTCATACAAAATGCTGAAAAAACAATTTGCATTTGTTTGGTTGGTTGCAATTCAGTCTTTAATTTCATCAGAGGAACATAGCATATTCCAGTAGCACTGAACTATCTTCAGTTAAGGCTCATGCACAAGTATGTTTTGGTGCCCAGCTATGACCTTACACTTCCTTTACTCTTCTTGAAAGGGACCAATCTAAATTCTTAAGAGCTATATTCCAGATAGTATTAAGGAGGGAGGCAGGGCTATCTAATGTCAAAACAAGTGCATGGATCTGCATCATAGCACATTGGCTGAAGTTGCTGTTTGGGTTCTTTCCTTATAGGACAATTACAAACAAACATAGTTTATTTTATTTTAATTATTTATTTGATATATTTTTTTATCCACCTGTATTATTTTTTATAAAATAAACCTCAATGCAGCAATAATACCTAATGCTCTTTCCTCTTCCCCGTATCACTACTTTGTGAGGTGAGTTAGGCTGAGACAGAATGACTGGTTCAAGGTTGAGGACCAGAGCTTCTCCTGGGTGGCTTTTCCCAATGATGGGTTATGAGGATGCACTTAATACATGTAAGCAACGTATCAGAGACCTGATAGTCCAATGGGACCAGGTTGCTCTGTCTTAGTCATGCCCCTTTTTACAAACTAGTTAGATAATTAAACCGCATAACTGTTTCCAAATTTTGAAGAGCACTAATGCTAGCAGGCTTCAACAGTCTCTTCATACAATTTTTGGAGACTCTATACAAAAATATTCCTTATGAGCTAAGGCTGTGCCTCTGTGGACAAGAGACTGTTGAAACTGCAGCTCGTGTCCTGCTGTACTGTATATGCATAAGGACTCAAGGATACACCTTATGACTCCTTATCTAGTAAAGCCTGATCAGAAACTCTGACATTTTTTTCTGCACAGTTGTTGTTATCAGATCAGTGTGATTCCGTCTCTTTGAATAAAGCTAAATTTTATTATACTACCTGTAAACTTAGATATTTATTACTCACTGACAATACATCAACAATTGTAATATTTATCCTGTTTTGTTTTTATTTTATTTTTGTTTTTAGAGTGTTTGTTTGCAATTTTGATCAATGACCATAATAAAAATATTCATTCATACAAGGACAATTGGAGTTGTGCAAACAAGTGCCTATGCAACATCTGCTTGCCGGCATTTCAAAACAGCTATATTTTATGCAGAGCACACATAGCAAACAGGTAATATACTGGATCATATTTTCCATGAATTCATACAGGCTTTGGCATCAAGGCATATGATCATGTTTGAGTTGTTACAAAATTTGACTGTCGCAGGCAAAGCCTAACACATTTGGAAGTTTTTGAATAGAGCAGATACTAATCAGAGCTGACTTCAAAAATTGGGCTAGTCAGGAGTAATAATCTTCTCCTCAGTAGATTACTTCAATGTCTCTTCCAAGAAATCTGGTAGCCCTTCATCTCTCTGCCCTTTTGTTTTTAATGTGGTGGCATTAACGCATTTACCACATTTCTGTATCTGGACAAAATCAAGAGATGAAGCAAAAAAAGATGGTTCCATTAAAAACTTCAGTGTACAATTCTTACTATTAGATCCATATTTTATCCAATCATTCTCTTCAGAAAGAGTTTATCTGAGGGTATTAAGATCTCTCTCTCTCCCTTTTCACTCCCCTATGCTCCCTCCTTTTTCAAACACATCCTTTCTTCTCCTCCCTCCCCTCCCTTTTTTTCTTTACACACATGTTGTGGCATCTTGGAGGTGTACTTAACCTTTTATTGGAGGACAAAGACTAACTAGGTAGGGCATGATGCAAAGTAGAAGGATTATCAACTCATGTTAGGGGCAAATTTGCTATCCCTCCTGCCCATCCTCACTGTGTAGTTTTGAGGGAAAAGTTGTTTTTCGACGTGCAGTGCATTTTTCATATTTTCCAAATTGGTTAAATAGCAATAGCACTTAGATTTATATACCGCTTTACAGTGCTTTACAGCCCTCTCTAAGCGTTTTACATAGTCAGTGTTTTGCCCCCAACAATCTGGGTCCTCATTTTACCCACCTTGGAAGGATGGAAGGCTGAGTCAACCTTGAGCCTGGTGAGATTTGAACTGCCAAATTGCAGGCAGCCGGCAGTCAGCAGGAGTAGCCTGCAGTACTGCACTCTAACCACTGCACCACCGTGGCTAAATAGAAAGAATGTTGCCAATTTTTGGTTATTATAGACAAGACAAAGTCTTGGGATAGCAAAATATGGCTCAACCTACAGCTCTAGTCTTCATGTTATCCTCTTGAATGCAATGATCAGAATTAGAGTTTGTATTCCTTTCCACTAAAAGAAAGAATTTGACTCAAAGTATCAGATCCTGAAAAAGGTGAAGAATTAAATGTAATAATGTCTCATGGAGACTATTTCTTCAGCTTTTTTCTTATTAAGGTTTACCCAATGTGGACATCCTCATGTTTTCTTCAAAGCAGCATTTCTGATTTGATAGACAATGGTACATCGTAAGATTTCATAAGCAAATCTAAAAACAATATGAAAAAAAGATAAAGATTAAGCTATTGATCACCTGATTAAGAACACCAAAATGCGAATATGTTTTTGTATTGACAAAGCCATAAATGTCTTAGAGAGATTGTGGGGAAAGTGAAGGAAGAAGTCTATGCCAAGTTATTATACATTGATGTTATTTCTTTTGTTTTGGTTTGCACATATAATTCCCTTTGGTCCTAGAGTTTTCATGGTTCATTTACTTACATTCTGAAGGGTTCATCTTGGAACAGAAATGATAAATATTCAGCAATGAGCACACAGAGTCAAGTGAATTTGTAACTTGAGTAGATTTATGACAAAAGGTTCTTAATTTTATCTTTGAATCCTCCATTTACCTCTTCCTTGAGTCAATTTTTCTGTATTTTTTCTCAATGTAATTAAGATTAAGAAAGGGATGTGGTGGCTCAGTGGCTAAGATGCTGAGCTTGTCGATCGAATGATTGGCAGTTCAGAGGTTTGAATTCCTAGTGCTGCATAATGGGGTGAGCTCCCGTTACTCGTACCAGCTTCTGCCAACCTAGCAGTTCGAAAGCACATAAAAAATGCAAGTAGAAAAATAGGGACCACCTTTGGTGGGAAGGTAACAGCATTCCATGCGCCTTTGGTGTTTAGTCATGTCGGCCACATGACCACGGAGATGTCTTTGGACAGTGCTGGCTCTTTGGCTTTGAAACGGAGATGAGCACTGCCCCCTAGAATCGGGAATGACTAGCACATATGCGCGAGGGGAACCGTTACCTATATCACCAAGTGATACTGTATTCCTTTAATAATTTTTCTCACAACAATGGACACATTGAGGTTTAGTGGACATGCCAGTTCCTGCCCTTCCTGGAGCAGGCAACTTTGGCAAAATGAATGAAATAGATATTGTGTTTAAAGGCTTTGGGACAGTTGTGTCTGCTCTTGGTTCCTAAAGTGACTTTGAAACCAATAGCTTTCTATAAGTGCACTATATCCATAGAAGCAGAATTGTCTTCTTAAAGAATGCAACCCTGTATTTTCGCTGAATGGTTCTCCAAGTGTGACAAAAGAGAGGCAGTAATAGTTGGTCTACCTACAGTCAGAGTATTTGTGTAAGAGGTGGGGGCTTCTGAATTTGAAGTACTAATAAGGGTGCCCAAAGATGTGGAGGTGAACCAAAAAAAGTTGCTTGCTTTTTTTGAAAGTACAGATAGTCCTCGACATGCAGCCAGATTACTGACCTCCATAGATGCATATTATATTGTTTCAGCACAGTTAAATGGTAAAATATGGTCACTGAAAACTTATTGGGGAATGTGATGTGACTTGTTTCTTTATGACAAGTTAAAGAAGATATGATGGGGAATATGGATTGGTCACTCCAGGAAGAAGATTGACAATCTCCATTTCCAATGCAGTGTTCTTGCTGACTGCATTATTGGTGATCTTAGACACTAGTCAGTGATGTATAAATGCTAAGTCTATTTCTAATAAAACTATGCTTTTCTATGATCTGGTGGAGGATGAACATGTAGACCTGGAATTTATTACTGAATCTAGATGGACTCCACAAATCCCACTCAATTCACTCTAGATTTCCTCTTGGATCTATGTTTTTCTGTGGGTTGCCCTCTCAACCTTCCCACCCCTTGCAAATTACTGGCCCAAACTGCTTCTTCTTGTCCCTGCCACACACTTTGATAACAGCTGAGATCATTTTAAAAATATAATCTATCTTGTATCCTATAAATGGCAATATTCTAAGCAAAATCTCCAATGATTTTTAATGTAATGGTTTACATATAAAACTGTAATATAATTAATTATATTATAATTATGCAATTGTATATAAAGTTAGTAATTAAGAGCCGTGGTGGTGCAGTGGTTAGATTGCAGTATTGCAGGCTAATTCTGCTGACTGTCAGCTATCAGCAGTTCAGCAGTTTGATTCTCACTGGGTCAAAGTTGACTCAGCCATCCACCCTTCCGAGGTCAGCAAAATGAGGATCTAGATTGTTGGGGAAAATATGCTGTCTCTATAAACTGCTTAGAGGGCGTAATATAAGTCTAAGTGCTATTGCTATTACTCTTAAATAAATATAATTGTAGGAATACATTATTAAACTTATTTTAATGCCTTTATTAGGGTAAGTCCTTTCCCCTTCCAATCTTTCAAAAATGTGTTTTAATCCTTATGCTCCATTTGCTGTTTTTCCTCCAAAATTAAGAAAAAAACATGGTCATTAATTTCTTTTCTAGTTAAATCATATGATCTGCAAATAAGTACATGGATTACATATAACATTTATATATAATATAGATTAGTGTTTAATTCCCCCCCCCCATTCCATTCTACATTTTAGGTCTGAAATAGTGTGAAGCCAGAAAACATTAAGGACATTTTGACCTCTGCATCTCCAGCATCAGAGTTGGGAAGCATGATTTCAAAAACCAGAGCTTCCTCTTTAAGGTAAACGTAAAGGTTCCCCTTGCGCATATGTGCCAGTCATTCCCAACTCTAGGGGGAAAGTGCTCATCTCTGTTTCAAAGCCGAAGAGACAGCGATATCCGAAGACATCTCCGTGGTCATGTGGCTGGCATGACTAAATGCCAAAGGCACACAGAACTCTGTTACCTTCCCACTAAAGGTGGTCCCTATTTTTCTACTTGCCTTTTTTACGTGCTTTTGAACTGCTAGGTTGGCAAAAGCTGGGACAAGTAATGGGAGCTCACCCTGTTACGCGGCGTTAAGGATTCAAACCACTGAACTGCTGACCTTTTGATCGACAAGCTCAGCGTCTTAGTCACTGAGCTACCGCGTCCCTCTAAACTGTTTAGAGAGGGCTGTAAAGCATTGTGAAGCAGTATATACTGTAAGACTAAGTGCTATTGCTATTGCTATTGCTATTGCATTGAGTTCTTGTATAAATAGAGGTTCCTCTATATTTAACATATGTACAATATGTTATGTGGCTGGCATGACTAAATGCCAAAGGTGCAAGGAACGCTATTACCTTCCCACCAGAGGTGGTATTCAGCAGGTTCTGACTAGTTCTGGAGAACTGGTAGCGGAAATTTTGAGTAGTTCAGAGAACCGGTAAATACCACCTCTGACTGGCCCTGCCCCCATCTATTCCCTGCCTCCCGAGTCCCAGCTGATTGGGAAGAAATGGGGATTTTGCAGTAACCTGCCCCTGGACTGGGGAGGGAATGGAGATTTTACAGTTTCCTTACCCTGCCATGCCCACCAAGCCACGCCCACCAAGCCACGCCCACCAAGCCACACCCACAGAACCAGTAGTAAAAATTTTTGAATCCCACCATTGCTTCCTGCCAAAGGTGGTCCCTATTTTTCTACTTTCATTTTTTACATGCTTTGAACTGCTAGGTTGGCAGAAGCTGGGACAAGTAATGGGAGCTCACCATTATTAGCGGCACTAGGGATTCGAACCGCTGAACTGCCAACCTTTCAATCAACAAGCTCAGCATCTTAGCCACTGAGCCACCATGTCCCTTTCTCTTTTTCTCTTTGGTGACACCAATTTACTACACCTTCTTTCTTCTTAAACATGTTTCTTTAAAAGCTTTTTAGGAAGTAAATACGTGGTCACTTTGCTGTCTGCCATGTATTTTTAAGGTGGCAAGTCATTGTTTGCTCATTTCCTTAAGATGTTGTGGCACTTGCTTGTGGGCATTTTCTTATGACGTTTTTTCTTTCTGATCTTTTTTATCTGTGAGCTGTCATGTGGATCAGTTTTTGATAGAAAAGCTGAAAGTGTTTAAGCAATTTTAGATTAAATAAATTGAATTTATTTATTAAACAGAGAGGCATCAACTTTCATTGAAATTTAGTGTCACTGAAGGTTTTCTCTATCTTTCATGTGCCCTAAAGCATTCTAATGATTTTACTAAAATTCTATTTACAGAAACGTATAAAACACCTATGGCAACTGGTGAAACAAAAATCTATGAAAATTATTCATAGAGACGTAAAGACAGAAAAAGAAGCAATTTGGGTTTACTATTAGTCTGAAGTCCCATTAATTATTTTTGGTTTCTTCAGAAACAGATAAAGGGCAATAGTTTAATGGTAAAACACACAGCATCACTAATAATAAGGAAATCAAATCTTGCAACGTAATTATTTTTATATGTAAAAGGAATGGCTTCTGAAATTCTTTTTAAAGTAATTTATCTTCTCACCCAAAGTTCATTTTTACTCCATGAAAAAGAGGTCAGTCAAGGACTGGGATTTTGATTTCCTGAATGGTAATAAAAATAACAGTATTGATTATCCCTAAGCGTTCCACACTTGTCACTGTGCATGTAAATGACTGCTACAAATTGTGTTGCCTTTGATATATCTCTTTCAGCTTCCTGGAATTAAATGTTTAAAATAGCTTTTTCGAGAATCAATACCCTTATGTAAGAAGAGATGGCTGTACAAAATTATTTAATGACTATCATAAATGAACAGGAAAAAGTTCTCCTTTTCTCACTGAACAAGACTGTGACCAAAGCTGTCCATGCAATGTAGTGATTTGCCTCAGGCAGTATCCCAATGAGGTGACAGCAAATAAAGCTATGTGTTGGTGTCTATATAGAATAAAAGGAGTTTTTGAAGAGAAAACTCTAGTAGGTTGGGCACTGTTTGATCATTTTCATTCAATTTCAATTCTCTTTGCCAGGAAATGATATAAAATCAATCTAGAACAATATTATTGGCTTTCAACTAAAATTCCAGTTGCAATTCAGGGAGTGAAGCAGAGATAGTATTCAGCAGGTTCTGACCAGTTCTGGAGAACCAGTAGCAGAAATTTTGAGTAGTTTGGAGAACTGGTAAATACCACCTCTGACTGACCCTGCCCCCATCTATTCTCTGCCTACTGAGTCCCAGCTGATCGGGAGGAAATGGAGATTTTACAGTATCCTTCACCTGCCACGGCCACCAAGCCACGGCCACGAAGCCCTGCCATGGCCACCAAGCCACGCCCACAGAACCGGTAGTAAAAATTTTTGAATCCCACCACTGGAGTGAAGAATGGGAAAGACACTTTCACTTACTGAAGTTCTGCCACTGTGTGTTTTGGAAGAAAAGTATCCAAAAGGTAAAATATTGCATCTTAGCCAGCACTGCAATACTCCATCTCCTTCTATACTTCCAATATGTGATCAGGTAACGATGCAAACAATACCTGATCATACGCTACCACAATAAAATATGTAATGGTCAGTCACCCTGCAAGGGAAAAATCAGGTTTTTCCTTTTCAAGAAAGAAACTTCATGGGCTTGTCGAAAAACATTTTTAAGAAATTGTGTTTAAACTACTAGTCTAGTAGTTAGACTAGAGATGGCGGAGATGGAGATGGATATGAGAGTGTGTAGGAGATTAGAGATCAGGAGGAATGGAAGGGTTTAACTGGACATTGAAGAATCCAGTTCAGTTCAGCTCTTACTGATTTCAAACATTATCAGTATTAAATTCCTTTCATCACATTTGAAGCTGTGTTTATGAATTAACACAAAGTCCTCATTAAATTCTAGAAGAAAGACAAGGAGAAGGTCACAAACCATTTCAAGGCTAACTTCTAATTTTGTGCCTTTTCATTTTATATACTTTTATAGCAGCTACAGGCTCTTTGAAAAAGCAGGTGCTGCTATCCTTGTGACAGCAGAACTGGAAATCTTCCAGAGAGGAACGATTAGAGAGTTTATGAGTCTATCATTTGCCAGATAGAACTTTGCAATGGAATGCAGCAACCAAACAGCCATATTTTTTTCCTATGTAATGTTCCTTCAAAGCATGTCATGTCATAATATTGTCCACTCCCATTGCTATTCCTGTGGCACCTAAGATGATTTAAAATAACTAAGTGGGGGGGGGGTGTAATGATTAATAAAAGGGATGATATAATTGTACAAGGCCACCTTTGGAAAATCTAACTGGATTTGGCAGGAGTGTAAATCTTGCAGTTGTGCAGCCTCAAGTCAAATTCAATCTGCAAATCAAAACTCAACTGATGAGCTAACTTCCAAATGCACATTCCTGGTTTCTCTACAGTTCTAATACCAGCAAGAATCAGATAGATTCATGATCCAAACTAAGCAGCTCTCTGTGTGATGGCAGAATGGGAATATGTCAATTTTTATTATATTGATCATATCTTAAATGACTGGATAAATTGAGAATTTTACATTAAGTTTCTGACTTCATTATAGTTTTGTTGATGGCTCAGCAACTGTCTTGGAAGACGAATATACACACTGGTCAGAGAGTAAAAATCAACTAAAACAATTACAGGATGGAATATTAGACACCTCTATTGATTGTTTTAGAAGGAAAATGCTATTCTGTCAAGAAGACATGGCAAATTATTTGGCCTAGTCACCAGTTTTTCACATAGAAAATAGGTTTGTAGAAAGTAGCAAATAGAAATTTGTTTCAAATAAAACACCCAAAATCATAGGGAACGAGTAGCATTTCACTCCTGATTGTTCTTGTGGGGTAAATATGAGAAACACGGAGTATTAGATATGTTTGTCACCTTGAGTTATTCATAAAAAAATAATAAAAAGGTGGGATAGAAAGAAAGAAAGGAAGGAAGGAAGGAAGGAAGGAAGGAAGGAAGGAAGGAAGGAAGGAAGGAAGGAAGGAAGATATATGTATCTTCTACATTATACAATTTTATCACATTCATCCAGTTTTACCCTGGTTTCATTTTACTTGCTACCTCTTGTGGAAGGTCAGAAAAATGTTGAAAATAATAACTTCTAACATTTCTCCTTCAATTAGACCAAAATTGGGAATACTACTGATTCAATATTACCCATTACTGGCTTGGGCTGATGAATTTGTAGTTGAGCAGCATCTGAAGAGATGTAGATTTCCCAACTCTAAATTAGATAATGGAAACTAGTTGTAAAGATTGGTGGCAGCTATGAATCTGTTTGTGTAACATCCAGTTTAGCCTTGATTTATGTTAGCACAAGGGTACATGGATTTTTAACTGAATTGCCAATATTGTTCAGCTGTTCATTAAATGTTTGCTGTGATTATTAATTAGCTTGTTAATTGGGGGGAATGGGCACACTTTTGTACCCGCAGGCGGTGCTTTTTCCAATTAAAAATAAGCATTTAATCTCTCTACCACTAGTTTATGAGGCAGTTTATTGTTAAAATGCAAGTGGTGCCAAGATGATAGAATTACAACATTCGCTGGAAGGCCGAAAGCTAGCCTGAAGCAATCCTTTAGACTTGCCTTTTTACTATACAAAGTCATTTCCCACAAAATGACCTAGAGTACCAAATGTGCCCAAATGGATCTGAAATAAGGGATCAAAAACATTTTTTCCCCTTCAACAGTACTTCAAGCCCCTAAATAGATACACTTCCAGCATCAAATGGAAAGGATTCATTAGGCAGCTTTGCTTTACTAGCAACCTGATTGACAGCCTCTGAAGCTCCACAAAGCTTTATTGCTTGCAGTTCTTGAAGATGGGGAGGGGGGCTGGGAAACCCAAAGCAACTGTTAAAAAGGAAAGAAAAACCCTGCCAGATTTAGCACACTGAAATAAAACTCTGAACAGACAGAAAAATGGAGGATTCCACCCCTCCCCTTCATGACAGCAGATATTGTGTGGGAAAATAATCTGCTTAACTCAATGTGGAATTAAGGAGTTTCTGTTTATTCTGTGATAGTCAGCACATCTTTGAAAACTGTGCCTCTGAGAAGAGTAATGAAGGAGAGCAGATTTTCCCAGCAGGAACAGAAGGAGGAATGAGAAATTGGTTTCTATTTTGAAGGAAACTATTTAAATGGGTTTGCTTGTTGTATCTTAGTATTCAGCAGCTTTGATGTGGGTGATTTATAGGATTGGCCAATCCTATTTTACAGTATTTGCCTTCCTGCACCCACATCCAGAAGAGAAGCAAAAGAATAAACTCAAATATGAGATAATTAAGGACATTTTCTAGGACATTCTGTTTCTCCAGAGTTTCTTCGTCTTCTTATAGGCGCCCCTTCCTTCCAATGAAGATGTAAGCTGTGTTGTTGTTGTTGTTTTTTGCACTTCACTGGACCACGAAGGCAACAGGCAGACTTTATCAGACTTCCTTGAGTCATCCTATAGCAGGAAGGCAATGATAACAGTTTGGCTGAAAACTTAATCTGTGGTTTAAGGCCAAAGTGAACTACTTCTGTGGGAGCCCAAACAAGACTTGCTACTAGCTGCTTACCATCCATCCAATTATGCCTACAGCAGATCTTTTATAGTTAAATAAATTTGTGACTTTTTAGCCAAGGCTTTACCGTTTTTTATTTTTAGCTTGTGAAAGTGCAGTGTGATCAGTGACAGAAAACAGGATTTTTAGTTAAATTAGTTGATAAAAGAGCATGGAGACACTTCCATGGAGGAGGTAAAAAAAAAGCAAGAGAGCAAAAATGATTGGACAATTGAAGCTCTGCCAACCTCTGTAGTACATGTAAAAAAAAAAATTAATAAAAGGTGGGGGGAAGGTCATAGTTGACACCTTGGTTGAATTTTCTTCTCTTTGAAAATTGCCTCCGATGTACTTGAAATATATACAATGGTACCAGTGGTGAAATCCTCCGAGAACTGCTACTGGTTTGCTGTGCGGGCGCATGCACGGTGCACACCAAATGTGTGCTTCTTGCGCGCAGGCGCACCGCAGGCACTACCGCACAGCGCTGAAAAGGAAGGCTTAAGCCTTTTCTAAGGTAAGTAAGACAGCAAGGGGAGAAACAGCTGTGCCGCGTGATTCAGATTCGCTAGAAAGCAGGATTTCCTGCTTTCTAGCTAATATAAGTCACGCAGCATAGCCGATCATTGGAAATACTGGTTCGTCCGAACCGGTAGCTTTTATTACTACTGGTTTGCCTGAACCGGTCCAGACCACTAATATTTCACCCCTGAATGGTACCTCGGTACTCAACTGCTTCAAAACTCATCAAATTTGGTATTCAGTGCATTTTGAAATAAAACTATTGTCATGGTATTTGTCATTTGTTTGGTACACAATGGGCTGTGATAGGAAGAGGGGGATGGCCACATAGAATGGACAGGAAGTCAGCCATGCTGGGAAGATTGCTAATATAGGAAAAGGTACACACAGAAAGTTTTTTCCCAGATAAACCTAAAGGTTATGTGGTAAGTCACATAGGGTTTTTTGATACTCATTTTTTTTAGTACTGGTCACCTCCCAGAACCAACAAAGGGCCACTATATGTACTGTATCTATATATTGCTAAAATTCTTGTTGTCGTGACCTTTACCTGGGTGATACAGTGCATCATAGAGCAACAATTTTTGAGCCACGGTACGTCAAATGGGCTAACTTTCAGAATGTGTCAAAATGCCTGATCCATGATTCCTGAGGGAATGAAATTTGAGAAAAAATATAGCAGTTTCTGTGCTACTGGATGCTGCCGAGCTGCTGGGCTGCTGCTGCAGTTGTATAGTCTTCATTTTCAACATTATGTGTCAGTTTCCTAGCCAGTCTAACAATCCGTCCCTCTCTCCCCCTCCCAGCAGCAGGGAATTGACTCATCATACATCTCTTAAAAAAACAACTTTAAAGTGCATGAAGAAAGGCATGGATATTTTTATTGCTTTATGAGCCTGTTCTTTGGCACACAAAAATGCACATATATCTATATCCCACCATAATTAAAGGCATACAATAGTGTCCCATTCTCCAGAATTTTTTCACAATAATCCTGTGAGGTAAATTGATCTGAAAGCCACCAAGTGAGATGCTGTAGCTCCAGTTGAATAGAAACTGCATATTTTTGATGAACAGGAAGAACTATAAAAGAATGTATAAATTTCATCTATACAATATTTGACAATCCTGCAGAACTCTTCTCAAATAACTCTATATTGGTTCTCCTCAATGAAATGATGTGAAAAATCAATTCCACATGCATTAGACACTTCCCTGGAATGATGAAAAAATACTGTTCTTTCAATGCTATCAGTGAAGAAGCTAACACTATTCATTTCACAATAGAATTCCTTGATTCAGTTGAACTTTCTCGATTGCCACCACATAAACTGGAATTCAAGATAGCATCTCCCATCATTTTAAGGTGGAACTTGGTCTTTCAAAGCTTTACAATGGAACATGGATGATTATGGAAAAACACAACAAGAATCTCATTGTAGAAAAGATAAACTTTGGTGCATTCAAACAAATGACATAATTCCAAGAATTATGCTCAATTTCTCAGAAGGTGAAGATATCCCTCTTCATCAGATACAGTTCTCAATACAGTCATGCTTTGCTCTCATTATATATAAAGCACAAGGACAAATCATGGAGAACATGTTGAATTATCTGGAGAAACCAATATTCCAGCAGAGTCAGTTGAATGTTGCTTTAAGACAAGAAAAGAAAGTGAAAACAGTAGGGTACTGTTAAAGGATGGAAGATCAACCACAAATATTGTCACCAAAACATATTGCTGATAGCATCCTTGGTTAAATAAAAAGCATCTGTATCTGTCTTGTTATGCATCTTTTTTCTTTAATAAAATTCTATTTTCTTCTTTAATTTTAAACCAAAACAATAGAAATCCATCTATGGTTATTCTGTTTCTCTGTTTAGGTAAGGAAATATCTCTGAAAGGAGGACATGGGTTTCTAGTGTATATACTAATAGGCAGAAGATCCAGTTTGACTCCAGGCTAATCTGCCTTGTGTATGAAACCATCTGGATGACCTTGGACTAGTCACTCACTCTCATCTCTAGGAAGAAGCAAGCCAAAGCAAACCACTTCTGAAAATTACCAAGAAAACTGCAGAGACTTGTTAAGGCAGACACTAGCAGTCAAGAATGACTGACACCTACCCCACCCCAAAAAAAGCAATAACAAAAATCACAACAACACACCCTAATAGGCAGAGATTGAGCATTAAGATATAAATAAGGATATTGTGCTATGTAGACCATATATACTAATAATAATATTTCTATACTACTAAGACAGGATCCTAGTTATATAAATGAAAGGCCATTTTATATTTACCAATGCTTTCCATGAAATTTTTAGAAAGAGGATGTTTGAAGTTTAAAGCACTTTATAAAAATTCTGTGCACTTTGTTTATTGCTTATGCATAATATCGGAAAGGAAATAATGTACCACCAGAGGGATTAATTATTCAAAAAATATTTGAATGTGCTGAAATGAACAAATTAACTTTAAAACTAAAAGGAAAAGAAGATTCAGAATACAATGTTAATCCAACCTGTCTTTTGGGAAAATGATACTGTCAGTTCGATTATGTATTGGAATTTTGAAAAAGAAAACCATAATAAAAATATGTTTTTTTAAAAAAATCTGTGCACTTTCTGCACATACTTTCTACTTTCTGTGCATAGTAGAAAGGTTTTTCCAGGTAAACTCAAATTTTATAAGTCAAGCGGTAATAAATATTTTTTTTAAAAAAATACTAATCTTGGTTACTCATCAAAGCATACAAATTAAAATAATTAGGAGACTATAATGATTTAGAACATTTGCATTATATTTCCTGACAGAGAGAATATATTAACCAAAAAACAACAACAGCAGCAACAAAATACAATCAGAATTCTTGACAGTTAATGAACTGCAGTGTGTGGGACCAAGAAAAACCCATTATGGTGTGAACAGAATAATCACAGAGCAAATTGATAAACAAAATAATTTACAGAATTTACACTTTATTACTGCACGTAGATGATCCCTTTTTCACCAGGATAATAATACTGGACTTATTCAGAAGGTATGTTTTGAACACTATAAAAACATATGCCTTTTAATAAATCTATTATTTTTGGCCTGAAGTCTTGGTTTCACTTAACATGAGGCTTTAAAATGTTTAGATCTTGCCTGATTTGAGTTAAGGAGAGATTTTGTCATATGACATAAAAACTCCTACTAATTGTTTATTCTGATTGATGATTCTTATCATAATGTTTGCCTTTTCTAATCACAGAATATTGATTTGATGTTAATGAAGATTTTAAAGTGCTAAGAGCAAGTTTAAATGTATTATTAATCCAATGTTACTAAAAAGCTGTTATTCAGTTGTATGCACCTTGTATTTGGTTCCTTTTCCTCTCTCTCCCTCCCTCCCCCCCCCCACTCTCTCTTTCTCCTTTAACAAATAAGTTTCCGCAAAAAAAACAAAATAGGAAAGAAAGACCTCTCTGGTAGAACAATGCAGTCCTACCTCCAGTCCTTGCAGTCCTTGATTTTAATGTGACTTAGATCAGTTGCAAAGACTAAAATCCAACGGACATTTCCCTCCCAAACGCTATACTATTTCACACGTAAAGTGATTTCAGGACTGCAGTAGAACCTTTTTCACTCATTACAGTTTTCCCATGACTGGTACATTAATCTCTAAGATATTTTTCCAAAAAGACTAAAATATCATCTTATTCTATATAATATATATATATATAGATTATCAATCAACCATGATATTGATGATGTAAAACTATTTAACACCACCAACAATGCTACTACCCTTCAAAAAGACCTTGACTTTTTGTGTCGGAATGGTCAAACAATTGGCAGCTCCAAATCTCAACCAACAAATGCTCTGTCTTATACATTGGCAAAAAGAATCAGAACACAAAATACAAGCTGAGTGGACACGACCTTGTAGATGACCCTCACTCTGTCAAGGACCTTGGAGTACTCATATCAAATGATCTAAGTGCCCACTGTAACAACATCGCCAAAAAGGCATTAAGGGTTGTAAATCTAATCTTGCGTAGCTTCTTCTCCGGTAATATTACACTACTAACCAGAGCATACAAAACATTTGCTAGACCAATTCTCAAATACAAGTCATCTGTCTGGAACCCACCCTGCATATCGGACATTAATACAATTGAACGTGTCCAGAAATATTTCACAAGAAGAGTCCTCCACTCCTCTGCTCACAACAAAATACCTTATGCCACCAGACTTGAAATGTTGGGCTGAGAAACTTAGAACTACACCGCCTTCAGTATGACCTAAGCATAGCTCATAAAATCATCTGCTACCTGTCAATGACTACTTCAGCTTCAATCATACCAATACACGAGCACACAATAGATACAAACTTAAAGGGAACCACTCCAAATTTGATTCCAGAAAATATGATTTCAGCAACAGAGTGGTCAATGCCTGGAATGCACTACCTGACTCTGTGGTTTCATCCCAAAACGCCCAAAATTTTAACCTTAGACTGGCTACTGTTGACCTCACCTCTTTCCTAAGAGGTCTGTAAGGGGCGTGCATAAGAGCACCAGCGTGCCTACCGTCCCTGTCCTAATATTCCCTTTAATTGTATTAATTTTATGTATTCAATTCATGTTTATACTTACATATATTATCTAATACATACTCGACAAATAAATAAATAAAATAAAAATAAAAATAAATAAATTTGAGAAGATGTATTAACAAATCAAATGGTTTTAACACCGAAGCAAAATGAATTCATTTCATTTTAAAGATAGTTCTTGTTCCACTATCAGTTTTCGGTACTGTTTTTTTTAATTTGCAAGTGCTTTGAACTCAGAAATGATGATTTCATTTGTTTTTCTCAAAACATCAATGCTTTGAAATGTTTGGCCAATCATTAATAATATATTTGACAGTCTACTGATTGATGACCACTTTTCTTTGAATTTTTAATCATTTTTTTACCAAAATAGACACACTTAAAAAGTGCTTTGATATAACTGAGTGTACTCTAATGTCACTTTCCCTTTTTACCAGTATTTGGTCAGTGTGCATGATTGACTAAATGAATGACAATAGACAAATAAGCAAAAATAATTTGATCTGTGTATGAGCCAAAGTTATCATTAATTTACAAATTGCAGTCAGAAATTTTTATACAGCCATACATTGGAAAATTCTCTTCTTCCCATTTCAGTAGAAGTTGCTACCAATACATTTTAAGACAAGTTATATTGAGATTATATTGTATCATTCCAGAGGCAGGCTAATGGCCATAGGTAGGGCTGGGGGAAAGTTACAATAAATATTTTATTTATTTATAGTGCAACTACCAGAAAGGGGCTGAAGAAACATAAGTGTATAGATTTTGAGTTATTTTCTGTAGTGGACTTGTCTTAATTTTGGCAGCCTGGTCTGGTAAATCTAATTCATAATGATATTTTTTATCAGACTTTTCTTCAAAATGGCATAGCAGTTTATAATTTTTAAACAAATGCTAAACAGCGAAAACAGGCCTTTTTCCGTAGGCCTTCAGTTTAAAAGAATGACATAAAAAGTAAAAGGTAGGGGGAGGAAAAAACCCAAAATGCAGCTATCAGTTTTTAGAACTCTTATTGTTAGTAGTAAATCAGTAGTAAGTAATAGCTGAAGGGTTAGTATTAGCTGAAGGACCTACAAACCATTGGTCTTGCATGGAAAGTCAATAATATTATTTGTATGCACTCTAATAAAAGAGCCCCTTAATCTTTATAAGAAAATTCTTTAAAAATATTATATATTAGTAGACTACTCTGAAATCCTGTACACATTGACAATGGACAACTGAATGTAAAAGGTCTTTCTGGGACAACATGGATAACATTGTTCCATTAGGAAACAAAAGCTATCTATAAAAGGCACAGTCTCATATTGCAAAAAACATACAATAGTTTGGATAAAATCCAAACATTGCTGCTTAGTAACCATGTTTGCTATATTCTCCACATATTGTAAAGATGAACATCATGAAAATGACTGGGCAACTTGGCACATGAAAAGACACAATATGCTGCCATAGTAACAGATTAATAAAAATGAAGAGTTCTCTACATCAGGATTCTGGCAAATTTCAGCAGGATTCTTAATACTTTTGTGAGCTATTTCTCAAGAGTTCTTAAACCATGGATTATGTACAAGCAACACCGAAGGGTACATTCAAGGAGGCATTCAACTGAGCATTTGGAGAAGAAGAGAGAAACATTTATTACTATTAATGAGGTTTTTTTGGGGGGGGATCTAAGTTCTAAAGTTCAACTATAACTTTAAAACCCAGTTTTAGATGCTAAAAATACAGTCGGTCTTTCAGCTTGTTTCTACAATTGTTAAGTAGTACATTTTTAAATTGCTCAGGCTTGCTAAGATAGAAGGAGAGAAATAATTAATGATAGATGAAAGAGAAGACAGAGGAACAGAGAAATAAGGATAAGTAGGCACATGATAAACTAGAATCCTCTTTTTCTTCCTTTTTTAAGTTGTTTTATTGTATTATAAATTGCAAATAATAATCAGAGAATAAACATTAGCTGGCTGCAGCAGTATTTGTAAGTATCAACTGGAATTTGTTGACCTTATAATACAATAACTTAAACCTTTAACGGTAAGGGGGAAAAAGTTTAAACCAATGTTAACTGTAATTCTGTAAAAGTGAATTGTACAATTAAAGTTAAGTGTTCAATAGCAACTTGATAGACTACTGCAAAATGCATTAACCTATTTTGTAACAGAATAAGAATTTCTATTTTGAACTTGATTCTTAATATAGAGGTCTCCATTGCATTCTTGTTTATTGTGGTTTATGCACATTAAAGTAGGAAAAAAGAAAAGAAAAGCAGAATTTTTATTTATATTATTCATTTATTTATTAAATTTCTATGCCACCCATCACACTATCCAGAGTGATTCTGGGTGGCTTACAATACATTAAAAGCACAACTATAAAAATATTAACAGGAGTTAGATAACTTCCTTTGTATAACTGTTCAACCCATGGAACAATGAATTAGGTTTGATGAACTCCAGTTCTTGAGAAACCCTCCCACAACATGCTTCTACATCCAGATCAGAGCAACTCTAAATGATTGCAAGTTGTTTTAAATAAAAGTCAATAAGAAAATCTAAGATGAGCTGAGCATATCTGTAAGACACCAACTTTCTGATTTGAGTGCCCTTCATACACTGAACTGCAGCACATCATGAGAAACAGATTTATTGGTGGTATTTTATGGAGATGAAGACAGAGGTGGGTTTCAGCAGGTTCTGACCAGTTCTGAAGAACCGGTAGCAGAAATTTTGAGTAGTTAGGAGAACCGGTAGTAAAAATTCTGACTGGTCCTGCCCCCATCTATTCTCTGCCTCCCAAATCCCAGCTGATAGGGAGAAAATGGGGATTTTGCAGTAACCTTCCCCTAGATTGGAGAAGGAATGGGGATTTTGCAGTATCCTTCCCCTGGATTGGAGAGGGAATGGAGATTTTACAGTATCCTTCCCCTGCCACACCTACCAAGCCACACCCACAGAACCAATAGTAAAAAAAATTGAAACCCACCAGTGGATGAAGAGATTACTGTCCAGAAAATCTGGAAGATACTAGAATGAATAAAAATAAACAGGTTACATGCTACAGAGACAAGAGAGTCCACTCCTTTCACAACAGTTTCTTGCTTTTGCTATGAAGAAGTAGATTTTACTGGAGCTGCACAAAACTAAGTGAAATAATGATGGAAAATGATATTATCACTATAATGAACAAGACAAAGGTTTGTATTAAAAATGACTGAAGACCGCTTGATAGAAACATTTTTTTTCATTTTGTTCCAGACATCTATGATGATCAAAATCATTTTGATTAAATTAAACTCATAAAAAATTTCAGCATAATGTTTAGAGTAAACCAAAGCAGATTATAATTATTTTGGGAGCAGAGGTGTATAGAGTGAATAGGGAGATAACCAATTTAATTCACATTTTCTGGTTTATTAAATAAAGCAAGGCACAATTATCATTTGGCTTCCACACTTTGCTAAAATGCTCTGAAGCAGTTTTCCAATGGAAAAAAACAATGCATTTTTAGAAAATCATGTATTCAGTGAAAAATATTTGCCGAAAAATGGGGGGAAGAGAGTTTAAAAAATAAAATGTGAACTTACTGAAAATAACGGAGATATACATGAATTTAGAAAGTAAGCTTTTTACTGATAAAGTCAATTTTCCTAACTCATGTTTAATATATTCTCAAATATAGGATTTGTATACAAAATGATTATATTCAGATTCCAAGAGTTGGAATCTCTGTATGGTTGTATTCCCCGCTTCTTTTTGTAATATCTATCCACCTCTCCTATCTTTTAAAGGTGCTTATAACAATAATGAAACATTATTTACAGAGTAAAACCCTAGAAAGTAAAAGTTCACTATAAATATATTTCAGAACAAATCTGCTCCATCTCAAGCAGTAACACATGGGATTTGGCACACAAGCAACAAGCATCTCTCTTCTTCTTTTCTGTTGGTTAAATAAAGGTTTTCTCATATTAAAATTAAATATTGCTGGATGAGTCACTGTAAACAAGTGAAATATACAATTGCCTCAGTGCTACAGGGTCAGGTAGTAGCAGTCTATAATCTATTTCATTTATATTCCTTTTTTTTTCTCAGAACACATTGAACTTATAGGAGGTTCACTACCCATGGGGCTCAGGGGAAGGGAAACTAAATACAAGAAAAATAGTTTGGTGTAGTGGTTAAACTGCTGGACTAAACTAGGAGACCTTGAGTTTGAATCCTCCCTCAAGCATGAAAGCTTTGGGCCAGTCACTATCTCTCAGCCTGTTAAGGAATATTATGCAGAGTAACCCTTGAGTAGCAAGGGTGTGCACATGAGAAAATGGCTGAGAGTGATTGTGAATAAGCACTGTCAATACAGACACACTGAGTTGTGATATTCTTTTACTTTTAGGAAAAAGCAAAGCAAAGTCCAATAAACAATCCAGGTCATACACAGATAAAGATAGTTAATTTGTCAATCCAGGGATATTCCAAGAACAAAGTCTTCTTACCAGTTGTTGTAGTCATATGCAATAAAACAGTTCTTTTTGGAGTTGCAAACAGGAACAAGTACAGCAGTAAAACAATCAGTGAAACAGTAGAAAACAACAAGTAGCAAAGATCAAGCAGTGATCCTACAGAGAGAACAGGCAGAGAGGAGCAGAGATAGCAATAATAATGTAATAAGAAGATAAGCCATGATTCAAGCTTCCTCTTAAGTATGCTGGCTACAGAGCTAGCCAATCAGAATACAGTATGATGCAATACAGCATTATAGTCTTAAAGCTATACATTACATTTTGACTGCAAACATGCATTGATAGTTTATATATATTGCCCACCCAACCAGTTAGGCAATAGCCATTTTCTAACACAGCCCAAGCCACTTCATTGGATCATTGTTGTGGGGAAAACAGGTGGCATGAGCATTGCATACAAATTGTGAGTTGTATAAAACTTGGGTGGCATAAAGTAAAGACAGGGAGAGAAGGGAAGATTGATGTTGATCTTCTTTCTAAATCATTAGTTTATCACCATTTGCAGTGATGGGGCATCAAATGATCTTCCAAAAATCAACAATACTTTTCATTGTGAAATAGCATTACTTTGAAGACGATTATGCCTCTATCTCTCTTGGTGTGTATAATTTACATGTTTTCTTTGATTTGGCTTGTTGATACTGTTCCTTGTGCAGTGTGCTGTGTGCTGTGTGTGTGTATGCATAGATGCAATATATCCATCAAAAAAGATGACCTATGCTCATTGTTTTTAATGCAGCTCCAGTGTCTCTGAAAGGAAAAAAAATCCCAATGCAGTTTATTTTTCAAACACAATACCCAAATGTATGTTTGGAATTCTAATCATGCTCCTCTAGAGTAATAATAATAATAATAATAATAATAATAATAATAATAATAATAATAATAATAACAACAACAACAACAACAACAACAACAACAACAACAACAACAACAACTTTACTGTCATTGTACGTATATACACAGTATACCCATACAACGAAATTCACTTAACACCCAAAGACCAGGTCCAACACACATAACAATCCCCAAACACACTCCCACCCACCACAATTCCCCACTCCTAAACCACCCAAACATCCACACAACAGACCAAGTAATGCTGTCCAACAGTTCACTGATGGTGGCCCTTTAGTTCATTGTTGATTACAATTATAGCTCTGGGATAAAAACTATTCAGAAAATGTGTGGTCCAAGTTTTAATTGTTCTGTATCTTCTGCCAGAAGGCAACAGTCCAAAAAGATTGTAAGCAGGATGGAAAGAGTCTCTGAGAATGTTACGCAACTTCCTCAAACAGCGAGATTCAAAGTTGTCGTCCAGGGCTGGTAGCTGGAGCCCAATGATATTCTGGACAGTTTTAATGATTCTCTGTATACTATATACTTATCACAATTTATTTTGTTTTCTTAAAAGCTGCAAACTTTAAGAGAGAATAGATGGTTATCGTTTTCCTTTCCTCCAACTCCATTAAAGCTTTTTCTGATCATTTTCATACTATATTCTTCACACTATAGGTAATGGTTATTTATATTTTATAATTTTAAACTATTAACAATATTAACAATATTAATATTAATCTATATATTTCATTTCTAACTTTGTTGTATGTCATCCAAAGCTACTTGACTGTGAGATAGGTAGCTGTTTAAATATGATGAAATCAGTTAATAAGTAAATAGTAAATTCACAAATTCTCTTTTGGGCTAGATATTTCTCACTCGCTCACTGCCTTTTGTGACAGTATGATTCTGTTAATTGCTGTTCTGATATTCATTTCATTCCATTGCAAACTATTTTTAAATTATTTTCAATCTATTGATAATGCACTTGTTCAAAGCAACACTTTATGTGGGTTCCCAGAAGTTGTTTTTCAGTTCTCCACATTCTGGGATATTTTAATCAGAAAGTAGTCTGAAAAACACACAAACAAAATTGTTACTTGTTTATTTAGAAGTAAGCCACAGTGCCTTTAATCAGACTTATTTTTAAATGCATGTTGGATATTGTAAGATTGTGCCCTTAATAAAAGTAAGCCTATCATTGAAATAAAACACATTATATAAAGCAATACACAACAAATAAAATTTATTTTTTTCTATTGATTAAATGTAAAAGGCATCCCTAAATTTCTACTCAGCAATTTTGACCGTTTTACAAGAGTCTGTGCAAAAAGTGATCATGTGACAACAATATCAGCAAGACATGATTTCATCAAAATCACTACACAAGTGTTATGACATCACAAGGCAAGCTCTGCACCTAATGTATTTGTCTACAAAAATGCAACATTCCATCATTCCAACTAAGATAATGGAATGTTCCAACTAACATTCCAACTAAGATGACATTAAAGGCCGGGAGACTAAAACATATGAAGAATGGTTGCAGGATTTGGGTTTGGCTAGTCTAGAGAAAAGAAGGACTAAGGGGTTATGTGATAGCAGTATTCCAGTATTTAAGGGGCTGCCACAAAGAGGAAGGGATCAATTTATTCCAAAGCACCAGAGAGCAGTACAAGAAACTATGGATGGAAACTAATCAAGGAGAGAAACAACCTGGAATTAAGGAGAAATTTCCTAACAGTGAGGACAATTAACCAGTGGAATAGCTTGCCTTCAAAAGGCGTGGTGCTTCATCACTTGAGGATTTTAAGAAGAGACTGGAGAGCCACTTGTCTGAAATGGTATAGAATCTCCTGCTTGAGTAGGGGACTGGACTAGAAGACATCCAAGGTCCCTTCCAGCTACATTCTGATTCTGATTTGCTCCCCTCTGTGGACACCTGTGTCACACTGAGATCAGGATTTGGCTGTTCTCCAACCAACCGAAAGGAGAACAACCCATCAAAGGAGAAATCGGAGAAGAAATTGGAGCAGCTTCATGGAATTAAGCAAGTAAGCATCAAACATATCATAATGATTTTTAAAAGAGATGCAAAGGAATAGCAATGTGGTATGGCATTCTGGGAGAGAAAATAATAGAAGAATCTGTTCTATTAATCTTATGAATAAAATGCATGAAACACTTCTATCTTGATTAAAAAGATACCGATGACAGACAAAATGATAGATGACGTGATACTACTTTTTGTTAAATTTACAAGTGTGTACATGTAGTATGTAATGAGCCATGGTGGCACAGTGGTTAGAGTACCGTACTGCAGGCTACTTCTGCTGACTGCTGGCTGCCTGCAATTTGGCAGTTCAAATCTCACCAGGCTCAAGGTTGACTCAACCTTTAATCCTTCCGAAGTGGATAAAATAAGGGCCCAAATTGTTGGGGGCAATATGCTGACTCTGTAAACTGCTTAGAGAGGGCTGTAAAGCACCGTAAAACTGTATATAAGTCTAAGTGCTATAGCTATTTATGTGTATATACACACCTGTATTTCTCTGATGAAATAGAAAGGAAAAAATAGCTATTAGCATACTGCCAGCCTAACTGCCCAAATTTCTACAGAACTCATTGTTTTTCTACTTAAATATGAAATGTGGAAGGAGGGATATGCCAGCCTCCAGGCCATGTGTTAGGTTACAATCATGTAGAGAAAGTAACAGCAACCGTATCAGGATTCCAAACTAGCAAAGCATTTTTGACAGCAAATTCTGTCAGGTCTCAGTGTCACTTTGATATATACATCAGAACACAGCCTGAAGCCTTTACTTCTCCCTCCTTTGTGCTAAGCTCAAAGGGTTACCTTGGTATTATCTCCATCCGTTTAGAAGTTTTATATCATTCAAAACTGCCAACATAAAGGAACAAGGGCAAATGGTATCATGAATCACAGGGTGAGAGAATTCCTCCAGCCCAAGAATAAATATATCCATGAGATCTAAAATTTCACTTATTAGATTCCTAGTAACACTACATTGTCTTTAGTTCTCTCCTCAGAAACAAGTAAACCCTGTTTCAATAAGCTTCATGAGCATTCTGTGGTGTGTGAGAGAGAGAGAGAGAAAGGGAGGGAGGGAGAGGACTTTCCTGCAGTCTAATATTGCAATTAGTTTTAATATAAATCTGAAGTATTTCTCCTTAATATGATAATAAACCTGAAGAGATTTACACACACACACACACACACACACACACACACACACACACACACACACACACACATGAAAACCAGACAAGACATCATCATGTCCTTTAAAGGTGGATATGTGGAATGTACAGTCAAGTGTTAAAAAGTAATAGACATCTTCATGAAGGTTTATAAAAGAAAAATGAAATGAAATGAAGGTGTTATGCCAGGAATAAGTGCATCTAGGGCACATTTGGAATGTTGAGACAATATTGTGAATGGTCTCCCCAGGTGACTAATAGAAGCAGTTTTCTGTTCACAAAATGTCTAACATCCAAACTTGACCACATACAATATGGCTTCATATTTTATTTTCTGAGCATTTACTCCAGATTTACTGTTTTAAATAGGGCTACCACATCTGCTGAATAACTGAATAACAACTGGATGGCAGGAAAAAAACTTTCCTCTGTTTTTTGCTGGCATCAATTACCATCCAGATTTTTGTACCCTGGAGCTGAAACTTGCAGTTATAAATTAGGAATGGACAACTTGAATCTCTCAGTCTATATGTAGATTAGAAACCTTGCAGAAATCGTAACAATTTTGCTCTCTCCACATTCCAAAACTAGAAGCCAATTTCCTCCCAATATTTTTGGGAGCCAAAAGGAATAATAGTTTTGTGGGAAAACATTCTTCCTCCAAATTTTTAAGTCTTAATTAATCTCATTTCTCCCCTTCCCAAAGATATAACCTGTCAATTTTCAGGGATGTATGTAGTATAGTTTTAAAATAATGTAGACCATGGCCATAAATGGTTGATGTCATATTATAGTTTAAAATTATTATGAAAACAGTGTGTACCATACCAAACATAGATACATATGAACAAATTGTCTCACATATAAAAATATAATGGAAAGTTAAAGGGGAGTTTTGTGGGCATAAATTACTTAATGGATTGGTACAAGTTTGCCTTTCTCTGTTTTTATTATACTTGGGGTAAAGGAGGGATCTAATGCTTACACTATGGACTATTTTGTTGGGATCTGGTCCACTAAGGAAATGGTACCAAGCAGAAATAGATAAACTAGTTATAATTTTCAATATTAAATGACCATATGAGGTGTAAAACAGGGGGGGGCTGCTGGAGGTTTGCAGAGGTTCGGGAGAACCTCTACCTAAGATTCTGTGCAGTTTGGAGAACCCCCAAATCCCACTCTTGGCTGGCCACACCCACCCTGCCCCTCCCCGCCCCTCCCAGGAGTCCCCATGTGGTCTGTTTTGGATGCAGATAAGAGCAGTGCATGCACAGAGGCTCAGGAAGGGTGAAAAATAGGCCTACCAGAAGTTTGGGGAGTCCAAAAATGGGCCCATTTCCAGTCTCCAAAGGGCCTCCAGAGCCTGGGGAGGCCGTTTTGGCCCTCCCGGAGGCTCGAAGAAAGCCTCCAGAACCCGGGGAGGGCAAAAAGTCCCCACCCCACCTGTGGTGCAGGAGGCCGACTAGGCCAGGCCCACCATGGCCACGCCCACCTAGCAACCGTGCACTGAACCCCTTGCTAAAAATTTTGAAGCCCACCCCTGGTGTTAAGATATTTTAACCTGCAACTTTATGTACACCAACTAAAACTATTTAAGTGTCAGTAAGATTTGGTTCTGAGCACATGTGCTTGCACAATAATTATTTGTACTTTTTTTCCTTCTCTCTCTATAACATCTTATGAGCACTGCTAGCAATGAATATCAAAATACTTTTGCACTTTCCTGTTGATGTTCTTTTATCAGTTAGTATATAAAGAATATCAGGACAGAAAGAATTCCAAATACTGTTCTTTAGGTCCCACCCTTGTCTACTACAGGAAATAAAGAAGATGAGCTTGAGAAAAATATGCAGAATTTGTTGCCTAGGAAAAAGGGGCTGAAACATCTTTGAAAACCAGAACGAGATAACATTGGGAAGCAGCTCTGTAATTCACGAACTCTATAAAAAAGGAAGAGATACAACACAAAAATATTTGAAAGATTCTTATTATAGGCAATCTCAATAAAAATAGTTTTAGTCTTCCTGGAAGTTGATTTCCTGATCTGCTCTACCTTGTAGGGCTGACGTCAATGGACATAGAAGAACAGAGGATTTATTAACTGATCCTGGAATAGCAGACATGGTGTGGGAAGAATATCAGATATTCCTTTTTGTTCTATCAGTGATTAATGCTAAATTAATCTCACAATTTTGCTGCAGGTGTAATTGTGAAGTACTGCAGAGTTCATAAGCTTTTAAGAATTGCTGCAAACGATTCCACAAATTGAGAATGGATTCTAAAAATGTAAAAAGCTACTGGCAAAGTTTACTAAATCAGACAATTTTGCCATTTTTCCTGCTTAACAGGGCAAATTACTGATTAAACCCTTAAGATTAATTATATATAATTAATATATATTTATATTTGCAAAACACAATAGACTTTCAAGCAAGTGTACTATTTTGCCAAAGAAAAATTAAACTGCTTGGTGAGAAGCAAGGCTGAAATGAAACAGTAGACGAGGTCACCTTGGGAACAGAAAGCAAAAAGCTATAAATTATGGAGGACTGTGAATTAATCATAACAAAATTAGAAACACGGATTGAAGCAACTTGCAAACTGAAATGAAAAGTCCCTGAGAAAAAGAATAAATTGAGCCATTAGTAAGTTATGGAAGCACAGCTGACATTTTATTTAGAACTTCCCCAATCCTGTGTCAGCAAAGAAGATACATCTCCTCTAATGTTCAAGTCTGCATTCCTCTTATACTTGCACTTATCCTAGAAAAATGAATAGGAGATATTTTCATTTGATTAGAGGCTTTGAAAACAGGACTATAAGACTTGCCAACCAAGTAAAAATCCTATAGGAAAGGTGTGGGGACTGCTATAAATTCATTGAAAGGTGAAAACATAATATGAATTGCCCTGATAAGAAATAAACATTAGGTAACATACACATCTATATCAGTGGTGAAATCCTCTGAAGTCTGCTACCAGTTCTGTGAGTCTGCAAACGAGTGCGGGCTTTGCGGGCATGTGCACCTGAGGCACGCCCATGCAGTGCTAAAAAAGGAACATTTTGAAGCCTTCCAAGTCTGCAAAGGTAAGTAGAACAGCGAGGGGGGGAGAATCTACTGTGCCACCCAATTTAGATTAGCTAGAAAGCAGGAAGTCCAAGGATTCTAGCTAATATAAATTGTGTGTCACACCTGATTGTCACCCAGCTGATCATCGGAAATACCAGTTTGGCCAAACTGGTAGCATTTTTTACTACTGTTTCCCCCAAACTGGTTTGAACCGGTAGCATTTCACCCATGATCTATATGCATAATTTCTATTCTATGTTCTGCAATGATTGTGCTGAATGAGCAACAATTCACTTTATTGAAGAGATCCAGTGATACATAACCCCTCCCCAAAGAGTGGCTTATTAATGAATAAAGCATGATTTTTTTTATTACTAATATAAAAAACTAGTCACAAGCAAAGTCCAGCTAATATCCATCCTTCCTCAGATCCACAAAACCAAGAAAGCCATACATTATACTTATTTTTTTTTGTTTCAATTGATTGAATTGAAACTAAAAAAAAAGGTGTCAAAAAGTTCAGCTTTTTAAGAAGCCACTTAAGAAGCCACTACCTTCTTGGAAAGAATTTTTCAACTTCTTCCCAGAGCTTCCTGGAATGACTAAGTAGCACAAAATATTGTATGTCACATAGTCAATCTAGGAAGTGCTGGAAAAAACAGAACATAGGCATTGCTATTATGTTGTCTGACTTTTTAAAAAGTTGAGTCCCAATTTATTGTATTTGTTTTAAAAAGAAAAAAAAATATTACTTCCATATCCATAGTGAAAGTTGTTTTTATTTAATTCAATCAATTATTTACCATACTTTTCAGAGTATAAGACACACTCCCCCCCCAAAAAAAAGAGGGTGGAAATGTTGACATGTCTTATAGACCAAATAGTCCCAAAACTCCCCATGCATCTCGTTTTCACAAAAAATGGGCCCATTTTTTACAAGAGGATTTGGGAGACCTGCAAAGTGCTCCTGGAGGCTGGGGACGCAATATTTTGGGGCCAGGAACATATTTAGAATAGTGAGAGAATGCATTCACAAACTGGCTGCAATGGGAAATCTGCCTACTAAGGAACAAAATGGCTGCCACAATAGACCTGGATGCTTCCAGAAACACCCATTTAGGTGAAATATATACTTCATATGACATTTTTTCTATCCAAGAGAGATGTTTGTAGGTCCTAAGACATCACTCTGAATGCCAGCTCCTTTCTCTCATCTATCAATCTTTGTAATTTAAATACCCTTTTTAAAAAGAGACTAGAGAGACTCATAAGCATCACATTGACTATCACTGCTATAAAAAAAAATAATACAGACAAAAGGGAGATTATATTGATGAGAATATCACTTTAAGCCCAGCCTGGAATTCTCTCCACCTAATTTATTTGTTGATATTAGTTGCCCTTTCCTGAACTTCTTTCTTCTTCTCCACCTTCCATTAATGTTTTACTGTAATTCATATTCAGGGAATCATGTTCCCTTCCTTCTTGCAGCAGATACAATTGGAAATAGAAAACTAAAAATCAAAATCCTTTCTAGCATAGACTTGATTTCCTGAAATTCAAATGTAAGAGAACCAGCTGTCTCGAGAAGCTTTTTTTGGATAAGTTTTGACCTTCAGTAAATGCCTCCCAAATGAGTTAGGAGTAGCATCTGTAATTAGAAAATTCCTTAACTGTCCTCATGGAGAGTATTCAAATTAATCTCCCTGTATATTAAATGAGATCCAAAGTCATTCCGTCTTTAAATGTTTCATTTCAGCTTGCTTTTTCAGTAAAGCAACATTGCTTGCTTGTGTTCTTTTAATGGTTTAGTTCCAAGGAAGGGGGAAAAATGGATAGAGAATATACTTTGTTATTTGAATATAGTAATTATAGCTACTGTGGAATGCGAAAAACAGAGCAATTTCCACTGAAAAGATTAAACCAAAAGTGAATTAGCCAGAAATCGCATATGGTATTTTAAACAGAAGAGCTGTTACGAATCATTTTGAAATGTCTATAACTATACTATACTACACACTATAACATGATTAAAATTAGTTAGTGAACATCAAAATACAATGCATGTCTGTATCTTTCTCGAATCCTTCTGAATTACATATGAACATTATAAAAAAAGAAATAAGGGAAAATATATCCTGTCACATTCAAAAACAACAATATAATATGTTATTTTCTCTTACCAGGTATTGATATGTTGGTTTTTAGAAAAACATAGTACTGAAAGTTAATACATTGCATTGGGCATTATTATCCATTCTGCAGATCTTTGTCCATTTTATTACCATAATGAGAATGAATGAAAGGCAAAAAGTTTTTTTAAAAAGCAGTAAAAACAGCTGCTTATAAGACAGGTGCTTGGAGAATGAAATTTGTTATAATTTCCAATGAGAGAAGGCTTTCCAAAGAGAGAAATGAGTTCTAAATTCTACATTTCTATATGCTGATAGACCTCATTTAATGACTGCCCTATTTAGGAACCCCATTCAAAGTTATAATGGGTCTGAAAAAATAACTTTATGACCAGTGTTCGCACTTACAACCATCAGTGCATCTCCATTATCACATAATTGAGATTTGGGCATTTCATACCCAATGGGTATGTACAACTGGTGTAGTGTCCCACAGTCACATGATTGCCATTTGTGCACTTCATAGCTGGCTTCTGACAAGCAGTGTCAATGGAGAAGCAGCTATATGGTCATTTGATGTCTTAATAATCATGAATGAGGTCATAAGCCCATTGTGGTTAAGTAATGTCTCACATCATGACATCACACAATGAGACAACATGTCGCTTAGCGACAGAATTACTAGTCCCAATTGTAGTTGTTAAGTTGAGTAACTCTGAGTTTCTCTTTTTGGTTCTACTATCTTCCCTTCAGTTTTCTCAGGACAGGAACTGAAGTGTATCTTGGTGGATATTCTAACAAGACATTGTTCAGACTTCATATTAGCTTTATTTTTTTATTTGCTTTTAACACTCTCAAAAGCAATTACCAGTGGTGGTTTGCCCCCAGTTCACACTGGTTCTATAGAACCAGTAGTAAAACCGGCAGGAGGCCGGTTCTGATGTCATCAGAACGCTTCTGCGCGTGCACAGAAGAGCACGCGTGGCCCCACTGCGAACCAGTAGTAAAGGTAAGTAGAATCCACCCCTGGCAATTCCCAATAAACAATATAAAAAGTATGTGAATCCAGTTGGCCCAAGCACCAGCTTATGAAATAAAATGGGGATGGAGTTAAATGAATAAGGCTCATTTATTTAATTTTGGTATATTACAAATTATGAATAAGTGATCATAAAACAAACAAATAAATAAAATAAACAAAAATTGTTCTTTAAATCTTCAATTTCATTACTTTTAGCCTGATGGTAGCCCCCTAAGTATCTAGATCGAGGACTGGACAAGAAAATTATTGCCAGTAAATCATAAAGGACGTTATTTGTGATTATTGGTTTTGAAAGAACAGAAGTAATATCTTGAACAAAACAAGTAGCATTTGTTATGTAAAAGAAAATGCTAAAATCAGAATTTGATGATCTTTGTCCTCATATAGTAATGGCTTAGTAAAGAGATCACTTTTTCCCAGAAACAAAACTTTCATATGATTTTGGAAATCAAACTAACAACCAGGAACTCTTTATCTATCTATTCTATTTGCCCTATCCTTCCTTCTTTCCTTCTTTCCTTCTTTCCTTCTTTCCTTCCTTCCTTCCTTCCTTCCTTCCTTCCTTCCTTCCTTCCTATAATGATGATATGAAGATATATGATATGATATCTAATCTAATATAGCTGTAATATCAGATCAAATTTGTGGGGACAGGGTGAGAGAGAAAACAAGAAAAAAAGGTAAATTGTTTTGATACTATCTCTGAAGAAATAAATGTTTTCAGGTATTTTTTGGGTGGGTTGTTATATTTTGGTTGCTGCAGCTTTATCACCTTCACAAAGTCCTTATCATGATTTCTATTCCTTCAATCTTCAGTGACTAGAACTGGAATCATAGGTTAAAAGCAGCAAGCATTAAATCACCAAATGTGAAGTGTCCTTTCTTCCTTGATAGAAATCTAACAACCCAAGTGGGATCTGTTTCTATGGCAAATATATATGGCTTGCTTATCATAGGAAATATGTCATTTTATGATTTGGATTTATCTTTTTTGGGGAGGGGGATTTGGTCTATCAGGGATGCAAAATAAGTTAGTCTCCTGGAAGTTGATGAATTATGATTAAAGCCAATACATAAAATTAAAATGTAATATTCATTGCCTTCTGGATGGCGACAGATTCTTCATGTCTGTGCAGCATTGGGCTAACAAAAAATACTTTCAGGAATATTTAAGGTAAACTTTGAAGCAAGGCTATAATATGGGTACAACCCAAATTAAAATTATTCTAATGTTTTTAAGTCGAATGATTTGTTGTACATTTTTAAAATACAAATAGCAACACTGAATGCAATTATAGTAAGGAAAATAAAGGCAAAAGCAAAATTATTTTAATAATAATATGGTCAGGCATGAAAGACCATGTCTAAAGGTGAAGGTCTAATTAAATTGATTTATTGCTAAACAGCTTATGCACAGGAATCTTCTCAAGTTAGCACCCACTTGGAGTTAGATAAGGTTCCACGGAATTCAAAAGGGATTGGATATAATTCTCTTCTGGCTATATAAGAATTCTAGGCTGACCCCTCTTTTAACTGTGCCCCCAGGTTTTTCCACTCTTCTACAAATATTTAATAAACAAAATATTGCTATGGCACTTTAACACTGTCAGTTTTCATAGTTCTACAGAAAGTCTGTGTTGATGCCTCATTAGGATTTTAAGAAAATGAGCAATCAGAGAAAATGTTGCAGTGATTAGTGGGGTCAACCACAAAATAGCCATCTACAAGGGGAACATTTCTAAACAAAGAATTGGGCTGCAATAATTAATAAAAATTTGAGAGAAGTGCAAGGCACAAAAACATTTTGAAAATAAAAAATGTTTGAGAATAGTGTTTTGCCACTCGATGTTAGGTTCCTATCAAAAATTAAAATAATAAAGTAAAACATACAATGAAATAAAATAATATTGAGGATGGTCATAAGGTGCCTGTGATTTATAGAAATTCACATTGAAGGGATGAGGCATTTGAAGGAGAAGTAATATAAACTCATACTTTTATCAAGATATCTTCCAAATCTTTTTTTTCTTCTTTAACATGTCAGCTATAACTATAACTTTTCATACTAATCAGGAAGAACCAAAGGAGCTTTCCATGCATATTCACTTAAATTCAGGGAGAACCTGACATGACCAAATAGTAGAGCAAGAAATTATCTGTAAACATATGCAGAAAGGTGCTACCTGAGGTTTTTCCTTATTCAGCACCGTGACGCTGAGAATTCAATAGATTCATTCATTCATTCATTTTATACCCCACTGCAATCTGACAGTTCTCAGTGGCTTACCAAGTCAACAGTAAAACAAAATTTAAAACATCCAATATGATTAAATGAATACTGCCAATCATCAATCCCCAATGAAGGTCAATAGCATGCACACGCACGCACGCACACACATACACACACACAATAGAACAAGAACTTAAAAAGGGAAAGATGGCTCGGTCCTTAGTTTAAGAGATGCTCTCTGGAATAACTCTGTCATCATCATATTTCTGAAATCCACTAAGTATGAAGCTAGTTAGATTTCTGTGGAGAGGCTGTTCAGGCATATCAAGACCACTGCAAGAAAGTAACACTTTCTAATCTGATTTTACCTCATCTCCCAGAAGTGTTGAATGACAAGCAGTTGCTGCCTGAATAATTAAGTGCATTATTTCTCAAACTTGGCCAGTTGGGGAAGTCTGGGAGTTGAAATCTACTCATCTTAAAGTTGCCAAGTTTGAGAAACACTGATCTGGTGAGTCAGGCCAATTCTAGTTTGAAGCCAGGGTAGTAGTTCTGCAGGTACCCTCCTATCAAGCCATTAGGGCCCTATAGTTCAACACCAGCCTTAAACTATTCCAAGAAACTGACTTCAAACAGTGCCGGGCACACACAATAAATACAATCAACCATTGTTGGGAACTAATAAGTTCACAGGCTGTTGAATTCTGAGCTATCTTCACTTTTGGGGCAAGTTTTAAGGGCAACCCTATATAAAATGTATTGTAGTAGTCCAACTTGGTGGGAATGGGAGCATGAGTTACTGTAGCTACATTCTCTTGCACCAAATAGGGTCACAATTGGCACATCAGCCAAGGTGGGTAAAGCTCCCAGTAGCTATGGCCTCTACTGCTGGAGCTGTTAGTCAAGAAATTTTAATTTAATTTTTAATTAAAACCCACAAACAATAACAATTGAAGCAGATCGCTGCAGGCTAGAAGGAGTTAAGGCTGCTGCGCAGCAACATTGCATTGCTATTGGAGTGAAACATGGTTTGTTTGTTTTTCCTTTCTGTTCAGTTGCATACATCAGATCTCCTACTCCGTGTTAGTATCAATAAATATTTGTTCATGGTCTGCAGATTACTGTTATTTTCTGTACTGACTATTTGATACAGTGCATCTCCTTGGTAGCAACGTGGCCCACTAATTTTTATATCTTTTTATATCACTGAAGACACTGATATGCTGAAATGGATATCAAAAAAGAGTTATGATATGACACACCTCTATTCTTTTTTTAAAAAGGCTTTATGCCTTTTTTTTTTTTCTTGTATTCATAGGAATGGTTTGATAGCTCAGCATTAGAGCAGCTCTGGAAGGCATTTATCTTAACGCAGCTTTCTCTATACATAAACTATTGGACCAGAGAGGCCTCGATTAAAATAATTTCACACTGCCTGGTTGGAGTAAAATGGACATGACCTTCGTGGGCTTCGCTTTGGACATTTGTAGATCATTCATTCCATTGTAGCTGTTTGTCTATGACAACAAATCAGACATTTTGTTAAATGGTGGCCAATTGCAAAGGAGGGACTGAGTTCCCATGTTGGTGAAGCCAGTTCATAAGTGAAAAAAGTTCACTTATTATTTAGTGTATTCATAACACCATTTTTGAGGCTCATCACCATGTTAGGGTCACACCCAACCATGTTGGGGCTCTGCCCTTCTCAGACTCCAAGGTTGCTATAGTGAGCAAAAGGGATGGAAAAAAAGAGAGTTCTTTTCTAAATAGCAGAAACCTTTGTTAGAACATGCCAAGAGAGCAGAAGTAACTTCCTTGGTAAACATATGAGCCTAGAAAAACAAACAACTGCTATAATGAGTCAAAGAATTTGTACAGCAAATCCAAGCAGGTGAACTTAAATTAATTCTTCTTCTTCCAATTCAGATCTTTATTGTCTAGCTTGGCAATGTGAAAAACTAAAGACATCAGGGAAAAGGCAAGCATTAAAATAATCTAAATAAGGCCCACTTTCAAATGTGTATCCCAATCTCTCCCTCTCTCTCTCTCTCTCTCTCTCTCTCTCTCTCTCTCTCCCTCCCTCCCTCCCTCCCTCCCTCTCTCTCTCTCTCTCTCTCATACACACACATGCACACACACACACATGCACACACGAGAGGGGGGGGAGAAGGAATGTTGATTTATCTCCCTCCATACATCTTGGATACCTATTTCTTCCACCATTTTAAAGAAAGGTTTTGGAAGAGTTTTCTAGCTTTTTTACTTGCTTTACTGTTTTTATAATAAAATTCTGCATCTACGATTGCATTAAAGTCTTCTACTACACAAATATTTTCATATTCCAATTCTGTCATTTTCTTGTGTAATTTTTCATAAAAATGTTCTTGTTTATTATTTGGTGCATATATTGCTACCAAAAGTATTTGCTTATAGTTCATTGTTACCTCCACCATCAAGATTCTCCCCTCTTCATCTGCAAAAATTGTCTTGCTTTTATTGCTTCTTTAATATATAGGCCACACCTCTTTTCTTTTGCCATGCTAATGAGGAGTATAATTTCCCAATTTTAGGATATTCGAATAATTTATTGTGTTGTTTTTTGAAATGGACCTCTTGGAGACAAATAAGATCTAACTTTAGCTTCCTAAATTGTTAAAAGTCCTTTTCCTTTTCATAGGAAAATTCAGTCTATTAATATTGTTGACAGCAGTTTTATTTCATTCTCCATAGTTTTACTTGTAAATAGGTCTTGTTGTTCAAGTCGCTCTTATTTCTTTCTGTTCTTTTATCTTTGCACCTTCTCATTCTACTCTTTCCTTTAATTCTATTTCATCTTTTTGTTGTGCGTTTCCTCCTCCTGATGCTTCTTCTTGTTTCTTGTCATCTATTTCCTCTCTCTTTCTTTTTTCCTCATATGATCCAAATTGCTTGTCATAAAATTGTTCTGTTTTCTCTATAGTATCCAATCTATGCCTTTGATCCATCCATGTCACCAGTATTCCCTCAGGTATCAGCCATCTGAAATTTACTTCATGCTTAATTAATTGTATTGTCAGAAATTGGTATTGTTTTCTCGTGACTCTTACTCTTCTAGGGATTTGTTTCACACACACACACACACACACACACACACACACACACACACACACGGGGTGAGGGAGGAGTGTTGATAAAACTATCGGATTGTATGAATATCTCTAGGACTATGAATTAAATTGTGAAATGTGCACCCTTCTCCCAGAAACCAAACTCCTAGGTTTTAGTCTTTCTACACACACCCACGCACACATGTGAAAAACGCACAGACAGAAATGTATGTAAATGAGATTTCTTTAGGGGTTGAATAGCCTCATGAATTTCTCATCCCTATTTGTGGACGAGAATTGTGAATGCTAGTTCACAAATTTGTTCAGGGGAAATAAACACTTTCATAGTTTCTCTTGGGTGGGGATGCTCATTAATAGTATTTTCTTTAATTCTTTATTTGACCTGATTACTTCCAAGAGTGAATATGATCCCTTGAGTGTAAAGTGTGAAGGGGGAAGGGGGGAATTAGGAATAGTATCTGGGGGGGGCTTCCAAGCAATATTATATGACCTCTCATTTCTTCCCGGTTTGTCCAACCCAACATCCAGCAAAGGAAGTAGTGAAAAAGAGATGCCAGTCACATCACAGCTAGACGAGGAACAAATATTCATTGTTTTCTGTGAGTATCTCCCAATAGGGACAAGCAGAGTCTCCCCTAAGAGCTGTTGTTTGACATGTTAGCAATATTTTTCTACTTCCTTTGTCATTCTTCAGATGTGTTTGTCCAAACACAAACCTCCAGATTTGCCCTGAAATTTTACTGTAGGCCAATATTCACCAGCAACTCTCTGTGGCATAGAAACAGAGTGCTGCACAGGAGAGACCTGCAATGTTTTTTAAACAGGAACCATATAAACAAGCTGCTAGGCCACACACATTCTGAGATTTGCATGTAGATTCAAGAACAGTAGACATTTCCCATGCTTGTATTTTCATATAACAAGAAAAGGAAATCTAAGAGTGAGGCCAGCTGTGTATGTTTAAAGAAAGGTCTGACTTGCTGTGCAAGTGGACAATTCTCCATGACCTGAAGCAGCCCTTACGCCAAAGCTCAAAGTTATTTATCTATTTTAATTCTGGCAATGATCCATATATTTTTTACTGTTCCAAAGATATATCTTCCCATAGGGCTTTTTTCAAAGAAAAATTGAAATGTTCCAGTAATGTCTATATGTACAGCATGTGTATATGCTTGAATTTATCACTTAGGAAAATTTCCCTTGGAGTCAAGTTGAATGCCTGATTTTCAGAAGCAGAACTGAAACATTTCCTAAAGCTACTGGCTGTGCTTTCATTTGTCATAGAAATCAGAGATTTCTCCTGCTCTACTTAGTGCTTCAAAAGCTGTACCTATTGCATCTCTCACAGGTTCTTATTCTATCTTCTTACTCGAGCCTGAGAAAATTCCATCAATATATTTTCTCTTGTTTGGTAAAGAGGGTTAGATTATCTTTGATGCACCTTTGTCATTATCGTGATCCAGGCCTCTAATAAAACTATTTAATATGTCTTATATCCTCTATTTCTGAACATGCTGAAATTGTGCCTTTGAGATATAGTATCCCAGGTCTAGGTTTGTTTGTGCCAACAATGAGATGGTCTTCATTACTTGGCCTGTAATAACTTTTCTATGTAGTATCTAAACCAAATAGAAGAATGACTTCAATTTTCTTTTCCAAATGCAGGCCAAGTTATTAACCTAGATGTTAGATTCTAGTGGAGGAAAGTCAGAACAATATCTCTTTTCCGTCTCTCTCTAGACTTAATCCTGTTAGAGAGGAAGAAAAGTAAAAGAAAAGGTTTTTTTTAAGGAGAAATGATTCACTTGTACCAGGTGAAATTTGCACTAAGGGTGACCTGAAGAGTTCATTGGTAGATATACATCATTGTAAAAATAAGCCCATATACAGAAAAGACCCCATTGAATCCTGGCATGCTATTCTAGTAATAATTCAATTTTTACTACCGTTTTTACTTTTATGAAGAAAAGCCAAGAGTTAATAGATGGACTCCTATTTCCTCACAACACTGGAGAAAGAGCTGAAAGGAAACATTGGATTTAAAAAGTGAAACCTTAAAAATAAAAAGCCTAAAATTCAAAAAACATTTTTTTTTGTTTCAATTTAGGGGCTGTGCAACTCCAAAGTAGCTCTGGGTAGATCATATTAAAACACAATTCCAACCAATCAACCCAATAATAAATAAATAAGATCCAGTCACTCAATATAAGAACACATCAAATGGGGAGGGGGGGTGTTTCCATCCATCCTACTCCAAAGCCTGGAGGAACAATCAAATCATTATTATTATTATTATTATTATTATTATTATTATTATTATTATTATTATTATTATTATTATTATTATTATTATTTCTATACCGCCCTTCTCCTGCGGGACTCAGGGCGGTGTACAGCCGAGATAAAACATTGCATATAAAATTTAAAAACAGTTTAAGAAACAATTAAATAATTTCGGCCCAAGATTTAAAAACAACCCAATTAAAACCGAATTCAATTAAAACTGAGAGGATGGGATCAAGCCAGCCCAGCTAGATGGAATAGGTGTGTTTTCAGGGCCCGATGAAAAGTCCGGAGGTCTGATATTGTGCGTATCTCAGGGGGTAGGTCATTCCAGAGGGCAGGTGCTGCCACAGAGAAGGCTCTCCCCCTGGGAGTCGCCAGCCGGCACTGTCTGGCCAACGGCACCCTGAGGAGGCCCTCTCTGTGCGAGCGAACCGGTCGGTGGGAGGCTATTGGCGGCAGAAGGCAGTCTCGCAGATACCCTGGCCCTAAGCCATGGAGCGCTTTAAAGGTGGTCACCAACACCTTGAAGCGCACCCGGAAGACCACAGGAAGCCAGTGCAGCTCGCGCAGGAGAGGTGTCATATGTGAGTGCCCCGACACTCCCATAATCCCCCGCGCGGCCGCATTCTGGACTAACTGTAGCCTCCGGGTGCACCCCAAGGGGACCCCATGTAGAGAGCATTGCAGTAGTCCAGGCGGGAAGTGACGAGTGCTTGAGTTACCATGTGTAGGGAGTCCCGATCCAGAAAGGGGCGCAACTGGTGTATCAGGCGAACCTGATAAAAAGCCCACCTGGCCATGGCCGTCATGTGCTCTTCTAAAGACAGCTGTGCATCCAGGAGGACGCCTAAGTTGCGAGCCCTCTCCATGGGGGCCAGTGATTCGCCCCCAATAGTCAGCGATGGCACCAGCTGGCTATATCGGGACGCCGGAAGCCACAGCCACTCGGTCTTGGAAGGGTTGAGTCTGAGCCTGATTCTCCCCATCCAGGCCCGCACGGCCTCCAGGCACTGGGACATCACTTCAAGGGCATAGTTAGGGTGGCCTGGGGTGGAGATGTACAGCTGAGTATCGTCAGCGTACTGATGGAACTCCACCCCAAAGCCACAGATGATCTCACCCAGCGGCTTTACATAAATGTTGAACAGAAGGGGCAAGAGGACCGACCCTTGTGGCACCCCACAAGCAAGGCGCCTCAGGGTCGACCGCTGCCCTCCTGTCAACACAGATTGCGACCGGTCAGAGAGGTAGGAGGAGAACCACCGCAGAACGGTGCCCCCCATCCCCAGCCCCTTCAACCCGCGCAACATGATACCATGGTCGATGGTATCAAAAGCCGCTGAGAGATCTAACAGGACCAGGATAGAGGAACAACCCCTATCCCGAGCCCTCCAGAGATCATCCACCAACGCGACCAATGCCGTTTCCATGCTGTGCCCAGGCCGGAAGCTGGACTGGAGAGGGTCTAGATAGACAGCTTCATCCAGGTACTGGGGGAGCTGCCGCGCCACCACACCCTCAACAACCTTCGCAACGAAGCAAAGGTTGGAGACTGGATGATAGTTAGCCAATACAGCCAGATCCAGAGAGGGCTTCTTCAGGAGGGGCCTCACCACCGCTTCTTTCAAAGTGGCCAGCAGGACACCCTCACTCAGAGAAGCGTTAACAATCCTCTGGAGCCAGCCTCGTGTAACCTCCCGGGAAGCCAGTACCAACCAGGAGGGACACGGGTCCAATAAACATGTGGTCGCGTTCAGCCATCCCAGGATCCTGTCCACGTCCTCGGGAGCCACAGGATCGAACTCCTCCCAGATAACACTCTCAAGACCTGCCTCAGTCATCCCGTCCGGACTTACCCAGTCAGAGGCCAGGCCTTCCCGAATCTGAACGATCTTGTCATACAGATACTGCACAAAATCCTCAGCTCGACCCTGCAAGGGATCATCCCGCACTTCCAGATGGAGGAGGGAGGGGGTCACCCTAAACAGGATGGCTGGGCGATTATCTGATGATGCGATAAGAGTGGCAAAATAGCTAGATTTTGCTGCTTTTATTGCCACTAGGTAGGTCTTAATATGAGACCTCACCAGTGTTCGGTCGGATTCGGAGCGGCTGGTCCTCCAACTACTCTCCAGGTGTCTTTTCTGGCGCTTCAACTCCCTCAGCTCCTCAGAGAACCAAGGAGCTAGGTGAATTTGGTGCCGGGTCAGAGGCTGCAAAGGCACGACGTGGTCCAAAGCCCAGGCAGCCGCACTATCCCAGGTGGCCACCAGATCTTCAGCCGAGTCATGAGCCAAAGTCTCAGGAAATGGCCCAAGCTCCATCTGGAACCTCTTGGGATCCATCAGGCGCCTGGGGTGGAACCACCTGGTCAGCTCCACCTCCCTGCAGTGGGGTGCAGTGGTTAGAAAGTCCAGTCGAAGGAGCAAGTGGTCAGACCATGACAAGGGTTCGATGACTATATCCCCTGTATCAAGGCCACTTGACCACTGACCAGAGACAAAAACTAAGTCCAGAGTGTGTCCACCCATGTGAGTAGGGTCATGAATTAACTGAGTAAGGTCCATGGCTGTCATGGAATCCATGAACTCTTGAGCCACCTCAGACGTTTCACCGATAGATGGCAGGTTGAAATCCTCCATGACTAGAAGTCTGGGGGTACCAACCGCCACCTCAGCTATGACATTGAGCAGCTTGGGCAGGGCCATTGCCACGCGGCAGGGAGCCAGGTACGTGATCAACAAGCCCATCTGTACTCCACGACCCCACTTCACAAAAAGGGACTCACATCCGGCTATCTGTGAAACAGTGGTCTCCCTCGGATCAAGACTTTCCTTTATAATAACCGCCACCCCCCTTGCCCCTGCCCTGAGCTCTTGGCTGATGGAATGCTCGGAAGCCTAGTGGGCACATATCCATGAGGGGAACCCCCCTCATGGCCCAACCAGGTCTCCGTGATACCTGCCAGGTCCGCTCCCCCCTCCTGAATAAGATCGCAAATGAGGGGGGCTTTATTTACCACGGACCTGGCATTGCACAACAGCAGCCGAAGGCTTGGGCCCTGAGAGTCTGAACAGCCTGGGGTGCGAGAAGGGCTATGGGGACTAGGGCGCGCCACCGCTCGAAGATAGCGAGTGCGTGCCCCCACCACATGATGCGGTCCCCTGCTCCCGCCATATCTGCCCCTCCCACTCAACACATTGATAGAGAAGCCCTCGACAGAATGGACTCTGATGTCCCCCGTACCCGCAGAATCCGCACCCTCCGTGGCCCCACTGACAGCTGGGCTGGACCCCTTCCCCCGTGGGTTAACCCCCAAACCCACACAACCCTCCCGCCCCTTAAAATCCTTTAAAAGTCTATCAAAAAGTTTCCCTAAAAAACCCCTCAATCCCCTTTTTGCGACATGCCACCTCTCGGGGTGCCAAAGCCTGTCATAAAGGTAGGCCCTTGATAAAGTGGAGGGCCACACCTGCGAGAGGGGGGAGTCTCGCAGAATAAGAAGTTCAGTTGGTGAATACATCTAATCAATCAATTAATTAGTTAATCAGGGGGGAAGTCCATGGCCTGGGGGTAATCAAGATAGTCCAAAGTCTGGGGAGGGATATTCAATCAATTCCAAGTCAATAAACTCCACTGCTCTCTCACAGCAGTGGATGGAGTCTTAAGCCACTTCGAGGCTGGATGTTGACACCAGCTGCTCTGTCACGGAAGCTGGGAAGGGCCAGAAACTGCAGTCATCGTCCGGCTCCATGCAAGACTTGAAATCCGGAATATCTCCCTCTACAATTGGGGGGGCATTGATAACAGCCACCAATCTACAGGTCCGCGGGCCAAGAGAAGACTCCGATGGCTCTGGCGGCTGCACCTTAGGCAAATCAGGAGGCGAATCAGGAGGCTATAGATGTCCATGGGAGGCAGATATCATCATATTGTTCAGAGGCACCTCCAGATGATAAATGGCCTCACAGAGGCTAACAGACCACATGGGGCATAAGAGCTTGGCCTGAGGTCTTTTCCGACCATCAGAACCAGCAATGTTTCTAGCTCACCCCCATCCACATAAGGGAGGGGGGGAACCTCTGGAAGGACCAAGGGTAGGCCCCCTCCAGGTAGGCCTCCCATCCATGGCTGTAACAAACAGTTCCAAGGAACAGACATTGATAGTACATCGTGGTCCTCGCTCTCCCTATACAGGCCCCTCCTATCCCTTTTCGCCCCCTCTGGTGTCGTCCCTCACAGCCGCTCATCCCAGTATTGAAGCGAGTGCCAGCCCCGACGATGCCAGCTCTCCGAAAACACCTCCATCCATCGCTGGGTCTAGCAGGAAGCCCCTGCCATCCCCTCGGAGCTCCTGGAGCTCCAGGGAGAGGCTGTATCGCCGACACTGCCACCGCCCATTCCACCAGTCCGGCAGCCACAGGGAGACGCTGAAGCCACTCTCCCCACTCGTAAAGCCGCAGCGTAGCCGCCTCCGTCTCCTTCCCGGCCATCGCGTCCTGGAGAGCTACCAGCTCTCAAAAAGATAACAACCGATCGGTGAGAAGCTCCCCTCGCCAGACATGGGGCAAAATTAGCTGGTCCGGCCCCTGGAACCCTCAAAAAGCCGGGGAATCTCCCCTGGGTATTGCCACCGCTCAGCTGGGAGCGGCCATCTTGGACATGCGCAGAGGAATGGGAGCCATCCAGATTTTGCTCCAGATGATCAGATGTTCCAAACCAATTCCCAGTTTCTCCAGAAAATGATTGTGTATTGTGTGAATAACGCCAGGTTTAGCTCCTTTAGTCTGGGTTTTTTTTTTTTTAATTTTTAATTTTATTTTTCCAACCTTGTATAATTGAATTAATTGGAAATTATTTCCCTTTACTGAAATAAACCCAATACCATTTGCCTGCAGTTTGTGATTTGAGATTCTGTTTGTTTCAAATCAATTTGTGTTTGGAACCACATTTGATAAACGTAGCGAGTAATGGAGAAGCATCACAATGAAAAAAAAAATATTAAGATGCCAAAAGCAGCTCCATTTTTTGATAGAATGGGGTGAAATGGCATAACCCTATCTTTTCAAGAGTTAAGACTACATTACATTCTTGAAGTATTCTCCCTCTTTATTGTTAAGGCAGAAACAACAAGGATGACGAGACTGTAGAAATATTGTGCTAAGCCAGTGCTAAAAATGTCTGACTCTCATTTAACAACAATGCTTTCAAAAATCATTTAAAATTAGGTTTGTGGAAAAATGAGAATTCATCATCCTCTGACCACTTGCTTTTTTAAGCTGAGAGATTTCTTTGCATGATTTGTGGTTTTTTTGGGTGTGTGTATGTGTGTGTGATTTATTATATACTGATTATACAGCATTCTCAAAGTCTGATATGTTAATATAGAATCATATAAGGACTATTATTTACATGCATCAGAGCAAGCACATTGTCAGGCCTATTTACCCAATGAATAAAGATGAGTTCCTTTTTTTCTCTCCGTCTAAGTGAGTCTGCCTAAACAAATTGTATCAAAAGAGAGAAATAGTAAAACATCTCCCAAAATATTGTGATAGACACATTTTACAGAACTGTTATAAATTCATGAGCTGGCTGCTCTTGTCTATATTAGAGAACTCATCACAACCTCCATTTTCTCCTGATCTTTATCCATATAAGGAAGGAAAGCTGTAAAAATATCTGAAATTTTACACAGTGAAAAAGTCCAGCAAGCCTCCAAATTACTTTCAAATTGTTCCTGATTGGTTCAATCTGCTAATCAATTTGAAAGTTCAGTCAGTCAAATTTCACCCTGTTCAAAGTTTTACGTACTGGATGCCAATATTCTTCTTTGATACCACTTTAAGGCAGCAAATAGAACTGGTAAAGCTTTCCAAATTTTTTCAGAGTTATTACTACAGATAGTCCTTGACTTATGCCCACAATTGAGTCCAAGATTTCTGTTGCTAAGTGAGATATTTGCTAAGTGACATGCCCCATTTTATGACCTTTCTTGCCACAGTTAAGTGAATAGCTGCAGTTGTAAGTTAGTAACACAGTTGTTAAGTGAATCTGCTTTTCCCATTGACTTTGCTTGCCAGAAGATTACAAAAGGTGATCAGATGACCCCAGAACACTGCAACCGTCATAAATGTGAATCAGTTGCCAAGCATCTGAGTTTTGGTCACATGACCATGGAGATGCTGCAATGGTTGAAAGTGTGAAAAATGGTCATAAGACACTTTTTAAAGTACCATTATAACTTGAACAGTCATTAAATGAACTGTTGTAAGTTGTGGACTAAATGTATGCTTGTTCTGCCCCAGCTCTGGATTCCCAAGGATTGTGACACACACCAACGGTCCTTATCAAAGTTATAACGTACCAAGAATAAACAAAGTCCGGCAAAGGTTGGCAACCAGCTCAGAAAACAAGATACGATAAGACACTCACTCTCCAAAATGCTCTGTAATAATTACACGTTGTTTCCAGCAAGAAATTACTAACTGCGTGCGACTTAAATAAGCTAAGGTAGTGGCCAATTATCCTCAAACCTTACTCTCGAGGAGACCTCCTCCTCCGGAGTAACCACTCCTTCTTTTTGGCAGCCCTGCATGCTCGAGCATTGAGGAGAGGCTCCTCCACTTCGCTCTCTCCACTTGAAGGAGCCTCTGGAGGTTCTGAAGGCCCTGGCTGAGTCTCTGCCTCTGGCACCACATCCTCTTCAGCCTCCTCGCTGTCCGACGCGAGTGCCGGCTGTGCAGGCTGCTGGTGCGACCCCACACCAGCCTCCACATCATCGGGATCAGCCACAATCCGTGCAGGCCACTGGCGGGCCACAACAATGCTACATTTCTCAGTTTATATTATTCAAATATGGCAACCCATCCTATCTTAAGAGGCAGTCAAATTGATACTGTGAAGGGGTGGGTTCTAAAATTTTTTACTACCGGTTCTATGGGCCTGGCTTATTTTGTGGGCATGGCTTGGTGGGAGGGTAATGTGACTGGGTGAACGTGGCCAACTTTTTTTTTTTTTTTACTTTTAAAAGTATTTTTTCTACAACCTTAAGAGGTTGCAGAAAAAAATGCTTTGAAAAGCCTCTGATGTTCCCAGCTGAGCTGCAGGATCATCAGAGGCTTCCCCCCCCCCCTTTTAAAAGCATTTTTTTGGCTGAAGAAGTTGTAGAAAAAATGCTTTTAAAAGTAAAAAAAAAAAAGCCTCTGATGAGGTGGGCGGGGTAAGCGAGTGGCGACTGGGCCGGGGACCGGTTCGGGGGCATGGCCAGCCAATGTTATTACCGGTTCTCAGAACTACTACAAATTTTTACTACCGGTTCTTGCAAACCAGTGCGAACCGGGAGCAACCCACCACTGATACTGTGCCTTCTTTTTCTGCAGAGCTGACCTAAATGTTCTGGTTAATCAAACATTGTTGTGCTACCTCAACTTTGGACACATTTTAAGATGTTTCTGTTAAGTCCCCCAAAAACCATTGTACCAGTATGTCTGGGGTGGGGAGATTAGTATATTTGTGGTTATCCATGAACTGCATTGTGCAGTTTGCCCGCTTTCAAATGGCCATGCTCAAATATTTTGTGTAATAAAGTAGTGAAGCATGCTTGCACAAAAGCAAAGGAAATTGAATAATGCTGTATCTGGTGTCTACATAAGTGTGATGGATGCCAAGTGCAAATGGTTCCAGTTAATGCGAGCTTTCACACAATGTCTGAAAACTTTGCAGATCTCTCTTTTTTTCCCCATTTTATACATGTTGCAATATTTTCAGGATCAGACTCAATAAAATTAGTGAGAGTTAAAGGTTTAAATATACTTCCTTTTATTTACAATAGGCATTCTATATTCACTGAATATTCACAGATAGAAGCAGGGAAAAGGGTGTAGGTGGCTCCTTATATATACAATGGGTGGAGCTATAAGTGGGAGTGGTGAATTATGAATACATTAAGAAGTGAAGAATAAGTTAACCCCTGATACCCCATTCATATACTATTTACACATTAGAGAATAAGGCATTTACATCTGACAAATCCCCCTCTAAATGCCGATTCGTTATACAACACCAATTACATTCTGATTCAGGACAATACAAGACATACAATTTAGATGTTAAATATTTGTGTTGCTTAGAAGGTAAAGGCTTTGTCAATATGTCAGCTAATTGTTCTGAAGTATCACAATGCACTGCTTTAATAAATCCATCCTGAGATAATTGCCTCACATGTTTAAATTTTATATCTATATGCCTGGACCTTTGTCCAATGGCGTCAGATCTAGATATTTCAATGGCCGCTTTATTGTCTTCATGCATAACAAAAGGTAAAGCAGGTTTTTTCCAAACATCTGAAATTAAATCATTAAACCATACAAGGTTATTTGCAGCTTTGGATAAACAAACATATTCCGCTTCTGTCGTTGAAGTGGCTACTAGTTCTTGTTTACCAGTATACCAGTAAACTGGACAGTCATTTAAGAGAAAAATATAACCAGATGTACTTTTTCTGCATGATGTGTCTCCAGCCCAGTCCGCATCTGCATAACATGCAAGCTTTGGTTCTTTATTATCACTAGGTTCTAATACTAAGCAAAAATCTAGTGTACTTTTCAGATATCTTAAAATTCTTTTAACAGCTTCCCAGTGATACATTGTTGGTTTGCTGACGTGTCTGGATAATAAATTGAGTGGTAAGGCGATATCTGGTCTAGTCCAATTAGATATATAAAGAAGTGAACCTATGATTGATCTATAAAACGTGTTATCCTTGAATTCAGGGGAAGATTCATCAGTATTTCTAAGAAAATCAGTTTGCATAGGAGTATCACAGGGTTTGGCATTGTTTAAATTGCATTTATTTAAAAGTTCTACAATCTTATCTCTCTGAGTAAGTTTGAATCCCCTTCTAGTCTTATTAATTTGAACACCAAGATATTTGTTCACTTTACCTAGAGATTTCAACGAGAAATGTTCATTTAACTTATTTACAAAAGTTTCTCTTCTCTCTTTGTGTTTTCCTATATATAAAATGTCATCTACATAAATCAACACAAATTCAATGTGATCATCACCCTTTTTGACAAAGAAACAGTTATCAGCAGTGGTAGCGTTGAAATCCATGGTCTTAAGTACTTTTACTAAACAATCATACCATCTTTTACCAGATTGTTTTAATCCGTATAAACTCTTGTTCAACAGCCAAATTTCATTTTTGTTGGTGTATTGACTGTGAGGTGCTCTTACGTATATTTCCTTATCTAGTTTTGCGTGTAGATACGCAGTCTGTATGTCATATTGAAATACATCAAGATTGAGTGCTGATGCTACCACTAGAGCTGTTTTGACACTCTCTGTTCTTACAGTGGGGGAATACGTGTCAGTATAGTCCTCCGGATATTTCTGTGCATAACCTTGTGCAACTAATCTAGCTTTATATAGAGTATTGCCTCCTTCTAAGTTCTTAATTTTATATATCCACCTGGTACCAATAATGGTTTTATCTTTAGGTGCAATTGCAGGTGTAAATACATTTAATCCTTGTAAACTTTCCATCTCTTTTTTCATAGCTAATTCCCATTTTTCTTTTTCTTCACGAGGGAGTTTTAACACTTCCTCATAAGTATTAGGTGTCATTGGCTCACCATCCATATGCATTACGTAATCTCTGTATTTATTTGGCATTTGATTTCTGTTGTTTCTAATGACTCTTTCAGGTTTGCTATTGTTATCATGCAAATATCTTGCTTCTTTTTTTGTTAGTGTGTCTGTCTTTATTTTGTGTTGGCTATTTGTCCAAGTTTTGGTTTTGCTTTTATATTTGTTGATATCCTGTTTTTCTATGGTCCCTTTCTCATGAGATTTTGTATCTTTACATTTATTTGGAAATATTTCATTAAGATGTAATTTAGACCAGTTGGCCTGTTCATGGAACACAGCTGTTCTGGAAACTATAAATTTGTTATTATTATCAATGAATCTGTACCCTTTGGTGCCAGTTTCATATCCCATAAATCTGAGTCTCCTGGATACGTTTTCTCCCTTTCTTCTCAACTGCTTAGGTATGTGTACGTCTGCAGTGACTCCAAATATGTGCATGTGTGCTAATTTTGGTTTCCTATTATACATTACTTCATATGGTGTCTTATTTACAATACTGGACCAGGTTCTATTTTGTGTGTAATTTGAATAATGTAAGGCTTCTGACCAAAATTGTTTGCTTAAGCCAGCATCCTCCAATGTGCATCTAATCATGGTTTGTAATGTGGAATTCTTTCTCTCTGCAATCCCGTTCTGAAACGCAGAAAATGGACTAGACGTGTAATGTAGCATTCCTCTATCCTTTAACCATTGGGAGAATTCTTTAGACATGAATTCACATCCCCTATCTGTCATAATTTGTTTTATTCTGATATTGTGTTGTGTTTCTATGCGTTTGTAAAATTCCTTAAATTTTTGAAAGGTTTCATCTTTGTGTTTTAATGTATAAACAAACCCATAATGGCTATAATCGTCTACTATTGTTAGGAAGTAACGTTTTCTATAGGTGATTGATGGAGTTAATGGGCCAACTAAGTCCATGTGTACTAAGTCAAAAATTTTGTTAGTTGATCTAGTAGATTTTCTTGGCCTGGGACTAGTTTTTAGTTTTGTAGATTTACATACTGAGCATTCCAAATAGTTTTCACAATTTTTTATTTTGACACCTTCTGCGTGTTCAGTCATTTTTTGTACTACAGGAAAACTGGCATGTCCTAACTTCCTATGTAAGATGTGAGCACACTCATCATGAATTGGTTTACCTATTTTTGGTTTTTTTTTATTGTGTGCATCTGCGTGATCATGAGATATTTTACATTCATCATTGTCACTGTTACTAATATTTTCATCATCTGCTTCAATACAATCTTCCATATTTGAATCAATGTTATGCAACCATTTTTCCTTCGTTATCAGATAAGGTAGGCCTCCTTTAATCATTACAGTGCCTATATTTATTTTATTCTTCTCCAAAGTCGCTTTTCCCTTTGAGAAAACTATATTAATGTCAGAATCTCTACTTAGTTTTATGGCACTTAGTATGTTATGAGGTATTTCAGGTATTAACAATACCCCCTCTATTTTTCCTAGACCAGGCAAGGTTACATTTCCTCTGCCTAATACTTGAACCTTTTCTTGGTTAGCTACTTTTATTACAAATTTATCTTCTGTAAATGAAGACAATATATTTTTGTTATTAGTGGTGTGATTAGTTGCTCCAGAATCAATAAGCCAATTATTGTTCTCATTTTGCTGTATTTTAGTGTTGTCTTGTTTATTTAATCCATTCAGTGAACCAGATTTTCTATCCTTTGAATTATCTCTGCCCCCTCTATTCTCTTTGTAATTTGGTGGGCTTCTATATCTATGTCTATCTATGGAAGACTGTCTATAATTGTATTTGTTCCTATATTCTGACCTATGTCTTTCCTTTGAAATTTTGGGACAATCTCTTCTACTGTGTTCCCTGGATCCACAATTGTGACATTTGAATGTTTCATTATATTTTTCTTGGAAAGTTACTTTCCTATAAGGTTTGTGTTCTGTGTGATTGTTAGAACGATTTCTTCTTGAATTGTCTTCTGCTATCAATTTATTGGATAGACTTTCTATGGATAAATATCCTAGATTGATAGTGTCTAAATGTGACATAAAACTGTCCCATGATGAATCAAGTGAGTTGATAATAACACTTTTCATTGTTTGGTCTGAAATCACCTCCCCCCTCAAATGCAGTTCAGCTCTTATTTTGTTTAAAGATATTAAATGCTCACTTATGGAAACCCCTGGTTTCACTCTAGATGAAAAGAAATCCTTAGACATTCTTGTGGTGGTAGCCACACTATCGCTGTGAAACAAATTAAACATGCATTGAATGATTTCTGAAACAGTCAGATTAGGTTTGATGCTATGATACATTGCAGGAGACACACTAGATATTATTAAGAAAAATGCTCTATGGTGTAAACAATCTATTTTTAAAGTCCAAGGTCTTTTTGGGGGACTAGTGATAAAAAATAGTAAATTTTCCTTCATAAAGACAACCTGGAGCTGTTGATACCATTCTTGCAAATTAATGCCATCAACCCTTAGTTTTGGGAAGTCACTGGGTAAATTTCCGACATTATTTTGTCCATTACTTACGACCTGAGGTAGTCCGTGGTCTCGCAAGTGTAGAAAATTGCAAAACGGCATGGGGATGCTCGCAATGAGTCTGCGTGGTTCTCTCGCCAGTTCATGTCTTCCCGGACCGTCTGCGTAGTTTCGCGCATGCGCGTTGTCCATTTCTTCTTTGGAGTCGTCGTGGAAGGTTCTCTCCATTGCGGCTCGCTCGCACTGCTCTGCTTCAGACGAGTCGGTCTCTGGTTCGACCTTGGGAGTTCTGACGACGGCGGCTGCTCTTCTTTTTCTTTTGGGGGCGTTGGCACTTGCTTCGGTCTGTGGTGTAGGGCGGAATCGACAAGGCTCTCTGGGTTCGGGCGTCGTCGCTTTCGAAGTCAGGATGGGAGCGGGCAGGTCTTGAGGTATCGGCTTGCTCGCTCGCTTCTTCGGTGGATCTTTGGTAATTTTTAGTTTTGGCCCAAATGCAGCAAAAAGTGTTTTCATTGCTGATTTTATTTGGGATTTTGTTGAGTCATCTTCACTTTCTGATTCTGATTCTTCTGAGGAGTTCGAATCTTCTTTTTCATTTTCGTTGTCTGATAACGTTTTTCGCGCCAGAAATTTTGAATTGAGCATTTTGATTGGCTCTGCTTCGCTCACCTTGGAGGCCTGTTGAAACCAAGATGGCTGCCATTCAAAATTTCGCGCGGGATCACTGTTTTTCTTCTTCGTAATGACTTTCTCTGCAGTCATATCACTCACTATTTTTGTGTCTTTAGACTTCTCATTAGTGATGTTTTTCTCTCTCGCTGCTCCGCTGTTCTTCAGCATTTCTTGGAGGTTCGCGATGAGGCTTTCATCATTCTTCTGGCTTTTTAATAGTTTTAATATCTCTGACCTGAGTTCGTTATTCTCTATTTCGATTTCCTCCTGGTCATCATTTTCGTCTATTATTTCTTCATCTTCAGTGGTGTATTCTTCGGATTCTCTCGAAATTGCGTTTGTGTATTCGTTGATTATTTCTTGTTCTGTTTCCATTTCTTTGCTGTAGGCTCTGGTGTTGGGCCTATCTTTCTTAGACATTTTTTTAAGTTTTTTATTGAGTCAATTAACCATCCTCTGCTACCAGCTTGTTGCAATATTTTCAGGATCAGACTCAATAAAATTAGTGAGAGTTAAAGGTTTAAATATACTTCCTTTTATTTACAATAGGCATTCTATATTCACTGAATATTCACAGATAGAAGCAGGGAAAAGGGTGTAGGTGGCTCCTTATATATACAATGGGTGGAGCTATAAGTGGGAGTGGTGAATTATGAATACATTAAGAAGTGAAGAATAAGTTAACCCCTGATACCCCATTCATATACTATTTACACATTAGAGAATAAGGCATTTACATCTGACAATACACATACACATCTTTGATTCCATGTTTTCATGCAGGATGATTGCTTTATCAGAAGCAATCAGTCTCGTTGCCTTCCTCCTCCTCCTTATCTCTCCCTTTCATTGCTGTTTTCAAAATTGTTTATATATTTATTTTTAGAGTACTTTTTTATATCACCCAATACAAAAAGTCTTGGACAAAATAGAAGAAATATAAAAGTTGCATACAAAAATTACATCGATTAAAGCCCAGTTAAAACTTGCACAATAAAAATTATACCTATGACCTTATCTTTGGCATTTAATGCCTATTTAAAATTCTTCAACATTTTAATGTCAGAAAGCACGTTTGCAAGCAGATGTATCACAAGGTCTGGGAAGCCACTTAAAATTTATCTTTGCTCATTACCACTATCAAAATGCTCTCAGGATGATAAGACTTATGATGGGCCAGGTAAACCATACTAATCTGATGGGAAGATACACATTCACTCCTATTATTATCTTTTCACAACAATATGAAATCACAGCTGCCAGTTCTTTAGTTAGTATTGGCCTTCATATATATCAGGTTCTTCCCAAGAATTTAGGAAATCATAATGTATCTATGTAGAATGTTTGGGTCTGTCATCCAGGGTGCTGATAAATATTAGGACAAGTCTGTGCATTTTTCTTGGCAACATTTTTCTGAACTGGTTTACCACTGCTTTCTTCCTAGGGCTGAGAGAAAATGATTAGCCCAAAGACACCCAGCTACCTTTGTACCTTTGTCACAGACTCCTGGTTTCTACTTCAAATTACCTACTCTGACTCTCAGAAGATTGAAGCAGAGTTGTACTAACAAGCACAGCATCCATAGGTACATATAGTTCGTTCTCTCTCTCTCTCTCTCTCTCTCTCTCTCTCTCTCTCTCTCTCTCTCTCTCTCTCTCTCTCTCTCTCTCTCTCCATCTTTCTGTCTGTCTGTCTGTCTGTCTGTCTGTCTCTCACTCTGTCTCTATCTATCTATCTATCTAGCTAGCTAGCTAGCTATCATCTAGCTAGCTAGCTAGCTATCTGTTAGTGTGCAAATGATGAAGTTGACATGGCTGCACCTAACCAAACATAATCAAGGCTGTCAGTTGGCTAGCAGACTAATCTGTTCAGAAAAATAACTGGTAGTAATTTAATTTGTTATGTCATTGTTTCCAATCTCTTCCCCCTCCCCAAATTAAGTTTCTCAGTCAAAAATGATCATTTATTATTAAAAATAGAATTCTAAGGCAGACTATCTATTCTAAATCAAAACATTCAGGAATGTGAGGCATATTTACACAGCTCTGAAGAAACATAATGGGTAAATAAATTACTAAAGCCATTGAAAAGAATATTCTTAAAAGGCAGAGACACATTACCTCTGAAAATTGTGAGTAGGTTTGTACCCGTATATTTAAAGTGTTTGAATTCATTGGTAAGAAGTTCATCCAGGTCCTGATGATGAATCGAAATAAAGAAATCTGGCATTTTACAAAATGTATTATACTTCTGAAACTATGAAAACTCTAAAGATCATTAATGCCACCATATATAGGACCATATAAGCAATTTCATTATAACTTTAAGAAACCAGAAGTGAAAATGGAATAGATTTTATGGAGGCTCCTGAGCTCTGTGAAAAGACTGGTTCTAAAAGTGTTACAAAATTGTTCCTCTCATTCTACACTATAATGTGCAAAGCAGCTTTTTGCACTCTAGTTTAAGTAGGTTTTTTTTTTTTTAATATGAATCTAGAGAAAACACAGACTCAACTCAGTTTACTATGTTCTTGTAGCCCAAACTTTTTATATTATCCTTTATCATTTTGGGTTCACCTATTGCCAATAAGCTGAATTGGGATAATTATTTCAATTTCAACAATGCTCCCAAATATCCACCATAATATTGCAGAAGAGAATTGAGGCCCATTCCACAACCATACATTTATTTGGTTGGGTTTCTAATCCTACTTTGCTTCTTTAAAAGATCTAAATAGGCTAGCAAAATAATTAAATTCAGAAATAAAACTACATCTTACATAGGAGAAATCAGAACAAGTCTTCAGATGTTAGGACTTGTAAACTATCCACAGTTGTTGTAAACTGTCCAGTATCACTTAGGTGAGATAAGCAATGTAGAAGTTAAATTAATTAATTAAAATAAAATAAAAACAGACTTCAAAAATAGTTCAGATGGCATACTTTGGTCCCTGAATACAGCACCTTTCTTTTATTCATTAAAACAGAAAAGCCTAAATAACATGATATGGCTGCTTTAATTAATTCAATAATTAAAGCACCCCATCTTTAATGTGACTTTTAAAGTAACTCATTATTGTTCAGATTCTCATGGAAACCTAAGAAAGGATTTGGCCACCTCAGTGAATAGCAGACAAGTGTTAAACTTACGAAAACTATGACATGCTTATTCTAAATCAGCATAAAGCAGATTACCTTACATTATAGCTATTTATATTTTATTTTTATCCAGATAATTTTTTAAAAAATTTAGGATTGAAGTGCTAAGACAGAAACTGGACACATTTTTTATACAGTCATTTTTATATAAGCTGCATGCTATATAAAGGAATTGCAATTGTATTCCTGATAGTATAACAAAGGCAGTATAGCTGTAGTCTCTACAATTCGGAAATTCGTAAGATTTCTGATCTCCGGGTATTTCGCTGCGCACTCAAGACCCTGTTGTTCCGCCAGGCTGGGTTAGCAACATAATTTTAAATTGGATGTTTTAAATTTTTGGGGTTTTAAATTAAGTCAAATTTATTTAATATTTTTAAATTATTTTAAATTGATGTTGATTCTGTTTTTAAATAGGCTGTACACCGCCCTGAGTCCTTCGGGAGAAGGGCGGTATAGAAATAAAATAATAATAATAATAATAATAATAATAATAATAATAATAATAATAATAATTATTATTATTATTATTATTATTATTATTATTATTATTATTATTATTATTATTACAGTTGCTTTAAAGAGTTGCAGATGGATGCTACTTTCATACCCTGAATGCACTGAGACATAAATTCCCAGTCATAAATAATTACAATTATAAATGTATAAATTATAATAAAATTAAATTATAATTAAAAAAAAACCTGGTTTCCCACCCAACCCCCACCCCTTTACTTTTTGTCCCTTTGAGTCAGTTCTGGCCATAGTGTGGACTACTCCCTTTTCTTGGCAAGATTCCAGAAATGGGTTGCTATTGCCTTCTTCCTAGGGCTCAGAGAGAACGGCTGGCCCAAATTCACCCAACTGGCTTTGTGCCCAAAACAGGACTAGAACACACAGTCTTCCAGTTTCTCACCTGCTGTTTTTAACCACTGTACCAAACTGGTTCTCAGCCTAGCTTTTCACTTCTGCTTTTAATGACAGTTGTCTTTTAGGAATCAGTTCATGAGATGTTTTCATGACACAGAGAAATCATATTATCATGTGCTTTGGTGAACAGATGAAGATGTGATTAACTAAATTAAAAGCACAAAATGAAAACAAAAGAGGCAATCCTGCAATTACCATCACCCCCCAAATGAAATGTTCTTGCTAATATGTCTGACTTTTTTTTTTTTTTTTTTGGTTCGGTATAATGGGAAAAATTAAGACATGTAAATCTTTTAGCATGATGAGAACCTGGCCAAGTTTACAGAAACAATGTTTTCAGACACATTCTAGTAAAAAAAAATCTATAGTAAATCAAATCTGAACACTGCATTTCTAACTACACATATATTTTGATTTCAAAAAGTTGATGCTTGAGACTCGTTTCATTTAATGTGTGAAAATGGTTTGAGAAGCTTTCCCACTAACACAGTCCCCCGTTACCCAAATAAGAGAACAGCTAAATAACAATTTTTGATTGTTCACAGAAGTTTATAAGGGTGCCTATAAAGGGTGAGTACAAATTAACAATGTTTAATGATTTAGCAGGGTAGTCTGGAGTGGGAACAAAGATATAGAAGAAAGGAAAAGGCTTTTCAATTCACTGGTTTTTCAGTCCTGTTGATGAGATGAGAAGAGGAGAGGAGAGGAGAGGAGAGGAGAGGAGAGGAGAGGAGAGGGGAGGGGAGAGAAGAGAAGAGAAGAGAAGAGAAGAGAAGAGAAGAGAAGAGAAGAGAAGAGAAGAGAAGAGAAGAGAAGAGAAGAGAAGAGAAGAGAAGAGAAGACGCCAGCCTTTTTAGATTTAATTTCAGACAAACAAGAAATAATAAGACTCTGAGCTACAGAGGCTCCAGACTATCTAAGAGAACTGTTTCTAAAATAATTTGTAGTTAGATTAAAGGTGGAGAACAAGAATGACTAAAAGTAAGAAAGACATAAGTAAGAAAGTTGAGTATGCAATTCAGCCCATCACTGAGCTTCTTGTAGATTTGAGTATGGCAAGGTTTTGTTTCTAGTGACAAATACATGTTCGGCCTTATCATATCAACAAACAAACACATGAATACAGCACATTGTTCCCACTTCCCTCCAGTTACTATGTGAACATGGACACATTGCATTTTTTTCTTTTTCTTTCTTTACTGGAGGAACCACTTATCCATCTGACACATCATAGGAGCTGTCAGTCAGAGAAGTTCCTTCAAGGGTTGCATTTTAAAACAACCTTCTCCAGTCTGATGGAAAAAAATAGCAGAAAGTCCAACAGATGTAGATACTCCTCTGCACAATGTGAATCCAACATGCATATGTAAGGCTGTGCTTATATGTATTCATAATAATAGTAATAATAACAATAAACAATAAATCAATCCACTGCAGGATGAAAGCCTTTTTGTTATTGTTACCCAGACTCATATATTTGAGATAGGCTGCTGTATAAATTGAATAAATAAATAGATAAAACATTATTTTAAAAAGTGGAAGAGAAAAAAAAAGTGGGAAAACCATACATTTAAAATGAATTGCTTGGAAGTCCTGTTCCTTGCTCCTTTTTAGAAAAAAAAAACCCTGAAAAATAACCCACAATACAATGCTTGTCTGCAGATGGGCGTGTTGGTTTTTATTTTATTTTTACTACAATGTATATACTGCTCAATCCCATAAGACTTTATGAAATTTCAGATAATTAAAACATTGGAATAATGACAGAAATGTTCAAAATTAATCATAACAAGGGCAAATACAATTCTTGATGTCTTAACAAGACATCAAAAACCAAATATATAATCAAGAAAATAACATGTCCATCTAAAGCACAGGTTTTCAATCTTGGCAACTTTAAGACCTGTGGACTTCAACTCCCAGAATTCCCCAACCAGCCAGCCTGACACCCTTGCTCTAAAATCATGTAAATACTCAAGCCCCAAACATGACAATTACAAGTTCAAACCATGTAAATTCATGTTCCAGCTTCTGGATTGCAATGCCAAATGCTGCAAGGGAATTGTCATCAAGCTCTATTCATTATTCTGGGAAATATCCAATATATACAAAACATTGTTTGAAATTCTATTATTTCCAATTCAAGATCAAAAGAAACTAATTCCATAACTTTTAGAGCAATTTTCTATTGATTGGATGGAACATTCACATTTGGTCTTCTAATGGCTGCATAAATAATTAATAGCATTTTTATCGACTTCCTTCCAATTTGTCTAAAAATAGGTTACTGTCTTAGGACCCTGAATTGATTCCTCTGAAGCTTCTAACCAGCTAGAAAGGATCTTGAGGTAAAAATGAGCCCTTGCAAATTGAGTGTAATTAACATTAAAAATGAGCCTTATGCAAGTTGAGTATAATTAACACTGTAATTCTATTTACTGGTAAATAGAATTAAGATTCAGTCCTTCACACCTTAAACTTATGCCATTTACGGGGCACTTACAATGCTTAGACTTCCTCTTGTGATTTGGACCTTCAATTATTTACAGATTCGGTTACGATTACTGTAATAGTGTGAAAGCTACATATATGGAACTGTCACCAGAATTCATTATTCTCACCTAAGGTTGATTACACCCAATTGTGTTTTTTTGCACAAAATTGTCCATGTTGTGACACATTAATCAATGTTATACTAAGTTGAAATGTTAGCTTTTTGGGATCTTAATATTTAGCCCCATTTAAAGAGAGGGATCGATTCCTATCAAGTTGTGATCTCCAATCCTAGAACAAAGTTTTTGCTTCCAAAGTTATAGCGAGAACTTCTGCAAGTATCTATTTCCAGATAGTTGGCAGGAGACACTTCAGAAACTACAACTGATAATATATTTATGACTTGCAAGGGGCAGGATAGCAAATGACAACAGATGTCATATGTCATAATGCAAATAATCTAGGTAGCATCACAAAACTCTTACACAATTGCATCATTTGTGTAAGGATATCATGATGCATGGCTCATACATTTGACATCATCACATTTTGCTAGAGGTAGTCCTAATTTCCAACTTGCTTTACACCTTATGATTAACTGGAGATATGTTTTTTTTTCCTCTGCTGGACTTCATCATCAAGAAGGTCATTCATTCATTTAAATTTATATGCTGCCTACCTCCATGTCAAACAACTCTTTTATTTAAGCCATCTGAAGGGCTTCAGGTAGAAAGCCCTGATAAGACTATGGTGGAATTAATCTTTCTGATTTATCTTGCTGGACTCAATATCTTGATATGTATTTTTAAGTGGAATGAGAATAATTTTGTATATAAACATTGGGTACAACTAGAAAACCATTATCTGGCTCCTTTAAAACCTGGCAAATAAATTCTAATTTTAGCCAACACATTTATTTTTCCTGTTCTAAAGGCTGTAAAAATATATTTGGAAGGATTTGGTATAAAAGCCAAAATCAACACTGGTTCTCATGAGAAATTTATCCTTTGGGATAACTCAGATTTAAAAGTGGTAGCTAAAAGTCTTTTTTGTTTGTTTGCAAAAATTTGGCAGAGAATGGAATTACCTTAAACCAACTGATAGTCGAAGTCTTTTGTAAAGGTTTTGACCACTGCCAAAAGAATTTCTAAAATTCTGAAATGCTGAACAGCAAGATATCCAATTAAAACATTTTGTTGCTCTCTTATTTTTGACCTGATATGCTTGACAGTCTCTGAAACACATAAAATATTGGGGATATTCTCAAAGGTTTTGGCAGAGCCCAAGACCACATTTCAGATATATAAACAACTGAATAGTATTTCCTGGATAAAAATAGATAATGTACAATAACCTTAGTCTATAGAACTGGAATATCCTATATAACAAATCAATGGTATCACGTTTGAAATGCTGTCATATAAGTGCCGGGTGATCTTGAGATGAGTGTAAGTCATAAAAATATTTGTTTTCATTTTTATTGAACATCTCAAGCAAATGTTTAAGACAGCCTTGCCACCAAATGTTTCATGCTGGCGATGTGTACATTTGAAGATTAAATGAAGATTTAAATATGATTTGGGCTTGTTCATTAGTTTCCCTGTTTTAAAATGTTATATTAAAACAAAATAGGAAAGTATTGAGACAGAAAATGTTTAAAAATGTGAATTTAAGAATAAAGTAGGTAGTGATCATTTGGAGTTTGTTGATCCAGGAAGAATTTTGGTTATAAAAGGAGAACATTTGAATATGATAAAAAAATTATTATAATAATGCACAACCCCAGAAATAAAATCCTGGAATGAAGCAATAAGTCCCTTTTATCCTTTAAACACAATGGAATGACTAACCAATATGATTCACATTATGGTAAAGATTTAATTCGTTTTAAAAAATGACCTGCTTCATATGATGACAGTACTTTTATGTCCCCACTATAGCGTACAGTACATTTGCTTTGATTTGTTTATTAGTTTCATGCTGATAGCAAATAAAATAATAGAAAAGCAAAAAGAAAGAAAATGACAAATCTTCCATAGTGGCACTAATTGATTAGTGATCTGCTGAAATCCTATTTGTCCGGACAGTTTCCTGCTCTTACAAATTATTAAAACAAACAAACAAACAAAAGGAGATGAAATTGTGTACATGTGGTTTGAGTCTTTAATGCCATCAATAGATGTGTTTCTTTGCCTTTCTGACAGCAATGGTGTGGAGTATGAAAAATTGCCATGTTTCACAGCTTTAAAACATTGGCTCTGTTGTCTGGCATAATTGAGTCAACAGTCTGCTGGGCTTCTTCCAAGCACTTTGACAACTGTTCGCTCACAGCCACCAGTAAATTAACTGGACTGCACATTTACCAAAGGTCCCTGTATACAGAAGTTGCATTTCCGGTCCTTTTGGTCAAAAGTAGTAATAGGCAGTAAAACGCAATGGATAGTTCCTGATCCAAGTCACTTGCTCTATTGTAGCTCAGCCCTGGGGGTGTTTTTCTTGGCATATCTTTCAGGGAACCTTTGTTCCAGGGTGTTTATACTGCAAACTGTATGCATTCTTTTAGATTAAAAGAGAGCAGCTGGGGGGAAAAAAGACTTGTTTCACAATGTGAAAAGAAAGGAATTATACTAAACATTTTGAAAGTCTTGAATGTCCAAGAAAACATTTTGGGGGTGTTTTGAATTTTAAGATTCTAAAAAAGAAAGATTTCTCTTTTCCTCCAAAAGCTAATTACTACAAAACAGTAAAGGTTACCCCATTGTTAAAGTATGAAACAACATTCAAGTTGAATATTTATTTATCAAATTTAGAGACTGCCCATCTCACTCACTTAGCAAATATGACCTTGAAAAGCGTTATTACAGCTCTTCTTACCAACATTTACAATGAATGAAACATTGGGAGACCTGAAAAACCAGGTTAAGGACAGATATCGTGGAGAAAATCTATGGTCACTTTGTGCAGATCATGTTGTAACAATGAGGTAGATACCATAGGTTTTCCCATTTTACACCGTTCAGGTCAAAATATTACATCCTACACTTACACTATATACTTCAAGAATATTTTTTTTCAGCCATGCTTGAAATACTAAAGTTTACAAGGTTATTAAAAAGAATAACTAAGATATGATCTGTCCAGGTATTTGCTGTCTGGAGTCTCTTTAACCATTGATGACTATATCTACAAATGACAAATTTGGGAACTGTTTTAAAATTGCTTTGAGGAACGAAAAGGATCCTGAGCTACAGGTCTCATATTAAAATTCTGCTCAGCCAAGACTTTATGTAATGCAGCACTAAGTAAATTATCTTTTGAACTGTGTAAACTTCTGCATGAAGTTTTAAGGATTATTCAGATAATCTAAAAGAAGGATTTTGAACCCTTTGAAAAAGCAAATTATCCAGTGAATGAGGCCATCAATGGCTATATAATAGCAACATTTTTTTGAAAGAGTACCATGCATTTTTATTTCTCTATGGCACTTTTGATTATTAATTGATTATTCATTATTGATATCAGTTATTAAAAATTATTAAGAGGAGATTATAAGAGTGATGCATGAAAGGTATAAGAATAACAATGATGCCTTATGTTAAAAAATATAACAATAATACCACAAAAAATAGTCTCAGCCTAGTTCCTTCCAACCCAAGGATTTTGGTTCTATGTTTGCTTGTTCTGTTGCAAGAAATCTTGACAAGAGCTTCTTTTGAATATCTAACTAGTAGGTGTTTTGGTACTTTACAGATTTGGAAATTAGAAAAATTGGGAAACTTCAAGGAAAATACACAGAATAGCAGGATTGGAAGGGATCTTGAAGGTCTTCTAGTCCAACCCCCTGCTCAAACAGGAGACCCTACACCATTTCAGACAAATAGTTGTCCTATCTCTTCCTAAAAACATCCAGTATTGGAGCATCTCCAACTTCTGGAGGCAAGTCATTCCACTGGTTAATTGTTCTCACTATCAGGAAATTCTTCCTTGGTTCTAGGTTGCTTCTCTCCTGCATTAGTTTCTATCCATTTTTTCTTGTCTTGCTTTCTGGTGCTTGGAGAAGAGATTGACACCCCCCTACTCTTCTTTGTGGCAGCCCTTTAGATATTGGAACATTGCTATCATGTCACCCCTAGTCAGGGGTGAAATGCTACCAGTTCGGACAGATTCAGCAAACCAGTAGTAATAAAAGCTACCAATTCAGGCGAACCGGTAGTCAAAAAATATTACCGGTTTGGACAAACCAGTATTTCCATCGATCAGCTGTGCCGCACAATTTATATTTACTAGAAAGCAGGAAATCCTGCTTTCTAGTGAATCTAAATCGCATTGCACAGCTGTTCCCCCCCTCGCTGATCTACCTATCTTAGAAAAGGCTTCTTAAACCTTGTTTTTCAGCACTGCGTGGTAGCACCTGTGGTATGCATGCGCGCAAAGCACACATTTGTCGCGGACCACACCTGCAAAGGTGAAACGAACCGGTAGCGAAGCAAACCAGCAGACCTCGCAGCATTTCACTACTGTCCCTAGTACTTATTTCATTAAACTAGACGTACCCAATTCTTTCAATTTTTCTTCATATGTTTTTGTCTCCAGTCCCTGACTATGCTGTTTATTCAATATACTTTCAGTAGGAATAGACAAAAGTAAGCTGGGGGAATCTACCAGGAATTTTCCTGTAGTCTCAGGGTTCACCAGTCAGAGCCTACATCCCAAAATTGGAGGTTGAATTAAGGGAATGTGAGCTATGACATTTCCTCAAAGTAAAAAGCCTACAAGTAGCTCGCTATTTTTCTACTCACAAATCCATTCTTGGTTACCCCATACTTCTTTGTTTCAGCAGTATAGTTAAGGACTCATTTTATTACTGCAATTCTCTTAATAATTCATATTCTACTTTTGCTGCCTCTCCTGTTTTGTAAAGCATAGAATCACTGCAAAATGCATTGTTCCTATTTAGCATCATAAATAATCATGAGGTTCTCACCAGGTTCTCAAGCTTGTTTTAGAAATAAACATACCCTCTCTACCCTTGTCCCTACCTAGAAAAATAAAAATGAAAAGAATTATTAGAAAAGCAAATAAACAAACAACTAGTCTCAAAGGAAAAGGCAAGGATCAGATAAGTCTGCAAGTGGCTGTTAAAGATGTGCCTTCACTAAATAGTTACCCAGACAACCAACAATAAGAGAGGGACAAGGAAGAAATAATTAAGTACCAATGTGGAAAATGGTTTTGATATATACGATTCTTTTCCCAGTCCTATTTCTGTATTATTGTGAACCTTTCCAACTAAGCCAGACAGGAAACATGATCAGATGAACTAATTCTACTTTGCTGTAAAGCTACATTAACAGAATCTTGCAAGCCTGAAAGTGCAGCTCTCCCGCTGTCTCCTTGACAGTCTGAGAAGTTGGGAGTGTTCCTTCTGAAGCATCCATTATGCAGCTACTTGCTATGCCCTCTCTTATCTGACCCTTCCCCGGGTCTTATCTCTTCACCCCATTTCTCAAGGTCTTTCTCACATACCATACCACAATTGTGTTTGTGTGTGTGTGTGTGTGTGTGTGTGTGTATGTGTATGTATATATATATATATGTGTGTGTGTGTGTGTGTGTGTGTGTGTGTGTGTGTGTGTGTGTGTGTATGTATCAATTTTCTTACTTCTTCGTAGGGTTTATGTGTGTTTTTCTTCTAGCCAGGTTTTCCCTACGTAGCCAAGGTTTTTTTTTGTAGCTCCAGCTCAGTAGAATCACATCTACTCGGTTCTGGGCTTTTTTCCGTTCTGACACCTAGCAAGCTCTAACTGCTAGGTGGGAGACCTAAATAGATCCATTTCTAGCTCGTTAGCTGTCATCAGTAGGCCACACCCATGTCTTATGTATCCTCCCTGTAAAGGTACAGTATCAATTTTCTTACTTCTTCGTAGGGTTTATGTGTGTTTTTCTTCTAGCCAGGTTTTCCCTACGTAGCCAAGGTTTTTTTTTATACTGTACCTTTACAGGGAGGATACATAAGACATGGGTGTGGCCTACTGATGACAGCTAACGAGCTAGAAATGGATCTATTTAGGTCTCCCACCTAGCAGTTAAAGCTTGCTAGGTGTCAGAACGGAAAAAAGCCCAGAACCGAGTAGATGTGATTCTACTGAGCTGGAGCTACAAAAAAAAAAAAAAACCTTGGCTACGTAGGGAAAACCTGGCTAGAAGAAAAACATATATATGTGTGTGTGTGTATATATATGTTTTCTCAGGTTTTCGCTGGTGTTTGTATGTAGGTCTTTGGTTATTCGGGTCTTCTCCCACGTAAAACTGGAAGGGTCTTGGCGACATTTCGACGAAGTCTCATTCGTCATCTTCAGGCTGGTGTTCTCGGCTTCGTGCTTCCAGGAGCAATGTGAGATCGCAGCTGTCTCTTCCTTTTAACTGCTAGTGGGGGTGTGAGCTGATTGGGTGGGAACTTGGCTGTGTTCTGATTGGGTGGAGGTGTGTTCTGATTGGTTAGGGGCTTGGCTGTGCTCTGATTGGATGGGGGGGTTGGTTGTGCTCTGATTGGCTGGGGGTGTGTTCTGTTTGGGTGGGGGCTTGGTTGTGCTCAGCTTAGTCTGAGTTGCAGGGGGATTTGAGCTGGTGAGCTGCGTTGTTGTTGTTTGGCTTCGTGTTTGTGGCCGTGCGAGCTCTTCATGGTGGGTGTCAGTCTGCTTCATGTATGGATTGGAGGGGTTTAAAGTGGCTAATGATGCAGCTGCAGTCTGGCTTCTGGTCCTTGGTCGTGGCTCATTATCAGTGTGGGTTTGAGTCTGCTTTCTGTGTGGATGTGTGGTGGTGACATCCTGTATGTCTCTCGTGAGTGTGGGTCTGGTGTCATTCGTCGTGTTAGGGACTCGTTTGTCAATAAGGGCGGGTTTCCAAATGGCTGGTAGGCGGGAGGTATCGTCTCGTTTGTTCATGCTATGTGGGCATTTTTCTATCTCGATGGCTTCTCTGATTATTCTGTTGTTAAAGTGTTCAGTTTTGGCGATAGTTCTGGTCTTTTTAAAGTCAATATCATGTCCTGTGGCTTTAAGGTGTTGGACCAGGGAAGAAGTTGGTTCCTCTTTTCTGACTGAGTTCTTGTGTTCTTCTATGCGTGCACTTATTCGTCTGTTGGTTTGTCCGATGTATGTGGTGGGGCAGGCGGTGCATGGGATTTCATATACTCCTTGATTTTCTAACTCAATTTTGTCTTTGGGGTTCCTTAGGATGGTGGATATTTTTCGGTTTGTGCAGAATGCTGTCTTGATGTTATGTTTGTGGAGGATTTTGCTTATTCTGTCTGTGGTGCCTTTTATGTATGGGAGGAGGGCCTTGCCATTTTCTTGCTCTCTGTCTTGGATTTTAGTGGGGGTTTCTTTTTGGATTAGGTTGGTGATCTTATTTCTTTGGAATCCATTGGATGTTAGTACGTTAGTGAGAGTGTGTAGTTCGGTTTTTAGGTGTTGTTCGTCAGCTAAGCGTTTTGTTCTGGAAATGAGTGTCTTGGCTACAGAGTTGATCTGGGCAGGGTGGTGGTGTGAGAGTGCGTGCAGATAGCGGTTTGTGTGTGTTTTTTTCTGGTAGATAGTGTGTCCTAGGGAGCCATTGGATTTTCTGTAGACTAAGACATCCAGGAAGGGAAGTTGGTTGTTCGCTTCTGTTTCCATGGTGAACTGTATTTTGGGGTGTAGGCTGTTGAGGTGTGTGAGGAAGTTGTCCAGTTTTTCTTTCCCATGTGGCCAGATTATGAAGGTGTCGTCTACATATCTGAGCCAGAGTTTGGGTTTGTGATCAGATTTTTCTAGAGCTTGGGTTTCAAAGTATTCCATATAGAGGTTGGCAATGAAAGGTGAGAGGAGTGATCCCATGGGTGCTCCTTCTATTTGTTTGTATTTCTGTCCATTATAGATGAAGTATGTGTTGGATAGGCAGTGGTTGGTCAGATCTAAGGTGTGCTTGGGGGGGTTATATTTGTTTTGGATAACTGTCAAGGCTTCTTTGATTGGTACTTGGGTGAAGAGGGATATGACATCGAAGCTCACGAGTAGGTCACTGGGCTATAAGTTTTGTTGCTTTATGATGTCTATGAACTGGAATGAGTTTTTTACGTATGAGGTGATGGATTCTGCATAGGGCTGTTGTTGTTTCTCTCTCTCATCTATCTATTGTCTGTCTGTCTATCTATCTATCTATCTATCTATCTATCTATCTATCTATCTAGTCACTCAGATAACATACATCATGTAGGGTCTTAAAGGTAATAACTACCATTTTAAATGTACCTGGAAGAACACCAGCAAACAATATCGTTCATGAAGTAGTAATGTCATTTCCTGAGACATGCTCATTACTGTCCATGCCACTGCAGATACCTTCTGAACCTGTTGAATTTGAACAGTGTTCAAGGGCAGCCCCATGTATTTCAGTAGTTCAACCATGAGGAGACTATTGCATCAATGACTATCCACCAGTTTTAAATAGGTGTTAAATAGGAGGAAGAAAGCAGATAGCTCTTGAATTCATCATATTCTTGTACTATTTTTTAATTAAAAATCTGTAACAGTTTTAATCAGAACAGTTATTGGATAAAGTTGGGGGTGAAATTTATTTACCTTCACTACTGATTCACAAATGTGAGCACGTGCGCTTCCTCCACGCATGCGCAGAGCCTTGTGCACATGCGCAGAGAGTCAAAAACGGGACGTGATGACATCCAGGTGGATAGGCAGAGCATCCCGCCACCGGTGCTACCAGTTCGCCCAAGCCAGATAGAACCAGCTGAATTTCACCACTGGATAAAGTGTTATTGAACTTAAATCTGGAAAATGAACAAGTAAAACATTATATGATTCAGTGGGCAATGAATTTTGAATAGAATGTAATGCTTGAACAGTGAGAGAATATGTGGAATAAAGGTTTAAAGTTTACATTAAATTATAATTTAAAAGAAAATTTCTATAAGATGATGTATCGTTGGTATTTAATTCCAGATAAATTGTCAAGAATGCATAAAGGCACATCATAAGAGCCTTGGTACTACAGTGGTTTAAAGCACCCTGTTATTAACACAGCTGCCTGCAATTTACTGCTGGTTCGAATCTCTCCAAGACTCAAGGTTGACTCAGCCTTCCATCCTTTCTAAGGTAGGTTAAATGAGGACCCAGTTTGTGGGGGCAATAAGCTGACTTTGTATAAATATACAAAAGTATGAAGACTATTGCTTAATGCACTGTAAGCCGCCCTGAGTCTCCGGAGAAGGGCGGCATATAAATCAAATTAAAAAAAAAAAATGAATGTTGGAAATGTATATCTAAAGGAGGGGCTTTTTATCATCTATGGTGGACGTGTGATAAAGCAAAGAAATATAAAAGTAGGATTCATATCTTAATACAGAAAATTCTTAAAGTGAATATAAAAAGAAAACCAAAGACTTTTCTTTTGGGTTTAATGAAACAAGAACTTGAAAAGAAATTTGGAACTCTGATGTTATATATATTGATGGCAGCAAGACTACTCTATGCATAGAAATGAAAGGTCACCTCGATCCCCACAGTGAATTAATAGCTACAAAAACTGATGGAGTTAGCAGAGATGGCTAAATTGACTGCTTTGATCAAAGAAAGAAAAATACAAATACTTTTATTTCTACTTGGAAACAACTTCTGGTCTTTGTGCTTGAGATGGAAAAAAATATATAAAACTTTGATTTTGGGTTTTACCGATTAGATAGGTTTGTTGTTATAGAAATGACTAGTTCCTATTATTATGAAAAAGTAAAAAGTTGAGGGTAGATTTTAATGCCTTGTTTTACTGCACCAAAGGAGTCAGAAGTCAATGCCTTTTTTCCCTTTTTCCCTTGCTTTCCCCCACTATCCAATTCCCTTTTTCCTTTCCTAATATCCCTAATATTTGCTTTTGTATTCTTTTTGTATGTCATGTTATGTATATACATATATATATATATGCAAGTTTTGATGTATTCGGGTCTTTTCTCGTGTAAAATTGAGAGTATCTTGGCGATGTTTCGATGAGGTCCCACTCGTCATCTTCAGGCTTGTGTCTTCGGCTTCGTGCTTGTGTGAGGAAAGCTTTTCTTTCCTCACACAAGCTCACCAGCTCAAATCCCCCTGCTACTCAGACTAACCCGAGCACAACCAAGCCCCCACCTAAACAGAACACACACCTAGCCAATCAGAGCACAGCCAACCCCCCATCCAATCAGAGCACAGCCAAATCCCCAACCAATCAGAACACACCTCCACCCAATCAGAACACAGCCAAGCTCCCACCCAATCAGTTCACATCCCCACTGGCAGTTAAAAGGAAGAAACAGCTGCGATCACACACATTGCTTCTAGAAGCACGAAGCCGAGAACACCAGCCTGAAGATGACGAATGAGACTTAGTCGAAACGTTGCCAAGACACCTCCAATTTTATGCGGGAGAAAACCTGAATAACCAAAGACCTACATATATATATGTATGTGTATATATATATATATATATGCATGCATGCATGCATGCATGTCATGTATGAACCGCTCCAAACTCGATTGTAGAAAATATGACTTTAGCAACAGAGTGGTCAATGCCTGGAATGCATTACCTGGCCCTGTGGTTTCATCCCAAAACCCCCAAAATTTTAACCTTAGACTGGCTACTGTTTGACCTCACCCCTTTCCTAAAAGGTCAGTAAGGGCGGTGCATAAGAGCACTAGCGTGCCTACCATCCCTGTCCTAATGTTCTCTTTATTTGTATTCATTTTATGTATTCAATTCATGCTTATATATATTATCTAATACGTACTCGACAAATAAATAAATAAAATAAATAAAAATGAAATAAATAAATGTTATAAATGAATAAAACTAGAAAAAGATTGTCAAAAAAACCAAATTATTGGATAGGAGTTGCATTTGTAGTCATACTGCTTTTTGGAGAGCAATAATCTTCTAAAAAAAATTAAAAAATAGAAGAGAAGTTTGACTATATGAAGAAAGTAAATGCAAACCCAGTCCTATTACACTGAGGATATATTCTGAAGGAGGATTAACACTAACAAGGCTTCGTTCTGTCTTGTACTCATCCTGTTATAGAAGGACAAGTGAAACACCCACATTCATCTGCAAAAAACCTTTACCATCATCTTTACTTATTCTGCTTATGTGTAATCTTTTCCAACTAATGTTTTATCATATGCTAAATAAGTAATACTCTTTCATACCTGTATGAAGCTTTGAAAATACATAATACACACTTACATGCATGCAAATATAGATAGATCCCTCCCTCCCTCCTACGTAGATTTTCCTATTAAAAAGACTAAATCTCCTTCTTGTTGAGTGGTTGACCTGAATCAAAGATAAACATCTTTATTTTCTTTTGATCCAGAACTAATCTCCAAAGCTGGCAAATGTTCTTCAGATTTTGCTATGGGCTGTTTTCTTGTATATCGCCAACATTTTCAAAATCAGGTTACCATTAGCAGTTTCTCTCTTCCATGTTTGTTGTAAAGAACAATTACAAATGTAAACTATGTGGCTAGCTCTGCTTTATTGAAATAATCCTCTCTTGAAGAGATGAGCACTGTCCCAAAGCCCTTCTCAGCAACATATAAGAATTAATGTTTCTACTTGACTTCAGAGTTTTTCCAAAAACTCTCCCCAATGTTCAAAAACAGTGGAGAGCTTTCTACGCAAAGTGTTACTGAGACAACGAATTCTTTAGCAACTTCTTTGGTTTACATGTCTAAATGCAAGATGTTTGAACATCAAGTCATCCTATTTATGTATTATAATTCTCCAATAATATGTCCATATATATAAACTCATATATATTTCATAGCATAATCAAAATTAGCAAATAGTAGATATAGTCCCAGTCGATTTATGTAGCCCTTATTAAGTGCATAGCTTCCTTGAAATGAAATCATTGCTTTTTTCCCCTAGTTATATAAATATTAAAGTAATTTGGACACAGTAATAAAGACAACTAATTGAGTTTCCTTTAGAACCAAAAAGAATATGTGAAAGAATAAAATAACATACAAATAAACAAATTGCCCTAAATGAACCTGTGTCTAAAATCCAAGGATGTGTTCTGTATTGGGGCTCATTCATAGCCACAACTGTGACTTTTGGAAGCCATTTGCTGAGTCCCTTCTCTGTTATCTTTAGGTTCTTTATGCCCTGTCATGCTTTTCCTTTTTTTATGTAATTCCCCCCTCAGAGTGACAGTAGGTCTCCAAGGGCCAGGAAAGCTCGTCTCCTCATTAACCTTCTGTCTCTTTCTCAAAGGTGCTTTTTCATGAGGCAACTGGACTTCCTTGTTTTTTCTTGTCCAGTTGCCTCGTAAAAAAACACCTTTGGGACAACCATGACCTGAATGACTGAGAATATCCATAGACTGAAGGTTGAAGCCCTGCTTTCAACCCTGTTTTGCTGAAACTGTTCTATCCACTCATCTACAGCACAGTGAAAGACAGAACAATTGAAAAATCCAAAAGAAAAATTAATTGCTTTTAATAAGTGTGATCCACCCAAATTTTAGAAGCTGTCCTTCATATACTATTCATCTCTCTCCCTCCCTCCCTCCCTCCCTCTCTCTCCCTCATCTTCCTCCTCCATCTTTTATCAAACTGGCAGCAGTTTGGTTCTTCCCAGATTCCTTCTCTAATGAAAACAGCATCCCTTCTCCTTTACTTTTATATTTATTTATTTGGTCAAATTTAGCTTTTCCTAAAAGATCTTTCTATGATTAATCTATGAAGAAACATCTCAAATCAGTTGCCTGGAAACTTTAAATTACAATTTTACCAAGTCATTCATCAAGCTTTCTCTATAAGCTACATTGTCACCCAAGCACTGGTGTGTTTGCATAATATGAACATGGGGACAATGGATCAAATCTGTGTCTGTTCTTTGTCATTTATATTGTTTTAAATGGCTAAATCTACAATTTTTGGATTAATCTTTTGCATTTTTAAGATGCTGCAATAACAGAGTTACCTTAAATACAACTTTTCGCAAAGTGTGCATTTTCATATTTCATTACCCTCACCAAAAACTGAAACATCCATGAGAAATCCATGAGAAACTGTGCAAGCGATATTGAAAGAAATGTTGCCACAATTTGAGAGTAACTTTAAGCCTTAGTGCCTAGTACTTATTGATAGCCCTACTATCCTGAAAAAATAATATTAAAATATTTAGATTCTGACAAAAGAATGTATTTTCCCAGTCATATCTACCCAACTCACCAGGGCCGGGTGGCACAGAATGCTATGGGTCTTCTTTCCTAATGTGATCCATTTAGTGGGCCCAAGAAAAAGGGCCTCCTCTGTGGTGCCTCCCTCCCTATGGAACATTATTCCCACAGAGATAAGATTCCCCCTCCCTCACTTTGACACTCTTTCACAAGGTCCTGATGACCTGGTTTCTGACCCCAGAGTGATATGGAACCCATCAAGTAGCTATTTGGCCGAATAGATTGTGCGCCACAGCTGATCAACCCACCCCTGTGCACTGTTCTACTTACCCCATGCCTCCTTTTGGCATGTGTAAGTGTGCACGTGCACACACCTCGCATTTGGTGCATAGTGCACACTGCACATGCGCGCATGTGCAGCCAGCGAACCAGTAGTAAACCGGTTCAGATTTCACCACTGCCCAAAGCATATAAAAGTTCTTGATGATCAACAAGTTCTTGTTTGATTTCATTTCTAATCAGAGGTCTAAATCCTATGATCTGTCCTAAGTGATGCAATCTATGTGTTGACTCGAGGAAATCAAAATACAAAACAAATATCTGGAATCAACCCTTGATTGACCAAACTCTTATTGTAGAAGACTGAGCTGAAATGGCATTCTTAGCTTTTTTCTATCTTATTTTTAGACTGTGAAGTATATTGTGTAAATTTGTACTATATAAATATTCTGATGATGTTCTACATATGTTTATTGATATGTTTAGAAGCTCTGGAAATTGCAACACCCTATGAGCAAACAAGCAATACCAGAGCAGCACTTAAAGAGTATCAGCATTGCTTGCAGATAACATGACCCTCCTGACCTAAGACAGTTGATGGGGTCTTTGCTGGTGTACCATACTATGCATTGTGTACCATACCATTGTCTTCTTTTATCTATCTTTTCTTTGGCACTGGATAGAAGAGCAATGGCTGAGATTAACTTTTTCCCCACCAACACCTTCCCCCCCCCCACATATCAGAACATCATTCTATAGAACACAGCTGGGTAAATGCCTTTGAGCTATTGAAGCACAAGTACTGGTCTATCACCTCTGGTCATGGCAGTTGCTAGTAATTATAGTTCCATAAAATCAGTAGGAATATAAATTCTTCAGCACTCATGAAGATATATCTGATCGTCTGCCTCATGCTCACTTGACAACTATCCTTTCACACCCCCTGATTATCGAGAGCCACACTGCATGGCAGTGGACTATTGAACTTGGTGGTTCATGAGCTGAGTAGGACTGACCTAGGAAAGGACAGTTCAACAAATGCTGCATTTAAATAGCGCCTACTCTCTGAAAGTGAATTTATCTGATTCAAATGCCTCTAAACATTGAACTAAGGATCCTCAGGTATTGTAACTTACTGCAATACTAAGTGCTTCAGTTCTGCAATGAAACTCTCCCGATTAGTACAGATGCATTTATCTTGCATAGGGGCTGAAAGTCTTAACTGAGAAAAACTATGCTAATGCCTTCAGGTTTTTCCTGCATGGATTAAAAATATTTTTTATGTTGCTTCAATAAGTGATCTTCCATCTGCATATATTATGCAGAACATTAGCAAATGATGATGAGAACAATAACAAGCAAACAAAATAATAAAAGTGATTTCATTTTGCTTTTCTTTGAAAATTAATTTGAATTATAGTACTGAGTCATTGTTATGGTCTTCACTTGAGAAGATAATGCCACCACTTTGCATAACTCATTTATATTCTACAGTCCAGAAAATGCAATCCAGGCTACTTCACGGTATCTTATTTATCCTACTTCCTCCCAAAAAGTTTAAAGTTTTAATTGATGTCAATTGTAGGGATAAAACTTATGTCCCATTAGAATTGGCTGCTACTTGAATAATGTGAAAATCTTGAATGAGATATTTTCATGTGTACAATTTATGCATGTTTGCTTCCATAATCTTTGACAGTGAGTTTACACATTTAAACTTGCATGAAAGCCAACAGAGTTGCATATATGGAAAATTCTTTAGCGCAGTTCACTACGTAGGTAGAGATGTCTGGTGCTGTTATACTACCCAAGCCCTTATATAAAGTTCTATTTGTATGGATTAGACAACATTAGATTGCCTTAATCAGAATTAAGTTAAAATAATAGTGATACATTGGAGCTAAATTATGTTTGATGAACTTAGTTCCCATTAAAATCAATAGGACAATATTTTAACAGAGAAAAGAAGATTTTTAGCAGGAAACCTTCTCATGGAGCTTATTGCTAAGGACTGCCAGTTTAGATTGGTCATAGTTCTCTATACTTTAAATTATAATTATTTAAATTATTTAAATTTGTTAAAGAATCATCAACATTGTGATTTATTTTGTGAATGTCAAGAAAGGAGATAATTTTACCTTACCGTTAAAATAACATATAATAACATAGTTCTATAAATGATTTACCCATGTTAAGGGAGCTTATATCAGTTGATTTCGGTACATTTCAGTGACATTTGCTATGGGTTGGATAATGGCTGCTACATTTTTAAATACAGCACTATACCATAAAATGGTGAATTTTGGGATAGATTCTAGTTGAAATGTGACTATGCTTACAGCCTTAGTGATTTTTAGTGGTCAGATTTATAAATCAGCATTACTTAACTTGGAACATGGCTCATAATATGATTAATTCATCCATATTTCATATCGGGTTGAAGAATATGTGTGCGTGTGTGAGAGAGAGAGAGAGAGAGGGAGGGAGGGAGAGGGAGAGAGAAAGCAGATCAATAGCAGAGAGAGACAATGTATCAAAGAACATGGATTTTATTTCTTCCTCATCTTGCAAATGGTTATTCTATTGCTGAAGGACATCCAAATATGTATGTTTAGATGAGTTGTGTTAAAGCACTATTATTCATAAACAAGTACAATTTTAAAAAGGGTTCCTTTGATTCAAAAATATTCAAAAGTCAGTTTATTTCTAAGTCAGTCTATTTCTAAAAATATTCAGGATAGAACTAGGAAATCTGAGCCAAGATTTTTCACACTGAAAGTAGATGCTAATTACATTCTACTAATTGCATTTGAGTAGGCATCCAAGGATGATTCATGTTTTATAATTTGGTAAGCTTCCTTTGCCTGACAGAATTTCCCTAGCTTTTTGAAAAGTATTTCAATTGCCACTAGTATTCACAGTTGTTTTGAACATGGTCTGTTATAATTAATCATTGAAGAATGGATTTCAGGCACTGGGGAGGCATTATTCAAATTTCTGCACTGCATCCATGCTAGGGTTCTTTTCAGTCCCAACTCTCTTACTATAGGCTAACGTTTTATGCTTATCTCCCAAGAACAGAGCCAAAACGAGTGATAAATTAGAAAAAGGTATTAGGCACAAACTGGAGAATTTCACTGATCTAAAAATCATATGCAATCCATATTCAATTCATTTAACATGAATCAAAAGGTGTGCATTCAATCACATCTGTGTAGAAATTATGCTCTTTTAAACAAAAGACTTTCTTGAAAGCATTGTAACCAGACATAAATGGGAAGCTATATTGCAAGAGGATTTCTTTACCTTCTTCTCTAAGCAAGAACTTCCTGAAATCTCCCAAGTTTGATAGCCCATGAGATCGCATTGCACTCATGTCAGAAGCACTGAGCTGCTATTGGGTTGAGAGGATTAGCCTGTTCACCATTGCCTGTTGGAAGCTCCTTTCATGGTCCTGGCAGGAGCTGGAGCAAAGGACGAGAGCTCACCCTACTCCACAGCAGCACTTGGGTCTCAATCATGAATTCTAATCTCCAGCTCAGTGTTCTAACCACAAAAGTCACTGTGCTTCTAGCTCATGAGATGAAAACTAAAGATAGGAATCAGCTAGCGTATATTATAGACAACATGTGACTGCATATATTTCATATCTCTTACATAATGTACTTAATGCTGCTAATTCTTTCATCATATACTTAGGCACTTACAAGATACTGATCAAGATATATTAAAAATCTTCCACCAACACTTGCAATATATACTTTAAAAGTGGTGTAGTTTTTGTTAAACCAAAAGCCATGGATTGCTTCACCATTCATACTGCATATTAAGGTCAGATGATATTTTGAAGTCTGTCCCGCCTCCACAAGTTTCTGATTCTTTGATATCTAAAGAATTTCGTCTAAAGAAGAAATTCCACTGATTCTAGCATGTACATGTGAAAATAGATACAATTTGATTATTGATGCTTTATTTATTAAAGCATGAGGACCAGAGGTGGGTTTCAGCAGGTTCTGACCAGTTCTGGAGAACCGGTAGCAGAAATGTTAAGTAGTTCGGAGAACCAGTAAGGACCACCTCTGACTGGGCCTGCCCCCATCTATTCTCTGCCTCCAGAGTCCCAGCTGATTGGGAGGAAATGAGGATTTTGCAGTAACCTTCTCCTGGAGTGGGGTGGGAATGGAGATTTTACAGTATCCTTCCCCTGCCCCACCCACCAAGCCAGACCACGCCCACCAAGCCACACCAACAGAACCGGTAGTAAAAAAAAAATTGAATCCCACCACTGATGAGGACATTTAGGTATTTTCTGCTTATGTATTGGAGAGCAGCTGGGCCATTTTGTTTCCAGAAATCCCTATATATCATTTACCATTTTCCTAGTCTGTAGCTTGAGTGAATTAAAGAAATGTATATTCTTGTTAGGTCCTGACCTTAACTTTTTGACTCTGTTGAGACTCACTTAAATTTAAAACACTTTATGTTCTACTGACTAGCCATCAAGGCAAGGTACAGTTCTGCCCTAAAATGCCTATATATATATATAATTTATAAGTCAGTTTATCAGTACAGTTTCCTCTCGGCTCATAGTTGAATGGGAGAGCACAGAACTGAATTTGAGAATTTTTTATTTTAATTCCTGCAGGTAATAAAAATTACTTTTAGACATGGTTTGGCAAGAAAAATAAAAGAGATTTTTAACCAATAGGAATTGTTAAATGGTTTCATGTTTCATTCAGTGGGACTAGGAAGTATGTTAAAACTATATTTTATTTTCAGAGATGGTATTTTTTACATCTGTCCTACAATGTCTTTCTGAAAAATTCAGAACCTTAAAAAAAAAAAAGACAAATGGTTATAAATAATTTCTTGTTAAGCTATGTCTCCTACACATTATTGTGGACTACTAAAACATCATTTAATGTTAAAATCTTGATTAATATACAATGGTAGGATTAGACTTCAAAGAACAAGAGAAAGATAGGAAGCTCTTAGTAACATCTGTAAATACCAGCTCTTGATCCATCAATTTTAGCTAATTAATGTTCCCCATGATAACTTTCTAAATCAGAAGCTAATACGATTGTTTTAATGATATGGCAAACAGACCAGGAGTGAAATACTCCTGGATCGGACCAGATCGCCTGATCCAGTAGCGATTTTTCCCTGTGGTTCAGCGATCTAGTAGCGATTGCCACCCGGGTGTCATTACTTCCTGGTTTTAACCAGAAGGTTTTACTCATGCGCAGAAGGTTTTGTGCATGCACAGAAGGTGTGCACGCACATGTAATGCACACGTACATGCGTAAAGCGAATGTGACACATGCAGCATGTGTGCTTCCGAACCGGTAAGGAAGATAAGTAGATTTCACCCCTGAAACAGACCCTCTTACTTTTTCACAGTACCTCTCTTCTTGTTATTTGGGTGGGAACGGTATAATAGAGAAACTAAAACAATGTTGTAGATGTTTTCTTTCTCCAAAAAGAATATGGGGATTATGAAACTGCAGTAAATAAACCTTGAGATTTTCTATTTTCTATTTCTATCTTTAGCATCTGTTCCTTATGCATACCCCAAAGCATGATGGGATATCTTAAAAACCACTGCCATCCTTTTCTTAGAAATATGTTTCTTCACTATTTCAGTAGATTAATGGACATTCATACAAGTTAAAGATGCTTAGGAATAAATAAGGTAATGAAATTAAGAAGAGGAAAGGAAAATAAAGTTAGAGTTTCTTGAAATAAATTTAATATATATGGCTGAGAACCTTGCAAATGAGACATTATGATTCTATTCTTGGTATGGTTGATATTATTTCTTTTTTTGTGGGGAAATGGAAATATAGTGGAGACATTCATTCAAAGTTTCAGAACCTTCATGCTCTGTCTGTCCATCCTCCTATTCACAATGATATACAACAGTGGTGGGTTTCAAAAAAATTTACTACCGGTTCTGTGGGTGTGGCTTGGTGGGCGTGGCATGTATTGGTGGGTGTGGCATGTATTGGTGGGTGTGGCATGGGAAGATACTGTAAAATCTCCATTCCCACCCCACTCCAGGGGAAGGATACTGTAAAATCTCCATTTCCTCCCCAATATAGGGGAAGATTACTGCAAAATCCCCATTTCTCCTGATCAGCTGGGACTTGGGAGGCAGAGAATAGATGGAGGCGGGGCCAGCCAGAATTTTTACTACTGGTTTTCCGAACTACTCAAAATTTCCACTACCGGTTCTCCAGAACTGGTCAGAACCTGCTGAAACCCACCTCTGATATATCAACAGTGTAGCTTTCTTATTAGACTTCAGTTGTCAATTTTGTGTATATTGTTTTTCTGCTTTCCTCTGAGAAAGTATGAGCATGATTTCCATTTTAATAAAAAAAAAAGTTCCAATTAGATAATAGCACAGCTTTGAACTTCATCTCAACCATTCTCTTGGGGCATCTCAATTATTACTGAGATAAGCAGCTATTGCTAAATATTCCAGACTATTAACTTTTGGCTTAACTATTGTCTGCCTGTAATGCCATTCATCTTTAGAATAAGCAGGACAATATGTTTCTGCTTGGAAGAAGCTGCAACATGAATAACGGGAAGAAAACAATCTCCAGAAGAGATTGTTGCTAAAAGTCTTCAGGTACAATAGCTAACATCTCAAATTAAAAGTATGCCTTAGAAGTTGAAAGTTCTGCTAGCAAGAGGGAGAATTATCCCCATGGGTAGATCAGAGGGGTAAACTGATAGAAGCAGCATTAAGTCATTGCATTGCAAGTTCCACTCTGGATATAAAGATGTAAAGACATCCATAGAAATTGTATAATATAAATACTATAATAATAATATATTAATAAATAGTAACAATTCACCAGCAGTCAAACTGTTCTGTGTCCTGTGACAATACCTTTAAGATCATCCACATCTGCCTATCCCAGCTCCTTGGGAAGAACTTGATAGGTAGATGGGAAGGCCAAATCCAGTCTGAACATCTGGCTAACTATGCGACGAACCATAAAAATAGTTAACAAAATATGAGTGCAGCTTCGTAAGAGCTGATTAAAGCAAAAGTTATCAGTAAAGAATAAATCAAATCCAGTTCCCAAATGTATCAAGTTCATGTTTCAGCTCTTTGCTTCAGCAGGAAGAATAACATTTGTGTTTTGGTGGTCACTCAAGTAAATGAGATCTAGAGCTTGATGTGGATCTATTCCAGCTGTGCCTTGATGATGAATCTGAGGAAAAGCTGTTTCTTCAAAATCAAAAAGACAATCATATCATATCATTTTCTTACAAATGAACTTCAATGTCACCTTCACAGTTTACAGTATGAAGATGGCCATCCTAACTAATTACATTTCTTTATAATATAACATACTTCCAGGACACTGGCCTGTTACCACTTCTTCACCTGTAAACTTTCTCTTGGGAGTTTTTCAATCAGTTCTGATAGTTGCTAGGCTCCCCACATAGTTGAGTACAGAGTTTTCTGTGTGTAGAAAGTACAGAGGATGAACTCAACAGAGAAAAGGAAGATCTGTTACCAAGGCAATGAGCAGATAAACATTGCTTAAGTCCAGACAAGGGGTTGACATACCTCTGTTTATTTCTAACCATCACTCTACCATTCCAGTGTTCATGCAAAAAAAAATGGTTAATTTACCTACCCATTCAAGAATATCAATTCCATATTTGTTCCATAGCCATTAAATATTTAGCTATGTGCATACCAAAAGATATAGCTCAGTAACATGTCACACAAATAAAATATATAAAGAGGTTTCTTCAGTTATGTATAAAAGGAAGTCTAATGAAAAAAAACAACAACACCCAATCCTTTTCCCATGCTTAATTGACTTCAAGGGGAATCTAATATTAAAAATTGGGAAAATGATCACGATATGGAAAAATTGGATGAAAGTGGGAATATTGACTTGGACTAACTGATAGATGATTAAAATGAATTTTTAATCTAGGCCTCATTAAGAGATACATTATTATGTATTTGATGTAACCCAAGGCTGATATTATAGCTACAACATTTGTTAACAAATGCTGAATAATGTGGCTATTTTGGAAGAGTGAAATAAAACAATCGATTAGATAAATAAATATCTGTATCTGTGAAGCCCATACTGGTAATGTCCAGGTCCATTGCCTACAGCAATGTACTAATGTAGAACTGCCTTCTATTTACTCTGAATCTGGTAGAAAGCATAGTAGTATCCAAAATAGTCTTAAGAAGAAGGAGAAATATAAAATTAAACCTATCTTTCAAATATTGAATTGACTGTTAATTTTTTCCAGGCAAAATACAAAAGTCATTAACTTTATAATCAACATGGCTTATTTAAGAGGGATCTTACTTCTTTCTGAACCCCCACCCCTACTAAGTAAGGACATTCTGTCTATTTGTTGCAAGCTTTTTTGGCTGTAAATTCGGACTGAGTTTTCTCTGTCACTAGGCTGCCTCTTGGAATGCACTCTCTCTGGAATCGAGAGGGCCTGACATCATTATTAGCTTGTTAAAAGGCCCTTAAAACACTTTCATACTGTTTAACTGCTGATTTGAACTGTTAACTTTAATTATTAATTCAACTTATATTAATTGTTTGTCCTAATTGCTTTTTAACTGCTGTTAACATTTGATTTTAGTTTGATTTTTCTTGTTTGTTTTTAATTGTTAATGACTGAGAGATTTTGGTCATTAATGATATAACAATTTAATCCACTGAGTAGATAACTTGTGAAATTCATTAAAATTATGCAAGGTGATGATCACCTACTTGGAAAAATTTAAAAGGGGATTGAAAGAATTCAGGAAAGTCAGACCTATTAAGGACTGCTCATTTTGAAAAATCAGTACTAGTTACCTCAGGTTTAAGGGTGGCAAACAGGGGTGAAATCTACTTACCTTTCCTACTGGTTTGAAAGTGTGCGGTGCACACACACACTCACTCTGCTTGTTACATGCAATTTTGGACCCTCTGCATATGTGCAGAAGGTAAAAAACAGATTACTTTCTGGTTAAAACCAAGAAGTAACAACATCCGAGTGGGTGGGCGGAGCCTTGCGCTGCTGCTGCTACCAGTTCTCCAAACCACCCGCCACCGCCGCAGCTACCAATTCACCTGAACTGGTGCGAACCGGTACCATTTCACCCCTGGTGGCAAGCAATCTGTGTTGAAGACCAACTGCAGGGGAAGGAGTTATCCCATCTGCTGTTTATATCTGTTTAACCACCATGAGAATATACGTTGGAATAATCATGGATTTTAGCTAACCTCATGCTGTTATGAAAAGCAGTGAACAGAGAACACAATCTGAGGAAGAGAATTGATGGCTGAAGGGCTGATACTTTCCATACAGAAATATTTTTCCCTTTGTGATTTTTTTTTTTTACTTTATACAATACATGTTGAGATGACTATCTCCAGCTTAAAAACCAAATGTAAACCATAGTTTCTAATGCAATTTTGAATTCATAATCCTTTCAGATAATCATCCAACATGCCAATTCAATTTCTAATTCGTTAGAATTTATTTTCTTTATCACTTATTGTTTAAAGCTGCAATATGCTGACTTTGGTGAAAAAAAATGATGTCCTATTCTAACTCGGGCTTCTGCATTTTATCATAAAGAAATATCTGATATACAGCATGTAACATTTTTTGTTATCTATCCATAAAGATAAATGGGTTTAGCCTACCATTAATGAATACAGTAATGCTCACTAATAATTTTCTCTCTTTTAAAACTAAATTTACAATCCAGAATGAACAGAAGAAAAATATGTTTGCCTGTTGCCTAAATGTTTGAACACATAGCAGACTGTAGAAAATTATGGGCTTATTTTCTCATCTCCATTTCTGAATGTGGGATTTACAATCCATGTCAAAAATATAGTAGTGAAGTTTACAAAGTAGGAAGAAGAATTGTTCTAACCAGAAGGTTCATTTTATGAGACATTTAGTAGCATCCTTTTATTATCAAAGAGGTGGTTTATGAAAAGGATGCTGATTCAACAGAATTGTCTTCTGAAGTATTATTTTGACTGTGTGCATTTTCCTCCATTTCTTCCAATTCAGACAACTCAGGCAAAATATGTCCTTGTCTTTTTCCTTCTGTTTCAGTGCACTTGCTTTTCTGCATGTTATTTTTTTTTCTGCTTAAAAATATCCAAAAGATGTTCTGCCACAAGTACATCAGCACATGTAATATTAATAGGACAAAGTACTAGGAAAGGTCTGTTCTGTACCAATAGCTTTTCTAGTTCTCCCTTATATGCCACATTTAAATATTTTAATACCTTTTTACTAGTCTCATATTTGAACACATGTCAAAAACATCTTTTGCCATCTATTATCTCTAAAGAAGTAAGACATTTTCTATGCTTCTTTTCTTGTCTTCAAAAACCCAGTTCTTATTTGGATAAAGAAAAATACAGCTGGTTCCATTATATACAGTTTCACATATCTGCAGTTGATAAATACAAATCAGACCGTTTATCTGTGGTAAAGAATTTGACATGAGTGAGACTTTGGTACATGGTTTTGTTTGCAGGGAGATTTTTGAAGGGTTAGTTATTTAAATTTATGTGTTTTATACATAAGCAAAATGATGGATGACTATTTGCAAGCACACAGACATACAATACCACCACTGAACCATATCTTTCAAAGATTATGTGGCACTGGGGAACTACCAGAGGACTGGAAAAGAAGCTGGTATGATTCCTATCTTCAAAAATGGGGGAAAATGGATCCGGGAAACTACAGCCTGACATCAATACATGTGCAGATGCTGGAAAAGATAATCAAGCAACAGATCTGTAAACATCTAGAAGCAAGCAAAGTTATAACCAGAAGACAACATGAGTTTGGCAAAAAACAGCTCATGCCAAACAAAATTTATTTCATTCTTTGACAATGTGATTAAATTAATGGACCAGTAAAGTGCTGTGGACATACTACCCTTGGTCTTCAGTTAGGCATTTCACAAAATAGACCACAACCAACTTCTTGGTAAGATAGAAAATGTGGGATAGATAGTATCACCATCAGATGGATTCATAACTGGCTAACAAAATGCACTCAGTGTGTAGTCCTACATCTGCATGAAAGAAAGTATGCAGTGGGGTATCCCAAGGTTCTGTCTTAGGACCAATACCCTTCAACATCTGTATAAATGATTTATATCCCCTCACTAAATTATTTAAATGAGGGGATAGAAGAGGAACTCATCAAATTTTCAGATGACACCGAACTGGCAGGCATTACCAGCACACAAGAAGATAGGTTTAAGATCCAGAGGATCTTGACAGACTTGAACACTTGGCTCTATCTATAGTAAAGTTTTATGCTTAGGCATGAAAAACCAAATGCACAGGTATAGAATAGGCAGTAGATTGGTGGTACCTGGCTCAATAGCAGTAACTGTGAGAGGGATTGTCCTAGTGGAAAATCACTTAAATATCAGATAGCATATTTGAGGGGCTGCCACAAAGAAGAGGGGTCAAACTCCAGTGCTCCATAACTGGAGATTTTAAAGAAGAAATTGGACAGCTATTCATCTGAAATGGTATAGGCTTTCTTGCTTGAGCAGGGGGTTGGACTAGAAGACCTCTAAGGTCCTTTCCAATTCTGATATTCTGTGTGCATATGTGTGTGTGTGTGTGTGTTTGTGTGTATATATGCACACAAACACATATACATACATGTACACACACAGGTGCACACACACACACACACACACACACACACACACACGCATAAACACAAAATTATTTTTCTCACAATCTGCAATTTTGTTCCCCATGATTGGCAAGCTGGAATGGAACTCCTACCAATAATCCATGCCACCCACATGTCTCAGTCATATCAAATCAGTTTCTCATATTGATTTGCTTGGTAGAAATACAAGCACATTATTAAAAGTCCACTGAAATCACTGGGATTCATGCAAACTAACCTTTCTGGAATGTGCTAATTTTTAAAACAGAAATTATGGAATCCATACTGCTGGTCTCTGTTGTGAATGTATTATGTAAGGATATTCTGAAATGAATGGAAATAGAAGCAGTCTAATGGGAGGCACCTAATAAGCAATGCATTCCGGACAAGGTCAGCTGGATGATACAGCCTGTGGCCCCTTCTAGCCTAGGCTCGCTATCCAGTGTGCAGCCACTACCAGTTTACCCATTCTCTCTAGAACTGTCCATGGGATGCCCTAGCCCTGCCTCCCATTAGACTGCACTCACTAGCTGGCCTGCAGCCTCCATTGGTTCACCTACACTCTGTAGACCTACCCTTAGCATCCCCACTCCTCTAGAACCCATTGTATTGCCCAAACTGCCCACTGACTGCCTGTGGCCATTTCCCGCTATTCTATGCTACCAAGCCCTGCCCACTGTCCTCACTGGCCTGCCTGCACTCCCTAGCACCTGCTCATGCCATCACCCTGTGGCATCTGTACCACTGAACCACCTACACACCATACCTGAGACTCTGGCCTTTTCCCACTTAATGACCCACATGATCTGAGGTTACATGGCAACCAAGACTCCTGGGATTGCCATCACCAAGCAATGCACTGACATGTTATAGCAGTTTATGACTGCATCGCTTAATGGCAACAATTCCAATTCCCAATTGTCATCAGACCCCAAGGAGTACCCCCTATCATAATTTATTAAAAGCCAAATAGTGTAAAATTATATTTATTGTTTTTCAAAACAGCAATAAAAAGTCTTTTTTCCCCCTTCGGGAAAGAGTGTCATTGTCAAGGTGCTACAGCTATAAAGGCCTAGTCTTATTTTGTCCTGTGTGGCTAATGGATTTATGTGTCTCAATAGGCCATTAGGTCATATTAACTGGACCTCCAAAGATAATCATAAATCAGCCAGAGCAACTGTTCACAATCACAATATGGAAAGGAAACAATATCCCTGGAGTGATCCAACTTTGAAGCACTTTCTCACCACCCATTCCCCATTGTCCAATCCAAATCTGAATGTTTATTTTTTTAAGGGTGATTATTGCACTCGGTATTAATGAATCCAGATGAACTGGACATACAGTTTATATGTTTCTAATCAAATGTTGGCTTTCTTCATGAAGCCTCTCCATGACAAATAACAATAAAAAAAAATTTCTAAAAAGAAATGGTTCCAATAGAAGCTTGTGAAGGGAAATGAAACTCACAGTGATGACTGTGAATGCTTGTCTGCCATTTCCTTTTGACGCAAGTTAAATTTAAATGAAGAGTTCCCACTTTTTTTCTGGTCTTAGTCAAGTAGCATATGGGTGGTTGAACTCTTAAAAGTTTTGAGTAGGGCCAGAACAAAAGCTGCTTTTGATTTCATGCTAATTTTAATTGAAGTACAATTTAATTGAAGTACAATCCAGTTAGGTTTTGAGTATCTTTTCTTTCCTGTCACATTAAAAATTACAATGTTTACAAATTCTGACATTTTGAATTGTGCATTTCAGTTTTCAGTTATAAAAGTGTGCAAAATTGACCCAAGACTTTTTCAGAAAATGTGGTGGCCTATCATGAAGATGCAATGTTAGTCCTAATCCCCACTTAATTCCATTAAACTGTTCCTCAAGTTCACCTTTTCAGATTCATCAAGGGGGCATATTTGGGACACTCTTATAATAGTAGTAACAATACATTTTTTAAACATGCAAAAGAAGACTAAGCACTTGAATAAGTAAATTAAAAACATGTGTTTGCTAAATTCTAAATTTAAGATTTAGAATGGGAAATGCATCTATTCCTATGATACATGTTGAGGATGGTTGAAGATTTGATATCCTCAGACAACAACTCAAGCATGAGCAGCAAGGTGGTTAGTGTTGAAGATGCTTACCTCCCATTTGGAAGGTTGACAGTTCAATCCTGGGTAGTGGCAGATGTTTCTGTCTCAGGACACAAAGAGAAAATATCTGCTGCAAACTCCATATAGGTGGCAGGAAAGGCATCTGGCCAGTAAATGCTCAGCTCCATTCAGTCACCCAAATTGTACCCTAAATTAAGCGATTACAGGGTTATAAAAAGAAGAGAAAGACAACAATGCAAATAAAATACCTGTCCTGTGTAGTGTGCCTGCTGTGCTTCATTTGTTTTATTATTTTATATACACATGACACCATTCCTACTGACTACTGTGCATTATGGTGGGTATAGTCTATCTCTCTGGTCACTAGTTGGAACCACAGGCATTTTATTCTGGGTACTGGAATGTTTACTCCTCCTGGTTCATATCCCATGGTGGACCACTGAATCATTAAAGCTTAAATTCATTTGGTTTGTTTCTATAGATTCATTGTAAAAAAAAATGGTGAAAAATTGGATTTGTTTTTTTTTTAAAGATTCATCAGTCCCTAAGATCAACAGCATCTGTAGGCATTTGGATTACCACCTCAGTTTCATACAAATGGAAATAGCACATTTCTTTCAAGAATTGAGTGGAAAATTGTTTTGTATCATGAAAACAGAAAGAAAGAAAGAAAGAAAGAAAGAAAGAAAGAAAGAAAGAAAGAAAGAAAGAAAGAAAGAAAGAGGGAGGGAGGGAGGGAGGGAGGGAGGGAGGGGAAGGGAAGGGAAGGGAAGGGAAGGGAAGGAAAGGGAAGGAAGGAAGGAAGGAAGGAAGGAAGGAAGGAAGGAAGGAAGGAAGGAAGGAAGGAAGGAGAAAAAAATTACAAGACCCCCCTAGGTGCTGAGTAATCTAACCAATCCCCTCCTATCAGGTTCTGAAATGCAAAGCCAAAGGTCTAATAATGAAGTAATGTGTGCTTGTAAAAAGAATGATGAAAAGCCTTTTCTTCATTATAGCATTTTTCATTATAACTTCTGGACATGTTAGGGAAATGTTAAAGCTGGAAGCTGGTAGAGCTGTTTAAAATAATTAAGAAAGCCGATGTCAGTAGGTTGAATGGGTGTGAGGAGAGGTCAACCCATGACCCTGTATTTCTAAATAGACATAAAAGTAATTGGTACCCTGGATCTTTAATGCTATTTTCCATTCTGATATGCAAACAAAATACTTAGATCTTGTGAAGGCTTCTCATTAACACACAAGGAATAACTTGTTTGCTTTTGAAATAGCTGAAATTAACTTAATTAATGATATCACAGGATTGGAAGAATCTTACCATCAGCAGGTGCCTGGAAGTAGAATATTTTAAAAACTATACCATAAGAACTTAAGAAGCATGTCAACTTTAATTCTCACTTCAGCCACCTACTGTGTCACTTCAAAGCTTCTTATATTTTACTTACGAATATTTCAGGTTACCTCTCTACCTAGTGGGTATAATTAGAGTATAGCATTTTGTTTTTACAAAATATAGTAATCAGAAATGCTGGAGACTAAGAGAACCTAGGGTTTGAGTGTCACCTTTCTTGATCACTTAAATACTTTAAACTGAATGAAAAACATATACAGAGCAGTTATTTTTGAATAGATATCTGATTGAAAAGTTTTATCAATCTTATAATACTTTTAAATTAGCAATAGAGCTATATTGCTGGTTTGAGTTTGTGACTGATTTGTCAAGTGGAACAGTGTCGCTTTTATTCCTTGAGGGATTTTTTTTTTCTTTTCATGCTAAATAAACTGAAAGTTTATTCAAAAACACATGGTAATCTAGAGATCATTGTATTTTTAATGTATCTTAATGTCACTTACGTTCTTTAATAAACCTTACATTGAAGAATGTTGATTTGTAGTGGTATTTATCTTGTGTGAAACTTAAAAATTGAGTCCTTGATCAATGTATAAACTAGGGCCAACATGATACATTTAAGAGAATAAAGGGAAAGTTCACATGAGGAAGATATCCACTTTAGTCTAGTGTAGAGGTCTTCAAGCTATGTGGTTGGAGAATTCTGGGAGTTGAAGTCCACAAGTCTTAAAGCTGCCAAGTTTGAAGACCTCTGGTCTAGTGGTTAACAGAACCAGGCTAGAAAGTGGAAAACTGAGTTCAGTCCTGCCTTAGGCATGAAGCTGGCTGGGTAACCTTAGACCATAACTCACTTTCAAGCTTTAGAAAGAAACCAGAAAACCAGAAAGAAGCTGGCAATGGCAAATCACTTCTGAAAACCTACCAAGAAAACTGCTGAAATTAGTTCAAGCAGTCACCAGGAGTCCAGAATGACTTGAAGGCACAAAACAGAAAAATATATAAAGAAAGAAGATATGAAAGCCAAATGCAATAGAGTGGAAAATTATGCCACAGCATGCCATGTAACAAAAGTGTATGGAATTGCACTACTGGGAAGTATGAAAATGAATGTTTGATGGAATGGAAGTCCTCAAGTTACAACCACAATTGATCCCAAAATTTATGTTGCTAAGTGAAACATTTGTTAAATGGATTTTGCCCCATTTTACGACTTTTCTTGCTACAGCTGATAAGTGAATCATTGCATTTGTTCAGTTAGTAACACAGTTGTTAAGTGAATCTGGATTCGCCATTGACTTTGCTTGTAAGAAGGTCGCAAAGGCAGATCACATGACCCAAGGACACTGCAACCATCATAAATATGAACCAGTGGTGAAATCCATTTTTTTTACTACCGGTTCTGTGAGCATGGGTTGGTTGGTTTGGTGGGCCTGGCAGAAGGATACTGCAAAATATCCATTCCTATCCCACACAAGGGGAGGGATATTGCAAAATCTCAATTCCCACCCCACTCTGAGGCCAGCCACAGGTGGCATTTGCCGGTTCTCCGAACTACTCAAAATTTGCGCTACCGGTTCTCTGAACTGCTCAAAATGTCTGCTACCAGTTCTCCAGAACTGTCAGAACCTGCTGGATTTCACCCCTGATATGAACCCGTTGCTAAGCATCTGAATTTTGATCATGTGACCATGGGGATGCTGCAGCAGTTGTAAGTGTGAAAATGGTCATAAGTCACTTTTTTCAATGCCATTGTAATTTCAAATGGTCTCTAAATGAGCTGTTGTAAGTCAAGGAGTACCTGCATAAAAGGCTGTGAATGAAGGGAAAATACATATAAAAATATGAGGAAGAAAGAAACTTATTGTATATAGTATAGAATATAGTCAAAATACTTTTCTCCTGACCAAGCTATATGTTGTCATCCAGTCCTTAAGTCAACAGAAAAAATATACTGCTTAATTGTGCTACCCAATAGCTAAACACTTTTCTGCCTCCATAGGGAGGCCAGTGAATGGTGCTACTCTGATAGATTTAATGTAGGGCAAGTTAAAGTGATTGGTGTTGTCAATTTTTATAGTATTTGGATACTATAACCCATCCAGAATCTTCTGGAGTGAGCAGCTATGATAAATTTAATAAAATACTAATTTCTTTAGCTTATTATTTCTTACCTAGTTTCTACAAAATGTTGCTTACCACCAGTGGTGGAATGCTGCTGGTTTAACAACCGGTTCGATAAGTGCGCACTTCGCACATGCATGCACAGCACTGAAAATGGAGCATTTAGAAGCTCAGCTGCTTACCTTCCAAGTAAGCAACAGTAAGTAGAATAGCGGGGTGGGAATCAGCTGTGCCACGCAATTGAGATGAGCTACAAAGCAGGAAATAAAGGACAGGATAGAGCAGGGATGGGTAGGCAGGACCAACTGATCGTTGGTGCTACCAATTCACCCAAAGCAGTCCGAACCGGCTGAATTCCATCTCTGCTTACCACTAATGGGGTTAACATAATATTTGGGTTGGTAAGTTAGTTGCCTTAAATTTCACCAAATTGGAAAAGTAGATATAAATAAAATCAAACGAATAAATAAAACCTATACATACACCTATTTAAGTAATTTACAAGAGTTATTTTTGTTTCTGTGGTAGAATATGATCTGGATTCCTGGGAAGGAGGGGCTACATTTCAGAGGACCAAGAGACAGTGAGGTTTAAGTACTTTGGTTGGGAGAAAAAGGTTTAAGGCAGCCTCTCCCTAGAACCGGTAAGAGTATATCTTTAATAATATAAATAGTTGCTTTAGTTTGGCAAGATTCTATCTATAGGTAAGAAACAACAAAAAAAATTATATCTATAGATGTGGAACAGCAAAGGAAACTTGGGTGCCTTTCTTGGTTTGGGTGGATGGACATTTTTCATATATCACCCCTGTTACTCTAACTTTGGAAAGGTTGACTAAGACTTTCTGAAATCTTGTGATTTAATATCATCTATATTGCCCCATTTATAATTGTTCCATTAATTGCCCGCATGTGTTGATGATCTCAAGCATTCAAAAGGGCAGGCAATAGCTCCATTTGCAGAAGTTTTACTCTGAAAGATTTCCCATTGGCAGAGGTTGAATCACATCAAAACTTTCAAGACACTATTGCTAAGATGATGGTGCATGACAGGAGGCAAAAAAAAAAAAGATTAAAGGTTGTAAATCTGGGGAAAGTAACTTTTTCGTAAGTGGAAAAGGTGGTCCATTCAACAAGATCTTCCATTAACGAATATATATTATGCTCTCATGTTAGAAAATACAGCAGATACAGTATCACGTCATGGGCAGCAAGAGTCTGTTTACTTTTCTCCATTGTGTTCTCCCTCAGAGGTAGAACCTGTTCTAGTCCTGGTTGTATTCCTTAGCACTGAAAACAATGCACCAAGAAGGTTTGGGGTTGTACTTTTGTTAGTAAATGACTGTATATATAATATGAAGGAACTTAGTTTTATAACCAAGCAAGTTTTTAAAAGTATAGGCTGCACATCTGACTTAAATCTCTGACTGGCATTTATTAAGTTTTTCCATGTTCTTTTTATTCTTACTCAGAGAGCACAAATCTATTTCAGTAATCTCTTATTCCTGCAAAGATGAATCTGAAAGATCCTTTGCTCAACAGGAAGCCACTTACCTAATATTATCACCATTTTTCTTCTGCTGAAGTTACTGTGATTTGCTGGTACTTTTCCCAGCTGAGAACATACTGCCCATCATCTTACACAATTTCAAAGCTTAAAGTTACAATGGATCATTTTAATGCTCTTGCTTGGTCTTAGGTTGTAAATTGTTACAATGCACCCTGCTCTGTTTATGGCACACTGATGAGGGGATGCAATTATATGAAGACAGTCCATTCCCTACAGAATATTTAAACTACCTTGCACTGATTTTCTGTCTTGGAAAGTTTCATCACTTCTATTCATGAACTTAAATGCCTCCTAATCTAAAAGTCTGAAAGGACATAAATAAATTTGCCTGTCCCTTTTTATAAAAGACTACTGAGTAGTTCTCATTTTACTTTTTGAAATATACATTAAAGGAAATATACCGGATGGATGGATGGATGGATGGATGGGTGGATGGATGGATGGATAGATGATGGATAGATAGATTAGATAGATAGATAGATAGATAGATAGATAGATAGATAGATAGATAGATGGATGGATGGATGGATGGATGGATGGATGGATGGATGGATGGATGGATGGATGGATGGATTTGGACACATAAACTTAGGGTGACTAGCAACAATTTAAATGTATGGCTTATGTTTTACAAAGTTCACTAAATATATCAGTGTCCATAAAAATGGATATGAGGGAGAGTACACAAACTGAAGCTAAATGAAAATGGTCCCGCATTGCAGTTAGACAGAGCAAGGAAGTCATTTTGAGCAGTAGACTTTGTGTTTTGTAAAATAGAAGGAAATGATTACTTATTTAATGTATTAGTATTATACATACTGTATATTGACAAGGATTGGGAAAAGTACTTATGAGATTTTTTGCCAGCTGATTTTTAAATGATTTCTGTAGAAAAATGAGATCAGTAGTCTAATAATCTTATTTGTTTAAATTTTCTGTTTTTTCAAATTGCCTACAAAGTATTGGGTAACTGAAAGATAATCTTTATGTTTTGACACGTGCAATTGTGCATTTTCCCCTGTATCTGTCATTTTCTGTTCCTTTGTTTTCTCCAGATTAATATCCATGTTTAAATTATGGATTTCAGTCAAGAACAGTGGATGTTAACAGATTTCATATAGACTGTTGCAAGAGAGTTGACATTGATAGATTCACCATTTTGTTCTTTTTTTTAAAAAAAGTGTCTTTCGTACCCCAATTTACAGTATGCTGTATACAGTAATCCTGTTTTGTTTTTCTAAAATAGTATATTCACCTGGTGTACACCTTGAAAATCTACTTTGCTTAGAGTAAATGGATGTCCCCTGCAAACACTCAGGGTTACAAGTTCAGTATTTTGCTACTTCCCCTTTTGGCTTCCTTATACCATATATAAGAGCATCCACAGAGTGTCATACTAAGCTTCATCAAAAGAGTTGATATTAACAAACCTCTTCACCCAGTCGGCTTAGAAGAAGCATGAAGTATGACATTCAGTACAAAATATGCATTGTAACAAAGTGCAAAACAGAAAGCATAGCTCTGAGGCAATCATACTGACGATAGATTCCCCTTAATAAAAGAAAAAGAGCCCATCCAATATAGAAAGCACCTCCTTGTAAGTATATGAATATAGTCATATACTTATGACTATATAGACCACCCCAACGATGCCCTTGATGTGATGTCCCGCTGCCTGGAGGCCGTGCGGGCCTGGATGGGGAGGAACAGGCTCAGACTCAACCCCTCCAAGACCGAGTGGCTGTGGCTTCCGGCGCCCCGATATGGTCAGCAGGTGCCATCGCTGACTATTGGGGGTGAATCTTTGCCCCCCACAGAGAGGGCTCGCAATCTGGGTGTCCTCCTGGATGCACGGCTGTCTTTAGAAGAGCATATGACGGCCGTGGCCAGGGGGGCCTTTTATCAGGTTCGCCTGATTCGCCAGTTGCAGCCCTTTCTGGATCGGGACGCCTTGCACACGGTCACTCACGCCCTTGTCACCTCCCGGTTGGACTATTGTAATGCTCTCTACATGGGGCTCCCCTTGAAGAGCACTCGGAGGCTCCAACTGGTCCAGAATGCGGCCGCGCGGGTGGTTATGGGTGCAACCCGTTGTGCCCATGTGACACCCCTCCTGCGCGAGCTGCACTGGCTCCCAGTGGTCTTCCGGGTGCGATTCAAGGTGTTGGTTACCACCTTTAAAGCGCTCCGTGGCATAGGACCCGGGTACCTTCGAGACCGACTTCTGCCACCAATAGCCTCCCACCGACCAGTTCGCTCCCACAGAGAGGGTCTCCTCCGGGTGCCATCAGCCAAGTTATGTCGGCTGGCGACACCCAGGGGGAGGGCCTTCTCTGTGGGAGCTCCAGCCCTGTGGAATGAATTGCCCCCCGAAATACGAAAGATTTCCGACCTCCGGGTGTTTCGCTGCGCTCTGAAGACCCTGTTGTTCCGCCAGGCAGGGCTATTAACATAATGTTTTAAATTGGGGTATTTTAAATTTCTGGGATTTTAATTGGAGCCTAATTATTTAATGATTTTAAATTTTAATTGTTGTCGTGTTTTTTGTGTTTTTAAATAGGCTGTACACCGCCCTGAGTCCTTCGGGAGAAGGGCGGTATAGAAATAAAATTATTATTATTATTATTATTATTAGTCATTCCCTGTTGTCTTGGCAACAGGACAAAGAGTTTTGCCACTTTTTTCTTCCAGGAAGTTTTCTCAACCTCAGATCATCTGATCTGTATCATTTCTGATGGACTTTCATGAAAGTCTAGATGAGTTGGGTTTTTGTTTGTTTTGTTTTGCTTCTTTCAGTACACTGCAATACACATGCATGCACCCAAAAACAGAATAGCATTCACGTATCACACATCTATTTTATCAATCGTTGAATACTTATTGTTTAACGTTATCTTTCATAATGCACATGCATTTGATTGGCACTGAATCATCTCTCATTGTCATCACTAATCTGTTTTCTATGTAATTATTTATCTTAGTAGATGAATACAGGTAGTCCTCGACTTATAACCACAATTGAGTCCAAAATGTCTGTTGCTAGGAGAGACATTTCTTAAATGAATTTTGCCCCATTTTACGTCCTTTTTTACCACAGTTATTAAGTAAATCACTGCAGTTGTTAAGTTAATAATGCAGTTGCTAAGTGAATCTGGCTTCCCCATTGACTTTGCTCGTCAAAAGGTCGCAAAGGTTGATCAGGTGACCCCGGGACACTGCAACTGTCATAAATATGAATCAGTTGCCAAGCATCTGAATTTTGATGACATGACCATGGGTTCACTATAATGGTTATAAGCGTGAAAACAGTCATAAGTCACTTTTTCAATGCAATTGTAACTTTGAATGGTTACTAAATTAAATGTTGTATGTCAAGGATTACATGTAATTTTATGAAGCCAATGAACCTGTTGAAGCAAGTAACCAACATTTAAAGTATAGGCCCTTTACCAAACCATGCTATTTATTAAAACTACAGCAATCAGTTCTTCTTTCTCAGAAAATAACAGAGATCCTTATTTATGTTCATCAGCTACAGATAGAGGTGGTGGTAGGTAGATTGAGCACACAGTGTTTAAGTCAATTGAGTAATGAAAATCTGGAGAGGAAATGTGATTAATATTTGGGACATAAAGCATATGTCTAAATTCTTTATGAAGCACAAGAGAGAGGAAGAGAGAAGGAGGAAGAGGAGGAGGAGGAGGAGGAGGAGGAGGAGGAGGAGGAGGAGGAGGAGGAGGAGGAGGAGGGGATGGTTTCACCCTCCCTTGAACAGCTAAGTCTACATTATAGCAATAATTGCATACAATTGGATGGTAGATGAGTGTGATTAATTTTGAACAGTTGTTTGAACCAGGATAGCAATGAAACACAAATTTGCATCTCTTAAGTGAGCTCCTATATGTCAAACTAGTTAAAATGTATGGTGATTTGTTACTAGATACATGCTAATATGCATCATGTAGATAGACTTCTCCAGCCAGCTGTTATACATATTACAAATGTATTATGTTTAAATATGGCACCTGTTTGCAATAAATCTTCATTATCCTGCTACTTTATTTATTATGAAATGTAATAAAGATTATTGTTTTAAAATATTTCATAGAAAACAGTCCTGTGATACTAAATTAGGCACAGCTTGATAGACTTTTCTACATATGCCATTTGGTTTCCATGCCTTTCCTCTCCTGTCTTAAAAAAATGGCCCAATCCCTCTCATAATTAATCTACATCTAGTGGAAACTACCCATAATCATTCTAAGATTATTTCAAACATCCTATTTGTTTAGGAAAGTCTACCATTTTGTCCTCCGGTTTGACAGACAGATTTTGAATGAGAAGCACCTCCATGAAAACCATGCTGAATATGCTCCAGAGCCTGTGGATTAGGATGCTAGATCACCTATGAGAGTATTTAATTAATTAATTAATTTCAAGATGGAAGAATTTAATTTAATTCAATTGAACTTTAAGACTCTGAGTGACTTATACATTAAAAGAAAACAGAGAATATGAAGAGAAAAGACAACTGAGTGGAAAACAGAGCCCAAAATACCAAACAGCAATAAACACAACACACACAGTGAGAGAGAGGGAGGGAGGGAGGGAAGGAGAGGGAGATGGAGAGTCATTCAATCAGTACCATAATTCAATGCTTGGGAGAACGATCTTTAGCAGTTTGTAGAGTCAAAAGGTGAAAACAGTATGAGTCTCTGAGAAAATATTGTTCCACAGGACAGAAGTCATATCAAAATGGAATGTTTCCTAGGTCCCACAAAATGAAATTGCTTATTTGACGAAAGTAGATAGTTGCCACTCTAGCTGATCTCACTGGATAAGTGAAAATATATGGAGACCATTAAATAACAAAGCCTTGGTAGGTTTCATATATGATAGGCAGAATATTGACCCATGCCCAGAAACCAACCGTAAATGAATGTAGCTCAGGAAGCACTAAAGACAAATGCACATAACAGTCCATGCCACAACTTTCTAGTCCAGCTGTAGCTTCCAATTGGTTGGGCCAATGATGAACCATAGCCTCTTTAAGACTGATCGGACTATCCCTTCCCACAGAGAAGCAGACAGCAACTCCACATCATCTCCATCATGGCCTTAGCCATCCAGGAGGGATCTGAATCTAACAAATATGCAGCCAAGTTACAGACTGGAGGACACTGTCCACTTCTCAGGAATCACAAACTCATTCCAGCTAATTCCATGAGGCCACACTCTGAATATTTTATACAGACATAGCCATTAGGAATCTAACTTGAGTTTGTCCGCCCAAAAGTCAGAATATTTCTCACATTGGTCCTCCAATGTGTTTCCTCATTGGTTTTTTGTCACCTTTCACAAGGCTGCTGGGTAGCTATCAAGAAAGGTAATAAGGATGGGGGGAGGAACCCATATGGCAACAAGATGTAAGCCCCACTATACATCCTTACCTGTTTGATTAGGTTCACTATTTTCCTTTTCCCAGTGGTGTTCTAGACATCTATTCATGTACTTCTTCTCTTAGAACTGTTAAGTGTATCAAGCTATATACCAGGATCATTGAAAGGAGGCCACATAGAGGCAACATACCAGGGGTGGGATCCTGCCGGTTTAACAACTGGTCCGCCGAGAGCGCATTTCTATGCTTTTTCCATTATTGGGATTTGGATGCCTTTTTGTTTTCTTTTTCTTTTTTGCATTATTTTTAATATGTTGCTAACCACTCAGAAACACATTTGTGAGATGAGCAGCCATATAAGTTCTTTTGTAAGTCAATAAATATTGAAATATTATTAGGCCCTATTTTAGAACTCATTTCAGGCTCTAGAGATCCTGTAAGCCAAACATCTAAAGGGCATTAGGTTGCAGGAAGTCTAATAGAATATATGTGTGTGCATTCAATCTTATGTATTAGATTTATCTCCTGCCTTTCTTCCAAACAATTTTCATTTTGTCTCGATAATATTCAAGGATGCACTGGTAACATAATGATTGACTTTCTTGTGTTTAATTTCCATGTTGTTAATACTGGCAACCAACACATTTTGTTTGACTGCAGAAATAGTCCATTACCCAACAGGGCAAAAGTTAGTTAATGTACTTCACACACTAGAATAATCAGACTTTTCTTTTTTCACCGCAGCTATAGATGGACACATGAAAATACTGTTGTTTAATGTTTTCCCTAAACAGACTTCTGGTATTGTTACTAAACATGCAAGGGAACGCCTTGCTTGTGTGACTTAGGAAAGGCACATTGTTCAATTCAGGAACAATGATAAGCTGCTCAGGAAAAGCTTCTTGACTCTTGACAGACCCTTATGAGGAATAACACAGCCAAGAAAGTCTAGGGAGGTTACAGGATGTGGAGGCGTTTCCCTTTGTCTGAAGTCTCCTAATTGAGCAAGTATTTTATCTCATTGGTCACAGTGGCCTGTGTTTTATCACTCTTTGAAAGCAATACCATACCTTTGTTTTTGTTTTGTTCTGTTCTGCCAGTCCCTCTGTGGTCTATTCCCATTAAATCATGTTTGTGATTAGTCTGCAGCAGCACAAGAAATTTGTTTCCTTCTAGTTAGATGTCATTTCTCCTTTTCTTTCTTCTTTTGAGAAGGTCTGTTCTTTGTCTCTTGGACCTTACTTCACCACATATGTTGTTAGGTTCTATTGAAACTGATGGGATTTGAGTGTATATAATCATGTGCTGGATTTCAGCATAATTAGCTGCTGAATAATACCCATGATTGGAAAACTAGGATTATATTACTGATGGGTCAACTCTCCCAGCTTGTAATGAATTTGGATTTTCTGAGCATTTGTCTCTGTATTTTTTTCCCCCATGAAGATAGATAGATAGATAGATAGATGATAGATAGATAGATAAATAGATAGATAGATAGATAGATAGATAGATAGATAGATAGATAGATAGATAGATAGATAGATAGATTTGAAGCATTTGCTCTGGCCTTGCCTGCTAATCCTTCTTTCATAAGCAAAATTATCCTTCTGAGGAGGAGAAAAAGCAGAAGGGAGGCTTATTTGAAATCAGGGCAATTCTGTAGGTGCTAAAGCTATTGTTTTCAAGATTTCATTAGAGGCTATCTTCAGGCTATAGATTTTTTAAAAATGTCAAGATGGCAGCCACATTAAACTTTTGATTTTATGGGTGTTGCATAACGAACATGAAAACAGGTGGAACTTCTTTTGCATACTTGTGGCCATTTTCTTGACTTTTTTTTTTTTTTACTTTACCTTATGGACATCCTTGTCATTTGATATTTGGATTCATGGCATTCATTTTTTAGTTGTTCCCTAATTCAATGAATTGAATCAGGAAATGAGGAAACCATAAGCCCTGGTATCGACTGCATGAGTTTATAGCCATTTCCCAATCTTTCCCTTGATGCTAACAATGACACCATTATCAAATGCTTTTGAAGACAGCTACACAGATCAGAAAATAGGAATATAGTGCCTGGAAGGAACTGCAGCATATCTGACCCTGCCTGGAAGGTACTGTAGCACACTTGACTTTCCAGATGGAGACAGTGGAACTCCAAAATTCATTAAAAATATGAAGCAACCAAAAGTTCATGTTGTTTGCTTAAATAAAGCCACAAAATTTTGTTATTTATTTATTTATCACATTTATACAGCTGCCCATCTTTTAACTACATAGCTCTGCATAGTTCACAAGACAGACAACAAACATAATAACTAATCAATTAACATCAATAATGTTTTTTAAAATGCATGTTGAATTGCTTAACATTCTTGAACAGGGGTGTCAAATGCACATCGTCATGTCAGCATCACATGACATATGGGAACTTTTTTCCCCTTGAATGTTGAGCAGTGAATGTTGAGCAATGAAAAAAACCTTAGACTACATACCTTTAGAGGGAAGAATTTTGAGCCACTCTCTAAACACCTTGGAATCTCTGTCTTGAGATAGTACTGGATATTTTGACAGTATTGAAAACTGAGCTGACTTATTTTCAGCTCCATTGGGCTATAACTGAAATTAGAATATGGGGGTTTTCTTAGACATTATGTCTTTATTTTCCTTTGCAGAGGACTCTTGCCTTACCTGATTCATGTCTCGTGAATTTCAGGTCATGTTTGGGAAATAGTGGTTGGGTGGCTCACATTTTTCTCTACTAGTTAATAAATAGGAGCTTGATTAAAACTGAAGAATTTTGGCAGTTTTTGTCTTTTTTGTAACTGCTGGTTTTGTCTTGCTTATTTTATAGAATAGAATAGAATAGAATAGAATAGAATAGAATAGAATAGAATAGAATAGAATAGAATAGAATAGAATAGAATTCTTTTATTGGCCAAGTGTAATTGGACACACAAGGAATTTGTCTTTGATGCATATGCTGTTAATGTACATAAAGAAAAAAATAAAATATATTCGTCAAGAATCATAAAATACAACACTTAGTGATAGTCATAGGATACTAATAAGCAATCAAATCATACTAGGAAACAATAAAAACAATTTAAGTTGTAAAAATACAAGCAACATGGATATAGCCATAAGTGGGAAGAGATAGGTACTAGTAAGGATGAGAAAAAGAATAGTAATACAGTCTTAGTAGTTAATTTCACAGTGTTGTGGGAATTAGTTGTTTAGGAGAGTAATGGCATTCGGAGAAAAACTGTTCTTGTGTCCAGTTGTTTTGGTGTGCAATGCCTATACCGTCGTTTTAAGGGTAGAAGTTGAAACAATTTATATCCAGGACGTGAGGGATCTGCAGATATTTTCACAGCCCTCTTTGTGACTCGTGCAGTATACAGTCCTCAATGGAAGACAGGTTGGTAGCAATTTTTTTTTTCTGCAGTTCTAATTATCCTCTGAAGTCTGTGTCTGTCTTGTTGGGTTGCAGAGCCAAACCAGACAGTTATAGAGGTGCAGGTGACAGACTCAATAATTCCTCTGTAGAACTGAATCAGCAGCTCTTTTATTATTATTATTTTTTAAAAAAATGTGGAGTCTGAGAGACGAAATTATTCCTGCTACATAGGAACAATGACCTACATAACAATAGCTCAGGGCAAGCTAAAGATTTTGCTGGTTGTTCTCAGTATTTCAGGCTGGCAGGAGGGAACATATTGCTTTATGGAGCTGAGGAGTGAATATAGCGATAGTGCAAAGCAAAATAGTAAAAAAAAGTAGTAGCAGTGCTAGTAAAAGATATTGGGGCCATCAAGTTGAGAAACTTTTGAAAAATGAGTGGGTTAAGATCATATGGAATTTTAAGATCCGAACCAGGCATATTGTTCATAACATGCCTGATATAACTGTTATTGAAAAGAAAAAAGTCTGCTTCACTGACATTGCTATTTCGATTGATGGAAAACAATTGGGGAAAAAAATACAAAACATGGGGACTTGCAAACTTGCTTATGGAAAAAGAAATCTGTTGTTACACCACTGTGATTGGAGCCCTCAGACCAACATTAAAAGGATTTCCTCAAGATTTGGAACTTTTAAATTTATCAGACCTGAACACCCTAATTTTTTAAAAAAACCACCTATATTTGTAGATGCTATCTTAATAATTGTTAGATCCTTGGTTAGAATTTGTATTAGATTTCCACCAGTCTTAAATTGTGAATCTAACTATAAATTGAACACTAGAGGGAACTAGAAGAAACTGAAGCTTACAATTAAAGGAGAACACATTGAAATATATTTTTCAGCAATGGACCCAGATGTTAATTTTAAGAGTGTCTGCCTCTATAGATAGTGTTTAAAAGATGTTACTAGTTTTCCTGGACAAGACAAATTGATCTGAAAATGGATTTTAAATGGCAAGCTAAAAAAATGATATGGAAAAAGATGCTGCACTGGACATATACTGTAAATCAGCCGTTGTCTCAATAATTAAAGGGTCTATACTAATAACAAACCAAGAGAGATCTTGATAATCTTCCTATATTGGTTTTGCAAAATAGACCTGTTAAAACTTTGAGGAATTTTGTGAGATTGGACAATGAAAAATGGGGGGGAGAGGTGGGAGAAAAAAGAAACCAAGTTCTGGGACATAATTTGAAGGGACTAAATACAAAGATTGTTAAAGGAAAAGGAAAGAATATAAAGTTGGTTTACTTGATTAAGGTTAAAATGGATGTGTTATTTCTGATAACTCTTAATGGGTTTTTGATTTGACTGAATGATAGGGCTTTAAGAAATTGTTTATCAATAAGATGGAATATGGAAAAAAGTAATATGTTGTATTTTAAGAGAAGATGATAAGTAACTAAAATTGCTTATAATTGTGATGAAGGAGAAAGTTGTTTGTTTACACATTTTTTTAGTATATTCTTATTTTTTCTATTTTTTCTGCACTTCCTAATTTTTCTTTAATTTGTATTAGTTTTATCTTTTTAATTGTAATTTTAATAAAATTATTATGAAAAAATATTGACGCCAGCATGATGTCTGAACTACCAGGTAAGAAGTAGGAATGGACTGCTGAAGAGTATGTTACTGCAAGATATCATTGAAGAATAAATTACAGAGAAAGAGGGGGGAAACAGCTTGTAAAACAGCTTGTGCATATTCTGAGAAAATAGGTGGTACTGGTAGGAACATCTTCCAATTACTGGCTTGCTGTCCCTAGATCAATGATCTTAAGGGGATGTGAGGTTAATTAAGCTTTAATTCACTCAAAATAAATTGACAGTTCTTTGTATAGTTGTAATTGCTTGAACATAAAAATTACTGGTAGGTACAGGCGGATAATCATTTTACTTTCTGTATCATTTACTAAACATTTCTTTGCACATTAATGTACATAGCTTCATGTTCAGTAGTAATAGCAAATTCTCCTCCAAGTCCAAAAAAAGGAGAAAAATACAATCTTTTTGACATTTAACAGATGGCCTAATGTTAATTTTCATTGTTTCATGACTGTAAGAGACGCTTGAAGTTTGTCTTCATAGGAATGTCAGCCTTTTGTTTTACCAATAATGATAATTTCAAAGAGGTCCAGAGGGTACAGATTGAATCTGGGAGAACTTGAAAGCGTTTGTATGTGCTCAACAAAAATGAGATTAATGCATGAATGGTGGATTTCAGGCACATTCCCAAACTTAAACATTTCCATTCAAATATCTGTAGAGCAGGGAAGGATAAGAAATTGATTTGGCTTATATCACAATTTCCAAATTGCAGTTCCTGAACTAATTCACAAACTTACTTATTTATATGCTTGCTTGCTTGCCCACATACCTTAATCTAAATCTATCACTTCCAGATCTGCAATTCAAAAGAGTCACAAAATGAGCAGATTAATGAAGTGCAAACAGGCATATGTAAAATTTGGAAAGTATACATATAGTAAAAGCATATATTCTTTTCAAGCAATATATATGAAGAGAGATAGAGAGAGTTTGATGTAGTGGTTAAGGCACCAAGCTAGAAACCAGGAGACTGTGAGTTCTAGTTCTGCTTTAGGCATGAAAGCTGGCTGGGTGACTTTGGGACAGTCACTCGGTGTAATCCAATTCCACCTCACAGGGTGGTGGATGTGGTTGTTGTGGAGAAAAGAGGAGGAGGATGGAATACTGTGCTATATATGTTCTCCATCTAGAGTTACTTTTACAATAATAAAGGTGGGACAAAAATCTAATAAAAAAAAAATCCCTTATGGGTGGTAAGTGTTCTCCTCAGTTTTGAGTATTTTATCAGAGGCCTAGAAGTTTAAGAGTTACACTCAAGTATCTTAGCTGCTCCTATCACTGCACACTTCTGGATAGACAGTTCTGATATCGTTCTTGGAAACTGCTGGAGCCACTGCTGGATGCTGAGGAATTGGAAAGGGTATGCAGAAAAATAACAAAGGGGCTTTGAGGCTAAGTCCTACTAAGAGTGGTTAAGGAAATTTTGTAAGTTCAGCTACAAAAAAGAATGCTAAGGGGAGTTGGGATATCCATATTTTAATACATGAAAGAATTTCTTGGGGCAAAGGATGTGGATTTATTCTCCATAGTATCCAAGGATAAAACAAGAACCAATGGGTAAATGCTTTACAAAGTGAGAGCTAAACTTGAAATAAGGAGAAATACATTCTATACAGACCTCAAACATGAGGAACAATTACTTTACAACTGTAAAGATGCAAGATAACAAGAAGGATGCCACAGATATCATTTAAAGTGGGAAGTCATAACAGTAACATTTTTGTGCAGCTTTGATACACAAGAGGTGTCAATTTGTGTAGTTACATGGAGGAAAGATAAGAAAACACATACAGATACAAACTGTAGTTGTATAAGTTTGGTGCATCATTTGCACAGCTACATACAATTAAAGGCACAACAAAGAATAGAGGGCCCTATAAATGTTATGAAAGAGTTAGCATAACTGTTGACTCTTGTTCCATTTCTCCACAACAATAAGTCTGACAATAGTCCTTCAATTTCCAATGTTCTTGTATCCTAATACTAACCAGGTCTGATTTTATCCAAGATCTACCAAAGTTCATTAAATGCTGTTCGTTGTTGTGATTCTTTACAGGTAGCACAATAATAGAAGCTATAGCTACGAAAGCTATTAAGCTATTGCTGAAGTTGTGGATGTTACATTACTTGAGGTTCTTATGAAAAGACTCAAAATAAAAGCCCAGGATGGTAAAAGGATTCTTGCCTAAGGATCTAGATTGGCCTAAAAGACTTTCAAAGTCCACTGATTCTATTATTCTAGTACAAATCTTCACAGAAATCAATCAATGAAGTCAAACAAGAAGTCTCATCTAATCAAATAAATCAAACATTTCGAACATGATTAAGGCTTTTCTGGCTTAACCTCAAAGGCTATACATTGGTGTTGCAGATAGGCTATAAGTGTAAGGTAAGCTCTCCTTCAAATATAGCTTTAGTCCTTGTGATTTTATATAAATCCTTATATGTACACGAAGGGCTATCTGCAGCGAACGAACACATTGGCCCTGGGGGAAAATGGGGTTTTCAGTGATGTCAACAGTATTATTTTATGTTTGTGAACAATTATTCAACAGAGGCCATGATTTCAAAAACCACCTTGTTGCAATATTTTCAGGATCAGACTCAATAAAGATAATAGAAGTTAAAGATTTAAATATATTTCTCTTTAATCATAATAGGCATTCTATATTCGCTGAATATTCAAGATAGAAGCAAGGAAAATGGGGAGGATGGCTCCTTTTATATACAAGGGGTGGAGCCAGGAATGGGAGTGGTAAATTATGAATACATTAAAGTCCAAGGAATAAGTTAACCCCTGATGTTCCATATATACATTATTTACACATTAGAGAATAAGGCATTTACATCTGACAAATCCCCCTCTAAATGCCGGTTCGTTATACAACACCAGTTACATTCAGATTCAGGACAATATAATACATATAATTTAGAAGTTAAATATTTGTGTTGTTTAGAAGGTAGGGGTTTTGTTAATATGTCAGCTAATTGTTCAGAAGTATCACAATGTATTGCTTTGATGAATCCGTCTTGAGATAGTTGTCTCACGTGCTTAAATTTTATATCAATATGCCTGGACCTTTGTCCAATTGCATCGGATCTAGATATTTCAATGGCCGCTTTATTGTCTTCATGCATAATAAATGGTAAAGTAGGTTTCTTCCAAACATCTGTGATCAAATCATTGAACCATACAAGGTTATTTGCAGCTTTAGACAAGCAAACATATTCCGCTTCTGTGGTAGAAGTGGCTACCAGTTCTTGTTTACCAGTATACCAGTAAACTGGACAATCGTTCAATAGAAAAACATAACCAGAGGTACTCTTTCTGCATGATGTATCACCAGCCCAATCTGCATCAGCATAACAAGTAATTTTTGGTTCTTTGTCATTATTGGGTTCCAATATTAAACAAAAATCTAATGTACTTTTCAGATATCTTAAAATTCTTTTGACAGCTTCCCAATGATACAAGGTTGGTTTGCTAACATATCTTGACAATAAATTGAGAGGTAATGCAATATCTGGCCTAGTCCAATTAGATATATACAGGAGTGAACCTATAACTGATCTGTAAAATGTGTTGTCTTTAAACTCAGGGGAAGATTCATCATTGTTTCTAAGAAAATCAGTTTGCATAGGTGTGTCACATGTTTTGGCATTATTTAAGTTACATTTGTTTAGGAGTTCAATGATTTTATCTTTCTGAGTAAGTTTGAATCCCCTTTTTGTTTTGTTAATTTGTACACCAAGGTATTTATTCACTCTACCTAGTGATTTCAATGAGAAGTGTTCGTTTAACTTATTTACAAAGATTTCCCTGCTCTCTTTATGCTTTCCAATATATAAAATATCATCCACATAAATTAATACAAATTCAATATGATCATTACTCTTTTTTACAAAGAAACAGTTATCAGCAGTGGTGGCGTTGAAATCCATGGTCTTTAGTACTTTTACCAAACAATCGTACCATCTTTTGCCAGATTGCTTCAATCCGTACAGACTCTTATTTAATAACCAAATTTCGTTCTTATTAGTGTATTGACTGTGTGGTGCTCTTACATATATTTCCTTATCTAATTTCGCATGTAAGTATGCAGTCTGTATGTCATATTGAAACACGTCTAGATTGAGTGCAGATGCTACTACAAGAGCTGTTTTGACACTCTCTGTTCTCACTGTGGGTGAATATGTGTCAGTATAGTCTTCTGGATATTTTTGTGCATAACCTTGTGCAACTAGTCTGGCCTTGTATAAGGTATTACCTCCTTCTAAATTCTTAATTTTATAAATCCACCTGGTACCTATAATTGTTTTATCCTTAGGTGCGATCGCAGGTGTGAATACATTTAATCCTTGTAAACTTTCCATTTCTTTTTCCATAGCTAGTTCCCATTTTTCTCTTTCTTCACGGGGAAGTTTCAATACTTCCTCATATGTATTAGGTGTTATTTGTTCTCCATCCATATGCATAATATAATCTTTGTATTTATTTGGTATTTGGTTTCTATTATTTCTAATATTTCTTTCAGGTTTGCTATGGTTATCATGCAAATATCTGGCTTCCTTTTTTGTTAATGTGTCTGTCTTTATTTTATGCTGACTATTTGTCCAAGTTTTGGTTTTGTTCTTACTTTTGTTAATATTTTGATTTTCTGTTGTTCCTTCCTCGCAAGATATATTATCTTTGCTTTTATTAGGAAAAATTTCATTAAGGTGCAACTTAGACCAATTGGCCTGTTCATGAAACACAGCTGTTCTGGATACTATAAATTTGTTATTATTATCGATGAATCTGTACCCTTTGGTTCCAGTTTCGTATCCCATGAATCTTAATCTCCTGGATACGTTTTCTCCCTTTCTCCTCAATTGTTTAGGTATGTGCACGTCTGCAGTAACTCCAAATATGTGCATGTGTGCTAATTTAGGTTTTCTATTGTACATCACCTCATATGGTGTCTTATTCACAATACTGGACCATGTTCTATTTTGAGTGTAATTTGAATAATGTAAGGCTTCTGACCAAAATTGTTTGCCTAAACCAGCATCCTCTAATGTGCATCTAATCATGGTTTGTAGTGTGGAGTTCTTTCTCTCTGCAATCCCATTTTGAAATGCAGAAAATGGATTGGACGTGAAATGTAGCATCCCTCTATCCTTTAACCATTGGGAGAATTCTTTAGACATGAATTCACATCCCCTATCTGTCATAATTTGTTTTATTCTGATGTTATGTTGTGTTTCTATGCGTTTGTAGAATTCCTTAAATTTCTGAAAGGTTTCATCCTTGTGCTTTAATGTGTAAACAAAACCATAGCGACTGTAATCATCCACTATTGTTAGGAAGTAACGTTTTCTATAGGTAATTGATGGAGTTAATGGGCCAACTAAGTCCATATGTACCAAATCAAAAATATTGTTAGTTGATCTGTTAGATTTTTTTGGTCTGGGACTGGTTTTTAGTTTGGTGGATTTACATACTGAGCATTCTAAATAATTTTCACAATTTTTTATTTTTACACCTTCTGCGTGTTCAGTCATTTTTTGTACTACAGGAAAGCTTGCATGTCCTAACTTCCTATGTAAGATGTGAGCACACTCATCATGAATTGGTTTACCTATTTTTGGTTTCTTCTCATTGTGTGTATTTTTGTTATCATGAGTTATTTTACATTCATCATTGTCACTGTTACTGACATTTTCATCATCTGCTTCAATACAATCTTCCATATTTGAATCAATGTTATGTAACCATCTTTCTTTGGTTATCAGATAGGGTAGACCCCCTTTTATCATCACAGTGCCTACATTTGTTTTGTTCTTTTCTATAGTTGCTTTCCCCTTTGAGAAAACTATATTGATGTCAGATTCTCTGCTTAGTTTTATAGCACTTAGTATGTTGTGAGGTATTTCTGGGATTAGTAATACCCCCTCTATTTTCCCTAAACCAGGCAAGGTCACATTTCCTCTGCCTAATACTTGAACCTTTTCTTGATTAGCTACCTTTATCACAAACTTATCTTCTGTAAATGAAGATAATATACTTTTGTTGTTAGTGGTGTGATTTGTTGCACCAGAATCAATAAGCCAATTATTGTTCTCATCTTGTTGTGTTTTGGTGCTGTCTTGTTTATTTAGCCCATTTAGTGACCCAGATTTTCTCTCTTTTGAATTTTCTCTACCCCCTCTACTTTCTCTGTAGTTTGGTGGACTTCTATATTTGTGTCTATCTGTGGAAGATTGTCTGTAATTGTATTTGCTCCTATATTCTGGCCTATGTCTCTCCCTTGGGACTTTGGGACAGTCTCTTCTACTGTGTTCCCTGGATCCACAATTGTGGCATCTAAAGGCCTCATTATATTTATCTTGAAAGACTACTTTCCTAAAAGATTTGTGTTCTGTTTGGTTACTGGAACGATTTTTTCTTGAATTGTCTTCTGCTATCAATTTGTTAGATAGACTTTCTATTGATAAATATCCCAAATTAATGGTATCTAAGTGTGACATAAAGCTATCCCATGATGGATCAAGTGAATTGATAATAACACTTTTCATAGTTTGATCTGAAATCACTTCCCCCCTCAATTGCAGCTCAGCTCTTATTTTGTTTAGATTTATCAAATGTTCACTTATAGAAACCCCTGGTTTCACTCTAGAAGAAAAGAAATCCTTAGACATTCTTGTGGTTGTGGCTACGCTATCGCTGTGAAATAGATTAAACATGCATTGAATTATTTCTGATACAGTTAGGTTTGGTTTGATGCTATGATACATTGCAGGAGACACGCTAGAAATTATTATGAAAAATGCTCTATGATGTAAACAGTCTATTTTTAAAGTCCAAGGTCTTCTTGGAGGACTAGTTATAAAGAATAGTAAATTTTCTTTCATAAAAATAACCTGAAGCTGTTGGTACCACTCTTGTAAATTAATGCCATCAACTCTAAGTTTTGGGAAGTCACTGGGTAAGTTCCCCACATTATTTTGTCCATTACTTACAACCTGAGGCAGTCCGTGGTCTCTCAAGTGCAGGAAATTACAGAACGGCATTGGGATGCTTGTAACGAGTCTGCGCGGTTCTCTGGCCAGTTCAAGTCTTTCGGGGCCGTCTACGTAGTTTTGCACATGCGCGTTGCTCATTTCTTCTTTGGCGCCGTTGTGGAAGGTTCTCTCCATTTCAGCTCTCTCGATCCGCTCCTCTTCAGATGAGTCGGTCTCTGGCTCGGTTTTTGGGGCTTTGGTGATGGCGGCGGTTCTTCTCTTTCTCTTGTGTGTGCTGGCACTCGATTCTGTCTGCGGTGTAGGACGGAATCGGCATGGCTCTCTGGGCTCGGGTGTCGTCGTTTTCGAAGTCAGGATGGGAGCGTGCAGGTCTTGAGTTGTCGGTTTGATTTCTTGCTTCTTCGTTGATGTCTTAGAAATTTTCAATCTTGGCCCAAAAGCAGCAAAAAGTGTTTTCATTGCTGACTTTACTTGAGACTTTGTTAAATCGTCTTCACTTTCTGATTTTGGTTCATCTGAAGAGTTTGAGACTTCTTTTTCACTTTCTTCGTCTGATAGCGTTTTTCGCGCCAGAAATTTTGAACTGAGCGTTTTGATTGGCTCTGCTTCACTCTCTTTTGAAGTTCGTTGAAACCAAGATGGCTGCCATTCAAAATTTCGCGCGGGGTCACATCTTTTCTTTTTTACAACTATTTTCTCAGTAGTCATTTCACTCACAGTTTTTTGATCTTTGGGTTTTTCTTTAATGATGTTTTTCTCTCTCGCTGCTCCGCTGTTCCTCAGCATCTCCTGGAGGTCCGCGATGAGGCTTTCATCATTCTTTTGGCTTTTTAGTATTTTTAATATCTCTGACCTGAGTTCGTTATTTTCTATCTCGATTTCTTCCTGGTCGTTATTTTCACTCATCAGTTCTTCTTCTTCAGTGGTGTATTCTTCGGATTCTCTCGAAATCGCATTAGTGGATTCGTTGATCATCTCTTGATCAGTTTCTATTTCTTTGCTGTAGGCCCTGGTGTTGGGCCTATCTTTCTTGGACATTTTTAATTACTTATTGAGTCAATTAACCATCCTCTGCTACCAGCTTGTTGCAATATTTTCAGGATCAGACTCAATAAAGATAATAGAAGTTAAAGATTTAAATATATTTCTCTTTAATCATAATAGGCATTCTATATTCGCTGAATATTCAAGATAGAAGCAAGGAAAATGGGGAGGATGGCTCCTTTTATATACAAGGGGTGGAGCCAGGAATGGGAGTGGTAAATTATGAATACATTAAAGTCCAAGGAATAAGTTAACCCCTGATGTTCCATATATACATTATTTACACATTAGAGAATAAGGCATTTACATCTGACACACCTTAACCTGAAAGCCAGCTGGATGACCTTGGGCCAGTCACTTTCTCTCAGCCCAATTCATCTCACAGGGTTGTTATTGTGGAAAAAATAGGAGGAGGAAGGCATGCTATATATCTTCCCCACCCTGAATTATTTGTAAAAATAATAAAGGTGGGATCCTAATAAATAAATAAATTGCTCCTCTACTCAGTTTTATATTCAGAAGCATTTTCTGATCAAAATGCCAGTTCCAATATGAATATATACCAGTGTGACTCAATAAAAAACAGATTATAGAGATAAGAAATTATTCAAGTAGCAATTTTAGTGTTGAGGTTTAGACAAGAACTTTGTGGGGAATGTAAGAATGAACGACTCACCAAAGCTGCAGCGGTAATTTCAAAGTAACAAAGCCGGTTCTAAGTAGAGGGGAGGGGGGCATACTCTTGGATTGCTTCCAAATTGTTGCCCAAATCTCCAAGACAACCTCTTATGACAAACATGGCATGGACCTTTCATTCTGTATCCAGTTTACAACGTTTATGATATGATGCTTTGTCTTTAGCTTTGAAGATGGACAAATGGTTTCTTAATTTAACTGCTGCGAAATCTGTTGCATAAATTGTGTGGCAGGTGGTGCTGCAAAGTTTCGTCACTCAGTCTGTTTCTGCAGTTTGAGGATATCTTTTCAAGCCTTTGATTCTTACAAACATGGGAATGCAGTCTCTGGAGTGCAATTGCCATTATATCCCATTACATTTGTATATGATGTTTCAACATTTGAACTAGTCTAAGAAGGGAAATTAAACATTCCACACTAGTATTCAATAATGTTTTCTTAATTACTCAACTTCCTTAAAGTTTCCATTTAAAATTCCAGTAGAGAAAAGACATTTGACTTCATTATCTGTAAAGACTCTATGCCCCATACATATTAATTTTGAACTATACCTAATGAGCACTCTCAACATTTGCAATATGAATATTTCCAGGTGCAATGCAACTTTATGATTTCAAAAGACATACAAACAATAGCGCCTCTTATCCAGTGGTGGCATTCAGCCAGTTCACACCACTTCGGGAGAACTGGTTGTTAACTTTCTGAGCAGTTTGGCACGCTGGTTATTGGAAGAAATCATTAGGGCAGAGAACCAGTTGTTAAATTGCCTGAATCCCACCACTGCTCTTATCAAGTACAATGGATCCTTAACATTCATAACAAGCTGCCAATATCTGGATGGTCACTCTGAAATACACAGCAGCAGGAATCACAAATACTCTGATTCTGCCTTTCGGTGGTCATGTAAAATTTAGTAGCCCTATGTCCCTATAATACATCATGGATCCACTCCATTGCCCTCCTTCATGTGCTGGAAAAAAGTATTTCCATTTTGGAAATTTGGGTTAAAAGTACTTTAAACATTAAAATACTTTAAAAACTATAGGAAATTGCAAATTAAAGGATGTGGCATTTGATAAATAATTTTAAGCTTACAACAGAGTCAAATTCTGCCCTAGGAAAAAGCACATAGGAAAATCAACTTGAATTTTCCTAATCTACACATCCGGCAGGCATTAGAGATTTATCTGATAAAAGGACATTAACAATCCATTGAAGTGGCTTCAAGTACCAGTTTCTCACATTTAAAAAAATAATAATGTTACATTATACATGTCCTGGGACATTATACAAATTAGAAAAACAACTCCATTGCACATCAGAGTTCTGGGACCGGTAAAAGCAGCAGCAATGGATTCTGTATTATCAAGGATGGGATGGTTGACTTTATCACTAGTCTGATATAATCCTCTGTCTCCAGGCTCATGTTCTCAGAATTGGCATCTTCTGAACTTAAATTAGAAATCATAAGACTTGAGACTGGCACTATATGAACTCAAACATCTTAGATCTCCTCAGATATATGTATATTAAATTCTTATATCTATGGAGATTCTCAGTCATTCAAGTCATGGTTGTCCCAAAGGTGCTTTTTCAAGAGGCAACTGGACTTTCTTGTTTTTCTCTGAAGACAAGCTGAAGAAGCTTCTTGGATGAGAAGCGAAATGTCCTCCAAGAAAAACAAGAAAATTCAGTTGCCTCTTGAAAAAGCACCTTCCTTACATTCAATTCTTTTATTTGTCCAGGGCTAGTGCTATCATGAAGTTATTCTTCTGGTTTTAAATTTTTGATTGCTTGTTTCTTGCTGTGAATTCTAGCACTAACTCAACGTTTTAGGTTCTATCAGCTGTGCTGGCCTGCAAACTCCTTTCTCTAAACATTTAAGAACACTAATAATGCAGGTTCCCAAATCACATGCAACCCCCCACCCCCTTGTATTTCAAATGTATATAACTACTTTTCCCCTCAAGACTCAGTCTAATGCAAGAATTCTGTGAGAGGAGGAAATGCACACATTGGCCATTCTTTATTCAATTTAGTCTTCCAAGTGTTCAGATGAAGCGTGAATGGGGCTATAATCCCAAAACATCTCAAGAGCAAAAAATAAAACCATGTGTAGACAGAAATCTCAAAATGTAATTGCACAATAGAAGGGGCTGTAGCCTTATCTGAATTAAGTAACGGTTCTGAAAAATTGACAATACTTTGTTTTCTCAAATTGTCTAGAGTTCCTATATTTCAAAATAGAATTCCAATATGCCAAAGTATTATAATTAGTATACTTTGTGTATCTGGAAATGCTACCTTAATGTTCCTTGAGGCAACATTTCAAGATTAATGAATTACACTAATTACAACTTGTTGGTATATTGGAATTCTATTTCCAATCACAGTTGCACTCTGTAAAGTGAGTATAATTAAGAAGATGAGATGAGAAGCTTTGTGTAGATCACACAGGGAGTGATATGTGCAGGCAGCATTGCTTGTCTCTCAGTTTAAGAAATATCCAGATTTATTTATATTTATTTATTTATAGACCTAGAAACCAGACTTCTGATTTCATAACAACTGGCTACCATCACAGACTTTTTCTTGTCCTATTTTTGATGTATATGTGGCCATGCTTTAGCAGATTATTTCCCAATTGTTTAGTCTGAAAAGGTCTCTGTCTGTAATCCTACCATGAATTTATATTTTCTATTTCCATTTTAAATTTGTAATTGGGATATACCTAAACCTCTTATGATGTTTCAAGACTAAACAGAAGTTCATACACCATGCAAATAGACAGTGGAGAAGAAAGTTTTCTTGAAATCACTAGAGACAGTTGGAGCAAGATAAAAATCATCCAGGCTGCAATGAAAAGCTAATTATACACACACACACACACACACACACACACACACACACACACACACACACATACACAGAATTGATAGAATGACTTGATAAGTGCAAGTTCACTTTTACCTTCATCTTCTTTTTTTATCAAAATCTTTATTAAAAAAAAGAGGATCTAAATGTAATATTTGTTTCTTAGCAAAGGGGTGCTTTTAGGTTAAGTTGTTGTCTGAAAGAGGGATATATAAAAGCAAACGTATTTCTTAAGCATTAAGAAATCTTGGTTTGCTCCTACCTAGATTCACCCAGAATGATCATTCATGGTATAAAGGTGCCCTATCTTCATCACCATTATGAGAAATAAGGATAGGATAGAATGACCTATTTGTTCTATCTACCAGCAAGCCAGCATTCAAAACTTTCACCTAATGGACTAGACTCATTTGATGCCCTTGAAGCTTGAAATTATACTATTGGACAAATCCATAGTAATTCACATACCTTTCCTCCTGGGAATGCATAAGAAGAGGAAAGGAGGGAGCACTTAATCTCACTTCTTGTTTCTGTTCCAGTTTAACATGGTATAGTATACACTCACTACATTTATATCAGCCTTAAGAAAGAGATACAATGGCTGTTTTATCCAGGATGTGGGTCAATTGCTACTTTTCTCTGGAGTTAATAAAGCACTCAGAATTCTTCTTCACAAAGACAGGACCTTTGTGAACTTCTGTGCTCAAAACACACTTTAATTACAATTATTTATTTCAGCTCAATATATGGCAATGACCAAAAGTTGCCTATCTATCAAGAAATAAATATTTTTGTTCTTTCTGAAAGAGAAAAGTACTCTCGTTCATTAGGGATTACTCTTTGTGATATATCTCAGCAATTTTGTGGAATTGGATTGAAAAATATCATAGACAACAGCCTAACTCTAATCTTCTCTTATCCATTACACCTTGCATTGTAAACACTTCTTCCTTTCTGATCCAAAGTTGGATTACTTTTGTACTAAACTCACACACACTTTATTGAATTGAATTGAATTGATTAAATTTTTATACCGCCCTTCTCCCAGAGGGACTCAGGGCGGTGAACAGCCAGGATTAAAATACATACAATATGAAAATTAAAATAATTTAAAGCATAATTAAATCCATTTGGCTTCCCCAATTTAAAACCCCTTACCCATAAAACAATTAAAAATTTTAAGCCAGCCCGGCTTGCTGAAAGAAGAAGGTCTTCAGAACCTGGTGGAAAGTACGGAGGTCCAGGATCAATCGTATCCCTGGGGGTAGCTCGTTCCAGAGGGCAGGTGCCCCCACAGAGAAGGCTCTCCCCCTGGGGGCCACCAGTCAACATTGCTTGACCGACGGCATCCTGAGGAGACCCTCTCTGTGGGAGCGTATTGGCCAGTGGAAAGTTGTCGGTGGCAGAAGGTGGTCTTGTAGGTACCCAGGCCCTAAGCCATGGAGCGCTTTGAAGATGAGAACCAATACCTTGAAGCGCACCTGGAAGACCACCGGAAGCCAGTGCAGCTCGCGCAGGAGAGGTGTTATATGGGAGCGCCTTGTCGCCCCCATAATCACCCGTGCAGCTGCATTCTGGACCAGTTGGAGCCTCCGGGTGCTCCTCAAGGGGAGCCCCATGTAGACAGCATCTTTATACAGATGCCTTCAAAGTTATCTCCTTGCCCCATTAATAACCCGGCAGGTTGGGTTCTATCCTGAGGAGCCTCAACATGCAGGGAAATTTCATATTAATCCAGAGAGGGGAAAACAGCTTTTTCAAGATATGCAGCTGTCTAAACAGCTCTTGATAATTCTGCTTTCATCTGATGGCATACGCCATGCATGTTTTTAAATTTAAATTTTAACATGGAAACCACTGTAATAAATCACAATTGTTTTAATGGATTTATATACTTTTTTGGAAATCACTTGCTTTTTCAGATCATCTTTCCATACATGCACATAAAAGTTATTTTTGCTAACCCTAAGTAAATTAATTTAAACTTTAGCATGATGTTTGCAATATTCACCACTGCCCCTTTTACTCTAATATAGAGTGTTTCTTTTAAATATTGTCATTGTTTGAATCAATGCCCAACTTTTAGTTCAAATAAATTGGCATTTTACATAAAAATATTTGATGTCCCACTAATGCTCTTTGACACCAGTTCAATCCTCTCTTGCTTCTTCCTTAGTTATTTTTTTAAGCATTTCTAACAAATAACCTTGCACAATACATTTACTCTACCATATATCATATTATAGCATATTTTCCAAATTATATTATGGATTTTTTTTCCAGAAAATCCCTAATAGATGTCTATTTAGACATATTAATTGAACTATTTCTCCCATTTTACCAACCAGCCACAAACCTAAATCCTTTATTTTCATTTTTTTTTCTTAATAATGATTTACTTGTATGAAATAAATTACAAATGGAGAAACATTTCCTGTACTTTTCTTTCCTACCATAGTAACAATTTTTATGTATTACACTATGGCCAGTCTTGACCTGTTAATTTTATGGAAACTGGTTCTTAAAAAGGACATACAGTACTCTAGTCTAGACTAGCAGTTAGCAGATGTGGCTCTCTAGATATTATTAGGCTTAACTTTCAAGAAATCTAACCAGCATAAATTATGGGAACTGTGATCCAATAATTTATTTACAACTACGTATTTCCCATCTCTCTGATTTGGGTCATGCTACTTTCATCTAGACAAACACAACTCAGTCAGATATGAATGTTATGAACCATTGATCTTAAGAAACTGAACCACCAAGGAATTAAAATTACTTATATTTATCTAGATTGAGTCCAGGCTTTTAGTATGTCAGAACAGGAGATTATTTGTAATTTAATCTGAAGATAATCACTAATGGCACTATCCAAACAAAGTTAAACATTTTTTGAGTTCCCTGAACTTCAATTTAAATTCCTCAAAAATAGATAGGACCAGAAAGTGTTTAATTTTGTCTGGAATGTTTTCTATATCTGAACCAGGATTTGAAAATAAACAGTAGCTACTATTTGCACAAGACGATTTTGTGTAGGACTAAGGCTACCATCCTATATATACTCTACCAGATGCTCAACGGGACCTAAATCTAGTAAACTCTTATGGAAAGTTACTGATATTGTAATGTATTGTAATGTCAGAGTAAATATGTTAAACATCCAACAACACAGCTAGAGTCAAGAGTGCATATATACCCCCAACATATACTCTGTATATGTACCCCCAACTAAATATGGCTAAGATTTAGATGCATTCCATTTTTTAAAAAAAAAAAACCATAATGACAGGAGTGATGGCACTCTGCTAGTAACATTGCCTTTTAAATGTTTAAGGGTGCAGTCTTATATACACTCGCCTGCAACTGTGCAGAAGTCAGACAAACAATTTTTTTTACTACCGGTTCTGTGGGTGTGGCTTGGTGGTCATGACATGGCTTGGTGGGCATGGCTTGGTGGGTGTGGCAGGGGAAGGACACGGTAAAATCTCCATTCCCTTCCCAATCCAGGGGAAGGTTACTGCAAAATCCCCATTTCCTCCCGATAAACTGGGACTTGGGAGGCAGAGAATAGATGGAGGAGGGGCCAGTCAGAATTTTTACTACTGGTTCTCCGAACTACTCAAAATTTCCACTACCAGTTCTCCAGAACTGGTCAGAACCTGCTGAAACCCACCTCTGGATCACTGTACATGAACTTCTCCTGGCCCTGGATTTTATAATAATAAATGTTCAATTAATTGTGAGATTTTCCTTTTCAACAAAAGACTGATTGTAGATTTTTAAAAACACTCTTATTAGAAGACTTATTTAAAAAGCATTAGGGAGGCTTACACTTTCTTTTTCCTATTCATAAAACTCCCAATCTGGTCACTGGATGCTAAATTACTATAAGCCAGGGGTTTCAAACTTGTGGCATCACTTTGTCATCATGTGACATATCACGACTTTTTTCCCCTTCACTAAACCAGGGGTGGGCGTGGCCAGTGCGTGATGCATCCGGCCTGCAGGCCGCGAGTTTGACACCCCTGCTATAAGCCAATACATTGATGACCCGAAGCCCTACAACATATACTACTGTGAAAAGGAATAGGATTGTGCTATAGGACTGCAGTTTGATGAATCTTTACCTGAGGGCAAATCTCACTTTACTAAATGCAGCTACTAGTCAAGTAGACATGAACCTGTATAGGATAATAATGTAAAAGAAATGTATGAAGGATTCTCTGTAACGCTGAGAAGACCTGAAAGTAATTTCAAGCTTGACAAGAACATGTCATGGAGAGGATTTCCCACCACTCTTGCTATGTTCTTACAGAAAGAGTTGACATAGTGTCAACATAGAGTACTTAAGTATTCCCCTCTGCCCTTCACCAGCTAATCTGAACTTCTCTGTTCAATAAATTCTCTATACTTAACCTGCTGTGAAATAAACTTGCCTTTTTCATCTCAGCACTATTTAACACCTTACATAGTACCACATTATGGAAGCAGCCTGCTGTAGTGACAAGGTCCGAGGGGAATTTATTTTTTTTTATTTTATTTTATTTTGAATTTGTATACCGCCCTTCTCCCTGAGGACTCAGGGCGGTGAACAGCCAAGTAAAAACATCAAGTACAAATATTAAAATACAGTTAAAATATACATATATAAATTTGGCCCCATTAATTAAAAACAATAAACAAAACACTTAAAAACACTTAAAAAATTAGGCCAGCCCGGCTTGCTGGAAAAGGAAGGTTTTAAGGGCACGGCGGAAGGCACCGAGGTCTTGGATTCTCCTTATCTCTGGAGGCAATTGATTCCAGAGGGTAGGTGCCCCCACAGAGAAGGCCCTCCCCCTGGGGGTCACCAGCCTGCACTGTTTGGCTGATGGCACCCCGAGGAGGCCCTCTCTGTGGGAGCGCACGGGTCGATGGGAGATTGTCGGTGGCAGCAGGCGGTCTCGAAGATAGCTAGGCCCTATGCCATGGAGCGCTTTAAAGGTGATAACCAACACCTTGAAGCGCACCCGGAAGACCACTGGGAGCCAGTGCAGCTCGCGCAGGAGCGGTGTTACATGGGAGCGCCAGGCTGCTCCCGTCACTACCCGCGCTGCTGCATTCTGGACCAGTTGGAGCCTCCGGGTGCTCCTCAAGGGGAGCCCCATGTAGAGAGCGTTGCAGTAGTCAAGGCGAGAGGTGACGAGGGCGTGAGTGACTGTGCACAGGGAATCCCGATCAAGAAAGGGCCGCAACTGGCGGATCAGGCGAACCTGACAAAAGGTCCCCCTGGTTACAGCCGTCAGATGTTCCTCCAAGGACAGCTGCCTATCCAGGAGGACTCCCAGATTGCGAGCCCTCTCTGTGGGGGCCAACGACTCGCCCCCAATAGTCAGTGATGGAGTCAACTGACTATATCGGGATGCCGGGAGCCACAGCCACTCAGTCTTGGAAGGGTTGAGCCTGAGCCTGTTCCTCCCCATCCAGATCCGCACAGCCTCCAGGCACTGGGACATCACTTCAAGGGCATCGTTGGGGTGGCCTGGGGTGGAGATGTACAGCTGGGTGTCATCAGCGTACTGGTGGTATCTCACCCCAAAGCCACGGATGATCTCGCCCAGCGGCTTCACATAAATGTTGAACAGGAGGGGCGAGAGGACCGACCCCTGAGGCACTCCACATATAAGAGGCCTTGAGGTCGACCTCTGCCCACCTGCCAACACGAACTGCGACCGGTCGGAGAGAAAGGAGGAGAACCACCGTAATACGGTGCCCCCCATCCCCAACTCTTCCAGCCGGTGCAGCATGATACCATGGTCGATGGTATCAAAAGCCGCTGAGAGGTCTAACAGGACCAGAACAGAGGAACAACCCCTGTCCCGAGCCCTCCAGAGATCATCAACCAACGCGACCAATGCCGTTTCCGTGCTGTGTCCAGGCCTGAAACCCGACTGGAACGGATCCAGATAGGATGTTTCCTCCAAGAATTGTGGAAACTGTTGCGCGACCACACTCTCAACAACCTTCGCCAGGAAGCGAAGGTTGGAGACAGGACGATAGTTGGCCAATATTGCCGGATCCAGGGACGGCTTCTTGAGGAGAGGCCTCACCACCGCTTCTTTCAAGGCGGCGGGGAAGTGACCCTCACTCAACGAAGCGTTGATAACACCCTGGAGCCAGCCTCGTGTAACCTCCCGGGAGGCCAGTACCAACCAGGAGGGACACGGGTCCAGTAAACATGTGGCCGCACTAAGTCTCCCCAAAATCCTGTCCACATCATCCGGAGTCACAGCATCAAACTCCTCCCAGGTAACATTCTCAAGACTATTCCTCGTCACCCTGCCCTGATCTACCCAGTCAGAGTCCAAATCCCCCCGGATCTGAGCGATTTTGTCATACAGGTATTGTCCGAAATCCTCCGCCCTGCCTTCCAAGGGATCCTCCCGCGCTCCCGGATGGAGCAGGGAGCGGGTTACCCTGAACAGGGCGGCCGGACGATTCCCTGATGACGCAATAGAGGCGGAAAAGTAGTTAAACTTTGCCGTCTTTATCGCCACTAGGTAGGTCTTAATATGCGACCTTACCAGTGTTCGGTCAGATTCAGCGAGACTGGCCCTCCAACCACTCTCTAGGCGTCTTTTCCGGCGTTTCATCTCCCTCAGCTCCTCGGTGAACCAAGGAGCCGCGAGGGATCGACACCGGGTCAGAGGCCGCAAAGGCACGACTCGATCCAAGGCCCCACCAGCCGCCCGATCCCAGGCAGCTACCAGGTCCTCGGCCGAGTCGTGTGCCAGATCTTCAGGAATTGGCCCAAGCTCCGTCTGGAACCTATCAGGATCCATCAGGCGCCTGGGGCGGATCCATCTAATATCATTTCTTCAGGAATCAAACAGCTACACAGTTCCATGTCATTTTAAATTAGTGTGTCAAAGAATTGGCTGGGTATAAGAATGCACTTGTGAGACATAAGGAGAAACATCACTTGCTTTAGCTGATTTTATGGGATTTTGTTATTATTATTGTTGATCCATTTCTTTCAGGCAACTCATATAATTTAAAAGATTCACCTTTGAGCGATTCTTCCTTCCTTCCTTCCTTCCTTCCTTCCTTCCTTCCTTCCTTCCTTCATTCCTTCTTCAGCTGAGAGATAAACATGAAGTGTGCAACTGATTAGTTTTCCTTGAATTCTAATCAGAATTCTTTGATGTTTTGTAACTTCAAACAGCTAGAGTATCCTAACTGGACAATCCTGTGGATGTAAACAGAAAACACAGTAATAACTGTGATCCTATTACTGCATAGAGGATCTTTCAGAAAGTATAACTGGGAGAGGCTCTGCTCAGCCTTATAATACTTCTGAGATATTAAGATTTTTACCACACCGTTCAATAGCTGTAGTTTTCTGAAAAGCATTTGCCTCATTTTTGATTTTTGGAGTGTTTGCATATATTAGCCAATGAACGTCATCAGAGTTTTGTGTGTATCCAACTGATTTATAACAAGAGTAGATAACACTGGTGTTTGTTGTTTGCTTCATTTATTCCATAAACAAATAATCCAATATGCAATGTGAAAAAAATAACTACCTTCTTAGATGCTGCAACTATCTTTTACTGCAATAACTGAAGTCAGATGCTTTTGGTTAGCTGATGATCAATATCCTACATTGTTGTGTAGGAATTTGGGGCCAATTCCTTCACAGCCAAGCATAGTTCAGCATATTTGAGGGTTTTCTACAGTGGTGAAATCAAAAGATTTTTACTACCGATTCTGTGGATGTGGCTTGTGGGCATGGGTGTGGCTTGGTGGGCATGTCAGGGGAAGGATACTGCAAAATCCTCATTCCCTCCCCACTCTTGGGGGAAGGATATTGGTAAATCTCCATTCCTAACCCACTCTGGGGCCAGCCAGAGGTGGTATTTGCCAGTTCTCCAAACTGCTCAAAATTTCCGCTACCAGTTCTCCAGAACCAGTCAGAACCTGCTGGATTTCACCCCTGGTTTTCTAGCATGAATTGTTAGGTTTCTATGTAGTTTAGACCTGGCTTTGACTATTCCAGAACCATGACTCAGAAGACACATCAGGAGGAACTTCCTAGCTACACAACTTGTCAGCCAGTAGAAACATTGTTCTCCAGAAAACCCAAAGAGATGCTGCAAAGAGATGCTGCATTTGGAATGCTTTAGGGAATACCCCCCTGAGTAGAAGATTGACTTTGATGACTAATAAAGACCCTTCCAACACAATGACTTGATGTTCTATAGGAACTTTACATTTCACCCATTCTCCTACAAATTAGTTTTATATTTGGGAGAAAATCTTGCTGCATGATACACTTAAACTTCAGCTGACAAATGGCTTGATATTATCCAGCAGAATGATAGGATATGAACCAAAATTCATACTTTCTTCCATGTTAGCAAGCCACCCAAGTCCCGAATGTATAAAAAGTTTGAAAATGGAACTATTTAATCCTATTGGACCTGTACCTATTACACCCCTGAAAGAGAATAGTTGCAGCTTTGGGGAGCACCCATGACATAATAGAGATGTTCAAAGGTCTCTTTGTTTGACCAACAACATACATTTATCCACAAAATGAATTCAAGTGCCTTTTACATCTCTCAGTAAAATACTATAGTATATGTGTCACTGTTCTTAAAAAAGCTTCATCTTATGCATACCCGGATTTTCAGAATTTAGACCTCTTAATTGAAATTGGGACTTTATTACACCACAAGAACTACATTGGCTACCTATTCACTTCCAACCTCAGCTAAAAAAAATAATAATTATGGTCATAAGAGAGCCTGAATCAAAATCTGTGTTCATACTTCCTTTAGATTTCTGTGCTGAGCTACTGCATATTTGATGTCTGGCAGCTAAGTATATGAATTAACTTACTAAAAACATTATGATGTGGGGCTATTCAAAAGGTCCATCCATTCTGTAAGCTCATTTGCACATATAAATCATGTCCTGATGTTGCAGTCATGAAGTGATGAAAATGCATATGTGAACTTGCTCCCAGGCTACTGCTTAGCCATCTGTCATATAGACATGTTCATGAGAAAGGCCAGGCTAGTCTGCCGCTTTTCGTTCCTTATTCGAAAGAACCAAGATTATTACAGAATCAGTTTGAGAGAGTACCGCTGTGATCAATAGCAGGTGAAATTATTATTATTATTTTTTTTTTAAAAAAATCTGGTTAGCAAAGAAGAAAGGATGGAATCATATTTCAAGGTGAAAGTAACACCCATATCTTACTAAAATCCTACACGTTCATTCTTCTTAATCAATATGACAGATATTTGGTATTGCTGGCATTTGACAGTCTGCTTTGCTAGTTTTGTAGGACATGAAGGCCAAGTAATTCTAACTGCTTAAAAATAATGATTACAATTAGGCCTGAAGCATACAGCCTGATAGGGCTGTGTGATTAGACCATTATTCATAATGAAACTTCTTATTTGGAAGTCCAAATAGAGCCTGTGCCCTTTCAGATTTGTCATTTGCTTATGTATTTGAGAACAGTGGCTTTTGGATGAATTCTTCTACTCAAAATAAGAAATCCTTGCTCATAAAATTGTCCCTTCTTCTCCAGCACAAGCAATCATGGAATTATAATGGTAGCTTGATTCCTCTTCCAACTTGGGAATGAATGAATGAATGAATGAATGAATGAATGAATGAGGGGAAAATCCTTGGTTAAAAAAGGGAAAATATGAAATAACATTATTCAGACAGTAGCAGGAACTAGATAACTTTGAATAAGTACCCTGAAATAAATTCTACCTGAATTGGCATGACTTCAGATTCCAACTGGTTAAAAAAAACAAACAAACAAACCTTGAGATGTAAGGAATCCTCTTGAACAAAGTTGTATATGTTAAAGATGTAAATTTTCTTAGCTATTCTTTATTAATCACAAAATAATACATATATAGATGGATAGATGAGAGATAGATGGATGAGAGGGAGGGAGGGAGAGAACTCTTATTATTGGGTAAATTCCCTTTTTTCCCTGGCCAATATTCATTGTTGTTATAATGTAATGGAAGGTCACATTGCTATCTCTCTCCAACTTGTTGGCTGCTTCACTTGGGATATTTTCACAACACACGCAACAGTAAATGCAAGATACAGAAATCTAAATACTAAATGTTATCTTCTACTTTATTAACATATCTTGTTATTTTGGCAGTTTATCTGTGGGTGTTTTTATAGCCCAATTAGTTTGTCGGGAAGTCACACTACTGAGGGTAGAACTATGTTACAAATAGAAAAGGAGAAACATTTTTAAGTTTTCATTTTTTTCCCAATTTAAAATCATTTAGTTAATTATAGAATGTATATCTATGGAGATTCTCAGTCATCCCGGTCATGGTTGTCCCAAAGGTGCTTTTTCAGGAGGCAACTGGACTTTCTGGTTTTTCTTTGAAAATGTTTTGCTTCTCATCCAAGAAGCTTCTTCAGCTCTGACTGGTTGTGGGAAATGGAAGGATTTATATTCCTTGCAGATAGCTGGTCATTTGCATTCTTATAGTATTTATGTATTTTTAAATCATGGCAGTTTACAAAACTTGTCTTAAGTCCATTGAAACAGTTAAAATACACCACTTCAGCCTTTAGCTTTTAGACCGGTGGTGAATTTTTTTTACTATCGGTTCTGTGGGCATGGTTTGCTGACGTGGTGTGGCTTGGTGGGCGTGGCTTGGTGGGCCTGGCAGGGGAAGGATACTGCAAAATCCCCATTCCCTCCCCACTCCTGGGGGACGGATATTGCAAAATCTCCATTCCCACTCCACTCTGGGGCCAGCCAGAGATGGTATTTGCCAGTTCTCCGAACTAATCAAAATTTTCGCTACTGGTTTTCTGAACTGGTCAAAAATTCCGCTACCAATTCTCCAGAATCTCTCAGAACCTGCTGGATTTCATCCCTGTTTTAGAGAATACAGGTCTTGGAAGCTACTTTAAATTAACCCAGATCATTGGCTAACTAATCCAGTATGTTACTAAAAGCCTCTCAGTAGGAGAGGCTTCTAGGTGGATTTTTTTTTTTTTTTTTTTGGAGCCCACAATGCAAAAGAATGGAAACAATACATTCAAACTATTACTATAAGAGTAGAGTATTAAAAAAAAAATGGAAAAGGAAAATACAGACTTTTTTCTCTACTTTACCTGGAGATGCCGGGGATTAATTAGCCATATCACTTTTAGAGACTATCTGGTATCATTATTCCACAGTGCAGAGAAGCACAACCTCCCTGCTGTTTATTTCTTAATCGTATTGTTGTATTTTCAATTTAAACAATAAACATTTCAAGGGCATTTTAAAAACACATTCCTCTACTGTGTATTGCCTTAAGCGCTTCTTTTAATGAAAACATAGATAATAAGTCCAACAATTAAATAAATAATTGCGTTCTAATACTGAAGTAAAGAATGAAACTTCAGGTGGTGGGAGGAAGGTGCCATGAAAAGGGAGGACACATTTTCCAAAGTTAATTATAGGAAAACTCAAGGAATTTGAATTTTGTGAGCTGCTATAGAAAATACCCAACAGAAAAGAATATTTGTTGTTCAGGGTTGAAGTCTGAAGTCCTTCTTGGTGCTCTCTGAGCTTGGTTGCTTTCTTGCAGACATTAGCCAACTAGGTGGCATCTAGAAAGGTGTAGGCTTTGCTGTATGTTTATATCAGGGGTGGGTTCTAATTTTTTTTACTACCGGTTCTGTGGGCGTGGCTTATTTTGTGGGTGTGGCTTGGAGGTCATGTGACTAGGTGGGCGTGGCTAGCTGTTCAGAGTCATTTCTGGAAGGTCCTCGCACTTACGACCAGTCCTCGCACTTACGACCCGACTCATTTGTTTGCTTTTAACACTGATCAGCTGTAGGACGGCCCTTTGAAGCCCCGTGGCAAGAATTTAAACAGTTTTTTTCCCTCTAGTCATCAGCTGGGACTCAGGAGGCAGCAATAGATTGGGGGTGGGACCAAATAAAAGGTAAGAATAATGTGGGTGGGGGAGGAGGGCAGGGGGGGAGAACCGGTTCGGTGACGTCATATCATCACCGCTACTGGCTCGGCCGAACCGGACCAAACCAGGAGGAACCCACCACTAGTTTATATACAGTGGCTTATGTGCCACTTTTGGTAGGAGTGTTATTTTCTTCTTGATAGTTCCTTGATTAAGCTGTAGTGCAATAAAGGGGTTTTTTAAGGATAACACTGTCATACACAAAAGCATCTCAGAAATAATCAAACTATTACGAACACATGGCATCATCATAAAAGAGCCGAGGTGGCGCAGTGGTTAGAGTGCAGTACTGCAGCTACTTCAGCTGACTGCTAGTTCAGCAGATCAGCAGATCAAATTTCGCCAGCTCAAGGTTGACTCAGCCTTCCATCCTTCCGAGGTGGGTAAAATGAGGACCCAGATTGTTGGAGGCAATATGCTATTTAGTATACTGTCTTTGGTAGAAGCTGCCCAGAGTCCTCAGAGAGTGGGCAGCATAGAAATATTAATTAATTAATTAATTAATTAATTAATTAATTAATTATATTTATATACCGCCCTTCTCCCGAAGGACTCAGGGCGGAGAACAGCCATGATCAAATACATAAATATAAAAATTTAAAACAATTTAAAACCAGATTAAATATTTTGGCCCACAATTAAAAACATCCCATTAAATCCAATTTAAAATTTAAAACCGTTAAAATTAGGCTAGCCCAGCTTGCTGGAATAAATATGACTAATAAAATAAATGAATAAAGTAAAAAATACTAAACATGCAAACTAAAGCCATTCAAAACTTAAGTAAACCAAAAGACCCAGAAGAAGGAGAAATAGTATACAACATACATTGTAAACCACTATGTAGGATAGTCAGGGAGCAGATTATCAGAATGCATCCATGAACAGCCACTAGCAGTCAGAAGACATCATGAAAACTCCTTAAACATGCACATGGACAGACTTTACCATAGTTTCAACTGAGAAACTGGGAGCATTCTAGATCAGGGGTCACCAGCCTTTCAGACCTCAGAGACTACTAAATTCATAAATTTAAATCCCGCGGACCACCAATATGATCTGCTTAATGACTGGGTGGGTGTGGCTAGGTGATCATGTGATTGGGTGGGCATGGCCAACTTGATGTCACTCACATTGAGGGGCATCTCACAAGCCTCTACTCGTCCCTCCCCTGCCAGCCACTCCTTTCCTTCCTGCCCAGGCTCCTTAGGGCCCCAATAGGAAGCAGCCACCATGGCAAAACAGCTGGCTCAGTTCAGTTTGGATCTAACCAAGAAGGAAGCTCAGCAGAAGCACCTCACTGAGGACTACGAGCATAGGCTTTCCAAGCAGAGGGAAGACCTGTGGGAATGCAAGGCCAGGTACTGGCAACTGGAGGCTCAGCTAGCTGAGATGGTCAGCCAGTACCAGGCCATAATGCAGTCCCACTGGAACAAGGGCCTCCCTTCAGTCTTCGCCCAAAGCCCTGCACCAGGAAGCTGAAGCAGACCCCAAGTCGGAATTTTTGCCCCTCTTCGACCAGCACAAAAAGACACCAAAAAGGGAGACTCTCTGCAGCAACACAAATGTTTGTTGCATGTATCCGGCCCAGGGTCTGTAGTTTGAGGACTCCTGATTTAATGCAACATAAAAAATGCAAATAATTTTTCTGCGGACCACCAAAATTTCCTCACGGACCACTCATTGGTGACTGCTGTTCGGTACCAAGCTAAGTCCAAAAATCTAAAGAATTCCTGAAAGCTTGGCACCCTGACAAATCAGCCATCAACAAGCACTTAGAGATAAGCAATATCCACATGCCATTCAAAAGAGACAATCAACCATTGAGACACTGCAATGCTTGTAAATGTGAGGACCAGTTGTAAAGTTACTGTTTTATGCCATTTATACTTCTGAATGGTGGCTAAACAGGGCAGTCATTAAGTGAGAACTACCTGTAGTAATAATCTGGTATTTTGCAGACAACAGGTTCTGCTTTGTCTGTACATCTGAATTTCACAGTGAAATCATTTTTTGCTATTCCTTCCTCATCTGACTCTTATAGCAGCAAAACTACTTTCATAACTGGATGCAACAGGGAAGAAAGCTGCTTTTCCAATAGGAGTCAGCCCAATAGCCGTATGATAATGGATAGTATAAGTTTAGCAACATTTATTTCAGGATTTTATTGCCTACCTGAATCCATAATTAGTAGGTGGCTTGAATATCCATTGGTCTGGGTATTACTCTTTTCTTTCCTCCTCCATTGTATTTTCATAACCAGAGATCAGCTAGCTATCATTCTTAGCTTACAGGGAGATTAAGCTTCTTGTGTAGCTATAAGTGCTAAATTCAGTAGAGGCAAGTTGCTAAATTCCATCCAAGACAGAGTATTGACTAAGAAGAAGCTGGCAATCTGTACTATGAAATGGACTGACTGCAAATGGGAAGATAAGAAAAAAGAAAAAAGAAAAGAGGAGCAGTTGAGGCTGGTTGAAGGGGCCCGTGAACTTAATGGAACGTTGCTTATTTATTTTATTTATTAGACTTGTGTGCCACTCAGTGGTGGATTTCAACCTGTGTTACAACCCGTTCGCTTCACGCATGCACTTTGCGCAAGACATTGCATTACGGAACAGCTGGAGCACGGCAATCCACTCTGCAGCGCCTATCTGCTGGGCTAAAAATGAACAAATATAGGTAGATATAGCGGTTCACTCTCAGCTCACCATCGCAGCTACCGGCTTGCTCGAACTGGGGCGAACCGGTAGAAACCCACCACTGATGCCACCCATCTTGCCTAGAGGTAACATATTTTTTCCTAACAAACATTATATAAAAAACATTATATAAAGACCTTCTTTGGGTATTTGTTTTAAAATTCTAGCTATGGGAACTAAAAGTAGTAAGAAGAATTCTGTCTAGGCAGGTTTGCATATCCTTACCCAAGAATGAAAAATGGGAAGGATTTTTTGGGGGGAAGGGTAAATAACTGAAAAAAACATTAGTTAATGATGTGGTAGTAAATTTTGATGAGCAAGACCCATTTTCCAATGAGTAATATCTGGATGTATTACCCTTCAAACAGATTTCTGTTTATTTCTGGCTACAAAGATTGCCATTTGACTGCTTTCTTTCTTTCTTTCTTTCTTTCTTTCTTTCTTTCTTTCTTTCTTTCTTTCTTTCTTTCTTTCTTTCTCTCCCCCCCCCATCTTATACCAAACTATGGTATACTGTAAGTATACTTCCCCGCTGCCTTGAAAGAGGCGGTGGTGAGGCCTCTCCTCAAGAAGCCATCCCTGGATCCGGCAATATTGGCCAACTATCGTCCTGTCTCTAACCTTCGCTTTATGGCGAAGGTTGTTGAGAGTGTGGTCGCGTGACAGTTTCCACAATTCCTGGAGGAAACATCTTATCTAGATCCATTCCAATCGGGTTTCAGGTCTGGGCACAGCACGGAAACGGCATTGGTCACGTTGGTTGATGATCTCTGGAGGGCTCGGGACAGGGGTTGCTCCTCTGTTCTGGTCCTGTTAGACCTCTCAGCGGCTTTTGATACCATCGACCATGGTATCATGCTACACCGTCTGGAAGAGCTGGGGGTGGGAGGCACCGTATTGCGGTGATTCTCCTCCTTTCTCTCCAACCGGTCGCAGTTTGTGTTGGCAGGGGGGCAGAGGTCGACCTCGAGGCCTCTCATCTGTGGAGTGCCGCAGGGATCGGTCCTCTCGCCCCTCCTGTTCAACATTTATGTGAAGCCGCTGGGCGAGATCATCTGTGGCTTCGGGGTGAGATACCATCAGTACGCTGATGACACCCAGCTGTACATCTCCACCCCAGGCCACCCCAACGATGCCCTTGAAGTGATGTCTCAGTGCCTGGAGGCTGTGCGGATCTGGATGGGGAGGAACAGGCTCAAGCTCAACCCTTCCAAGACTGAGTGGCTGTGGATCCCGGCATCCCGATATAGTCAGTTGACTCCATCACTGACTATTGGGGCCGAGTCTTTGGCCCCCACAGAAAGGGCTCGCAATCTGGGAGTCCTCCTAGATATGCAGCTGTCCTTGGAGGAACATCTGACGGCTGTAATCAGGGGGACCTTTTATCAGGTTCGCCTGATTCGCCAGTTGCGGCCCTTTCTTGATCGGGATTCCCTGTGCACAGTCACTCACGCCCTCATCACCTCTCGCCTTGACTACTGCAATGCTCTCTACATTGGGCTCCCCTTGAGGGGCACCCGGAGGCTCCAGCTGGTCCAGAACGCAGCAGCGCGGGTAGTGATGGGAGCAGCATGGCGCTCCCATGTAACACCGCTCCTGCGCAAGCTGCACTGGCTCCCAGTGGTCTTCTGGGTGCGCTTCAAGGTGTTGGTTATCACCTTTAAAGCGCTCCATGGCATAGGGCCTAGCTATCTTCGAGACCGCCTGCTGCTACCGACCACCTCCCAGCGACCCATGTGCTCCCACAGAGAGGGCCTCCTCAGGGTGCCATCAGCCAAACAATGTAGGCTGGTGACCCCCAGGGGGAGAGCCTTCTCTGTGGGGGCACCTACCCTCTGGAATCAGCTGCCCCCAGAGATAAGGAGAATCCAAGACCTCAGTGCCTTCCGCCGTGCCCTTAAAACCCACTTTTTCCAGCAAGCCGGGCTGGCTTAGGAAGAAATTTTTTAAAATTTTTAAATGTTTAATTGGTTTGTGGTTTTTTAAATTTTGGGCCAAATTTATATAGATTTTAATTGTTTTTAATATTTGTGTTTCATGTTTTTAATTCTGGCTGTGCACCGCCCTAAGTCCTCAGGGAGAAGGGCGGTATATAAATTGAAAATAAATAAATAAATAAAATAAAATAAGTATTTATCAGTAACATAGCAATGTTCTATATATATATATTATTAACATATATATATTAACATTATTAAAACCATATATATTTTAAATAAAATATATCACATTCAGTCACTTCATCCTATCCCAACCGTCAGGGAAAAGCCAGGTCTTCAATATTTTTTGAAAAGCTAGGAGGGTAGCACCTGCCAAATTTTAGGGGGAAGAGTGTTCCATAGGACAGAGGCTGCCATGAAAAAGGCAAGTTTCCTACTCCCATAAAGAAACAATATTTAATGGAAGGGAGCGTGTCCCCTGGTTGGATGGGTGAGGTCCAAAGGGAAAGGTACTCCTGCAGATAACCTGACCCTATACCATGTAGAGCTTTGATGATCAGCTTCTTCGATTGCAACCAGGAAGGAAACGAGTGTAACTCACACAACAGACATTTTGCATGGATAAACCTAGGGCATCCATTTCTGCATAGGCTACCTCATTCTGGATCAGTTATGGCTTCAGAGAGTCTTCAAGGGAAGCCCCATGTAGAGACCATTACAGTAACCCAAACCTACACGAAAACATTGTCCTTTAAAAAAAAAAAAGCCTTTACCAAGATGAAACCCGATGTTAATTTTTTTAGAGATATATACAGCCCTGGAAATAAGCATTATGTCCTAGAGAAAAGTAGAGATTGTATTAAAGGAGCAAGGAAGGAATTCTTTTTGTTTAATTCTTTTTTTAGTCTTTTCATATCCTCTGCTGCAATCTGTCACTAGCCAAGGTTATACTCAAAATTCTCAATATTACCTTCAATCAAGTGCCAAAGTAAGCCAGTTCCTATGACTGTCCTGTAGAGGATAATTTTTTTCTGCTCTGAAGAATCCTAGAGTTACGTTACCTACATACCCACCCTCTACTGTACCAGAGATCAGGTAGAGTTAGAATTGATATCCAATTTTAGCTATATTAAGGCTAAGCCACAAAAGAAAGGAATACAAAAAAACAAAAACAAAAAAGAGCATGTTGGAGGAGGGGAAAGCAGGCAAAAATTCAAATGTTTTAGCTGGGATTAAAAAAATTAAAATATGAACTCCCTTCCTTTCTCTCTAGTATTTACTTCAGCAATTTTTTCTCTACCATTGGAAGAATAAGACCTGCTTTTCGTAAAGGTTATCAGCTGCTTCCCACAAAATGGCTTCTTATCTGCTCCCAAACAACACTAGCAAAAACTATGTGAGAGAAGAGTACAAAATGGCTTTCTATCTATATATTTATCCATTTTCCCTTGCTTTGTCCTTTTCTCTCAGAACTGATGTGAAATACAAGAATGAGGTGGTTTTATTAGTACATTAAGTTTGCATCCCCTAATGAAGAGTGCATGAGCCTAGCTGGGATCAGAATTGCCATCAACTGAAATTCCGCCTAAAGCATACATATGAATCAGTAGTCAACCTCTGATGCAGTTGTGTTGAAATTGGTAGCTTCTGTGACCTGATGTTCCACCTTTTGATCTAATGTGCCAATAACCTGTTCTGAGCCTTTTTATATATGTATAGTTAGCATGCCTTGAGCTATGCAGTTGCAAAAATTCATTTTTCTAAGTGGCTTAGGAGTTGTTGTTTTTTAAACTGTCTAAGAAAAGTCAAGTCCTTCCTAAATGGGCCAAAGAGAGGATTAAAATACTCATATGTGTTGACCTGAATCTCATGCATTGAGTTATGGGGGGGGGGGGACTCTTCTGTGCCTCTTCTAAATGTATGTGCCCAGAAAACATATTCACATATCTTCATTTGTGAAAATAATTCTGTGCAGATAAACCATTTATGCATCCAAATCTATTATATATTGCTTGTAACCTATTTCTCTCCTTCATACATTAAAAAAGAAAGTATTAACAAGATTCCAGTATATTCTGTTTTTTCAGAAGAAACAGAAATTCATTCTTAATTTAGAACTATGAAATACACAAATTTCAGTTCTAAGTTGGCATGGGAAAACCCTATTAATTTTAGGGTAGAAACTGGATTTCCCCATGAGAGAATATTAGCCTATATATTCAGATTTTTCTCATAACTGACATGCCTGGAGACTATGCTACCTCTTTTCATAGCTGTTTTGTGGAGAAGTAACATCTACACTGCTATTCATCAAGTATATTCCTATATATGTAATTTATAAAACAAACCTCTGAGTAGGACAGTCTGAAAAGTCATGAATCAGTTAAGACTTTTATTTCAGGTTACTTCAAGCCAAGACCTATACTCTAACACTGTCCAAACTTTCTGGATTAATTGTGGAAAGAAACATGACAGAAAATGCTGCTATCTCTTCTATACTGATTGATTTCAACTGTGACACACACTTTTACTGTTATAAAGTTGCTAGAAGTAAAATATGTGACCAAGATTCTACATGCATGCAACTTACAGTATATGAAAATATACCTTCTTTTAACTTTGGTTAACTGCTTTCACTGAAAGGAGAAATATTTATTTATTTATTTATTTATTTATTATATTTCTATACCGCCTTTCTCCCGTAGGACTCAAGGCGGTGTACAGTCAAGAAAAATATAGACACACAAACATCATAAAATTGCTAATTAAAATTGTTACTTAGTTTGGTCAATTAAATAAAACCCAGAATTAGATAACATTTAAAAAATCATTTGCATGTTTGTATGTTTAGCCCTGCCTGTTGGAACATCAGGGTCTTGAGGGCACGGCGGAAAGCACGGAGATCAGGGATATTCCGTATCTCCGGGGGCAGTTCATTCCAAAGGGTTGGAGCCCCCACAGAGAAGGCCCTCCCCCTGGGAGTCGCCAGTCGACATAATTTGACTGACGGTACCCTGAGTAGTCCCTCCCTGTGAGAACGAACTGGTCGGTGGGAGGCTATTGGTGGCAAAAGACGGTCTCGTAGGTACCCAGGTCCTAAGCCATGGAGCGCTTTAAAGGTGATAACTAACACCTTGAATCGCACCCGGAAGACCACCGGGAGCCAGTGCAGCTCGCGTAGGAGAGGTGTTACATGGGCGTAATGAGCTGCGCCCATAATCACCCGCGCGGCTACGTTCTGGACCAGTTGGAGCCTCCGGGTGCTTTTTAAGGGGAGCCCCATGTAGAGAGCATTACAGTAGTCCATACGGGAGGTAACTAGGGCATGAGTGACCGTGCGCAAGGCGTCCCGATCCAGAAAGGGACACAACTGGCGGATCAGGCGAACCTGATAAAAGGCACCCCTGGCCACGGCCGTCAAATGATCTTCTAAAGATAACCGTGAATCCAGGAGGACACCCAAGTTGCGGGCCCTCTCTGTGGGGAGCAAGATCTCATCCCCTATTGTCAGTGATGGTACCAGCTGACTATACCGGGACGCCGGAAGCCACAGCCACTCGGTCTTGGAGGGGTTGAGTCTGAGCTTGTTTCTCCCCATCCAGATCCGCACGGCCTCCAGGCAACGGGACATCACAGCAAGGGCATCATTGGGGTGGTCTGGGGTGGAGATGTATAGCTGTGTGTCATCAGCATACTGATGAACACTCACCCCAAAACCACGGATGATCTCACCTAGCGGTTTTACATAAATGTTGAACAGAAGGGGTGAGAGGACTGACCCTTCTGCCCCCCTGCCAACACAAACTGCGAACGGTCAGAGAGGAAGGAGGAGAACCACCGAAGAACAGTGCCCCCTATTCCTAACCCCTCCAGCCGGTGCAGTAAGATACCATGGTCGATGGTATCAAAAGCCGCTGAGAGATCTAATAGGACCAGGATAGAGGAGCAACCTCTGTCCCGAGCCCTCCAGAGATCATCCACCAATGCGACCAATGCCGTTTCTGTGCTGTATCGTGACCTGAAGCCCGACTGGAACGGATCCAGATAGACAACTTCATCCAGGTATCGGGGTAGTTGTCACGCCACCACACTCTCAACAACCTTCGCAACAAAGCGAAGATTGGAGACTGGACGATAATTTGATAATATAGCCGGGTCCAGGGAAGGCTTCTTGAGGAGGGGCTTCACAACCGCCTCTTTCAAGGCGGCGGGAAAGACACCCTCACTCAGGGAAGCATTTATAATCCCCTGGAGCCAGCCTCGTGTAACCTCCCGGGAGGCCAGTACCAACCAGGAGGGACACGGGTCCAATAAACATGTGGCAGCATTAAGCTTGCCCAGAATCCTGTCCACGTCCTCAGGAGCCACAGAGTCAAACTCTTCCCAGATAACGCTCTCAAGACCTGCCCCCGTCTCCTCCCCTGGATCTACCCAATCGGAGTCCAGGCCTTCCCGAATCTGAGCGACTTTATCATGCAGGAATTGTACAAAATCCTCAGCTCGACCCTTTAAGGGATCTTCCCGTACCCCCACCTGAAGTAGGGAGCGGGTCACCCTAAACAGCGCAGCTGGGCGGTTCTCTGCAGATGCAATAAGAGCGGAGAAGTAGCTAGACTTCGCCGCTCTTATCGCCACTAGGTAGATCTTAATATAAGATCTCACCTGTGTTCGGTCAGATTCAGATCGGCTTGTCCTCCAATCACTCTCCAGGCGTCTTTTCCGACGCTTCATCTCTCTCAGCTCCTCGGAAAACCAAGGAGCTAGACGAGATCGGCATCGGGTCAGAGGCCGCAAAGGCACGACGCGGTCCAAGGCCCCAGTAGCCGCCCTGTCCCAGGCGACCACCAGGTCCTCAGTCGAGTCGTGAGCCAGAGTCTCAGGAAATGGCCCAAGCTCCATCAGGAACCTTTCGGGGTCCATCAGGCGCCTGGGACGGAACCATTTGGTTGGTTCCGTCTCCCTGCGGTGGGTGGAAGTGACTTGAAAGTCCATGTGAAGGAGAGAATGATCAGACCATGACAAGGGCTTGATGTCTATATCCCCTATTCTTAGATCATTCAGCCACTGATCAGAGATAAAAATCAAGTCCAGAGTGTGATTCCCCAAGTGGGTGGGGCCTTGAACTACCTGGGTTCAAATATGAAGTGGAGAAGAAAATGGTATACCAAATTCATTGGCAAATGAATATTATGGCTTTGAAAATAAACTTGCTAGCTATGTATAGTAAAAAATAATAATGTATGCTTTTCTTCCAATTTTATTTATAGAAGCACTATTTTCCACTTTGAAAGGAAACAAAATGAAGAACTTCAGTGGATCAGCTCTCTCTTCTCCAAGGAAGATGGATGATGATACATCTCTGAATGGATCTCCTGATGTTTTCATTTTTCATAAGAAAACACTGACTTGAGTACTCTGTTTTTAGTCAGAATACCAGAAGGCTTTCAATCATTAATTCTTATCATCTCAAATATTACTTCATAACATCTGTCTGCTAGGATATGATTTGCTCATAGAATCAAGGATAGTAGATCTTGAGGTTGGGTTAGCAACACATAGCTTTTGATCTAGCTTTCTTTCAAACAAATAAATAATATTTAATGATGCTCTAGATAGTATGGATAGTGTTATCCTTGCAGGAATATGACCATATAGAATTCTCTCTATATATAGAATTCTAATAGAAGAGAATACATGTAACTCAGGGTTCAACTGTGGAGTCCTTGATGATCTTTAGGCTTGGTTATTTGCTTGCAGTTATTTTATTCTCAAACTAGGTAACATCATCAGAGCTCTGATATTGATAGAGCTCATGTTACCTAGTCAGGTAATGAAATGTCTGCAAACAAACAACCAAGCTCAGAGCACCAAGGACTTACAGCTCTTCTACATAAAGTTTTATCCCTGCTTCTGGATGGGCCTCTTGTCTCTGTTATCTGTTATACAAAGGAATTATTGAATTTGTCATTTGCACCTCTATAACTGTATGGTTTGGCATAGCAACCAAACAAGACAGACACAGACTTCAATGGACAGTTAGGACTGCAGAAAAAAATAATTGCAACCAAACTGCCTTCCATTGAGGGCCTGTATACTGCACGAGCCAGGAAGAGGGCTGTGAAAATGTCAACCGATTCCCTCCCATCCTGAACATAAACTGTTTCAACTTCTTCCCTCAAGATGATGCTATAGGGTATTGCACTCCAAAACAACCAGATACAGACAGTTCCCACCCACCCCCCATGCTATCACTCTGCTAAACAAGTAATTCCCACAACACTGCCTATGCCCTAGGATGTCAAACCACCTAGTAGGGCTGTATTACTTATTATCCTCTCATCTGTCCTATTATCTATTTCCTTAGATTCTTATGACTATAATTCTGTTCTATCTCATGATTTATGTTGATTGCTCTTATTTAGCATCCTATTATGATTTATGTTGATTGCTTAGTATCCTATGACTGTCACTGAGTGTTTCATGATTATGATTATCACTTGTTGCTTGTATGTGCACTGAGAACTTATGCATCAGAAACAGTGATTGTGTGTGTCCAATCACATTTGGCCAATAAAAGAATTCTATTCTATCTATACCGTGTTTCCCCGAAAATAAGACCCTGTCTTATATTTTCTTGAACCCTGAAATAAGCACTTGGCCATATTGCCATGCACTCAAAAGCCCGATTGGGCTTATTATCAGGGGATGTCTTATTATGGGGGAAACAGGGTAGTGATCTTCATTGTATAGCTGAACTAAATTACTTCTCTTTTCTAAAATGAAAACAGTATGACTTTCAGTTTGAGATATTAGAACATTGCAAAGCTTGGAGAAACCTTATTGATCCTATGAATTCAACTGGTCATTGGAGGCGACTATGGGGCATTTCTAGAATTTGAAGATAAGAAGAAACATCACTTGGTTCCTAATTGTTTAACAACTGAAATTAAACACTGGTGAAACATGGACACTAACCTCACAATCGACACAAAAGCTACGAGTGGTGCAAAGAGCCATAGAAAGATACATGCTTGGAATTATAAGACAAGACCTGCACACGGATTAGAGAACAAACTAAAGTATACGGTATCATCAAGAGAGGAAAAGAATTGAAGTGGAAATGGGCTGGTCACATAGCAAGAAGAACTGATGGCAGGTGGACCAAGGCAGTCATAGAATGGATCCCACTTGATAAAAAGCATCCACAAAAGAGACCTAAAACAAGATGGATCGACAATGTGAGCAAGTATTGCAGACCCAATTGGCAAAAGAAAGCTCAGGACCATATTGGACCACATGCAGAAAAGGCCTTCATCTTGCAGGGAATAGACAATGGTTAAAATGATGATACAAATGTCTGTGATTAAAAGATATGAGTAATTCAGGAAGTGTGTCATTTTCTTGAACATATTACATCAATATCTATAATACAGTCTAGACAGTCAGTTTGATCTAGTGTTGTGTTCAGGCACCAGACCAGAAACTAGTAGACTGTGAGTTCTAGTCCTGCCTTAGGCATGAAAACCAGCTAAAAGAATTTGGCCAGTTACCATGATGTGACAAACTGGTCAGTCAATTCCTGTTATCCCCCATGGATCAACACTTGGTTGATCTAAAAAAAAGTGAACCCTCCACTTGTAGGAAAACATGAGGAAGAAAAATAAATCTATATAAAAATCTACCTTGAACCTATAACAAATGAGCAGATTTATAGTTAGGTTGCAGAATCCAAATCTAAATGAATCATTGGGCATACAAGCTCAGAAATGAGTGAATGTTGTAATGGATGAACAGTAGATTTAGTGCAGGATGTATTTTAAAAACAAATATAGTGTTGGAGGACAAAAAGAACAGCTTGGATCTACAGCTTGGTCCTAAAGAAACAGAGAAAGGGAGAAATGTCTGTATTTCTCATGTGCTTATAAATTCAATTAATTTTGTATTTTACAACTAATATAAAGGCTATATAAATCTCAATTTGCTTGAAATTCATACTTCTTCTTTTGCAATGTATTTTACAATCACAAATTGATGTACAAATAAAGAAAATAGTATTGAAAATCATATATTCATAACCTCAATGTAAAAATCCATATTAAAACATATTTGTGTAAACTGTAAACCTTAACCCTAACCATCTGGCAAAAAATGGATATTGCATATTTAGAAGAGAATAAAAATATATTAATTTTTTTGTAGACAAATGAGACAAACTGAATTTATGAATGGAAAAACATGAGACCCTGACATTGATCAGTTCATCCACCTTCATTTGTGCTATTCACAAAGATCCGGGAAAGTGTTTCATAGGAATTCTTACTACTTTCAAAACCCTAAACTCTTGCGCTTCATACCTTCCCATGAAAGCATACATCTGAATTATATATCATTATATTAGCTTTACATGACTCATTCTCAAAATGGATTTTTATATATATAAAATATGTAGGAATTACTTGAGTAAATTGTTACCACAGTTATATTGCAATATGGCTGGCATACTGAGGAAACTAATTGGATTCCAAAATTCAGATAGCAAGTGATAGCACAGAAATTACCCTAAAGAAAAAAAGAGAGAAAATTGGAGAAATGAGCACTATAGGCATGAGACAAGAAGATTTCTAGGTTGAGTAATAAAGTAGCTAAGTACTCTGTGTATAACAATGAAAGTCAAAGATAAAACTATTACTTTTCTATTTTTTTCCCAACCTTGTAGTGGTCAGTCCACTTTTGCAGAGGCAAAGAATATTAATTCCCTAGAGCATCTGTGAACATGGGTGGCTATTGTATATATCCTTGGACTACATCCCCATTAGCAGAATCACAAAGTAACATAATTCACTGCAGGCCAGTCTTTAAAAAAAAAAAAAAGGTCAAAGCTCTTATTAAGAAAACATGAACATGTATGAGACATAAGGAAGACAGAGTTGGTCTGGAATAGGAATAGGCACTCTCTAGTTCTTGGAGTCTTTTAGATTTAGTGACTGAAATAGAAGGTAGAACTACAACATTGGCATGCTTTTTTTTTAGTTCTTTCTTGAGTAGTTCAGATTTTCTAGTTTTTGTTTTTTAAAGGGGTTAAGGTTTTAAAACATCTGGGAATGTTTTTGTTTTCAAAAGACAGGAAACCATATTGCCAATTTTCAGAAGAACATACATTGTAAAGTTGATGGGGACTCTGGTGAATGCCATAAAAGGGTTGGCTGTGACATAAAAGGCTGAAGGCCAACATCTCCTCTAGAAATAGATAATAGTCATCCAAAGTGCCTGCCTGCTGAATTTTCTCTCCCAATTTAATTAAATTACTTCAGAGAATAGGTTCCTGAAGGCCCTGATTCAGAGGTGGCCATTCAAACACCTCCTCTGATTGGGCAGCGCCAGGAAGACTCACAGCTCAAATGCTACCATCTTCAGATGTTCACAGTTATATTCGCAGCAGTAAACTTACGAAATGAAGCCGGCTGATGATTTCCTTTGTTAGCTACATTCATCATCAAAGTGCTCAATAAATAGTGAGAAAATTAGTTCCTGTAGCAGTAGCTATCTAAAGAAGTCTGCTGCATGCTAACATCTTTTAAGAGCTGCTTTGTAGAAAATTGATTTGTCCTTGTACTGCTAATGTTTGTAGATTAAAAACACTGCCACCCCTGCAAAGCAGCATTTTATTCACCCATACAACTATCAGTCCGTTTAGTTGCTAATCCAACAAATTCTAAATCTATATGCTAGTTTTAAATTGATGCTGTTCACTTGAGCCATTTCTTAAATTTTTCCAAAATAAGCTGTAAATTAGTTCTGTTACAAATGATGTTAAAATCAATATAGAATTTATGAGGATTTAATTTCAGTGTATATTTTCTGGCTTTATTCAACATACTTTCATCTTTGCACTCACAGATAGATATGGGTTTATAAAAAGCAATGTGGCAAAATTGTAGCCTCCAATTGCCCTTGTATTAAATTTTTTTTACGGTGGTGGTACATTCCATATATTTCATCATTATGTTTTTACAAAATGCAGAGAAAGAGAACCTGTGTGTAATAATTATTAAAATGCTGAAAAAAGAATTAAAAAAGACATAACATCAAGACTACTTTAATCATGGAGGTTCATTGGACCAAGGACTAACCAGCCTATCATCCAAGGATGCTGTGAGGAGAAAAAAAAAAGAAAGTAGTATGTATGTATGTATCTATGTATGTATATATGTATGTATGTATGTATGTATGTATGTATCAGGGATGGGTTTTACTTACCTTTACTACTGGTTCGCAACGGGATCGTGCGTGCGAGCTTGCTTCGCTTGCGCACGCGCCTTGCTTCTGCACATGTGCAGAAGCTTCTGCGCATGTGCAGATTGCTTCTAATGACGTCAGTGTCAGTGGGCGGAGCCTCCCACCAGTTTTACTATTGGTTCTATTGGTCCGAACCAGGGGCAACCCACCACTGGTGTGTGTGTGTGTGTGTGTGTGTGTGTGTGTGTGTGTACATAATATATATACATATATTATGTATATATATATTTATATATATACATACATAAAGTGCTTTTCTATCGAGGTACCTGGTCTACACCAGCATGTGGGAGGGAGCAGAGGGAGCATACTGCATCCCTTTCGCCTTTCAGCTCCAATTCAGGAGCCCTCAAGCAGTCACATTCACAACAAACCATTTTATACCAAATTTATATTTCACTGATAATTCTTTATTTCTTTACCAGCGAAATATGTGTGTGTATGTGTGTATCCTGAACTCTAGGAAGAAGGGAGGATATAACTCTAAAAGGGGCCAAATGAGATACAATATTTATGATAAATGAATCTCTCTCATCATTGATCACCCCAAATAGGTAAATAAGATAGTGGTTATAGCTTGAAATTTTGTATGCAATTTGGAGATAATTTACATTAAAAGATTACTTCATTGAAACTATTGATTGGAATAATAATAACAAAGAGACAAGCACCTGCTACATAACACCCTAGTCGTAACAAATGTTGATAAGAAGGGGGAAAAAATCTGGATAGTGGACATAACAGTAGCTGAAGACTGAAAAACAGAAGAGAAAGCTGGAAAAAAGTCAGAAAATGCAAAGATCTGCAAATAGAATAACTATGGCAAAATAAAGCAAAGATAGTAATAATAGACATATTACATAAATCATAGATGTATTGTAAATATATATTTAAAGCAATGATATAAGGGACTAGAAGGGAAGTTTTATTTTCCTAAATGTCAGATTTGTCACTAAATAAACAGAAAATGGAAGGTAGATCCATAACAGATATGTCAAGAAAATATTGTAGAAAGCTTAAGAAGCTGTAGTACCTTAGCTCAAAAGGTAGAACAAATCAGACTTTATTGTAGATAATATCCAAATTAGTTAGACCTGTATGGCATCAGCTGTTTATTTTTATTTGTATATCCTGTTTAAAAACTGTCCATCTCTCTCATAGAATGATTCTGGGTGATATCCAAATAGACATAAAAACATAAAAGCTGTATATTATTCCTTATTCATCAGGAACTCTTCCAGAAGGTCACAGCTTGAGGTTGTAGCCTGCATGTGAAGACCTGGGTTTCTAGAGTACCTAAAAAGTTTTGTCTATATCTGGGTATATGTATGTGTGTCTATGTAAGAGTGTGTCTGTCTGTCTGTCTGTGCATGCATATGTGTATGTGTCTTGACAGAAGCAGAAAACTGTAACATACATGATGAACAATCACAATATATTTCATAAAATCCAGTTTGGGGTTTGATCTGGTAGAACCTGCTTCTTTTTCTAAACACTGCCTGCTTGTTGAAATACAGACCCCAGCATGTCATGTAGTTTTTAAGTCCATTATTCATCACAGCACAAATATTTCACCCACTTCTACATATTTACATCTAAATTAAAATTTAGTACAGTAACTATAATAGCTGGGAAAGCATGAAACTATTAAGAAAGGCCCCAATGACTAAATTTACAATCTATGGTTCTTATCATTGCTGCATGTAATATAAAGAAATTGTAGCCTTGGACAATAAATGTCTTAAAGTGAATAATAAGGCAACTTATGTGAGTAATAAGGCAACTTGCATTAGAAATGAAGAGGATTTCTTAAGTGTCTTCACTCTCTCACGTATTCCATGTTCAACTGCAGTATTTAAAACTGCTGTTAAACCCTGGAAGAGAGTTGTGCTGGCCACTGCAGAAGTCCTTTTACCTATCTTCCACTTCCCCTAGCAGAAGTATTTCTCCCTTATATGCAAGGTGTGTGGAACCAGTAACTATCTCAGCTAATCCTTGATGATTTACTTCAGAACTTGTTGCTGCTTTCTCACAAATAGAATAATTTTATGCTAGAATGACTTGATGCAAATTAAACTCCATTCCTCACCAAAAAGGATTGAGAGGGGCAGAAAGGTAGAAGATTTATTTCCAGAAAAGAAATGCAAATTAAAAAAAAAAAAAGGCGAAGGGTGTCCACTTTAAATTAGTTTTAGCAGAAAACTCGAGAAGGGTTTTGTGATAATGTCAAAGCAAGCATATGAACAAAAAAGAGACAAATTATAAGGTCAGATTTCCAGTAATAGTAGATCTCATCTGTCCAGGAGGCTGCAAGAAAAAAGTCACATAGATTTTTGAATCAATTTCTGGTGCATCCAGTTAGATTTTGTCTTCTTCAGACTTCAGATGTAATATAAAGATTTCTGAATGTCTACCATGTTTATCGACATCAGCGGGTCAAAAAAATCAAGATAGTAGCTGTAACTATGCAGCCAAAGTTTTGCTCTCTATTTATTTATTTATTTTACATGTATCCATAGATAATTTTTCTTGGTTCTGTATCCATTTGGTAAAATTTTTTCAACATGAATTTAAATTCCCTTTCAAAGGAACAAAATCAAAGTTATCCCTAACATATTTAAATGTTTCATCTTGTCTCTGTGGACAAGTCCATTATTGTATAACCCATATTCCTTTCTTTACTTTAGGAAAACTTTAATTGGATTTTTTTAAAAATATTATTTATAATGAACGGTGTTGCAAGCAGCTCACACAAGCTGCTGTGCAGAGTATTTCAGCCAGGAGTGATAGAATGGAAATGCACACAACAAACTGCCATGCTTAGTACTATATAAGGTCTCATGAAGACACAACAGAATAGTTCAAATAACCACTGAAGGTAAGACATATAATTGCATGTGAAATCAGGATTTAGAAACAATTATTTGTTAATATGCAAACAGATAAGAACATTTCTAGATGGAAGAAATTAAATTTGTCTTCGTTAGGAAGAAATGCATCAGTTAAAATGAATATTTTATGGACACTAAATTTTCAATTTCAAATAGCTCCAGTTTCTATTAAGAATAAGGTATTAAGCAACTGGCATAGACAGGTAATGAATTATATATGGCCTAACAAAAGGCCAAGGATTAAAATAAAGAACTTGCAAGATTAAAAAAAAACATGCCCAGAATTTCAGATTCATGCCACTTGCCTAACATAAATTTTTGAATAGATGATATAACCTTCACTGGAAAGATCAGACCAGTGGGGAAATCCAATTTTTTTTACTACCAGTTCTGTGGGCGTGGCTTGGTGGGCGTGATGTGGCTTGGTGGGCGTGGCTTGTGGCCATGGCAGGGGAAAGATACTGCTAAATATCCATTCCCACCCCACTCTGGGGCCAGCCAGAGGTGGTATTTGCCAGTTCTCCGAACTGCTCAAAATTTTCACTACTGGTTCTCCAGAACCTGTCAGAATCTGCTGGATTTCACCTCTGGATCAGACTTTACACAGACCATAGATATATAGGGGGTGATATATACAGAATGAACAATTTTCAAGACATTATATAATGTGTTCTTGGTGATGATCTGTAAATCCAGGTAAATCATCAGTGCAAGAGAGTGTGGGGTATGTTGTATGTTATGTGCAGTAGTTGACTCTGCCAATTTTGGTGGGAGTGTGGTTTTCTCTTTGGTATTTCCTTAATTATAGTATTGTTTTCTGCTTGGGTTTTTGTCTAGTCCTTATCCCTGCTTCTTTGAATATCGGCTGCTTTTAATCTCTCCTCTGGATGATATGTAAATATGTAGATTTGTCTGATCATGGCTGATTTGTCTGAATGCCAAACTTTGAGGAATTCCTATCATTTTTGTATATGGCTTGGTCTAAGATGCTAATAATTTCCCAGTTGAAACTGAGGTTGAGGCTGCCCATGTGTTGTGAGATTAAGGAGTTTTCATCATGAGTCCTTCGGGAGTAGGGCGGTATATAAATTCAATAAAAATAAAATAAATAAAATAAAATAAATAAATCATGTCTTCTGACAGCAAGTTGGTGTTCATCGATGTGCTCCATGCTATAACAGTCTTTGAGTTGTTTGCACTAGGTTATTCCTGATTTTATTTCTTGGGTTACTGGGTCTTTTGCTTGTATAAGATGTTTTGGAGAGCTTTAGTTGATTTCTGTGCTACAATGGTACCATGTTGGTTTTTATTTATTTATTTTATTTATTTATTTTCATCAAGCATGTATTAGATCAGGGGTGGGCAACTATGGCTCTTTTATGACTTGTGGACTTCAACTCCCAGAATTCCTGAGCCAGCCATGTTAGCTCAGGAATTCTGGGAATTGAAGTCCACAAGTCATAAAAGAGCCATAGTTGCCCACCTCTGTATTAGATAATAGATATAAGTATAAACATGATTATGAATACATGAAATTGATACGAATAAAAGGGAACATTAGGACATGCTGACATTGTAAACTGCTCAGAGAATGCTGTAAAGCAATAAGTAGCAGCATATAAGCCTAGGTGCTATTGTTGGAAACAAGAAGCAATGTTCAGAAAATTGACTGAAACTGAAAATCTTGTAACTCAAAATGCTGAACAAGGGTGAGCTGGCTGCAACATCTGTCACCCCATTGATTACTAGGGTTGATTGAGCTGATCTGGCTGGCTATATGGCTGCATCCTGCTTCCCTCAGAATTCTCTCCTGAAGTGTATGTTCAGAAGAAGAGGACAACTATGCCAGATAGAAAGAGGCTACTGATTATTTCTTTTCCTTTTTGTTGAAGGAGGAGGAGGAGGAGGAATCACTCATGATCTGAACTGTCAAGAAAGTTCTGGAAAAGATAATACAGAATTCTACAAATTTTATATAAAATACTTTATAAAATATTTCTTTGAACCCACAGGGCAACTATTGTGCAGAAGAATGGAAAAATTAAGTTCAAACTATTAATGCAAGAATAGACTATAAAAAGGAAAACAAAAAATGCAGATTGAAATCCAAAGGTTATCATTATTACTAAGAGCAGATAAAAGGTTGCCCATTAAACCAAGCAGATGCAGAAGAAAAATGATGCAAATATATTTTAATTGTAAATGGAATTTTAGTGGAGGCACTTTCAGGGTCCATCAGGTGCCTGGGGCGGAACCACCTGGTCGGCTCCGCCTCCCTGCGATGGGGTACGGCAGTCAGAAAGTCAAGTCGAAGGAGCGAGTGGTCAGACCATGACAAGGGTTCAATATCTACATCCCCTATATCAAGGCCACTCAACCACTGACCAGAGATAAAAACTAAGTCCAGAGTGTGTCCCCCCATATGAGTAGGGCCGTGAATTACTTGGGTCAGGTCCATGGCCGTCATGGAAGCCATGAACTCCCGAGCTACCTCAGATGTTTCACTGATGGATGGCAGGTTGAAATCCCCCATGACCACAAGTCTGGGGGTATCAGCCGCCACCTCGGCTATAACATTGAGGAGTTCGGGCAGGGTCGTCGCCACGTGGCAGGGAGCCAGGTACGTGATCAACAGACCCATCTGCACCCCACGACCCCACTTCACAAAAAGGGACTCACATCCGGCTATCTGAGGTACAGTGGTCTCCCTCGGATCAAGACCTTCTCTTAGAATGACCTCCACCCCCCGCCCCCGCCCCTGCCCTGAGCTCTCGGCTGATGAAATGCACGGAAGCCTGATGGGCACATCTCCACGAGGGGAACTCCCCCCTCATGGCCCAACCAGGTCTCCGTGATACCTGCCAGGTCTGCTCCCCCCTCCTGAATAAGATCACAAATGAGGGGGGCTTTATTTACTACGGACCTGGCATTACACGACATCAGCTGGAGACTCGGGCCCTGAGACTCTAAGCAGCCTGGGGAACAGGAAGAGCTAAGGGGACCGGGGCACGCAATTGCTCGGAGATAGCGAGCATGTGCCCCCACCACATGATATGGCCCAAATGGTATTAAAACATAGATTCACTCAGATAGTCCTTCTTTATGCCTAATTAGAAATTGCAGCAAGAACATTTCAACAGTTGCAAAAACTTCAACGTTTGCAAAAAAAAAAAAAAAAATCTGCTGCAAATATTTCTGTTTCCAGTTTGATTTGGTGGAAGTTTTCCTTGTTCATTCTTTTAGCAAATGCTAATGAATGTAAATATAAAAGCAAATATTGGATCTGTATATGAGCAAGGATACATTTTCACAGGAAGTTCCTGAAGATCACAGGAACATGAAGTACTTTTCACCACAGAGAAAACATGATCACAAAGAATTATAGATAGTTTGATCCCAATTTTGACTCAGATACAACATGTGGCTTTCATCTACGTATGGTTGGCATGGTTCTTTTCTTGGTACAGCCTGCGCTCTACCTAAGTTTAAATCAGAATAATTGAATCAGGAACACCAAACAACATGGGTTTATTGTAAAGATTGATTTTTCATAAGAAAGGGGAAAAGATTGCTTTTTTGAGTAGACTAACAAAATAAGTAGTTGAACCAAATGTAATGCAAGCAGATACATCCATATTTTAGTGCAGCATTAGGTATGGTGCCTCTCAGACTAATTCTGTAAAATCAAATTGATCTGGATACAAACACCATTTTACGGTCTGAAACTGGCTGAGTGAGCATAAACAATAGTTAATCACAAGTGATAACTGAGCCTCAAGAGATACGTTTTGTGCTTACCACTGAGATAAATTCCATTTCTTATCTTACTAAAACATTTTATCAACAAGTTATTTGAACTGAATAAAATTCACTGATGTCATTATGTTGAATTTTGTATTAAGCTGCATATAGTTGGGGGAAAAAAAATCAAAGAACGTACATTAGATTCTGTCTGTGTAGCAATTTCTGTAACAGTGGTTTTCAAGACAATAGGTTTCCTTAGAAAATTTCTTTTTCTTCCATTCAATTAGGTCTGATTCTTACAGACTGTATGGACAAATACATGCAATTTTCTTGGCAAGGTTTTCCAGAAGTGATTTGCCATCGCTTCCTTCCAAGAGCTGAGAAAAAAAATGACTGGTCCAAAATCACCTCGCTAGATTAGAACTCGCAATCTCCCAGTTTCTACCCATATATTTTAACCACTACCCCAAACTGGCTCTCTGGAATTTAAAATATGTTCCTAAATTGGAAGATCAATAATATGTGGGGGGAAGCAGTCCTTTAAAGATACAGTATTTTTCACAGTATAAGATTCACCAGAGTATAAGACGCACCTTAGTTTTTGGGGAGGAAAATGGGGGGGGGATTCTGTCTACCAGGTATTCATCTGGCTAGTCCCAGCACATTAGTTCACTTGCTGGTTTTGAGATTGGGGCTGGTTGGGGCTGTGCTTCTAAAGCACAGCTGATTGTCGGAGGGAGCAGCAATTAGAATAGCAGGCAAAGCACAGAAGATCACTTTGTTCACGTTGGGGCTGAAAAACAGCTTCAAAAGCACAGCTGATCCTTGGAGGGAGTTCCAGTGACTAAAGCAGGCAAAGCGCAGAAGGGGTAAGAGAAGGCAGCAGCTGTTCCGGGTAGCCATTTTGGACACCGTATATGGTTACATTCGGAGTATATGACGCACCCAAATTTTCAGCCTCTTTTAAGAGGGAAAAAATTGGGTCTTGTACTCCAAAAAATATGGTAATCTGATAGCTTTCAGCATCCTATCTAGGGCTGAGGCACTTGCTCAAAGTCAGCTTCCCTTCCTAACTTGAGTCTCATTGCTCCTTAGTCATTAGAATACACTGACTCTCATGCCCCATCTATATTGTCATTCTGATTTGACAGACAGATCAGTGCAAATTCCATGAGTTTGTTTGAAAAGCAGTCCCAATAAATCATCACATTTGTCCCATACCTAGAATGTACCTCTTAAATAAGCATGATTTGATTTCAAGATTAAGAAAAAAAGTGTCTATAAACTGCTCTTTAACTAGAGTTGGATGGGTGAGCTATAAGGAATTAATGGATCTTCAACTCTTATCAGGACTGATTATTCATCTGGAAATATAACCAAAATAGAGAAAAAGTTGGTTCAACCTAAATCTATGAACTTTGACCTTAGCAGAAGGTTGATGAATTGGAGCTAATGCTGGCTGGAATATGTAAAGCCAGACAGCTTACCCGCTAACCACCCAGCCCCAGACATTTTGAGGTGGGCTAAAAAGAAGAAGCCAAGAAAAGGCACCTTGTGGCTTGTGGCTGCCTCTCATACATCTCAACTTGTCTTCCAGCACTTTGTAAAGGTCAAGACACAATGCCCTTGTGCCATTCAGAAATGGAATATGATGTATTAGAGCAATTTTGGTGGTCCATGCCCCAGGGTCTCTCCATTCCTGTTCAACAGTTGATCATTCTGATAATTTGCAGTTTGTGTTCAAATCTAAAATATGAGGTAATCCATGTAGTGCATTTTTACGAGATTAGTGATATATTTAGAACTGCATTGCCCTAAAGGGCTGTTCCGGAGCACTTGTGTAGAGCTTCATTTAAAAAATATATATATATTATCCCTATCTAGGTACAGTTGATTTCGTTAACCAATTTGTTTACCTTTAGCCTAAGCAAAATAATAATAATAATAATAATAATAATAATAATAATAATAATAATAATAATAATAATAATAATCAAGGAAAGTAACACCTTTCATTACAATTATTACTATCCATTGAAATGATAGCAAACCTATAAGCCCATTCCACCTCCATTTGGGAAAATGCAGGCAATTCATAGTTACTAATTCCCAGGGTTGGAAATTACTTGGCACTTTACAATAGGGAAATTTGGAAGTACGATTTTAAAACACTTAGAAGTTATGCCTGGAGTAAGCAGAAAAGCGTCAGATAGTTTGCCTTTTCAAATGCAATGCTATCAAGATTGTTGCAATAAGTGCAAGTATGCTTTCACTCTCACCACACTTTCATGAATATTAATAAGCTAGATATGAAATGAAGGGTGCATGTGATTATGCCTGCATGGAGACATTCTTTTCTGAGTGAAATAAAGCATATTATAGATAATTCCTAAACCACATTTTATAACTGGACTAGACACTGCTTATCTTTTAATCATAGTAATAATGATCCCCTAAATCTGTGGCCAGCTTGCCATGGCCAACTCCCATGGAATGGGGCAACTTGCCATGGCCAACTCACCATGGGACAATTTAACAATTCAATTATTTAAAATAAATAAAAAAATATTTTAATTTTTTCAATTACATTTCATTCTGTCCCTCCTTTTGCATCCATTCTTTAACAATTCTGTTTACCATTTCTTTGATATTAGTGTAACTCTTGTCCCACAGCGAATTGTCTTGTGGTGAGTTGACCATGGTGAGCTATCCCACAGCGAGTTGGCTGCAGCAAGTTGGGTATGGTGAGTTGGTTATGGTGAGTTGTCCATGGTGAGTTGACGATGGTCATAAACCTGCCATATCGTGTCTTAAGAAAACAAAATATCTATTTCTCCCAAAATAACACCTACCCTCTAATGTTGAGACTGCCAGCAATTAGCATTATTTTAATTTAGGAAACTATTAATGCCTTGGCTTTCAGATTCACTCAGGACCACTTTCTCTAAATAGAGCCAAACCTTATTTTCTATTTAATTCAAGTTCAGTAATTATGGTCTCTGTTTCTGAAATATTGGGATCGCCAAAGCTGGCAAACAAATTTGCCATTTCTGTTTAATGCAACAGTCTTCTCCCTGAGACTATCTTAGCACCTAACTTGAAAGTTGGTCATAATCAATTCTTCCAGAGAATGTAGGATCAGTTAGGATGTAGGATCAGTTAGGACAGTTATAAAGTACACCTGTATTTTTATGAATTTTATGTTTGTTTTTTAATGTTGTTGATTATGTTAATTGCAAAGAGTCCTTGTTTGATTGAAACAAAACAAACAAATGAACCTTGAAAATTAATGTTTCTATGCATGAAGGTAGGAGATGGCTAATTTTTAGGATAATAGTATATGATAACATTGAAACAATACCCTGCCTCATTCTGTTTGCCTCGCTTATAGATTGACTTAAATCTTGGTAGCCTTTTTTCTTATTACAGAAGGCTTTTCCAAAGATAGATCCTGATGAAGGCTATTCACAGGCCAAGCTCTTAGTCATTTGTCTCAAATTATGTCTCAAAATGATTGTAGAAACTGTAGAATATAACCTTATATTGTTTTCATTCAAAATAGGCAAAATGCATTAATACCTGTTTGCCCCTGTCTAGTTTGTACAGCTTTATACATTATCAAAGCAGATGGAAAGCAATCAAAAGTATGTATGAACAGAACAATCTCATAAAATAGAGCATAGCTTGAACTCAAGTTCCATAAGATTATTAATTCAGTTAAATAAAATTAACACTGATTCTGTGGTTTTAAATAAGTCCTTATCTAATATGAACAAGTACATGATAGCTCTCCTTATTCAGTTTGAGAAACTTTTATATTTAAGTCCTATTTCTTTTAGCACTTCCTAACTGCATTCATTTTACCCCCTTGCAAAAATATCATTTATTATCACAGAGATAAGCTGAGCTTGACAAGCTGCATTGCAACGGAGTCCTTTCATGGAATTTTCTTTCCAATAGTACCTTTTCACTTTGCTAAAGTGCTATTTTGCAGAAAAGGAAAATGCAGAACATATTGGGGGGAAAAAAAACCTGACAGTGATGCTAAGGCAAACTCAGCTCATCATTAAGGCAATAAAATCAAACAACGCATGAGTCTTATGGGTGTGAAAGTTGCTGCGAAGCATGACAGCTTGAGCTCATCTCATATTCAGTGAAGTCTGCACAAATGTTACTAATATCCCCAAAGGATTCAGCTGTTACCTTCTCTAGGAGATGTATCTTTACAATTTTTACAATTCTAAATGGGAAAAAAGAGGAAAAAATCATTAGTCAAATAAAAGTAAGCACAGGTGAACACATTCCCTACAGAATGGAAACCGGTTGGAAATTGTGTATAATATACCAAACTGCCTAGACTTGCAGGGCTGCTGAAATGTAGCTGACTTTGATTGCTTCAAAAAGACTTTTAGAACGTGTTGATTAAAAAAAATTGGAAATAATCCCACCCAATTCTATGTCAAACCATTTTGGAATGCAAATATTTGTTTGTGGCTTGTTGCATTCATTGCCTTTGGAAACTGGCAAGAAAGTTCTCATTGGATTTTCCCACCTTATATATAAGAGAAAGAATATACTTCTTTTTTAAAAAAGCATGGTCTTCGGGATAGCTATTTTATTTCTACGATACTCAACAAGTGCCCAGTGTGTCAGTAATTACTGTATAAGGAATTATTTAGCTATCAACTCAAAGCTGAGTACAAGGTACAAAATCAGCTGTTGATCCCACTTTCGATAGATGATAACCCAGAGTTGGCACTGCATAAGATTTGGAGATCATTTTAGCAGCAAAATGCTGATGTGAATTATTGGATTTAGAGATCGTGCATTTTATTGTGAGAAAGATATTGAATTTCCCTCTGCAAGCATTACCTTAAACACTCCAAGAGCAAATGCCTTTGTTTTAGCAATATCCAGCAAAGTTTGAAGAAAGAGCCAATTCTACCGTTAGAATAAGACTCGGGTTGGACAGAATGATGGTGGAAGGAAGATAAAGGTTTCATACTGAGCTGAAAGATCACTCTAGGTCCATTGCTGAAAAAGAAGAAGAGTGAATTCAAATAGCATGATTTAGAATAAAATAACAGAGTTGGAAGGGACCTTGGAGGTCTTCTAGTCCAACCCCCTGCTTAAGCAGGAAATCCTACACCACTTCAGACAAATGGTTATCCAACATCTTCTTTAAAACTTCCAGTGTTGGAGCATTCACAACTTCTGGAGGCAAGTTGTTCCACTGATTAATTGTTCTAACAGTCAGGAAATTTCTCCTTAGTTCTAAGTTGCTTCTCTCCTTGATTAGTTTCCACCCATTGCTTCTTATCCTACCCTCAGGTGCTTTGGAACTTCTTCTTTGTGGCAGCCCCTGAGATATTGGAACACTGCTATCATGTCTCCCCTAGTCCTTCTTTTCATAAAACTAGACATACCCAGTTCCTGCAACCATTCTTCATATGTTTTAGCCTCCAGTCCCCAATTATCTTTGTTGCTCTTCTCTGCACTCTTTCTAGAGTCTCAACATCTTTTTTACATCGTGGCGATCAAAACTGAATGCAGTATTCCAAGTACGCCCTTACCAAGGCATTATAAAATGGTATTAACACTTCATGTGATCTTGATTCTATCCCTCTGTTTATGCAGCCTAGAACTGTGTTGTTTTTTGGCAGCTGCTGCACACTGCTGGCTCATATTTAAATGGTTGTTCATTAGGACTTCAAGATCCCTCTCACAGTTATTACTATTGAGCAAGGTACCACGTATCTGTGCATTTTGTTTTTCTTCCCTAAATGTAGAACCTTACTTTTTTCACCATTGAATTTCATTTTGTTAGATAGTGCCCATTGTTCAAGTTTGTCGAGATCCTTCTGTGCCTTACATTTGAAGTAGATATTTTTTATGAAGTAGTTATATTTGAAGTAGATTGGGAGGAAATCCAATTCATATTCAAAAACTGGAGAAAAGGAAACCTTTTCCTGGTTAAAAGAAAAGGAAACCTTTTCCTGGTTAAAACAGTCTCCCAAAGTGTTGTGAGGATTCTTTAGCTTTCTCATTAAATAATAATCATGGTTAGGTAAACACAATTTACAAAGAAAAAAAAACAAGTATGTTCAATGCTGGTCACAATTACACACTTTTCAAATAAAGGAGAAAGATGGGGATAAGCAAGGATGTTCCCAGAAGAGTTATGATCAAAACTCTGTCCCTTTTTAAATAATAAAAAGTTGCTATCTACATTTCTTTATTTCTCTCAGATGCCTGGTGATCAATTGACCTCTTCTTTTTTTATAGGCACAAAAGGAAATTTATTTACTTTTGCTCTTTTCTTCTTTATATAGAGCCTATTTACATGTTCACAAGCAGGATATGAAGTACTCCCTTCTTAGTCCATGGTGGTTACTTAGCCATGCTCTATACTCTTATGACTGTAGTGAACATTATAGTTGATCCCAATTTATTAAGGAACACATTGACAGGGATGCTCGTACCAGTGGTGGGTTGCCCCCAGTTTGGACTGGTTCACAAGAACCGGTAGTAAAACCGGCAGGAGGCCCTGCCCACCGCCCCGGATCTCATCATCGGCAGATGCGATCTGCGCATGGGCGATCCCGTTGCAAACCGGTAGTAAAGGTAAGTAAAACCCACCCCTGGCTCGTACCACTTATGACTGTACAAGTGAACTTAAAAAAATAATAATTGATTGCACCTGAGTCAAGATGGTTTTAGTACTCTTTCTGTCTGTCTCTGTCACACACACACACAAACAAACACATATCTTGTAATTTTTATAGGGATCAAATCAGTGACCTTGTATTAGTTGGAAATCTTTGTAGGATGTATAATGTCACTTTTAGACAAACTTTTGGGTACAGGACTGTATATGAAATTACCCTTTCCCTCCTGTAAGACATATTGTTGATGTCCCTGCAAAATACATGAGAACAGATCGACTGTTGGAGTAAGTAAGTTTATATCACATGAACTTTTCCACCAAGACTAGAACTAAGGTAGAACTAGACTCTGTAATGTCCTAAGTCTTTTGCTATTTTCATAAGATTAGTGGAAACATTTGTATATACAGAAAGACCACGTACAGTAAACTGCCTTAAGTATAATAGAAAATTTTATTTATTTATTAAATTTACATGCTGCCCATCTCACCAATAAGATGACTCTGAGAAGCTTACAAATGGTTAAAAAAAAAAAGATAAATATAAAGACAATTAAGAGTTACATAAAAACTCTTATTATACAGAGAAATGCTGTCTCTGACAATATATAAGATTTGTTTTTATTTGGCCTTGGGTTTTTTTTTCAGACTTATTTAAATTGATTAGGCAAGCCCATTCTAATTCTATCTTAGCGGTCAGAGTTGCTATATTACTATGCTATATATGCCATTTTAAAGTCTCAGAAGACAGGATCATATGGCACTACCTAGTAATACTAGAAAAAATATTGTTTCTAGGAAGGATAGGTTCTGTGATAAGACTTTCATTGGTTAGATAACATCAGAAGAACCCTTTGTAACAATAATTCTTGAATAATATTTTTTTTGAAGTTCAGTATTATTTGTTATGGATCTTTAAGTGTAAATATGGCAGATCACAGATGCAAACTTGCCTCTGTATGTATTAGAAAAAGAATTACTTTATTACCGTATTGTTTTTATAGCAGATATTATAAGGAAGCACTTCAGAAAAAAACATCTGAATGTACTGTATATCATTTTATGTTGTAGAAAAACTTGTAAAAAGAGCTAGCACTTTAAGATAGATAAAGCAAATGAGCATTTTGCATAATACACTGCATAGGAAAATGTGCTGAAACATTTAGTTATTTTAGATGACAATTAATAGCATAGTTTGTATGCACTATTTATGAAGCATATATATATATATATATACATGTGTTTGTGTGTGTACATTTACATATACAGTATATAACTGCCTTAATTTTAATATGAAAGCCGTAATATTGGATAACTTTCAGAAGAAATTATTGCATAATTTTGGACTTTTTTGGTTTAGTGAACATATGCCAAATATACCAAGGCTAAATATCCTTCAATATTCAATAACATTTGTTCACAATGCCATTCACTATTGGCCAAAAATATTGGCTAAAATATTTTGTAATCCTGTTTTAATAATTTATGGTTATTACTCACGAGGTTAAATATTGTTGAAACATTTTGTTGGCTTTTACTGGTTTGTATTTATAAATTAAAGAATTAACCAATACTGAGCAATTGTAGGTGATTAGTCAAAACCCTTGCTAAATATTTAAAAATAAGCAGTTATGAAATTCACTAGTCAGCAGAGAAATCTTTTAAAAAAATAACCTTGGAAGAGGTATAAGATTACAGCAGAGACTGCTAATGCGAGAAACTATAAAAGGTGCTCAGGAGAAAAATACATAAGTCATTCTTCAGAACAATTTCTGGTCAGAGTAACAGAAGAAAGTAATTGGCTTCAGAAAGGCAAAAAGAAACTCCAGGAGAAGCTGAAGGAAACCTGGTGAAGAAACACAATCAGTTTCAACAAGCTACTATAAATCCTGTTTGAGTTACATTCAGTAACTCTTCTAGCATGACTAGAAAAAGAACATCAGCCCTGTCTCCCATGTGATTCTAGCAGAAATAACAATTTATGGAAAGGAACACTGATATTTGAGTTTAATTTAAGGAATTGGGGTTAGTTAAAGGCATAAAAGATTTCTTAAAATGACAGTATATAAGGTATTGAATCCATCTAATTTTACAGTAATCAAATTAGATGCTTGTTTGAATCAATTATCTAGGTTCACAAGATACAAGTAAAATAACCAATAGAAATCTGGAATGACAGGTATTGAAATCAAGCGGTGTAGAACTTTCCTTTCTTTGGGGCCCTCAACACGCTAATAAAAAGAGTCAACTTCCATTGATGAAGCTGCTGCTAGGCAACACATCTTCCTACAAAGCATTTGCCACAACACTACTCATTACCAACTCCAAGCTAAAGGAGGCACCCAAAGTGTTCTTAAAAATAAAGTGATGATAAGCATGTTACAATACAGCAGGGCTATCAAACTCAGAGGCTGGATGCGTCATGTGCTGTCCACACCCACACCCGGTTTAGCGAAGGAGAAAAAAAGTCACGATATGCCATGTGATGCCACTGTGATGACGTGAGTTTGACACCCCTGCAATACATCATAGGAAGCATAAATATAGCACATTTTATGTTCACCTTGCCTTAACTCTCTCTATATAAAGGGCAGGATTTCAACTCCTCTTCATTTGTCATCCTTGGTCTCAGTTCAACATTTCATAATGTCATATGGACAGTATATAATTTTTTGACAGTATTATGGTACACCTGCATTTACAGATAAGAAGCTAGAAGAATAGGTGCTGGGGAAATATTAATAATCAGATTCCAAACTATTAGTTTGGAAAGGCAGGTGGCATTTTTCCAAAACTTAGGAAATCCATTTACCATTTTTCTCCATGTGGTAGCAGCAATGGTGTATATATGAGTAGGGGTTTTTTCCCCCTCTTGTTATTTCAATGACTTGAATTCATTTCCATATTCTATGTGCTTATTTTTGGAGGCTGCAGCTGGAGAAGGCAAATTCTTTTATCCATTTTAACTGCGGTCACCGGCTTTTAACGGATCGCAACACCAGCCAAAAAAATATTAATGCAATTTGCTCACGTTTTATTACAGCTTATATATGTGCATATTTTATCCTGTGTGGAAGAACTGGGCAATGCCAGAGCCACTGGAATGCATAGGATGTGAATTGCTTTGCTTAAATTGTATTGTAATTTAGAATGGTAGGTAACTGCAAAAAAACTCCCCAAAAGTATTTTTAAAAAGGGCATCTGTGTGGGGAAGAGACATCAAAATGGCTACATGATCATTCCTATTTACATGCGTCTTTTTTGATGCACACAGACACACAAACCAGTGTGTGGCCCAGTAATGAAATCTGTTTCCTTCTTTGCATCACACCTAAAAGTGCACTTTTGCTGTCTTACCTGTTAGAATGAACTTCACCAACAATCCAATCCTTCCAAGAAACAATAAAACATATTGAGTGTACAAAACAATTCCTTATGAAAAACTCTTATGCTCTTAATTAGCATTTCAGTCTGTCAGAGGTGGGATTTTTTTTTTCTTTTTGCTTCAGACTGCATTTGATTTTTAATTTTTAAAGATTTTTGCAGACACTCCCACCCCCACAGACAGTAGACACTTTTCGCTTCTTAAAAAAAAAAAAAGATTTAAGGATGACAGTTTACATGAATAGATTCATAGACATATGCCACCAAAGACCATGATGTCCCCAAATTTCAGAGTGAAAATCTTTCCGGACCTTGAAAGCTGCAAAAGTAGGGCTAAATGCCAGGCAGGTCCCAAAGATGCCTTACCTTTAACAGAAATGGGCATCAACAAAAATGAAAGTGTGGTAGTTCAGCAGTTTTTTTTTTTTTAAAAAAAGCAAAGTTTTTCTTGTACATACATATTCAAAATGGAAAACACTCTAATCTCCAAAGAAAATTCAAAATGCAGTTAAACATTACAGTTTAACTGTATCATCTGATTACAGTTCCAGGTATCATCTGAATTAAATTTTTGTAAGATTTTCAATCCTCATTAGTAGGTCAATGGTGAGAGATGTTAGGACAAACAATCTTTAGAAAGATGGATGTCTCTTAGCTTTCTTCCACTTATTGTAATATTAGGCAAGTCATTTACAATTTTGCACCTATAATGAGCTTCACCCTATATGAAATGTCAGTTAGTCAAGAGGAACAGAAACCTAAATAGTTCCAGTATTGGATTTAATGGCCTCCATTTGCTTTCTAAAATCATCAGTTTAGTAAATGTTCTTTACGGTATTACAGTTTTCAGCATTTCAACAAAAAATATAATGATAGTTTTTTCTTCCAGAAGATGCTCTAATCTTAGCATCAGAAACCACTTGTGCCAGATAACATTTGCAGTGTGCTATGTTTTGGCTTTCTCTGCAAATTATGATAATTAATCTTAACTTTGCTCCGGAAACAAATATTTGGGTGTGATTTCTTTTTGATGCTTAGTAAAGCAATAAAAACGCAAACTACCACACTTGCTTTCCACACTTGCTCAAAATATGCAAAATTTTGAGACAATGAATTAATAAATAACTAAATTGCTGGTTTCCTTGGTTACAGTTAACAAGAAAGTGATTATCATTATAATGTGGGATATGCTGAGAAGACATGTTGAAATCTGCATGAGTCTTTGACTATAGCTGGGCTGTGTCAGCTTCTCAAATGGCAAGAGCTAATCTCTCCAGCCATCCCATTAAAAGAAGTGGGAAATTCCTCAGAACCAACAATACAAGCATTAATGGAAATACAGCCAGAAGGCAATTTTTAATTGACAATCAACAGAAGCAGCTGTGGAACTAGGTAATTTGATTCCATTCTGGGGTGAATTTGCTCCCTCCTGCGGATGCAGTTACAAAATTTAAGTAGCTGAGTCGACCCATCAGTTTCTAGATTGTATACTTTGCTCCCCCATCACTGGAGACAACTTCATTGATGTTGCTTTGTTTGCCAAACCAATTCATGACATTAATAAGATGCACTTCTTATCCGAAATATTGAATTTTCTCAGCTATGTTCTTTTTTTTTTTTTTGGTTGTGACTCCCCCCCATCTTTTCCAATTGTGGTCCGCTTTTTCAGAACACTTAAACTTAAGGGAGAAATGTTCACCTTGGATTAATCATCACATTCCAACATAAAGCGGCTTCTTCCTCTTAGATACACAGGGTTGTTAGAATACATTGCATATGTTGTGGAAGGTTGAATGTGGAAATGATTATTTCAAACAATCATAGCTGGATTTACAGCTGAATAATGTTACAGTAGGAAGTATTTACAGCAAGAAAATGAGATGCATATCCTGTGGTGACAACACAGGCCTTTTTATCTATACTTCAATACAATTGTCCTTGGGTTGAATTGGGCTTGGTCCTTTAAAAAGTATGCATAAGTGGCAACACATTTCTTCCAAGAAATGGCTGTATCCTGGGGGTACAAATCAAATCAAATGTAATAAATGAGGTAAGCTGGAGAAAGTACAAAAGTTAGGTGGGTATGAAAGGAAGTATGCAGGGGAAGAGGAAACCAGGTGAGAAACCAACTTGTACAGCCCCAAATTAGAATTAACAAAAGGAGAAAGAATCCCCTTAGAACAACAATTCAGATCAGTTCATTCACAGGTAGATAAAAGGCAAGTAAATATATGGAAGCAGAAGTAGCAGGAACCAAGCAGGATAAACCATTAAAGATGTTTTTCATCATTCACTGTTATCTCAGCTTTTTTTTACAAGGAATTGTTCTTGTGAGTCTGCCCACAATTTGGGCATAATCACAGCATGCTTTGTGTGGTATCCACAAACATTCTACAAGGGCACTTTCCCAGAAATAATCCTCTGGCTAGACAGCATTTCTTCTTGCCTGCAGCTTTAAAGCACCTTGAATATTTTTAATTATGACATTAGTAACTTGGACATTTGATCCATGTAAATTACTCTTAACTCTAGGGATGATTTGGGATAGATAAGTTGTCATGGTAAATTTTCTATGAGTTGATTACAATAACGGTTTATTAACAGAAGGTTTTAAAGCTTTAACCTTGCCTTTATTATCACTGTTCTTCCCGTTAACTATTTTGTCATTAATATGGTATATAGCTGATAGATCAATAATTTGCAAATAGATTTAGTAGTTTAAAAACTTGGAGGGGGCTGTTTGTCAAAGGGTGGGAATAGTAGTAATATATTAATCCATATTCAACTAATACAGATAATATGGGGTTTTTTAATGCATTTTTTTCAAGTGTTTTGTTTGCTTTTTCTTTGTATTTTATTTTTTTTTAGAGTTTTGTATTTTAACTTTTTTTCTAATAAAATAAAAATAGAAAGCCGAAAAAAATTATTAACTTTCTTCCCTGTTTCTGCTTCCATGGGACTGTAAAAATATTAGGGCCACTGTCTTCAAACTTTCTTAATATGTATTTGAGAAAAAAAAGTAATACATTGTGTGCCTGCTTATAAACACTTCTGTTTATTGCAAAAGCAATTTTCCAAAATGTAGTTTGTGTTTTGAGCGCTTATCAGTAAATTTCTCATGGCAGAATCAGACATTACAGAAATGCATTAAAAATGAGAAATTAAACTCCCATTCCATAAACTCTTCTAGAATATAAATTTCTATCTTGGTTGATACAGTAGTGATTTTTTGATATACACATATATTTAAGAAATGGAAAAAAATTCTATTCTACACAAGGAGGTAACTAATTTTTTACTTTTATGTTCTTGAGGGGTTCTTGGTGCTCTCTGGGATAGCTTGTTTTCTTGCAGATGTTTCATTATCCTAACTAGGTAAAATCAACCATGCTAGCATAGTGCTAGTGCTTGTGACTAGCACTGATGATTTTACCTAGTTAGGATAATGAAACATCTGCAAGAAAACAAGCGAGCCCAGAGAGCACCAAGGACCCCTCGTTTCAACCCTGAGCTACAAATATTCTCCTTTTATGTTATTCCAATCTTTATATTTACCACGGATCTTTATTGGGAGTGAATCATCTCTCTTATTATTTATTTATTTATTTATTCAATTTGTATGCTGCCCCTCTCCGAAGACTCAGGGTGGCTCACAATGCATTTAAAATCATTATAAAAAACATTTAAAAATTAAAAACATTAAAAACATTAAAACTAATTCACACCATTCATGGCCGGATCTCACCGGATTGCAAGAGTGAGATCAACGGCCCCAGGTCTATCGGAAAAGCCAGGTCTTCACCGCTTTTTGGACAGCCAATAGAGTGGGGATGGTCCAGACCTCAGGAGGTAACTGGTTCCAGAGAGCTGGGGCAGCCACAGAGAAGGCCCTCCCCCGCGGGTCCGCCAGCTGGCATTGTTTAGCTGACGGGACCTGGAGGACACCAACTCTGTGGGATCTTACCGGTCATTGGGAGTTATGCGCTGGAAGGCGGTCTCGAAGATACCCTGGCCCTGAGCCATGTAGGGCTTTAAAGGTAATACCTTTACTCTCACTTTCTCAAAAAAAATGCCAACATGAGGCTTGTCTCTCTTAAGCCATGTTACAAAGAATAGCTGGAGCTCTATACCTGTGCTTGACATCACTAGTCTTCTTCCTTTCCAGTCCCTTTAAGCAGAAGAATGGACCAAATGTTTTGAAGCCAACATTAAGTAAGCAATCCTTCTCCATCTATCCATGCAGGATAATTTTCTGTCTTGTGACTTAAAGCATAAAGTATGCCAATACAATTATGTTTGGAGCATTTGTTTAATAGGATCCCAAAACAGTAATATTATTAGGTTGAAAGAAATTGTTCACCAAGACCTATGACCAAAATTCTGAAATAGCTCTCACATGAGGTTTAGCAAGCGCCAGCACCTGGCAAAGCTTGTCACCACAGATTTTCCAATGTGGGACAAAGATCATCAGGCTTATGTGATGCAACTTTAAGAATGTTTAACTATCTGCTTAAGCCACTTGTTTGAAATATGCTACATTCCAAAGGACTTTAGATTATGCTAGCTACAGGCAACAGAGTCATAATTAGATAATCCTAAATCATTTTTTCCCCATTTTACCTTTACATTTTACCTTTAAGGTCTATTTGTTGGTGGTGGCAAAGTCATGTCCGACCCATCACAACCTCATGGACAACTTTCTTCCAGGCCTTCCTGTCCTCTATCATTCCCTGGAGACCATTTAAGTTCACTGTCTGCTTCAGTGACTCCATCCAGCCTCTGCCGTCCCCTTTTTCTTTTGTCCTCAATTGTTCCTAGCATTAGGGTCTTCTCCAGCGAGTCCTTCCTTCTCATTAGGTGGCCAAAGTATTTGAGTTTCATCTTCAGGATCTGGCCTTTTAAAGAGCAGTCAGGGTTGATCTCCTCTAGGACTGACTGGTTTGACTTTAGGTCTATGCTTTATTATTATTAATATTTATTAATATTATTATAATATTTATTATATATTATATAATAAATGCCATGCTTTATTATTCTGTAGGATGTGAGTGGCAATGAATCCACAGAATTTGAACCATGGATACCTAGACATCTGCCAGAACTTAGGAGCTTCTCCCATATTTCTTTCCAGTTGCAAGTTGCAATTGTGCCATTCCAGGTACTCACAGACAAAACAGGGAGGGTGCATGTTTCTCGGACATGTATTAAGTTTAGTGAAATTCTTGTGTATGTCTGTGTACATAAATAATAATTCCAATCCTGTAAAGATTTTTATTTTCTTATCCTCTATTTGATACAGGTATCCTCATCTTACAACCATGATTGAGCCCAACATTTCTGTTGCTAAGAGAAACATTTGTTAAGTGAGTTTTGCTCCATTTGAAGAACTTTCTTGCCACAATTGTTAAGTGAACCACTGCAATTGTTAAGTTAGTAACGTGGTTGTTCAATGAATCTGGTTTGCCCATTGACTTTGCTTGTCACAAAGTCACAAAAGGTGATCACATGACCACAGGACACTGCAACTGTCATAAATATGAGTGGGTTGCCAAGCATTTGAATTTTGATCAAGTAACTACAGGAATGCTGCAATGTTGTAAATGTAAAAAATGTTCATAAGTCCCTTTTTTCAGCACTGTTGTAACTTTGAACAGTCACTAAATGAACTGTTTTATGTCAAGGACTATCTGTATATTTATTTATTTATTTATTTATTTATTTATTTATTTGTTTGTTTGTTTGTTTGTTTGTTTGTTTGTTTCCATTTCTATACCGCCCTTCTCCAAATAGGACTCAGGGAGGTGAACAGCCAAAGTAAAAAACAGAACATACAAAATTTAAAAACAGTTTAAAATAATTAAATATTTTGGCCGTAGATTAAAACAACCCAATTTAAAATCAATTTAAAATTTAACTCAAGCCAGCCCAGCTAGTTGAAATAAATAGGTTTTCAGGGCCCGACGAAAAATCCGGAGGTCTGTTATTGTACGTATCTCTGGGGGGAGGTTGTTCCAGCGGGTGGGTGCCGCCACAGAGAAGGCTCTCCCCCTGGGGGTCGCCAGCCGACATTGTCTGGCGGACGGCACCCTGAGGAGGCCCACTCTGTGCAAGCGTACTGGCCAGTGGGAGGCTATTGGTGGCAGAAAGCAGTCTTGTAAGTACCTCTGCCCTAAGCCATGGAGCACTTTAAAGGTGGTCACCAACACCTTGAAGCACACCCGGAAGACCACCGGGAGCCAGTGCAGCTCGTGCAGGAGAGGTGTCACATGGGAGGGCCTCGTTGCCCCCATAATCCCCTGTGCGGCCGTGTTCTGGACCAGCTGGAGCCTCCGGGTGCACCCCAGGGGGAGCCCAATGTAGAGAGCGTTGCAGTAGTCCAGGCAGGAAGTGACGAGTGCCTGAGTGACTGTGCGTAGGGAGTCCCGATCTAGAAAGGGGCACAACTGGCGTATCAGGCGAACCTGATAAAAAGCCCCCCTGGCCACGGCCGTCAAATGATCTTCTAAAGACAGCCGTGCATCCAGGAGGACGCCCAAGTTACGAGCCCTCTCCGTGGGGGCGAGTGATTCGCCCCCAATAGCCAGCGATGGCGTCAGCTGGCTATATCGGGATGCTGGAAGCCACAGCCACTCGGACTTGGAGGGGTTGAGTCGGAGCCTGTTTCTCCCCATCCAGGCCTGCATGGTCTCCAGGCACTGGGACATCACTTCAAGGGCATCGTTGGGGTGGCCTGGGGTGGAGATGTACAGCTGGGTGTCATCAGCGTACTGATGGAACTCCACCCCAAAGCCACGGATGATCTCACCCAGCGGCTTTACATAAATGTTGAACAGAAGGGGCGAGAGGACCGACCCTTGTGGCACCCCACAAGCAAGGTGCCTCGGGGTCGACCGCTGTCAGATTGCGACCGGTCAGAGAGGTAGGAGGAGAACCACCGCAGAACGGTGCCCCCCACCCCCAACCCCACCAACCGGTGCAACATGATACCATGGTCGATGGTATCAAAAGCCGCTGAGAGGTCTAACAGGACCAGGATAGAGGAGCAACCCCTATCCCGAGCCCTCCAGAGATCATCCACCAACGTGACCAATGCTGTTTCCGTGCTGTGCCCAGGCCGGAAGCCGGACTGGAGCGGGTCTAGAGAGACAGCTTCATCCAGGTACCGGGGAAGCTGTTGCGCTACCACACTCTCAACAACCTTCGCAACGAAGCGAAGGTTGGAGACTGGACGATAGTTAGCCAAAACAGCTGGATCCAGAGAGGGCTTCTTGAGGAGGGGCCTCACAACTGCTTCTTTCAAAGCAGCCGGCAGGACCCCCTCACTCAAAGAAGCGTTAACAATCTTCTGGAGCCAGCCTCGTGTCACCTCCCGGGAAGCCGGTACCAACCAGGAGGGACATGGGTCCAATAAACATGTGGTCGCGTTCAGCCATCCCAAGACCCTGTCCATGTCCTCGGGAGCCACAGGATCGAACTCCCCCCAGATAAGACTCTCAAGACCTGCCTCAGTCATCCCGTCCGGACATACCCAGTCAGAGGCCAGGCCTTCCCGAATCTGAGTGATTTTGTCATACAGATACTGCACAAAGTCCTCAGCTCGGCCCTGCAAGGGGTCATCCCGCACCTCCAGGTGGAGGAGGGAGCGGGTCACCCTAAACAGGGCGGCCGGGCGATTATCTGATGATGCGATAAGAGCGGCAAAATAGCTAGATTTCACTGCTTTTATTGCCACTAGGTAGGTCTTAATATGAGACCTCACCAGTGTTCGGTTGGATTCGGAGCGGCTGGTCCTCCAACTACTTTCCAGGCGTCTTTTCCAGCGCTTCAACTCCCTCAGCTCCTCGGAGAACCAAGGAGCTAGGTGAGTTCGGTGCCGGGTCAGAGGCCGCAAAGGCACGACACGGTCCAAGGCCCCGGCAGCCGCACTATCCCAGGTGGCCACCAGGTCCTCAGCCGAGTCATGAGCCAGAGTCTCAGGAAATGGCCCAAGCTCCATCTGGAACCTATCAGGGTCCATCAGGCACCTGGGGCGGAACCACCTGGTCGGTCCCGCCTCCCTGCGGCGGGGTGCAGCGGTTAGAAAGTCAAGTCGAAGGAGCGAGTGGTCAGACCATGACAAGGGTTCGATGACTATATCCCCTGTATCAAGGCCACTCGACCACTGACCAGAGACAAAAACTAAGTCCAGAGTGTGTCCACCCATGTGAGTAGGGTCATGAATTAACTGAGTAAGGTCCATGGCCGTCATGGAAGCCATGAACTCTCGAGCCACCTCAGACATTTCGCCGACAGATGGCAGGTTGAAATCCCTCATGACTAGAAGTCTGGGGGTACCAACCGCCACCTCAGCTATGACGTTGAGCAGCTCGAGCAGGGCCGTTGCCACGTGGCAGGGAGCCAGGTACATGATCAACAAGCCCATCTGTACTCCACGACCCCACTTCACAAAAAGGGACTCACATCCGGCTATCTGTGGAACAGTGGTCTCCCTCGGATCAAGACTTTCCTTTATAATAATCACCACCACCCCGCCCCTGCCCTGAGCTCTCGGCTGATGGAATGCTCAGAAACCTGGTGGGCACATATTCACGAGGGGAACCCCCCCTCATGGCCCAACCAGGTCTCCGTAATACCTGCCAGGTCCGCTCCCCCCTCCTGAATAAGATCGCAAATGAGGGGGGCTTTATTTACCACGGACCTGGCATTGCACAACAGCAGCCGAAGGCTCGGGCCCTGAGAGTCTGAACAGCCTGGGGTGCGAGAAGGGCTATGGGGACCGGGGCGCACCACCGCTCGAAGATAGCTAGTGTGCGCCCCCACCACATGATGCGGCCCCCTGTTCCCACCATATCTGCCCCTCCCACTCAACACATTGATAGAGAAGCCCTCGACAGAATGGACTCTGATGTCCCCCTTACCCCCGGAATCCGCACCCTCCATGGCCCCATGGACAGCTGGGCCGGACCCCTCCCCCCGTGGGTTAACCCCCAAACCCACACAACCCTCCCGCCCCTTAAAATCCCTTAAAAATCTATCAAAAAGTTTCCCTAAAAAACCCCTCAATCAGGGTGCCAAAGCCCGTCATAAAGGTAGGCCCTTGATAAAGTGGAGGGCCACACCTGCGAGAGGGGGGAGTCTCGCAGAATAAGAAGTTCTGTTGGCGAATACATCTAATCAATCAATTAATTAATTAATCAGGGGGAAGTCCACGGCCTGGGGGTAGTTTATCCACATCCACAGAAATTTGACAATGTACAAACATGATGAGTTGAAATAGGCCAGGTGTTAGTAGTTTCTGAGTTGTTTCAAAACTCAAAATGCCTAAAATAAAATAAATTTCTCAATACATGTATTCTCTGATCACTTAGTATCTGATGATCCTAAAATTGTGATTTTTTTTTTCTTCAGTTCATTTTCAGAACTCCCAGCAATCACTTATCCCTGGGCAATGTATAAATCAGTAATGGTATACACAATCTAAAATAAAAGCAATAGCATAGTAAAGATGAAAGGCAGCAACAACATCAAAAAGAGTAATGCAGACAACACAATAAAAATCACTGTCAAACTAGCAAAAGAATCATATCCAGTAATTTTAAGAATTTTCCTTAAAATGCAAGCCAGAAACATGATGCTACAACATAAATAGCACTTCGTTTGTGGTTATTTGCTTTGCCTTGTTTGGTGAGACATGGGGAGAAGGATTTCAAAGAAGCTGGTGGAAAGCAAATATAAATAGTAGATTTTTCACCCTGCAGGCCAGCAACAACCAAGGATAGTCATTTTAAAATTCCACGGCTTGAAAAACCTTTGAGATTTATGATGAAAGCTTGCACTTTACAAGAGAGAGAGAAAGAGAGAAAGGGAAAGAGAGAAAGAGAAGATCAAACTTGATACAAGTCCTTCTGCTCATATTCATTGCATTTGAGAAGAATTCTCTGGTGGACGGTGGCTTTCTGAATTCTATCAAGTGTTTAATAAATGAACTAGAAGGTAATGGATGTAATTAGCTGTTTCTATCACTTGCTGCTTCTGACTAGCAACTCTGCTCCAAGAGCTTCATCTGTTAAAACCCCATTAATTCCTTTGGGTCTTACATCAGTCAAAGGCTAGTCTGAAAGTCTGACATTCTCATGACTACTTTGTAGCATGATGCAATCACAGTTCTGAATTTAATTAGTTCAACCTGGACTTTGTTCAGTCTGGCAATGCATTGTTCATCCTGACTGTAGAGAAGGCCACCCAGAGGTTTCTAGAAATCCAAGGCAAAAAATTGATACAGGTGCAACTTAATGATGCACATACAGGATCCTTACACTGGAAGCCTACATGTTGCCCTTTGACATGAAGGGCATGAGGAAGAGATCAGGCTGTTTGCTCCATTGAAGGGTCAGAGCCTCTGGCCTGATCCTGCAGTTCTGTATTCATTTCCTGAGATGTACAATTATTTTTGCCTACCGAGAATTTGTTGACTCCCTTAGGCCTTGGAGCTAAGAGGCCTTATGGCTGAATTGACTGCATGCCATTAACTCTTGGACTAGACTTTTAGATCCAACCCAGAATATATTTGTTAGCCCAAAGATAGCATGGAGCACCTATAATTCCAAACAAAACAAATCTATTCCTGATTTCTGTTTATTTCAAATACCAAAATCTATCTTTCTATGTTTATAACTGGCCTACTTCATAGCATTATTTGTAAACTGTTTATTTGTAAAGGCAGTTCATGGGTACCGTAATTCTCCAGAAAACTGGTTTTATGTAAGGTAATCTATTTTAAAAGCAGCTTTGTATCAGCCAGACAGTAGAACATTGATTAGCATTGCCAACTGATAATTAACCAATATTATGTTTGTATTAAACCGGGTTTGCATATCTTTGTAGCAAATGAAAGAATGTGAGACTGATGACATACTCCTATGTATAAACTAGTTTTTTCCCCCTAGCTTTTAAGTAAAATTTCTGAATGCTTCTAGCTGCCCACTGAGAGATACAGTCTATTAGATTTCATAGGTTTCATCCAGCAGGGATGTTCTTATTTTATTAAAAAAATAGTTTTACATAGTATGTACTTGTAATCTTATTACAAGAATGCTAATCCGCATGGTGTATAGCATAGAGCATGACACTCAACCAGCTCTGTAAATATTAGACTTCTTACTGATCGAATAAAATAATTTCCAGAATCTATTGATATTTTTATCCAATTTAATCCAAGCAGTAACAAGAAAAATATCACCAGGAGTTTCAGATTTAGTAACGTTGCCCACACATTATTTGAAATTTGTATTACTTGGATAAACAACATTTCCTCCTTTTTCTGGTTTGCGCCAGATGGATTCCGAAAAAAAGTAGATAACATTTATTTTATGCATGATAAACACAATTTGTCTTTGAGACTTTTTAAAGTATTATCTGTTGATGATTATTAAAATACTTATCAGGCTAAACCATTTGGTCTCTCTCTTATGTTTTCTAGAACATTGTATATAAGCTTAATACTTGAAAGCTTAATTCATGCCTGCATTAAAAATCATTTCAGCTTAGCTCTCAGGTTTGAAAGTCAGAATTTACTAACATTTGCCATGTTAATAGAGGTGGGCACTTGTTTGGGGCAGTGAAACCAAAGGCATTAGCAAACCAGATTGATCTACTTACACATCTTTTTCAAAATTAGTATCCCTTCATAGTGTTATTTGTAATTGAATACAATTTGCACAGGTAACATCATTTCAAGAACAGATAATTGAAGAATTAGATTAGATGGCTGCCCATTCCACCCGAGCAGCTCTGGTAGCTGTAGAAAGTAAAGCTTGATTTAGATTTGTACCTCACATACCTATGATGTGAAGGACTTGATGAGTAAGCATAGGTTGCCGACAAGCAACACTCATCTCCCGTACCTCAATTACACATTGTGTGGAGATGCACATCCTATAGGCCCGTGATGGCGAACCTATGGCACGCATGCCACAGGTGGCATGCAGAGCTATATCCGTGGGCCCGCGAGTGTTGCTCTAGCTCAGCTCTAGCACGCATGCTGGAGGCCTCTGGAGGGCATCTGGAGGGATGGGGAAGGCTGTTTTTGCCCTCCCCAGGCTTCTAGAAAGCCTCTGGAGCTTGGGGAGGGCAAAAAAAACGGCTACCATGCCCACCATGCCATCATGTGTCAAAAGTGAGGGGAACGTGGGGGGGTGTGTGGAGCGCGGGGGGGTGAGGCACATTGAATTATGGGTGGGCATATGCGTGCATGACTAACCTTTTGCAATGGCAAAAAGGTTAGCCATCACTGCTATAGACTGATTCTGTGAACTCCCCATTCTGTGCTTTGTTGTTTGAGCGCCCCTTAACAGAATGTAAACATCCACAGAAGTATAAATGCAGCAACTATGCAACTGTCTCCAAACAACAGGCACATGTGTTCCCTAATGGGCAGTGGTGCAGAAGTCTAATCAAGCCTTTAGGTTGATGACTTTGACAGAAATATGCAAGAAATATGTTACCTAGGCAAAAGGCGATGAAGCATTTTTTTAAGAGATAACATTTGGAAAAGACTCAGGCAGATGCCTCCCTAATTCATTAAATTATAAGGAAGAGGAGGCCCAGCATAACCCAATTTGTAAGATTGGATTCCAATAGCCAGCCTCAATAAAAAGTAGTTTTATTCTTCCTAGGGAGCTGATTTCCTAGTCTGGTTTATCTAGTAAGGCTGACAGTGGCTTTGCACCACACAGAGAACACAATGTATAATAAACTTATTTATCTTTTTGTCATTCTTCAGCTTCCTTGGTTTTGTCTCTTTCCTGATCCCAAGACAGAGACAGCCAATACTGAAATTCCTACAATGTATTATGTATGAAAATACATTATTATGAAAAGTATCTGGCAGCTTTAATTGGTTCAAACTGCAGCAACCTATATGGTTTTGTGGAGATTTGCACACATATCACTGCTCTTGTGGGAGTTGCATTGGTTACCAATTCACTTTGGATCAAATTCAAGATGTTGGTTATCACCTTTGATGCCCTATATATCTTGTGGCCAGGTTATTTGAAGGACCATCTTTTCCCAGTTATATCTGCCAGACCCACCTGAAGTGGGTAGACAAGATATGTAACAGGACAGACTGTCTTTCTGTATTTTAAAAGTTAGTCTCTGTAAAAGGACTAATCCTCATTTTACAGGGATGCAGTGGCTCAATGGCTAAAACACTGAGCTTATCAATCGAAAGATCAGCAGTTCAGTGGTTCAAATCCCTAGTGCCGCATAACAGGGTGAGCTCCCGTTACTTGTCCCAGCTTCTGCCAACCTAGCAGTTTGAAATCACATAAAAAATGCAAGTAGAAAAATAGGGACCACCTTCACTGGGAAGGTAACAGTGTTCCATGCACCTTTGGCATTTAGTCATGCCAGCCACATGACCATGGAGACATCTTCGGACAGCGTTGGCTCTTCGGCTTTGAAATGGAGATAAGCACCGGCCCGTAGAGTCGGGAACGTCTACCACATATGTGGGAGAGGAACCTTTAACTTTACCTTAATTCTCATTTTGTTTAGAATCTTGAATCTGTTGTAGGCCCTAAAACTCCATAGTTTTTGAGTTAAGTCATCAACAATTTCATTTTGTAAATATGCTCAGTGCATATATTTGACATTCAAATAAGCCTGCTTGATTGAAGACTTATACATATCTTATACAGAATTTTTCAATGTGTGAGTTATTTCTTTTTAACAAAAAACCCTTCAAGTCTCACATGTTTGGAAGCTTCAGAATTCTTGATATGCTGTTGGCCTTTTGCTATTTTCCTTTCCTACAGAATCAACGCTTGTCATTTCAGGCCAATTTTATTATAATTCAGTGGCACATTTCAAAGACATATTTTAAAGTAAAATGTCTGGGAGTTCACACGTTTTCCCCTAAAACTGAATAATTTCATGTCCTACTGATTAGACACATTTCATTCTTGGATTGTTGCCTCTCTTTTATTCAATTTATCCATCCATCCATCTATCCATCCATGGTATTTATATCTCATCTTTCTTCTATGAATTCAAGATGATATACTCAGGGGACATCTTCCTACATTTACGCCCAATAATAATTTGAGGAATCCTGGGTTGAGTAAAGCTGGTGGATTCAAAGTTATCTACTGCATTCTGAAATCAAATGGACACTTAAATCTGACTGTCCCCAGTCTAAGTCCATTATCTTACTTATTGAAGTAGATTATTCTAAAAAATGATCATATGTGGAAAATTAAATATTTCCAAGAATTAGCCATTAGAGTTAGTTTTTTAAATGACCTACATTGAGTGTACTACAAGTAAAGGATCGCTTGTACCCAGGATGCTTAAACCATGATGACCATGGATGCACAATATTATTTTGGAGCTAACTTGCAGCACCATTTGTATGAATAAATATTTGTGCCCGTGTACAGCCACATCTACTGTGATAGAAGCTGCTCCATAAAATGCTATATTATGCAAGCCAACCACTAACCTTTAAAATTTCACCATATATTTTACATGGAAAACAGTAACTATAACTGAAAGTTTGGGACTCATCCTGTATTATATTGGTAGAACTGCAGCTGCTGCTTCTTATGCTGGTCCAGTTCTATGGGAAAATCTGGATGACACTGGAAATAAACACAATAGGTTTTGTTTGCATATCATCCTTCTTCACTTAATTGGTCTGACACCGCTCAGAAACTAAGCATAAAAGCCATATTAAAATACGGATTGAATACTTTGTATATTATTAAGTACTGAGTTCAGTCCTTCAGATAGGGAGGGAGCTGTATGAATAATCCTCTAGCATAAGCAATATAGAAGGATACTGTACAACTAATGATCTTTCACAAGAATGGACATGGCTGCAGTGACCATTGCTACTTATTTTCTTTTATCTCTCCTTTCTCTGGGTTCCTTGATAGAATGATAGTGATGCAGATATGATGAGAAAGAGCAGAATAAACGTTCACTTTTTCATTAATTTTAGGGACCCGTTCCCCAAGAAATTATTTTTTTATTTTTACCATATTATCACGAAGAGGCCAGTTAGGCCATAAAATTCAATGTCTATGCCTTGCAGGGCAAAGCTCCCAATAGACATCTCTCCAGTCAGTTCTTCAGTACATATATTAAAGGGGAGCTCACTATGTCTGAGGCAATTTTTTTCACTGTCAAACTGTTCTTAGAGTTAGGAATTTCCCCTCCCCCCCCAATATTCAACAAAATCTGTCCCCTTCAATCTTATATCAACTGTTCTGTGCTTTCTTTTCTGAAACTATAAATAAATAACAGTTTAATCTTCTGTGTGACATTGTCAGGTATTGTATCACTCCTAGCTACCTAAAAAAAACACACAAGCATCCCACCCACTTAGGCAGTTTGGCCTGAATTTCCACAATGGAGTCTATAAGAACCATAAACATAAGATGTGGCAAAGATATGGTCTACTTGAAGGGAATTATGGTCCATGAGCTACCTATGCCTAGCCTACCCAAATATAAAACAGGTCTTTTTATCCACAGATTCATTCTACATGGCTTCTTAGGTTACTTGGACATTATTGGCAGAGAGATGCTACAGCATTTGATCTGTCCTGACTGGCAAATGACTAAAAAAAGGATCCTGCAGGATAGGGATTAATACATGAATAGGGCCACCCAAGGAAAATAAATTAATCACATTTACAAAGCTGAAATAGTGTATTCATCAGCAGTAGTACAAGCGAGGATAATTCCCTTCAAGTAGACCATATCTTTGCCACATCTCCCTGTTCTCTTCCTTACTTTCTTCCACTTTCTTTCATATGACTTCAACATAGTAGTATATGCTGGACTTCCTTGCTCTCCCACAGGGAAAGGTGTTCATTCACGATTTTAAAGAACAAGAGCTTTTTCATAACCTCAATTACCACAAGGTCACCCTACAACTGAGTGTTTAAGAATGCTGAAGTTTGCGCAGTTGGCAGCTGTGGCCCAGAAGCTGAGCTGACACCAAGCTAGACTGTCACTCCTGTCTGTTGACTAATGACTGTCACTGAAGGGAATCTTGGCTGATAATTGGCTTTTTAAGGGGTTAGGGAAGGGATTTGTTGTGAACAAATAAAACCTGCGGTAAGGATTATACCTTAATTCTTACATAATCTTACATTAATAAAGAATGTGTTTTTTTTTTCTCTTGCTTTCTTTCCCCCACAAAAAAAGGTGGAATAAAAAATAATCACAAAAAAATCAAATCAAAGAATTTGCTGAGCAATCCTGCTTACTGCACTTTTAGCAAGACTTAAAGCATTAAATCACCTGTTTGGCTAGCAATAAATACATATTACCTTATTTTGCAATAAATATATTTATGCTCCATTTTTGAGATCCATGCATAAGAATTGAAAATTACCGTAAAGCTGCTGGTAATTGATTGAGAAGCCTCTTCATCCTTTCCAGTTTTATTTATTCAAGAAGGGCTCCCGATAGGTCAAAAATGTGTACACATTATGTATATTCACACTCAGGGCACAAGATGGCCATGTTAAAATTTTCCTCCTGCCTGTGAGTCGCAGAAGAGTTTTCTGGCACACCTTCACACTGACCTCACTGCCAGGCCCTATTGTTTCAGTAACAAGTCTTGTGAGTGGGGCTTCCAATTTGTGGTGGAAGCAAGCATACCCACAGTAGCCTAAAATATCCAATAGAAGCATCATATGAAGTCACGTTCTTTGCACTGGTACATTATGATCCAACTGAGAGACTTCCTGGTGCTCTGTTACAGGAAATATGGAAAGCTATCCTATGTTAGCACACATAGGTGTTTTTTTCCCCATCTGGCTAATATTCACAGTTACTGACATCAATCTCTCTATAGTGCAAATGTTTAAGAACATGAATGATGAGGATGGATGGATGAGCAAAACACATGTGCAGGGAGCTGAAACTACAACACTGAAAAGGAGATAGATAACAAAAACCAAACTATTGTTTTTTCTCTGGTGTGAAAGAAGGCAGTAGATGGGTATATTGTTTATGGTATATGGTATAGTATCTCCAGAAGGAATCAACTCCCACAGTCCCATGCCACAGTAAAATCATCCCCTAAATTTTATTTAAGAAATTCTAGTGATAGAAGTGATTATATGATTTACAATATTTAATTTAACATTCAAATGTAGTCTATCAAAATGATGTATGGCAATCTGTAACCTTGCCTTGTTCTGCATTCCTTCAGTGAGAAGCCCAGTGATCATTGTAGTTGTGCATGCCAATAAACCATCTCCTATTGAGGGATCCTTAGTGCTCTCTGAGCTTGGTTGTTCTTTTGAAGATGTTCCATTATCAAACTAGATATCATCAGTGCACTGTACATTGTGCAATAATGATGTTACCTAGTTTGGGTAATGAAACATTTGCAAGAAAATGAGTTCCGAGAGCACCAAGGATCCTCCAGTTCAATCCCAGGCTACAACTATTGTATTCGATCAGTATCTCCAATTGCTTTATTTTATTTTATTTTTTATTTTATTAATTCGATTTATATGCTGCCCTTCTCCGGAGAGTCAGGGCGGCTTACAATGCATTAAGCAATAGCCTTCATACTTTTGTATATACCTGCTTAGTAGGGCTTCCCCCCCACAGCGGTGTTCTATTTTATACAAAGTCAGCTTATTGCCCCCACAAACCGGGTCCTCATTTTACCTACCTCAGAAGGATGGAAGGCTGAGTCAACCTTGAGCCTGGTGAGAATTGAACTCGCAGTAATTGCAGGCAGCTGGCAGCTAAGTGCTACTTTAACAGCAGTTTAGTCCGCTGCTCCACCAAGGCTCATAGTTTAGTTCACTAGTAAAACCAATAGTTCAAAGCAAAGCTTTTTCCCATCTCCTGTTGAATCTTTTCTACAGGTAGAAATAATGCTAATCATGCAAAGCATGGATTCCATTCCTGCACTTTGATGTCTCAATATGTGAAAAAGCTCCACTTGTTCTCCCTATTTAGTGAAAAATGTTGGAGGCCTGCAAGTCAATTTTCAAAACAGGAACATGAAGTGACAACTTCAGATTAAGAAGTATCCACCCCAAAAGCAAGATATTGGACTAGGATGATTGTTTGCAAAAGTGTCTTCAAATGGGAGAAGCAGACACTTCATAATGAGTTACAGTACATCTTGGAGTTTTTGCAATGGTTGACTTTTGTTTTTACTATGGAATTACAGAGTATACTGTAGGGTCCTTAAGTGAAGCCCTGATTCTGCTTTCAAATTCATTGTCCAAGTCCCTGCAAGGAGCTGAGTTCTACATAAGATATGCATTACAGTTCCTGTAATCTTTTGCTATTGGCCATTCTAATTGAGGTTGATGGGTTTGTCTCAGAGGAAGTGATCCAGTTAAACTGAAAAAAAAATTTCTTTCCTCCTGTCAAGAACTATACTCAACTGTTCTAAATCAGACTTCTAAACTATATCCAGTGATTTAATTTAGGAGTTCCTACATTTCTGTGGCTTAAAGCAAAATGTGTTGTAGTCACAACCATTTGGATTGTTTGTGATGTCTTATAAACATGCCTGCTTTATGCATTATGCAGGCTCACTTTGATCTTCCCCTTGGAATCAGAAGCCCTTGCTGACAATTACTTAAGTCTGACAGTCTTTTGGAAGAAAGCCATTAAATGCAAGCTAGGGGGAAAAATAGGAGATCGGGAAAGGAAGCTATGATTGTTCAATAATTTATTCCAAAAAAAGAACTTCAACCCAAGTAGTAGCTCAATTTTCTCAAATGCAGCTGTAAATCCTTTCTACTAGTGACAAATCACCATACATGATGAGTTGCTAAAGAGAACTTTTCAAACCCACTTGGATCTCATCTAGTGTGGCCTTTACTTTGTCCAGCTATACAACATCAAAAGAATTCTGGTTACTTAGCTACCCCATGATCTGCCTTGTAAGCCTGTTATTTCAGAACAATTAACTTTGATTCCCATGTTTTATTGGCAAGGCCAGTTGTATACCTGCTTAATCTTAGTGATAGAATCAAATCTGTTAAAACAATTACCTTTCTTATTGGTAAAGTTAGACACCTGTCATTACTCTCTGTGCATCAGGATTCATTATTAGACACTGTTGAACCAGCTCTGAAGTTGCTTCCAATTCAAGGCATTTTATGTGGGATCTCCTGATGCAAGGTAGGATCATCAGACAGTCCCCAGAAGTGACTACTTCACCAGAGCTGAACCAAATTGGTTATGTATTAGGGATTTTAATTCCAGAGCCATTCAACTGAGCTTTAACAAGGTTTATCCCAAAGCTCAGTGCAAAACTGTTTCCTGTCTTTGACAAGATAAAAATAATAATCATTTGCAGCTTGATCCTTGCATCTGGTGTTCTCCTTAAAGCTTATAAATGGGGGGGGGGGAATGCTGAAAAAAATGCTTCCGTGGAGGAAAAAAAAAAATCAATTTCTTTGTAGCAACTTAGTTGTATAGTGAGTTAGATTTCAAGGTGTCAAGCCTATGATACCAATCTCTGATTTGAAATGTAGCTAGGGAATTTGGCCAAACTTTAGCTTAGTTAGGGCTATAGATATAAATTATGCTAATGAGATTCTGCAAATTGTTAAGCCTCATTCAAATTGGTGGGAAAATGCTACTTTTTTTCCCAAAAGAGAAGTTTGCTAAAGTATTCATATTGGTTTCTTGAATATATTTGAGGCCAAGGAGAGTCCATGTGTCTAGCCTACATTCTACAACTTCTCCCCAGCAGTCAAAAGCCTCCCTGGTGTCCTACATTTCACTTACATATCAAGGGAAAACTTCTGTAGGAACTTTTCCTATAAGGCTTTTCAGATCAGGAAGCTAGAGAGACTGGAGTGATGGAGAGAGATCTAACAGAAAACAGCACTGGTATTCCATGTTACTTCACAATGATAAAATAACCTCCAAAGAAATTATTCTGAAAATAAAATAGAAAAACAGATGTTTATTTCTAGAGGAAGAGAACTCAGGATGTTGGAAGGGTCAGAGCTGGGCCCTGTACTCTTCAACAAATTTATCTTTAACAATGACATCTAAGTTCCAGATAATGGAGAATTGAGTGGGATACAAAATACTTTAGAAGACAGAAATAAAAGACAAGACTGTATTAATGGGTTATAGACATAGGCTGACAATAACACAATTAAATGTTATAGATATCTATATGCAAAAATCTTCACTTAGGGATCAGAAAACAGTATACAATGTGGAATGCTTGGCTTGGTAATAGTATTTTTTCCCCACGAAAAACAACTGTGCAAAACAACTTCAGACTGAATATAAGTCAGGAGTGTTATACAACTGCAAAAAGGCAGTTTTAAGGTGATTTGACAAAAATAAAGTATTAATCAAATTTATATGGATCTACTTTTTTATATGTTGGTTCAACCCCAATGTGAATATCATGATCAGTTCAGGGGAGGACACATTAAAATAGATTAAGATATAAACAAGGACAGATTAGGAAAAGTTTCTGGGCAACATTAGAACACTTCTGATTTTACATCAAATTCCAGGTCAATGATTAATATTTCACCAGGGTTCTTGCAGTGACTGAAGTCACACCCAATATTTCCACTGTGTGGCTGTTTGAATGAGTTTAGCTGCTTTTTAAATATCCCACCTAAGCCCTTTGCAATTTCCTTCTGCAGAACAAAGCAAGAGAGTTCATTATCTACTTTCACTGGAACAATAAAAACATGGTCACAATAGGTAAAATTCCTGATGGAATATATTTGAGAAGGTTGATGCCCTCCTATCATAGACAGCTCTACATGCCCCAGGAGTGCAAGGGAGAAAGCTATTTTCCAAGCACCTGAAGGCCAGACAAGGAATAATGAATGGAAACTGAACAAGGAGAGATTTAACCTGGAAATAAAGAGAAATTTCCTAACAATGAGAACAATCAACCAATGGAAGAGCTTGCCTTCGGAAGTTGTGGGAGCTTCATCACTAGAAGCTTTCAAGAAGAGACTGGACTGCCATTTGTCAGAAATGATGTAGTTCTCCTGCTTGGATGGGGGGGGGGGGGGTTGAACTAGATAACCTACAAGGTCCCTTCTAGCACTGTTGATATGATATGATATGATATGATATGATATGATATGATATATGATATATGATATATGATATATGATATATGATATATGATATATGATATATGATGATATGATATGACTTTGCACCCATCTGTTGCTTTAGTTCTCATTGATCTCCTATCATGGGTGAGCTTTTGAGGCTAATGCAGATACTTTTTTTCCCCAGGAGCTAGCTTATCTATCTATCTATCTATCTATCTATCTATCTATCTATCTATCTATCTATCTATCTACACAGCTATCTTACTTAAACAATTGCTTAAATTTCAGACAATAAGTAGTGAACAAGAAACAGAATGTGTTAGCAACTTATCAGGGATGACTCAGAACATGGAAGGAATTAAAAATATTAAAAATTCCAGTGTTTAACATATAAGAATAAGAAGGAACACCTAGATATAGATAGGCTGTACTTCAAATCTAAAGTCAAAACAATGGTTCAGAGAAGATGTGACTATGCTTGTCAAACCTGTCAGAAAATGAATGATAGTCTGAGTCAAGGAGGCATCTGGAAGATCCTGCTCTCCAAGGAGAGATCCATACCCACTCTTCCAAACAGACCTGAAAACCTGACTCTGCCAACTGCCTGGGGATCCCAACAGGGCAGGGCTGGGTTCTACTTACTTTTACTACCGGTTTGCAACGGGATCGCGCACCTGCATGCTCGCTTCGCTTGTGCACGCACCTTGCTTCTGCACATGTGCAGAAGTTTCTGCACAGGTACAGATCGCCGATGATGACATCTGGGGTAGTGGGCAGGGCCTCCCGATGGTTTTACTACCAGTTCTTGCGAACCGGTCCAAACTGGGGGCAACCCACCACTGCAACAGGGGCATGTCATTTGGAGATGATTAACAGACTAAGATAAAACCCTATTTCCTCCCAATGTGTGTCTTGCTGTCTCCCCTCCCGTATTTGTTAATTTTTACTCAGTTTTAGTGTTAATATTATTTTTTTTTAATATTTTCAAAGTTTTATTTTGTTTTTAATTTTTTATAAGCCGTCTAGCGTCATCTCTAGATGAGATAGATGGCATATAATTTTAATCAATGAATAAATAAATCAATATGTCCAGGCCTGTTCCAAAACAACTTGTCACACTTTGGTCCTGTTTGGAGTTTTATAGACTCAAACAGAATTTTCCCCCAGGGTTGGTGCAGCTTCCACAAAGAAATATCTTTTTGCAGACTTCCTGAAAGGTGTACCATGTACAGTACACCCATGTGATCTCCAGAGCACCTTTTTGGCTTCAGATTGAAAATACAGGATGTCTCTAGATCAGAAATAGTAATTTTTATATTTGTAAAAAAGAAACAGGGCTATAGTCATAGTCAGGGGTGGGATTGAAAAAAAATTAGCAACCGTTTCTCTGCCTGGTTGCTGGGTGGGCATGGCCCTCCCCAGGCTCTGGAGGCTTTTTTTTGAGCCTCCGGGAGGGTGAAAACGGCCTCCCATGGCCTCCAGAGGCCGAAAACTGGCCCATTTCTGGACTTCCGGTACTTCCAGTAGGCCCATTTTTCTCCCTCCCAGAGCCTCCATGTGGGCCCTGCACTTACCTGGCATCCAAAACGGGCCGCATGGAGACTCATGGGAGGGGAGGGGCAGGGTGGACTGGGTCAGCCATTAAAATTAAGATCTGGTTCGCCTGAACTTGTCCAAACTGGCTGAATCCCACCCCTGGTCATAGCCATCTTCTTCTTCTTCTTTTTTTTTTAACATCACCCACACTACATATGAGCCTGGCTCATTCAGAAATATTATTGTGCTGTTAGCTGTTGAGTTGTTGCTCAACCATAAAATATATGCCTGATTGGAATGGAAAATAATAACTAGTGCTATCGATGATGACAGGCAGACAGATGGCTAAGTCACTTTAGGTACACCTCTTCCAGTGGTGGGATTCAGCCAGTTCGCACCACTTCGGGAGAACCAGTTGTTAACTTTCTGATCAGTTTGGTGAACTGATTGTTGGAAGAAATCATTAGGGCAGAGAACCGGTTGTTAAATTACTTGAATCCCACCACTGACCTCTTCCCCATTTCTCAGCACTGTTCCCCACAGCCATTTTGCCTTCAGCAGTAGATACCAGGTTTCTCTAGAGGCATTTGCTAATGGATTGCCTTGCCTGCATTTTGGAAAGGCTAATTGGGTGTTACAGAAGTTCCTGGGAGGAGGAGGAGATCATTTTTCTTGGTAAAGAGTGCAATGTGTAGAGATGGCAGAAGATCACAAAAAACACACACTTTCAATAACTTGGAAGCTAAATGTATGAAGGAATATTTTATACTAAAGATCACATGTTAAGTTTCATCTTGTTCACATGTTAAATTTCATCATGTTAAGATGAAACTTTTGAAATTCCACTATTTAGAAGAGATGCATTATAATGTCCCATATCTGAAATATAAGGAAGAATACCTGGCCCTGAACTGTATTCAATCCACCACCAGGTTAAAGTGACTCAGACATTTTAAACAGATGGCATTTTAGGTGGCTGAATACTTTTGTTTGCTGCTTTCAATTTAACAGTGCTTAATAGTATGTATGTGATTTTCAGCTGAGGTTTTTATATTACAATGATATTTAATTGTGTAGAGCAGTCTGGAATCTTTCAGACTGCAGGTGTAGGATTTACATTTTTAAAACACAGAAAGAGAGGGAATGTTTACTAATTTGTAAATTTGCAGTGTGTTCAAAGATTTTAGAAAACTTTATTTTCTACACTAATAAAACCTAGGCTTCTTACCAGATTATTTGGGGGGTTTGGTAAGATCAACAGATCCAAAAGACTATCAGAATAAAATTACAATAATCATTAGTATGATTATGAGATACAGAGAATGTTATGTTTTTATAAACTAGGTTATGCTTAGATTATAGTGATGCACTAATATGGCAGTAAGTAGCAAAGAATTTTCTCTCTCTCAGAAAGACAGAGACATAATATTCCATGCATTTCTTGGAACATGGAGGGGTTTTCTTTAAAATATTTTATATTTATGTTTATTTATATTTTGTGTTTGTAGACTGCCCATCTCCCTCAAAGATATAGTACAATATATTGCACAAAATATAGTATAACATCATTAACATAAAACAGAGATTACTTTCATTTTATATAATCTCACTTTAACATCATAACTGTTTATTTCTCAGGACTAACCTTTATTTTCCACCTCATTTGAGTTGTATTTTGTATTACAAAAACTGCTCTGCTATAGCACTTGATTTCCATCACCATCATCTTTGAAATTGCCCCATGAATTTGAAATGAAACCTATACTTTTAAAAAAAAGATAATTTCATTGTCCTGTTAAACATTAGAGAGAGAAAGAGAGAAGAGAAGAGAAGAGAGAAGTTTGCAAACTGCATGATCCTTAAATCCATTATGAAAGCAATTTTGCAGTTAAGCCTGTGCCAATAACCACAAAATAGTCAAGCTTGATTTCTGTAATATGAAGACATTGGCTGAACTCAGTAAGTGAAATTCTGGCAATTATTTGAAAACCTCAATCATTTATCATCAACTGTCTCAAATTCAATTTTATAACTGATCTGTTGTTACTTTAGCATTTCTTTTCCCTCACATACGAAATCAGAAAGATTACCAAAAATCCCTATCGTGTTTTTTCTTGTCTGCTTTACCTTTTAAAATACTCAGATCAACAGAATACTAAAGTAGCTGCAAATGAAGGCATTAGAAATTCAGGCTTACCTGCTTACTTTTGCTTTTAGATGCGCTTGATTTGACTAATATGAATGAATATGAGAAAGGTGTTTGCTAGATTACATAGATGATAATTATTACCTTGGTATCTTAATTACAAATTTAACAAATTGCTTAGCATATGTTATGTACCAAACATACTACAAAAAGGAATGAACCCCCTGGATACTTGTTAAAGAGTGATTTCAAAGTGAGTTTCATGGTCTACCAATGTTTGTAGAGCTCCACCAGGTGGCCTGAACAACCTTTCCCATGTTCACAGGATAGAACCAACTTCCTACTTCAACCATCCCTCCCTCCCATTGACATAGGTTGATGAAAAACCATTAGCCATTTGTAGTGGTACATGGTTGTGACCTTGGGAGACAGGAGGAAGAAGAGCTGTAGACTGGACAACTGGCATCTAACAGTCCACAGAAGGAGAGAAGAACACTGGAAATGTTTCCCTAGTTTTATGGAGACAAAAGGGAGAAATTCTATTTCTGTTAATATAGCCTTGCAATAAAGATAGCAATAGCCACAGCACTTAGACTTATATACCACTCTATAATGCTTTATAGTACTCTCTGAACAGTTTACAATGTCAGCATATTGCCCCCAACAATCTGAGTCCTCATTTTATTGATCTCAGAAGGGTGGAAAGCTGAGTCAAGGATCAAACTCCAGATTATGGGCAGAGTTAGCCTGCAACATTGCATTCTAACTACTGAGTCACCAGGGTGTAAAGATAAAACTAGGATTTGTTGTTGTACTTCTTCTCTGAATTATTTCTAAGGACTAACACCATCTTAGCTCTGACCATAAGGGAAAGCTCACTTGTTTACCACCTTAATTCTTGCTCCCTGTTCCCTTTTTCAGGCATTATATTTATCTGGACAGAATTTGCTTCCTGACTTAAACTTTGCCACCCCCACTTGACACTCAATAGACAAGAACCCAATTATGCATATGCTGTATATTCACTGCATATGCAGGAAAGAATGTAGGTTTTCAATGGAGTTCAGTGGAGATCCAATGGACAATGGGTTTGCTGTGCTAAGTGGAACTGTGATTTCATACGAATAACTCCAAAGAAAGGGAAGAATAAAAATGGAAGTTGATTGCTTTGGATATTCATTTAACAACTGAAGTGATTCACTTAACAACCAAAGTGATTTATTTAACAACCATTGCAAAACAAAAAACAAAAAATGAGTGTGACATATTTAACAACTGAGTTGCTTAGCAACACAAATTCTGGTCCAAATTTTGTCATAAATTGAGGACTACCTGTATACCATATTCTCTTTTCCAATCCAGTGAGATTCCCTTCAAAGGCAATCCAAGGCGAGTGGTCCAAAGCTACCAAAAGATTTGGCTGAGATTAGGATAAGAACCTGGGTCTTTCCTGTATGAATCTAATTCTTTAACTGTTACAATTTTAGTTCATAAAATCTTGTGATACCTTTGAATTGGGGATTGAATACAGCAACTCTGCAGGCATAACAAGGACTTCATTCATTTGAATTTTAGAGTGGGTTTACAGTGAGATTTCATCCTAAAGGTAAAGGTAAAGGTTCCCCTCGCACATATGTGCTAGTCATTCCTGACTCTAGGGGGCAGTGTTCATCTCCGTTTCAAAGCCAAAGAGCCAGCGCTGTCCGAAGACGTCTCCTTGGACATGTGGCCGGCATAACTAAACACCAAAGGTGTACGGAATGCTGTTACCTTCCCACCAAAGGTGGTGTTGTGGCCTGCCAGCGGCCTGCGCGGATCAGGGCTGCTCCCGATGAGGAGGAGGCTGGTGTGGGGTCGCGCCAGCAGCCTGCGCAGCCAGCGCTCGCGTCAGACAGCGAGGAGGCTGAAGAAGATGTGGTGCCAGAGGCAGAGACTCAGCCAGGGTCTTTAGAACCTCCAGAGGCTCCTTCAAGTGGAGAGAGCGAAGTGGAGGAGCCTCTCCTCAATGCTCGAGCACGCAGGGCTGCCAAAAGGCAGGAGTAGTTACTCAGGAGGAGGTCTCCTTGAGAGTAAGGTTTGAGGATAATTGGCCACTCCCTTAGCCTATTTAAGTCACACGCAGTTAGTAATTTCTTGCTGGAAACAACGTGTAATTATTACAGAGCATTTTGCTGGACTTTATTTATTCTTGGTACGTTATAAATTTCATAAGGACCGTTAGTGTGTGTCACAATCCTTGGGAATCCGGAGCTGGGGCAGAACAGGTGGTCCCTATTTTTCTACTTGCATTTTTTACGTGCTTTCGAACTGCTAGGTTGGCAGAAGCTGGGACAAGTAACAGGAGCTCATTCCGTTACCCGGCACTAGGGCTTCGAACCGCTGAACTACTGAACTTTTGATCGACAAACTCAGTGTCTTAGCCACTGAGTCACTGCATCCCTAGGTTTCATCCTAGGTTTCCCTAAATCATGATAGAGCTATCACTTTAGTACTTTATGTTACCTTGGCTGTCCAAATAATATTCTCTGATGTAAGGAAATATATATATCCTTCTCTGACGGTTCACTCTTCTTAAAATTATGTGCCTAAATAATTTATAAAAAATATACCAGAACATAATTGTTTCCTTTAGGCCTCTCAGAATCAACTTTATTTTTCTTTTATTAATGCTAATGAAACATTCTAAGAAGAAAAGAAGATAGAGCAGATTTTGCTTGTTGGGGGATGTTTTTACTGTCTTATTGTTTTTACACTAAATTAAAAACATATTTGACATTTCCAGCTGGTTCTCTTCTTGAATTTCAGTCTTAACATACTTATTTTTGCTTTTTTTTCCCCTTTACCATATTTCTGCTACTATCAATAGCAATCAAAATTAGCTCAGTGAGTGTTTGGCCATGACAAAAAAACAAAAAACAAAACCCTTAAACACATAGAAAAGAAAAAGACAAGAAAGATCAATGGTTTTTTTCAGCTAAAAGCCCAATCCATTATTTTGTAAAATAAAAGTGCTTGTGTATAAATTGATTCAATTCCATTGACCTCAGTGAAGGAAACTGATTCAAGTTCATGCATGATTGCAAAGCTAACTAACACTTACCCCTTGATGATCTATAGACAGAATGATATGACAAAACTAAGCCATATTTTTATCCATCACTGCATCTCCATTTCTCCTTTTCAGCTAAAGGCGAAGTCTTGAATGACCTGTTTGTGTTCAGATTGAAAGCTGGAAAAGTTCCATGCAACAGCAGTCAATAGTTAATAGACAGTGGTAAATCTGTCACTGTCTGCCCTATTTGATGGTCATACCTTTCCAGTTATAACCATATTTTGTTCCATTTATTTCCTGCTATGTGGTTTTTTTAACCTGCAATTTGTCTTTAGTCCACTTTAGGTATTTAGTAGGCATTTTCTCTGAAAATATTGTATACTTTAATACGTCCATATTGGGGAGAAAAGTGTCACAACATAAAAAGAAAAAAGATGCAGTTTATATCATTTGGTAAAGAAGCTATCACAGATAAAACTTGCAAGCCTACAACTTCTTTCCCACCCAGGGAATTGCAGGACTCAGTCTGTTCTGGGGTCTAGGTAAGGTAAAGGTTCCCCCACACATGCCTGCTACTTGTTTCTGGCACCAGGGGCGGTGCTCATCTACGTTTCAAAGCTGAAGAGCCAGTGCTGTCCAAAGACATCTCTGTGGTCATGTGGCCAGCATGACTAAATGCCAAAGGTGCATGGAACTCTGTTACCTTCCCACTAAAGGTGGTCCCTATTTTTCTACTTGCATTTTTTAGTGCTTTCGAACTGCTAGGTTGGCAGAAGCTGGGACAAGTAACGGGAGCTCACTCTGTTATGCGGCGCTAGGGATTCGAACCGCTAAACGTCCGACCTTCTGATCGACAAGCTCAGCGTCTTAACCACTGAGCCACTGCGTTCCTCATTCTGGGGTCTAGCAACACCCAATTCACCTTTGTTTTTTTTTTTGCAGTTTCTGAGATAGGTGCCCAACCCAATACAGAATCAGCTTTCTTACAGAGCTAGCCTGTGCCAAAGGAAGTGTTATTCTTGGGAACCTGTAGGGTACTCCCTTTTTAGAGAGACTCCACAAACAAACAGAACCTCCTCAAAAAAAAAAAAAAAAAAGGAGCCTCTAGAAATAGGATCATGGGAATAGCACCTGTTGCAACAACAGCAGTTTGCAAACTCCAGATGGCCTGATCACCCTTTGTTCGCTGGGTGGGAAGGAAGCTGGAGGCTTGCAAACTCTAGCCAATTCTTGCACAATGCAGCTGCCCTGATTCCCTTGGGTAGATAGTTCTTGCAGTCTATCGTAAGACTAAATGACAATGGGTGCTGCAGCAGCCATAAATTTGAAACCTGGTCGTAAGTAGCTTTTGGGAGGGGGTCTGTTGTAACTTCAAACTGTCATAAGTCAAGGACTACCTGTATATTTTTTCTAATAGAGACATTAGCTATCAGCTACTTTGCCCATTAGGAGATGTGCAGATTTGGTCTCTGTATATTTCCTAGATAATTCTATATATTTGGCAGGTCTGAATTGGTATATTCATCTAAAATGTCTGACTTTCATCCAACCATGCCCTGCCAATCAAATTGATATCTAAAACAACTTATAGCAATTTAATGTTCACTTTCTCACTCACACTCTTTCTTTTGATCTTGCCAGGTGGCTGGGAAGTACCAGCATCATCTGCATAATATAATAATCCCTTTGGCCCAAATTCTATGAATGTCCTTCGGGATATTACACACCATTTCTGCTGAAGATCATGGGGCTGGATATGCAGTTCAGAACATAGCCCAAGGAGATAAACAGCATGGATTCTGTGTTAACACTTTGTAGCATAACAAAGATCAAAGCCAGACATTTACTAGTTGCAGTGTGTGTGTTTGTGTTTGTGTGTGTGTGTGTGTGTGTGTGTGTATCTTTGTATATTTATGAGTATATATAAAATCTTTTTTTAATATCCAAGACCAGCCCTTGGATAAACACTATTACAGCTTCTATTTTGGAGGGCAAAAAGCTGTGGCAAATGCACAGGAATTATTACAGGCACATAAGAAAAGGGAGTCTTAACTATGACATATTGCTCAATGAGGCCCTAATGTACAATATGCAAACTGCTTGGAAATCATGCAAAGATGAAAAGCATGATAAAAATGTAATAAGCGAACCACTCTATGTAATTAATAACATCAGCTATGCATCAAGAGCTGCACATTCCCTACATGGACTATTAAATGCCAAATCCAAAGCAGAATTACTTGATGCATTTAAAGCCTATGAAACAATTACTGTAATCATTTTTGATGCATACGCTATGTGAAAGCATCTGTTTTAATCTCTTGACATTCTCTTGCCTGGATTTGTTGTCATAGACATCAAGGCATTCTCCCTGTGATATAAGGCCTTTGACATAAAAGTAATTTTCTTAATTATGAGATAGGAATGGTGGATGGCAAATGATAGTTCCTGTAGAGAAAAATTTTGACGGAGCCTGGGTGGAATTCTCATATTAGATGACTAGGGATCAGTTTAGCAGAACTGGATGGATTCAGCTATCTGAATTCAGCTAAAGAGAAGGCCTAAGGGCATTCTAGTTTGGGAAGCAAGCAAAGACAAAGAGAGGAATAAAAAAAAATTGCTATCTCTACCCATAAGATTGCTAGTAGACAATAGGATGAAAGGTACAAATAGTTTCTGGAACAGTATCCCCAGTGATCTGCACCTACCGAAACAAAGAATCAGACTGTCATATCCTCCTAGAATGTTAATAGAACAGTGTCAATGCAAAGACAGCAGCTCTGTGTGAAAATTGTGATTATTCTTTGCTGCCAAATAATATTTTCAACCAACATTGGGATTTGTTAAAATATCATTGCAGAAAGAGGAAGGGCTTTCTTACCAATGCTACTTTCTGAAAGACTGGTAGAATTTTATTTTAACAAAAATTAGTCCAAAGAAGAAAATGCTTTCTGAGAATTTCACACCTTATCATAATCATCCTTCAAGGGAATGCAAACATCCTGCAATAGAAAAACTGTAAAGCTTTTAACTATATAAAAAAAGTACTAACTACTCCTGCTGATGCTTCTCATAACTGCTTTTAGATAACCATGTATGGCCTCAGTAGAGAGCAAGTTAGTCTGTGACCGATGTGTAATGTAATATTTCTGCCATGAAGCAATCCATTGCTTGAGATTTGCCATGAAGGAATTCTATGTAATTGAGGTTACTCTGGATGTGAATACAGTAAGATGATATGAAACAGCTGGATAGTAAACCCAGCAGATTTTGGCTTGAGGGAGCAAGGTGAAAGAGTTAAAAGGACCAGTTTAGAAAACTAAGCAAGTTAAGACAGGTGAGAAAAAGGGTGAAGAAATGATGGTAGGTTTTGGGGTTTCAAAGCAAAAACAAAAATCAGTCCAGGAGTCTCTGACTGTCTCTGTAAATTGGATGAAATAATAATTTACTCTATCATTGTTTTTACATATAATAGCAAATCTGTTTTATATTTTTGTTAGCTTGGATTCATTAAATCAGAGACATATTTTAAAAAAGGAGAAATTGCCTATATCTGGATCTTGACCAATTTCAATTTCAGTTTGCTAAACTGCTCAGAAAGTTATCAACCGGTTCTCCGAAGTGTTGTGAACTGGCTGAATCCCACCACTAATGATATCTGTCCAGAATTAAAGTTAGCAATTAAACCTAGGCTTGTGATTTATTAGAGAGAACCATCATTTAACTTGTTCATTGTCAACACTTCTTCTTTTGAAATCATGTCTTCCTGAATAGCCTTTTTCTTGTAAAGGTGTACATAGGCAGTTCTCTGTTTTCATGAAAATTATTTAGCTATTAATGGAACATGTAGTTATGTCCTGTTTCTTTTCCCCTTTATGACACTGGGCTCTTTAAAATTTAATAATTGTACAATTAATTGTATAGAAGAAAATCAAAAGAAATTAGTTATGAACACAGCAAATAGTCTCAATGCTACATATAAATACATTATAGTTAATTATATTGTTAGAAATACATGTTTCAATATATTGAGAAATCAGATTTCTGGATTTAGGCACAGGTCTCTGTGGCCCAGGCCTGTCAAATTGGTGGCCTTCCTGCTGGATGTGTCATGCGCAGGCCATGCCCACCCCGACTTCGCAAAGGCAAAAAATGTTGTGATACATCACAATACGTCATGTGACGTGATCGAGTTTGACACCCATGCTGTAGCCTCTCAATCACAGTATTGTATAAACAATGTCAAGCATTATATATAATTTTCAGTGGAACTGAAATAGTTAAATTGTCTTTTATAATGTGCAATGGGCAATGCGCAGACCGCCTTCTACCACATAGCTCCCAACGACCGGTAAGATCCCACAGAGTTGGTCTCCTCCAGGTCCTGTCAGCTAAACAATGTCGGCTGGCAGGCCCGCGTGGGAGGGCCTTCTCTGTGGCTGCCCCAGCTCTCTGGAATCAATTACCTCCTGAGTTCCGGACTGCCCCCACCCTATTGGCCTTCTGGAAAGCGGTGAAGACCTGGCTTTTCTGGCAGGCCTGGGGCCGTTGATCTTGCTGCTGCAATCTTGTGAGATCCGGCCATGAATGGAGTGTATGGGTTTTTAATATTTTTTTAAAACAACTTTTATGGTATATTGTTTGCATTATTTTTTGTTGGAAGCCTCCCAGAGTCCCCAGGGAGTTGGGCGGCATAGAAATGCGACAAATAAATGCGACAAATAAATGCCTAGATTTATTTAAAGGGGAAAGCAGAAATCTTCCGTCATGCAAAATTATAGTAATCTTACATGTCCATGCACTTGAAGAATTAAAAGTAAAACATAAAAATATATAAACTGAATGCCTTTCCCCCTTTTCTGAGGGATGATATATGCCTCCTATGTCATAAAAAAATCCCCTCAAGATGGCAACCTGTTTGTTGCGTATTTGACACATGCAAATACCCATAAAACAACTATGGCCATTGTGACTTTTTTGGCTACATACTGCAACACACACACACACACACACACAGAGAGAGAGAGAGAGAGAGAGAGAGAGAGAGAGAGACATGCTTACAACAAATTTAAGGAAGACTTTGAGACAGGAGCATTCAGAGAGGAAGGCCTTCATCAGAATTAGCTTTGCATTTTGCCGAGTTGAGATTATATCTAAGGAAAAGCAGGAAGTTCCTTCTTTTTCATCATTCAGCATTGGAGACATGAAGGCCACTAGTCTTCCCAAGATTTTATTTATCTAGTTATTTATTTATCATGAACTTGGGTAGTTTGACTAACTAGCTGGAAGTTAAACTGAGAATGTATTTGCTTTTTATGCTCAGTGCATTTAGTGGAGCTTATTCTTTGGACATAGCAAATCCATTAGTAGCCTGTTTTGCAATTATTCTTTCTTCATTATCTGTAAAAGGACAAATGTTTCCATGTGAAATAAACAAATGACCTAGCCTTCTTCATCCCTCAATTATCCGCCTACTGTTTTCCTTTTCTCTCCCCCGCCTCACTTTAAAACTGAAGTGAAGTAAAATTAAAAAATAATCTTATAAAAATCTTTTGTCGCTTTGTTTCCAATCTTTTGGCCCAAACAATGGACATTTTTTCTGCACTCAGCAATACAATAAAATTTCAAAATAAATATTAAAACAACCTAAGGAGCACTGCAAGAGTAATCAATTATGCAAGTTTTCATTTCTTAGCCCCTCAGTTCCTACTACAACTGGTGTCTCTGAATTATGTAATGTTTCTGAAATGAAAATGTATACTAGACCTGTTCATGCATTCAGCTAAATGCAAAGAGGACTTAAAACCAAATAAAGAATAAGACCACACACAAAGCCCATTCTTTTCTTTCCTTGGCCTCCATGCTTTCAGCTGCAGATCTGAAGGATAGGCATGTTCTCTTTTCCTTAAACTCATGTATAGCTCTCTGTTTCAGAGAAACCCTTTAAAAAAGGTTTTCAGTTCACATGAATTAACTTGCATCCATACAAATTCTCCTCCAGAGTCTCTACCAGCTGAATATGTGGAAGCTAGAGGGAGACAGAAAGTAGGAAGAATAAGCACACTGATTTGGTTTGGTTCTGCAACCCAACAAGGCAGACACAGACTTCAGAGGGTAATTAGAACTTCAGAAAAAAACAATTGCTACCTGCCTTCCATTGAGGACTGTATACTGCACGAGTCAAAAAGAGGGCTGTGAAAATATTTACAGACCACTCGCATCCTGGACATAAACTGTTTCAACTCCTACCCTCAAAACGATGCTATAGAGCACTGCACATCAAGACAACTAGACACAAGAACAGTTTTTCCTGAGCGCCATCACTCTGGTTAACAAATAATTCCCTCAACACTGTCAAACTATTCACTAAGTCTGCATTACTATTACTATCACCTATCTCCTCCCGCTTCTGACTGTATGGCTGTAACTTTGTTGCTTGTATCCTTATGATTTATACTGACTGTTCCCTAGTATGAGTTGATTGCTTATTTGTACCCTATGACCATCATTAAGTGTTGTACCTTATGATTCTTGATGAATGTATCTTGTCTTTTTATCTACATTGAGAGCATATGCACCAAAGACAAATTCCTTGTGTGTTCAATCGTACTTGGCCAATAAAAAATTCTATTCTATTCTATTCTATTTTGAATGCTGTATGAGTCCTCCAAATGTTCATCTACTCTTAGAATATTGACATACATTCTAACTGACCCAATTTTCTACTGCAAATAATCCTAATTCCCTAATTGTAGTTTGCTGTTGGGAGTGTCATATTTAACATTAGTATGAATTGTTAGTATTGCCATTCTTTGAATTTCCTTTCCTGAACCTTTTATCAATGAAATTTCATAGTGAGGAAGTGAATGCATCATCCTTCATCAATTCATGCAATCGTTCACAATAGCACCATAAATCTTGAGAATTTATGGTAAATGAAAATGATTTTTCCCCCTAAGGTCTGCATAACTGAAATAACATAACTTCCTGCTTTCAATATTGATGCAAGAACAGACAACTGAGAAATATATAGAGCGTGGGTCACAAAGTGAAAAACCATTACTTTTTAAATGTATAGGAATTTCAGCTCTCCAAATTAGTGGTCATCTAATTGTAATTTAAGAAATGCGGTGGCTCAATGGCTAAGAGATGCTGAGCTTGTTGATTGAAAGGTTGGCTAGTGCTGCATAATGGGGTGAGCTCCCGTTACTTGTCCCAGCTTCTGCCAACCTAACAGTTCTAAAGCACGTAAAAAATGCAAGTAGAAAAATAGGGACCATCTTTGGTGGGAAGGTAACAGTGTTCTATGCCCCTTTGGCATTTAGTCATGCTAGTCACATGACCTTGGAGACGTCTTCAGACAGTGCTGACTCTTCGGCTTTGAAACGGAGATGAGCACTGCCCCCTAGTACAACTAGCACATATGTGTGAGGGGAATCTTTACCTTTTAATTGCAATTTTAAGAAGACTGGTCTATGTACAATATTATTGTTTGTGTATCCATACATGTATGTACATTCTCTAGCAATAATATTTATTATACTTGTAACATATCCTCTAATGAAATAGGCTTTTCATGCTACCTAGGAAGCTTCTCAGGTTGAGTCTTCAGCGGTGTTGTTTTTAGGTACTAAAAGTTCCTTCATTGGTAAATTGGAAAACTGAACAGGAAATTGCTTAGAGCAAGTTCCTACCATTGCTCATATTCCTACATATATTCATCCTTGTCTAGAAGTGTATATATCTCTATAAATGAACTGGAAGCCCTACATTTTTAGAAATAGATGTTGATAATTGAAGAATACAGAGGAGGAAGTAAAGAGTCCAATCTGAGATTTTGGTTTTTTTGTTTTGTTTTGTTTAATACAGGAAAACATAGTTGTTATCCTTCCACTTTTGGTTTACAAGAACCTGATGACAATCCTTTTGTTTTTCATGAGGTATAGGAAGCTTATTTTAAGGGCATTGCAAAACAGAATCTTGAAATACCTTGAACTTGAAATACCCATTTTAAAATGATAAACTGTGCAGTTTTGGAATATCCCACTGAGATGAATTGTGAATATAAATATCACAGTGCAAATGTTTATGGCTGAAAATTCAGATGAAATCCGAATGAAGAAACGGAACTAGATTACTTTTTGATATTAGAATAAACCTCTCTGAAACCTCTTTTCCTAAAGCAGACTAGTAAAACAACATTGATTGACTGTTCATCTTTCACTGTTCCACCCAGTAGAACTGTGATCTCAGAACTTTAATTCAAATATCAACATTTTCCATTCAAATGGTCTGGTGAAAAAGTTAAAAACCCACTTGAGTTATATGTCATTACCATTTTCCTTCCCTGCATAGCAAATATCTCTGCTATCAGCCCTGTGAGCAATGGAGTTCTGTTCCAGAGTTCATTGTGCCTTGAGAATCAGGCAGAGGAAGGAATTTGATCCATTTATAATTGCAAAGTGTTGATCGACATTTCACAGCCTGACTTACATAAGAGACTCCCCCCCCCCCGCCAGTTAAGTGTAAAGATTTTACTAATGAAAAAAGTTTTGCCTGGAGTCAAAGCAGTACCATTACCTTGTCAGTTCTGAACTTGCTGAAACAGAATAGTGGAATTCAACTCTAATGCATCAGCTATGCAAGGATGAAATGCCTGCAGGTTTTAGTCAAAATTGCAAATGTGGAGGAAGCATGATGTGTAATGTCTCAAGATACAGTGCCACACTACATTTATCCAATGAAATTTACTTCTCAGCAGATGTGAGAGGCTACATCAATGCAAGTAGTCTCCGTTTAGTCACCAAAATTGGGACCAGCAACTTGGTTGTTAAACAAAGCAGTCACTAAGTCAAACCGCAACTATGTTTATGAGAGTATTTCAGTTTCCTGTAAAGGTGATTGCAAAGTTCCTTTTTTATCACTATTGTAATTGCAAATGGTCACTAAACAAGGCAATTGCTAAATGAAGACTACCAGTATATCCATTTCTGAAAATCCAGCATTTTGGGAAAGAAAAATTGGACCTGCAACAGCAATGCTGGGGCATCTGAGTTCCTCTCTCTCTTTTTTCTCTCCTTCTCTCTCTCCGTTTCCCTCCCTCCCTCCCTCCCTCCCTCCCTCCCTCTCTCTCTCTCTCTTTCTCTTTCTTTATTTCTGTCTTTCTCAAACACATATATATCCTGTAAATATACATGGGTATCAGTGGTGGGTTGTCCCCGGTTCGGACCGTTTTGCAAGAACCAGTAGTAAAACCAGTGGGAGGCCCTGCCCACTGCCCCAGATGTCATCATCGGCAATCTGTGCATGCACAGAAACAAGATGTGTGCATGAATGAAGCAAGCGCATGCGCGCGATCCCGTTGCAAACTGGTAGTAAAGGTAAGTAGAATCCACCCCTGATGTGTATGCACATACAACTGTAAGAACAGTTATTTCCAAAATTCTACTGGTATAGCTCTATCCAGCAGAGATATATTTATTTAATGCTACACTGAGCAGATGAAAAACACACAATACTAGCTTCTGGGGGAAAATCATGTATAAATGCAGGATGCTTCAGAGAACTTATTTCCATACATTGGAAAACAAGCTGTTTTTAAGTTATGATGAGTACATTAGCTCCACTCTTTTGCATATGCATATAAACAGTTCCTGCCTTCATCTTGTATATTTTTAGTCAACAGAAAAATTTGCGTAGGATAAAAGTGGGAAAAACAAAAGGATCCTCTGTATCTTAAAAAGAAATTGCAAACATAAGGACGGATATTTTAATCATCAGTAGTTTAAATGAAGGATTAAAAATCTCATAACTTTAAAGGACTAACACAATTTATAATGACATAATGTCTGTCCACAAATGTCAGTCCTTTCTACCTAGTTATTATTTAGCCCAGTATGTCCACACAAGCTTTGTAAACCCAGCAGATTTTGCAAGGCAGTGGGTATATGTACTTTGCTCCTCTCATATGGTTGCTTCACTTTCTCTTTCTCTCTTTATCATCTGTATATCATTTGACAGTCATTGAAGGGGATGAAGGGCTGTAGTCTTAGAAGAAAGTGTACAGTAATGAAAACAATGAAATGGACTAAGAATATATGCTGAGTTCTGTAGACCAAATGCCTTTACTTAATCTATCCAGTTATCATTTCCTATTGTACATAAACTTCGACCACCTAATGAGAAGGAAGGACTCACTGGAGAAGAGCCTAATGCTGGAAAAGATTGAGGGCAAAAGAAGAAGGGGACGGCAGAGAATGAGGTGGCTGGATGGAATCACTGAAGCAGTAGACATGAGCTTAAATGGACTCCGGGGGATGGTAGAGGACAGGAAGGCCTGGAGGAGCATAGTCCATAGGGTCGCAATGGGTCGGACACAACTTCGCAACTAACAACAACAACAACAACATTGTACATAAACAGAAGCCTACAGTTTGAAGAAGATGGAAGGGTCACCTTAATTATAAATTGAAGTTTTTAGTTTGGGGGGTAATTAATACTTTCATCTAGGTGCACATTTACCAAGACATGATGTTTATATTTCAAATAATAACTTGAATATTGGATTCAATTGTCCATTTTCTAAAATTTGAAATGCTTTTTAAAAAGTTTAATAAGCTTTTCCACTATCAGCTCATAAGAAGATGGCCTGAGAGCTCAGAACTTCTAACTTCTAAAGGTAAAAGGGCAGTAATGGGGCTATTTTTATCCAGGTTTCCAGGAGCAACTATTATTTTATATGTTAATCTGAGAAACTTCAGTTTTGCTAAACAAGAACAAACTGCCATTTCACACAAGTTCCTAGCAATAGCTCAATCAATATACATAAATACATAACAATCTCCCTCAGCCTCCAATAACATTTTGCCCCCATTGTTTTTTTTTAAAAAAGATGGGTATTGTGAAATCCAAACTATTTACTTCTGTTATACTAATGTCAAAAATAATCAGCATTTCTCTTTTGTAAAGGATTTGTCATTATCATAATGGAGTAATATAACATGATAATGTATCTTGAACTTGGAAAGACTATTGGAGATCAATGTTTTTCAAATGTCACAGCTAAAGGAGTGACATCCCAAGAAATAATGCTATAATGCAGTCTAAACAACACAGCAATGATATATGTGCCATTGCTCTAGCAAATGTGATGGATTGTCATATTTTTGCTATTTTCAAGGTGAATTAAAAATTCGCTAGCACAGTTAAACATACTGAATCTGGATTTAACTTTACTCCAACTCATTGAAATAATCTGATTTAATCTTGCTGTGACAATCTGAAGTAAGTTCATTTCAGTAACCTTAAATGTGGATTTGACCCATAGCAGCATATCTAAATATGTTAATACAGGGATCCCCAACCCCCAGTCTGAGGACTGGCCCTGGTTTGCAGCCTGCCAGAAACCGGGCTAGGCAAGTGAGAAAAGCCTCATTCGCACACATGCAGGATCAAAGCAGCATGTGAAACCACGCATAACCCCCAATCCACAGCAAAACTACTCTCCACGGAACCAGTCCCTGGCATCCAAAAGGTTGGGAGGCCCTGTGTTAACAAACAGATTGTAGGTCCTCAATGAAAAGAACTCATTAGGAGTTCTTTTCATTCTCCAGAAATTAATCTAGAAGCAGCATTTTATAATCATATTAGAGCAACAATTAAAAGAATAACTTGGACTTTCCTGATCTGAAATTGTAGTGAATTATATAGGAGGAAAAATGTTATTTGGAGACATTTTGACCAACATTTTTACTTCCTCCAAATGTCTACTAGAAAGGTATAAATATTTCATTTCATTTTTATTCCTTGAGGAGCCTGGATTCATTCATGCAGAAGTATACAAGCTGGTGACTCCAGGGGTTTTAGATTGCAACTCATAATATTTTTTCCATTGTTGCTACCTGGGATTGATGGAAGTTAGGTCAAAAACATTGGGAAGGCATCAATAGCCTATGGCCATAGCGGCACTGGTGCATACATAATTTGGACATCATACTGATGTCCACAGGACTGCTCTTGTACTAGTTATTTTATGACTTAGCTGGAGTGTTTTAACTATTTGTCTAATTTATAGAGTTTCTTTATACATTACTTCAGGGGAATTTGATCAAAGTTGAGATAAAAAGTAAGAATGTATAAAACAGTGCAGTTAAATACCGCTTTTGACACATGTCAGATTTATGATTAGTATTGATGTAATCAGCATTATCAGTTCTGTTGTACTTATTCTATTATACTTACTGTGTCTTATTAGCTAGCTAGCAGTCAAATTGTACATCATAATCTATTCAGATTACATAGAAGCAACAAATCTAGGGATCAGTTTGAGCTAAGTAAAACAATAAAAAAAAGGTTTGCTTTGGGACTCTGACTAACTCCCTTTTATGACCTAAGGGCACATGTAGTAATAGAGTTTGTTTGTTTTTTAGCCTGTAGCACCACACGCTGCTATAGAGCCTGCCAAAATCAGTTAAATCAGATTATCTGTAATAAAACAACAGACATGAAATGTTAATAAAAGCTATAGAGTTTTGGTAAAATGCATACATATTTATTTATAATTTATCAATCTATCTATTGATCTGTCTTTTTTATATCAATCAATCACTATAGTGAACTGTGTACTTGAAGAAGAATTGCTTAGAATAAATAATATTCAGATACACATGGGTTATGCGTATGGAATACTGGTTGATTTTGGGGGGAAAGACAAGTTGGAAGAGCTAATACTGGACGAAATTAGATGGGTGAAAACAAGTTTAATGATTAGGTACTCTAATGATATTTCTTCCAAATCTATATTTTTATTATTGAATGTCATAACAGTTAAACAGTTCCTAACAATGAATAATTGTAAGTGAATTCCACCCTTAAAAATTCCTTCCTGAAGCCCCAATCAATGCTACATCTACTAAGTTGTTAACCTCCATTGGACTATAAAAACTTTTGATGTACCACTAGAAAATTAATTTAGTTGAGAGACTAAGAAAATGATAGAAAAAAGAGAGGCAGTACAAGAGGAAAGGATCAATTAATCCAAGGAAATCTCTCCATCTATTGTTGTGTCTTTTCTTAAGAAAGAAAAAAGAGAATGCATGATCCAAGTGGCTTGAAAAACCTGGATTGCCTTCTACACTAAGGAGAAGTAGAAGGAATCACACTGGAATGAGTATTGGCTAAATGGTAGTTCTGTATTGCTTGTCCATATGTAAGGAAGAATATCTTTATAAATTTAAATATGTTTTCAAATGACTAGAAGAAGAATTTTCCAAATGCATCATTTGAAGTTTCAAGATGTTTCTTTAAGAACCAATATGTGCTTTTTTTTTTTTAAGGAGCAAATTAAAAGTATAACTTTTTGTTTTATTCTCTACTGCACTCTTTCTCCATCTTCCAACTATTAACTGACCAATTTCCTGCCCATCTATCATTCCTTCAGTTCCCTTTTTCAGTTTTAAATGTTGTTGTTGTTGTTGTTGTTTTGCTTTAATTTATATGCCGCCCTTCTCCGGAGACTCAGGGCGGCTTACAATGCGTTAAGCAATAGCCTTCATACTTTTGTATATTTATACAAAGTCAGCTTATTGCCCCACAATCTGGGTCCTCATTTTACCTACCTTTGAAAGGATGGGAGGCTGAGTCAACCTTGAGCCTGGTGAGATTTGAACTTGCAGTAATTGCAAACAGCAGATGTTAATTACATTGCTTTAGTCCACTGTACTACAGGCTCTGTTGCAGTCCAAAATTACTTCTTTCTTTCTTTCTAAATATAAATCTAAATATAGTTACATTCTTTCGATGATCACAAATGGAATCAGTCAAAAATTATATATGAAGGGTTCTAATGAATTCAAAATATTAATTAGATCACACTGCAAATTCTAAAAAAAAATAATACGAAAAGAATCAAGACTCACATGATTTGCTAAATTATATATTTTTATATCTTTTGTCTTTTAATTTTCCTCTACTAATTTAAATGGTGGTGGGGGTTGGGTATTACACTAGCGTATCTGCAAGCTGCTATGTATCCAATTAGTTTCATTAATTCAGCTCCCCAGAGTTTATTCAGACTATCTACAATGTTTAAATCCTGCACATAGAAACATATTTCAGCCATGGAAGTAATGACCCATAGAAGCCTTCATTATGATAGCTTTTATTTATTGTAATTAATCTATTTCCACAGCAAATATTTTACTGGTTCCAAATATACGACCCTAGAAGAAGCATATCTAATTAAATTATAATTTTCTTTGGTGTGCTTCAAAACATTCTCTATTATATCATTTAACATCAGTAGAAGATTCTCTTTCTCACGAAAGAACTCCTAAATCAGTTTTAATATTTCCCAAAGCATGTCATGTTATTTAGAACATGTTAGAACAGGGTGTCAAACTGGATTTCTTGGAGGAACAGATCAGCATTCTAGTTGTCCTCTGTGGGCCAGGGGAGGGGGGAGGAGATGGGACGAATGCCCTCCTGCAGCATCCTGCCAGCCAAAATGGGGCACGGGGGTCTATGGGCAGCCCCAGCATGGCCCATTTTGGCTGGCAGAGTGCTGCAGGAGGCCGTCCAGGCCAAAAACAGGCCACACAGGGAAGCCTGTGGTCCCCCACACCCCATTTTCACTAGCAGAGACTGTCAGATGTAAATGCCTTATTCTCTAATGTGTAAATAGTATATGAATGGGGTATCAGGGGTTAACTTATTCTTCACTTCTTAATGTATTCATAATTCACCACTCCCACTTATAGCTCCACCCATTGTATATATAAGGAGCCACCTACACCCTTTTCCTTGCTTCTATCTGTGAATATTCAGTGAATATAGAATGCCTATTGTAAATAAAAGGAAGTATATTTAAACCTTTAACTCTCACTAATTTTATTGAGTCTGATCCTGAAAATATTGCAACAAGCTGGTAGCAGAGGATGGTTAATTGACTCAATAAAAAAACTTAAAAAATGTCTAAGAAAGATAGGCCCAACACCAGGGCCTACAGCAAAGAAATGGAAACAGAACAAGAAATAATCAACGAATCCACAAATGCAATTTCGAGAGAATCCGAAGAATACACCACTGAAGACGAAGAAATAATAGACGAAAATGATGACCAGGAGGAAATCGAAATAGAGAATAACGAACTCAGGTCAGAGATATTAAAACTATTAAAAAGCCAGAAGAATGATGAAAGCCTCATCGCGAACCTCCAAGAAATGCTGAAGAACAGCGGAGCAGCGAGAGAGAAAAACATCACTAATGAGAAGTCTAAAGACCCAAAAACAGTGAGTGATATGACTGCAGAGAAAGTCATTACGAAGAAGAAAAACAGTGATCCCGCGCGAAATTTTGAATGGCAGCCATCTTGGTTTCAACAGGCCTCCAAGGTGAGCGAAGCAGAGCCAATCAAAATGCTCAATTCAAAATTTCTGGCGCGAAAAATGTTATCAGACAACGAAAATGAAAAAGAAGATTCGAACTCCTCAGAAGAATCAGAATCAGAAAGTGAAGATGACTCAACAAAATCCCAAATAAAATCAGCAATGAAAACACTTTTTGCTGCATTTGGGCCAAAACTAAAAATTACCAAAGAGCCACCGAAGAAGCGAGCGAGCAAGCCGATACCTCAAGACCTGCCCGCTCCCATCCTGACTTCGAAAGCGACGACGCCCGAACCCAGAGAGCCTTGTCGATTCCGCCCTACACCACAGACCGAAGCAAGTGCCAACGCCCCCAAAAGAAAAAGAAGAGCAGCCGCCGTCGTCAGAACTCCCAAGGTCGAACCAGAGACCGACTCGTCTGAAGCAGAGCAGAGCGAGCGAGCCGCAATGGAGAGAACCTTCCACGACGACTCCAAAGAAGAAATGGACAACGCGCATGCGCGAAACTACGCAGACGGTCCGGGAAGACATGAACTGGCGAGAGAACCACGCAGACTCGTTGCGAGCATCCCCATGCCGTTTTGCAATTTTCTACACTTGCGAGACCACAGACTACCTCAGGTCGTAAGTAATGGACAAAATAATGTCGGAAATTTACCCAGTGACTTCCCAAAACTAAGGGTTGATGGCATTAATTTGCAAGAATGGTATCAACAGCTCCAGGTTGTCTTTATGAAGGAAAATTTACTATTTTTTATCACTAGTCCCCCAAAAAGACCTTGGACTTTAAAAATAGATTGTTTACACCATAGAGCATTTTTCTTAATAATATCTAGTGTGTCTCCTGCAATGTATCATAGCATCAAACCTAATCTGACTGTTTCAGAAATTATTCAATGCATGTTTAATTTGTTTCACAGCGATAGTGTGGCTACCACCACAAGAATGTCTAAGGATTTCTTTTCATCTAGAGTGAAACCAGGGGTTTCCATAAGTGAGCATTTAATATCTTTAAACAAAATAAGAGCTGAGCTGCATTTGAGGGGGGAGGTGATTTCAGACCAAACAATGAAAAGTGTTATTATCAACTCACTTGATTCATCATGGGACAGTTTTATGTCACATTTAGACACTATCAATCTAGGATATTTATCCATAGAAAGTCTATCCAATAAATTGATAGCAGAAGACAATTCAAGAAGAAATCGTTCTAGCAATCACACAGAACACAAACCTTATAGGAAAGCAGCTTTCCAAGAAAAATATAATGAAACATTCAAATGTCACAATTGTGGATCCAGGGAACACAATAGAAGAGATTGTCCCAAAATTTCAAAGGAAAGACATAGGTCAGAATATAGGAACAAATACAATTATAGACAGTCTTCCATAGATAGACATAGATATAGAAGCCCACCAAATTACAAAGAGAATAGAGGGGGCAGAGATAATTCAAAGGATAGAAAATCTGGTTCACTGAATGGATTAAATAAACAAGACAACACTAAAATACAGCAAAATGAGAACAATAATTGGCTTATTGATTCTGGAGCAACTAATCACACCACTAATAACAAAAATATATTGTCTTCATTTACAGAAGATAAATTTGTAATAAAGGTAGCTAACCAAGAAAAGGTTCAAGTATTAGGCAGAGGAAATGTAACCTTGCCTGGTCTAGGTAAAATAGAGGGGGTATTGTTAATACCTGAAATACCTCATAACATACTAAGTGCCATAAAACTAAGTAGAGATTCTGACATTAATATAGTTTTCTCAAAGGGAAAAGCGACTTTGGAGAAGAATAAAATAAATATAGGCACTGTGATGATTAAAGGAGGCCTACCTTATCTGATAACGAAGGAAAAATGGTTGCATAACATTGATTCAAATATGGAAGATTGTATTGAAGCAGATGATGAAAATATTAGTAACAGTGACAATGATGAATGTAAAATATCTCATGATCACGCAGATGCACACAATGAAAAAAAACCAAAAATAGGTAAACCAATTCATGATGAGTGTGCTCACATCTTACATAGGAAGTTAGGACATGCCAGTTTTCCTGTAGTACAAAAAATGACTGAACACGCAGAAGGTGTCAAAATAAAAAATTGTGAAAACTATTTGGAATGCTCAGTATGTAAATCTACAAAACTAAAAACTAGTCCCAGGCCAAGAAAATCTACTAGATCAACTAACAAAATTTTTGACTTAGTACACATGGACTTAGTTGGCCCATTAACTCCATCAATCACCTATAGAAAACGTTACTTCCTGACAATAGTAGACGATTATAGCCGTTATGGGTTTGTTTATACATTAAAACACAAAGATGAAACCTTTCAAAAATTTAAGGAATTTTACAAACGCATAGAAACACAATACAATATCAGAATAAAACAAATTATGACAGATAGGGGATGTGAATTCATGTCTAAAGAATTCTCCCAATGGTTAAAGGATAGAGGAATGCTACATTACACGTCTAGTCCATTTTCTGCGTTTCAGAACGGGATTGCAGAGAGAAAGAATTCCACATTACAAACCATGATTAGATGCACATTGGAGGATGCTGGCTTAAGCAAACAATTTTGGTCAGAAGCCTTACATTATTCAAATTACACACAAAATAGAACCTGGTCCAGTATTGTAAATAAGACACCATATGAAGTAATGTATAATAGGAAACCAAAATTAGCACACATGCACATATTTGGAGTCACTGCAGACGTACACATACCTAAGCAGTTGAGAAGAAAGGGAGAAAACGTATCCAGAAGACTCAGATTTATGGGATATGAAACTGGCACCAAAGGGTACAGATTCATTGATAATAATAACAAATTTATAGTTTCCAGAACAGCTGTGTTCCATGAACAGGCCAACTGGTCTAAATTACATCTTAATGAAATATTTCCAAATAAATGTAAAGATACAAAATCTCATGAGAAAGGGACCATAGAAAAACAGGATATCAACAAATACAAAAGCAAAACCAAAACTTGGACAAATAGCCAACACAAAATAAAGACAGACACACTAACAAAAAAAGAAGCAAGATATTTGCATGATAACAATAGCAAACCTGAAAGAGTCATTAGAAACAACAGAAATCAAATGCCAAATAAATACAGAGATTACATAATGCATATGGATGGTGAGCCAATAACACCTAATACTTATGAGGAAGTGTTAAAACTCCCTCGTGAAGAAAAAGAAAAATGGGAATTAGCTATGAAAAAAGAGATGGAAAGTTTACAAGGATTAAATGTATTTACACCTGCAATTGCACCTAAAGATAAAACAATTATTGGTACCAGGTGGATATATAAAATTAAGAACTTAGAAGGAGGCAATACTCTATATAAAGCTAGATTAGTTGCACAAGGTTATGCACAGAAATATCCGGAGGACTATACTGACACGTATTCCCCCACTGTAAGAACAGAGAGTGTCAAAACAGCTCTAGTGGTAGCATCAGCACTCAATCTTGATGTATTTCAATATGACATACAGACTGCGTATCTACACGCAAAACTAGATAAGGAAATATACGTAAGAGCACCTCACAGTCAATACACCAACAAAAATGAAATTTGGCTGTTGAACAAGAGTTTATACGGATTAAAACAATCTGGTAAAAGATGGTATGATTGTTTAGTAAAAGTACTTAAGACCATGGATTTCAACGCTACCACTGCTGATAACTGTTTCTTTGTCAAAAAGGGTGATGATCACATTGAATTTGTGTTGATTTATGTAGATGACATTTTATATATAGGAAAACACAAAGAGAGAAGAGAAACTTTTGTAAATAAGTTAAATGAACATTTCTCGTTGAAATCTCTAGGTAAAGTGAACAAATATCTTGGTGTTCAAATTAATAAGACTAGAAGGGGATTCAAACTTACTCAGAGAGATAAGATTATAGAACTTTTAAATAAATGCAATTTAAACAATCCCAAACCCTGTGATACTCCTATGCAAACTGATTTTCTTAGAAATACTGATGAATCTTCCCCTGAATTCAAGGATAACACATTTTATAGATCAATCATAGGTTCACTTCTTTATATATCTAATTGGACTAGACCAGATATCGCCTTACCACTCAATTTATTATCCAGACACGTCAGCAAACCAACAATGTATCACTGGGAAGCTGTTAAAAGAATTTTAAGATATCTGAAAAGTACACTAGATTTTTGCTTAGTATTAGAACCTAGTGATAATAAAGAACCAAAGCTTGCATGTTATGCAGATGCGGATTGGGCTGGAGACACATCATGCAGAAAAAGTACATCTGGTTATATTTTTCTCTTAAATGACTGTCCAGTTTACTGGTATACTGGTAAACAAGAACTAGTAGCCACTTCAACGACAGAAGCGGAATATGTTTGTTTATCCAAAGCTGCAAATAACCTTGTATGGTTTAATGATTTAATTTCAGATGTTTGGAAAAAACCTGCTTTGCCTTTTGTTATGCATGAAGACAATAAAGCGGCCATTGAAATATCTAGATCTGATGCCATTGGACAAAGGTCCAGGCATATAGATATAAAATTTAAACATGTGAGGCAATTATCTCAGGATGGATTTATTAAAGCAGTGCATTGTGATACTTCAGAACAATTAGCTGACATATTGACAAAGCCTTTACCTTCTAAGCAACACAAATATTTAACATCTAAATTGTATGTCTTGTATTGTCCTGAATCAGAATGTAATTGGTGTTGTATAACGAATCGGCATTTAGAGGGGGATTTGTCAGATGTAAATGCCTTATTCTCTAATGTGTAAATAGTATATGAATGGGGTATCAGGGGTTAACTTATTCTTCACTTCTTAATGTATTCATAATTCACCACTCCCACTTATAGCTCCACCCATTGTATATATAAGGAGCCACCTACACCCTTTTCCTTGCTTCTATCTGTGAATATTCAGTGAATATAGAATGCCTATTGTAAATAAAAGGAAGTATATTTAAACCTTTAACTCTCACTAATTTTATTGAGTCTGATCCTGAAAATATTGCAACAGAGACACCACAGGCCGGTCCTTTGCTATTTCCAGGCAGGTCCCGCGGGCCAGATCTAAGAACCCCGCAGGCCAGATCTGGCCTGCGTACCTTGAGTTTGACACCCTTGTGCTAAAACATGTCTCCAAAAATATATTTTGCTTTCAAATATCTTCCACTGAGTTTAAAAGGCTGTACATTCTTTCTTAAGATGGGAAACAGCAAATTTCCTAAGATTTACACAACAGATTGCACACATACCTCAGTAGTTTTGATGGATGGAACTGGGAAAATATTTGCATCCGGCACCTGGATCCATTGAAGATGATCTGTAAAGGAAAGCCAGAGACTCTTAGCAAGACTGAGAGCTGCATATACACACACAGATCCTTAGTTTAATTTTTATGTTGAGAGGAAAAATCTCTCAGTATGTTTGCTGCAATTAATTGATTGATTGGTTTGAACATTTTGAATGAGCCAATCAGAGCACAGCCTCCTGGCTCTGAGTTTCCCGCACTTTCCAACAGTCAGTCACTCACTATATAAGTAGCAGCAGGATTATAGCCACTTGAAAGCTGAAAGCAGAGATCCACAGAGCTGAAGAGAGAGCTGATCCTGGAGCCTCGCAGCTGCTCCTCACCTCAGAGCCGGCTGACCTGAGAGGACTGCAGAGATGCCGAGCAGAGCTGAAGCCATTAAAAAGAGCTGAGTCACTACCTTGCTCCTGAGGAGACCTGCAGGAGAAGGCTGCTAAATGGACTTTGTTGAGAGGAGAATCTTTTGGGCTGTTGATGCCTTCTTGTAGGTTTTGTTTTTATGTATTTTATTAAAATAATTTTTCAAGACTCCTCAATCAGCTTCCATGCTAATGCATTTGTGTGCGTATCAGGCCACGGTCTATTCGAACCCCCAAACCTCTTCCCCTTCACATTTTACACTGAAAACTTAGGTTGTATGTTCAATGATAGCTTCACCAAAGGTAGCAATTGGTATACAAGCAGTGGTGGGATTCAGCCAGTTCGCACCACTTCGGGAGAACCGGTTGTTAACTTTCTGAGCAGTTTGGCGAACTGGTTGTTGGAAGAAATCATTAGGGCAGAGAACCAGTTGTTAAATTATTTGAATCCCACTACTGTGTACAAGTATTAAGGTACCAACGACCTGTGAATGAAAAGCCCAAGGAAGAAATAGATGTGTTTTTTCTATGCTTCTCCAGCACTAATCATACTCGCCAGGAAACTCAGCTTTTGGGAAGAGATTACTCCAATTTCTTCATCACTGACAATTGGCACTATCAAAGGCTAGATAACAAAATAATCATCCAGGAAGACAGAGAAAGAGATCTTTGTGCACAGCATGCAGGGATCAAAGTTCAACACTTCAATTAAGTTTTTACAAAGTGAGATAGCAAGCTCCTATGCTCAGTATCATACATCGCTGTTTTTAGATATGCTTAAAAATGAACTATTCAAGTAGTCTGAACTTCTGCTTTGCAATAAAAGCAATATCTATTCCTATGTGATCGTTAGTGATATAGTGATATAATTTCTTTGTATTTAGAACTGTATTGTCAAACTTGGGACCAATTCTTTTACACCGTATTTTTCAGAGTATAAGATGCCCCCAAGTATAAGACGCACCTTAGTTTTTGAGGAGGAAAATAGGGGGAAAAAATTCTGCCTACCAGTATTCATCTGGCTAGCATCCTTAGCCTGGTCAGCTTCAGCACATTAGTTCACTGGTTTGAGCACACTTGCTCACTATGCTCACTGGGTTGGGAATAAAAAACAGCTTCTAAAGCACAGCTGATCATTGGAGAAGCAATAAGAAAAGCAGGCGAAGTGTGGACGATCACTTCACTCACTAGTGCCTTGTTAGGGCTGCAAAAAAGCTTTGAAAAAGCTACATTCGGAGTATAAGACGCACCCAAATTTTCAATCTCTTTTTTTGGGGGGGGGAGTGTGTCTTATATGCTGAAAAAATATTGTGTGTGTGTGTGTGTGTGTGTGTGTGTGTGTGTGTAAATATATTTGTTTTCATAGATTTTCACGGGTAGAAGTATGCAAGTCTTGGTGTATTTGGGTCTTTTCCCATGTAAGATTGAGAGTATCTTGGCGACGTTTTGACAAGGCCCCACTCGTCATCTTCAGGCTGGTGCCTTCGGCTTCGTGCCTGTGCAAGCAATCTCGAGATAGAAAAACGCCCACACAGCATGAACAAACGAGACGATACCTCCCACCTACCAGCCATTTGAAAACCCGCCCTTATTGACAAACGAGTCCCTAACACGACGAATGACACCAGACCCACACTCACGAGAGCCACACAGGATGTCACCACCACACATCCACGCAGAAAGCAGACTCAAACCCACACTGATAATGAGCCACGACCAAGGACCAGAAGCCAGACCGCAGCTGCATCATTAGCCACTTTAAACCCCTCCAATCCATACATGAAGCAGACTGACACCCACCATGAAGAGCTTGCATGGCCACAAACACAAAGCCAAACACAACAACACAGCTCACCAGCTCAAATCCCCCTGCAACTCAGACTAAGCTGAGCACAACCAAGCCCCCACCCAAACAGAACACACCCCCAGCCAATCAGAGCATAACCAACCCCCATCCAATCAGAGCACAGCCAAGCCCCTAACCAATCAGAACACACCTCCGCCCAATCAGAACACAGCCAAGTCCCCACCCAATCAGCTCACACCCCCACTAGCAGTTAAAAGGAAGAGACAGCTGCGATCTCACATTGCTCCTGGAAGCACGACGAATGAGACTTCGTCGAAACGTCGCCAAGACACTTCCAATTTTACGTGGGAGAAGACCCGAATAACCAAAGACCTACATATATATATATATGTGTATGTATGTATGTATGTATGTATGTATGTATGTATGTATGTGTATATATATATATATATATACACACACACACATGCATACATACACATATATATACATACACATACATGTGTGTACACAAACACACACACACACACACACACACATATAACTTCATCACTTTGTAATTATTCTGTTTATTTTAAGTCTTTAATCCCTTCAAACATGTTGATTTTGTATCATTTTCTCTTTGTCTCTTCTCAGAAGTTTCTTTACAAGTTTAACAGGTGTATTTTATAAATCTAAAATTAGAAAGCTATGCTATTCACTCTTCACATTTATTATTTCTATATCCCTTTTAATTAAAACATCAGCCAATTTATCTGTAAATCCAGTGCAACTTTTTTTCAAATCATTCTTAACATTAACCTTAACCTTAAAAAGCCCAAACTTTTCAATATTTTCAGATCCAAATTAAATCAGCCTCAGCCTCTGTTTTATCAGTAAAAACTGCTCATCTTCCATAATTTATCATTTTTTTCCTAATCAACAAGGCTTTCCTATAGGAAGTTTTCTTTCAGTAAGTTTCAAAATCTTATATACATACATACATACATACATACATACATACATACATACATACATACAATTTCAAATTGCAACTTTCCAAAATCAGTGTTCTAATCATACTTTTTGCTGTTTGTTCTACGATATTTTTTAGAAGTCCTTAAACTTGCATGAAGTTTATTTAATCAAACAAGGAAACTCAGTGTAATAAATCTTGCCTTTCTGAAAGTTCTTAATATTCAAAAATCCATTAACAATGAATTTCCTACAGTGGTTAAGAAGGAGGTGTGCAAATCTAGTCTTCTTTTGAAAACATTGAATTGTAGCTTAGGCAAGATGACTTCCCTCCCCGCAGCTCTCAGAATTTTAAAAACCATTGGAGAACCCTGTCTTGTAGTCTCCTCATGAGGAGCTAATGTATGGAACCCTTGTGGGTGATCTTGGGTCCTCTTCTTGCTCCAGAGAGGCATTCCAAGGAGCCAATCCATTCAGTGGTTCCTCTTTCGTGTGCATCCATCTTCAGTTTGCCATTGTTCCTTGGAAGCCATATTACTGAAAGCAGAGTATATGAGGGTGGGTGCTTTTTAATAATAAGCAGTTTCAGTCAGTCGCTGTTAACCAGGAAAATCTCTTTCCAATCTGTCATCATATTTCACACATAACCCAGAGGAGGGCCAACCCTGGTTCTAGAAATCTGGAAAATTAATTTTCTCAGACATGCCTTTTTCCTTCATTGTACCTGCTGCTGGGATATGTGGTGAAGGTTGGCTAAATGCCTAGCATGGAAAAATAAAGAAGAGAGTCCTGCTCAAAAATACGACATTTTACAGGGTCATTAGCCCTTGGTGCATAGCCATAGCAACATTTCAAAGTATAGCAAAAATGTGCTTGTGTATGTGTGTGAACATGCTAATAAAGGGATCCAGGGGGGAATGGGTGCCTTTTACTGGCCATAAAATGTATGCAGGCCTACCTAAAGGCTTGTATACAGGCAGACAGCTAAACAAAGAATAGGAGGAAAGAATGCAGACTCCCTACAGCTGGATTATATTGGAATTTCATGCAAAAGAAAGAGAGGAGTCTGAGGGGATGGCAGACAAGGGAGCAATGAGAGGAAACAAACTGAAGGAGGAGGAGGAGGAGGAGGAAGAGGAGGAAAAGGAGGAGGAGGTCTTAACAGAAGAAAATGCTGAATAACTGAAAGCGGAGATAAAAGGTAAAGAGGAGACATGGAATTCTACTTGTAGAAGGGGGAGGGGGAGAGAAGGAGGGAGAGAGAAGAAAGAATTGTGTTGAAAATATGATTGATCGGAGGAGAATGCATGCCTGAAGTGATTGGGCCCAATACCCATCTGATGTGCCTAAGCTTTCCCCCCGGTTTTTGGCACTCTTAAATCAACCCCATGAGCTTGTTCTAGAAATGCTAGTGATAAAACTATAAAACTATATTATTAAATTAATCAAATTTCATACGCCCTCGGGAGGGATGGAAAGGTAGGTGGTTTAGCTGCCCACTGACATTCTCCCATTTCAGAATATGAGAGAAAGGTCTTGCTTTCACCCCACTGCCATCACAACCTGGTAAGGAACCAAAACCACCAAATCAGGGAGTTTAGGAATTCAGAAGGAGGAGATTCTCAAGGGAAGTGTTGGGCTTCAAGTGAATTAATATTTATAACTCCTATAAGTAGCTTATTATTTTTAAATGATACTGTCCGATAGCATTTTGCAATTGCAAATCTCAGTCTGAATCAAATCCACAGTCCTTGCTCATTATTCCTGCAGTTAATTATATTGCTGATGTGAAATTAATATTCTGCAGGCTAAAACATAGTGGTTTTTCTCTGCTACTTCAACTAAATCTCACTTAATAGGAATGGGATATTCAATCCAGATTTATAGCTGAAATGTTCAGTTTAATTGCTGGGCAGTGTTTCAACTGAACTCTCAGCTCTCCTACTGGGAAAATCATGGGAGAAAATAAATTACTCTATGGGCCCGTATATATCTCTTAGCCAGAGACTCAGTGAGTTATATTACCTTCTCTAATTGTTTTCAGAACTGCTTTATTTTGATTTTATATTTGATTTGACATGTTATAAGCATCATCCATTTTGACAATGAAAAATGCATTTCCTTCATTAATATTTGATTTCTTTTGGCTTAACAGACTGGGTCCTCCAGGGTATTATTCCAACTCAGAGCCATCCACAGGTTTTCATACTGGTTTCTGTAACAACTCAGCAATTTTTAATAATGAAAATTATGCCTGCCAAATTGTCTCCCATTTCCCAAAGGGATTGTTTGTCCCCTGCATGTCACTAATAACGATATAGATAGATTCCATGCCCGAAAGTCCATTGGACTTGCAATTCAAATGTATCTGTTAACTAGAAATGAGGTAAGTTTATCTATTGTAGTTGAAGACAACAGTGAATTTAGTTGAAACAGATGATACATGTACAGTGGAATAATCAAGAAATTCAAGAAAATAGCAGGGTGATTGTCACCATTTCTCTTAGCATTAATTCCTGAGGTTTGCCCAATATTTAGCCTAGCAATCTTTCTGATAACCATGACCTCCTTCTGAGCAATTAAACAAAAGGCTCTATTATACTTTTAGAATACACAAGATTAAAAAATGATCGGCCCACAGTGTAATTGATCTTGCCTCCTGATTATAAGACTTAACATCCAGCATCTTTCATACTTTGCTTTAGCTCTTAATTTATTATTTAAATTAATTCCTTGTGGCACCATTTGAGACACAAGACCAGTATGTTTAACAGTGTCAGTCTTAGTTATGAAAAATGCTGTTTACTCAACTGTTATAATTACTCTGGATGGTAAAATGATGCAAACCACATTCTGTTTCTTTGCATGTGTGTGTGTGTGTACATTTATCTTGAATTGTTTGAGGTAGTTGAACTCATAAACAAATATATAATTAGAGATAGCTAAAAGTAATTCTATTATAGGATTGTGTATCAAGTAAGTAGAACAGGAAAGGTTGTATCAGATTTTGACATCTGGTTCCTTGCTGTTTTGACAAGCAACTGCACAGTTTTAAGTGAATCATTTTTAACAATGTTGTAGATTTGTTTGGGAAAACCAAAAAACATGACTGATTTGTTTCAATGTAAGGAATAAGAACAAATTTGATCCATGGGTTCACAACTACATTTGTTATAAATCAGGTAATGCCCAGTTTGACTTTAGCCTCTTCTATGAACTCGTTTGAACTTAAATTCCTAAATAATAACCTAAATAGGGTTGAGATTCTAGAAAAAATACAGAGAAGAGCAACAAAGATGATTAGGATGCTGTAGGGTTGTATGAACAACAGTTTCAGGAATTGGGATTGTCTAGTCTAATGAAGCAAAGGACTAGGGGTGACATGATAGCAGTCTTCTAATACTTAAGGGTGCATCACAAAGAAGAGGGGGCAACCTATTCTCCCAACCCCTGAAGGCAGAACAAAAAGGAAAAATATCAAGGAGAGATCCCATCTAGAATTAAGGAAAAGTTTTGTGACTGTGAGAACAATTAACTTCCCTCCAGAAATTGTGGGTGTTCCATCACTGGAGATTTTTAAGAAGAGATTAGGTAGCCATTTGTCTGGAATGGTATAAGGTTTCTTGCTTGAGCAGGGGGTTGGACTAGAAGACCTCCAAGGCCCCTTCCAACGTTGTTATTCTGTTAAATGGATTTTTGGATTTCAGCTGTGATATCTGTCAAGTTTCCGAAAGATGCCCTAATTAATTAATGAGCCATGATCCAAACTTCAAAGGAAATATATTCATTTATTAGGACCACCATTCTGGCAATACTCGGATGCAGTCAGGACTGATCCCACGTAGATTTACGTTCCCCTATGACCCTGTCTCTCCCCTCTGCCCTGGCCATGTCATAAACCACATTCTCCAATTAACCACTTTGGCTGGCTGTGAAACCTAACACCCTCCTTCTGATTGCGGTCAGAAAAATGTATGGAATTCACTTCAGTTCTCTCTCCCTCCTGCTCATGGCAACTTGAAAGCTTTGCAAATTGACAATATCTTTAACTTGAATCTTAAGTTGTATATTCCTAGTGACAGAATATGTATTGTATCTGATAATGGATATAACTAGTGAAAAGAATTTATACAAGTGTCAGAAACAGCACACATTTTCCAAGTTATTATTATAATCATGATTTATCACTTGTTACTTGTATGTACGCTAAGAGCTTTTGCTCCAGAAACAAATTCCTTGTACATCCAATCACACTTGGCCAATAAAGAATTCTAATTCTAATGTTCATCACTTGTACATTTCAATTTCAATGTTATAGTGTTCAAAACCATGAATTCTTTTGTCTACTGTAAATCTTTCTAATAACTGTAAATACGAAAACCATCAATAGCCATATTCTGTGCCTTCAGTTCTTCTCTTGATTTTATATTACTCTTGACAAAATTCTACTATCTTATGTTAGCTTAACCATTTGTGTTTGCCTATTATTTCTCATCTATAAAATTCTTCTTGTGCTGAGAATTACAAAGGTGTTTTCGAACACAATCTAGGTTTCTAATTACTCCATTTACAACTTTTACAAAACAACAAAATTTTTGAGTTACATAATTTGTTTTTATTTCCCCTTCTCTTTCTATTAACATAGCTGGTGTGTTAAGATAAATACTGTTAAGATTCCATTTCTCTTACTGATAACATAAGCTTGCAGCCACCCAGTCACTTATAATAGTGAGATGGGTAGCATATAAATTTAATAAATAAAGTAAAAACTCTTTTTTTTTTGAGAAATACTTATCTTCCTTTGAAATTTCTTTAATTTTTCTTCTTTTCTCTTTTTTTTTCATTCAAAATAACTTGTATTTTGACTCTTCTTTTTGAGTTCACTATTCTGTTGTATAAAATAACCTCTAATAAAATCCTTACTCACACCTAAAATGATTTTGATTTCTTTTCACAATCCTCCACTATTGTTTTTTTTTTTCATAGTAACATTTTGCTTAGGCTCCTTTTAATGCCACAGATATTTCCTAGCATTTGTGTCTATTGTGCAACTTCCTTATCACATGACAACAATTTCATGCAATTACAGATCAAGATAACTCTTCAAATGCTCTGCTGCTGAGATCTTTGTCCCAGCCCAAGCTCACTCCTGTTGGACCTCTATTCCAGCTCTTTAGTCAGGCAACAAATCAGACACTCAGAGATGATAATTTTCCCCCATGTCAAACAATTGAAAGAACAACACTGTGTTTCTCCTATTTAATTCTGGCCACTGCTATGCTTGCTGTAATTAAGAATTATATGACTTTGGCCCAAAATTTAAAACATTCAAACTAAAACCCATTGACAATTTAAAAGGCTAAAAAAAAAAGGGGGGGGGTTTCATGCCAGCCCTGCTTGATGGAAAAGAAAAGTTTTTAGGGCACGGCAAAAGACCCGGAGATCCGATATCCTTCGTATCTCCGGGGGCAAATCGTTCCAGAGGGCAGGAGCTGCCACAGAGAAGGCCCTCCCCCTGGGGGTCGCCAGCCGACATTGCCTGGCTGACGGCACCCTGAGGAGTCCCTCTCTGTGGGAGCGTACTGGTCGGTGGGAGGCTATCAGCGGCAGAAGGTGGTCCCGCAAATACTCAGGTCCTATGCCATGGAGCGCTTTAAAGGTGGTGACCATCATCTTGAAATGCACCCGGAAGACCACTGGAAGCCAATGCAGCTCACGCAGGAGAGATGTCACATGGGAGCACCCCCTCGCTCTCATAATCCCCCACGCGGCCACATTCTGCACCAGTTGGAGCCTCCGGGTGCTCCTCAAGGGGAGCCCCATGTAGAGAGCATTGCAGTAGTCCAGGCGGGAAGTGACGAGTGCCTGAGTGACTGTGCGTAAGGAGTCCCAATCCAGGACTCTTGTCCTTGAAACTTGTCCTTTCTTTATTTGTTGGAGACTTAAATACACTGAGAATAATTGCAGTTCTTCCCTTGCTTATCAGGGTAATTTATGTAAATGATTCAAGCAGATGATGCCTTTTGTGTTCTACTCATTTCTCATTTGAAACCAGACTTCCCGTTCTGTTTTTTTGAAAGTTCATATGTTGACAAACAAAAATATGCCAATGCCAGAAATAGTTCTATGAATGGAGGTAGTATTTTTGTTGTTTTTCCTATGAAATTAGACAGGTGACATCTAGCAGAATAAACAATATTTCTACCTAATTTTCCTAATGTGCCATTTCTCGTAATATTTCAGCCCTGAACATGGCATATGTTCAGGGAGTCTGCTATAGTACTCTGATCACAATATTCCCAAAGGATAGGACTGTATGTTGAATTTCTTGCTGTCATTGAGCATAGCAACATGTGGTTTGAAGAGGAAGTTTGGGACTTTCTCCTGTTCACTGGATCTCTAAAGCCACTGGAGGAACAACACTACAATTTCCAGACTATACAATTTATTGAGGGGCTTCAGCCTGTCCCTGAATCATTATTCTTGTCAAAGTGGGAGAGAATGAAACATAGTCCAGAATGAGGATTGTGGATGTCTACAAAGCAGGCATCTTTATAGATATAGCTTACTTTAGAGTTGTGAGGGTTTGTCTTTTCTTTCACAGAGGATGATCTGTATTTATTTGATGACAATTTGCAGGTTTATCTGATTTTACTACGCTGATAATACATTTATTTATATCCTAGACAAAGTTATAATCTTGCTGAAGGAAAGGAAAGGAAAGGAAAGGAAAGGAAAGGAAAGGAAAGGAAAGGAAAGGAAAGGAAAGGAAAGGAAAGGAGTCTGTAGAGATTCTCAGTCATCCAAGTCATGGTTGTCCCAAAGGTGCTTTTTCAGTAGATAATTGGACTTTTTTGTTTTTCTTTGAAGACATTTCACTTCTCATCCAAGACACTTCTTCAACTCTGACAGGATTGTGGGGAATGGAAGGATTTATATTCCTTACAGACAGCTGGTAATTTGTATCCTTTTAGAGAGTTGTTGAAGCACTTGGAGGTTTATCTGTGTCCTCGGGATCACCTGAGTAGTGACCCACTACTAACATTACAATATCTTAAACAGTGATTCTATTTCAAATTGAGTTTTTCCATGTAAAGGAGGTGGAATAACATCTGGCAGATGTTTTTGATGTTTGATAGTCATGGCCTGACTTGTTCAGTATTGACAAAGGAATCAGTGCAATGACAAAAAATAGTGGTGATAATGACTCTCACTGAAAGATTCATCTCTTGATATTAACCTCTCTTAGTCTATCACACTGACCAGCAACAGTGTCTTCCATTGTGTTATCGATCTCTGCATAAAGCTTCTGATATTTCTACTGACTCCTGTTATTTCTATCCAATTATCCAATCATGTGGTAGGAAGTCATTATTATTTTTTATGTGTGAATAATCTACCGTTAGATTCACAGTATAAGACTGGTGGAAACCTAATAATTCACACAGCTGCCTGCAATTTACTGCTGGTTCGAATCTCTCCAAGGCTCAAGGTTGACTTAGCCTTCCATCCTTTCTAAGGTAGGTGAAATGAGGACCCAGTTTGTGAGGGCAATAAGCTGACTTTGTATAAATATACAAAAGTATGAAGGCTATTGCTTAACGCATTGTAAGCCGCCCTGAGTCTCCGGAGAAGGGCAGCATATAAATCAAATTAAAAAAAAAAAAAGGCCCTAAGAGTTATTAAGGAAATGCCTCGGATCGTAGGCAGTCCCAAGCAGGATGGGTTTTTCTCTTTTGTGTGTGTATGTAAAATCAGGATGTTCAGATTTGATGAATTCAATATTTACCATCCAGAAATGCTCTCGTGATAAGATGGACAGTGTATAAATAAATGTGTCCAGATATCAAGAAAGTCTTTTAGGTTTTGTGCCAAGCACTCTAATCACAATTGGTACAATACTGGATTATTACTCCAGTATAAATGTATGCATAATTAAGTTTCAAAAAGGGAATATTGTGCTTAATTGTCTACATTTGAGTATGTATGTTATCAGGGGTGGGTTCTAAAATTTTTTACTACTGGTTCTGTGGGCATGGCTTATTTTGTGGGCATGGCTTGGTGGGGGGTAATGTGATTGGCCAACTTTTTTTTTTTTAACTTTTAAAAGCATTTTTTCTACAACCTTAAGAGGTTGCAGAAAAAAATGCTTTTAAAAGCCTCTGCTGATCAGGCAACTCAGCTGGGATCGCCAGAGGCTTTTAAAGGCATTTTTTTTCTACAGTCTCTTCGGCTGAACTGGTGCGAACCGGGAGCAACCCACCACTGATATGTATACTGTGCTGAAGTTAAATACGCCCATTTAGTCTGGTCATCTTGACATCTATATAAGATGCTTAATTTTAACCTTCCTTCCTTCCTTCCTTCCTTCCTTCCTTCCTTCCTTCCTTCCTTCCTTCCCTCCCTCCCTCCCTCCCTCCCTCCCTCCCTCCCTCTTTCTTTCTTTCTTTCTTTCTTTCTTTCTTTCTTTCTTTCTTTCTTTCTTTCTTTCTTTCTTTCTTTCTTTCTTTCTTTCTCCCTATTGTATTTCACCCAGAGTCTTTCGGGTTTGGGATGATATTAACTAATATATTAGCAAACAAATTTTATAAGAAAAAAAGGGCGTAACAGGAGTGATTGCTAGCAGCCATTCTTGAATAAGAAAAATCAATGAATGCATTTTTTTGTAGTTAAGGACCATAAGCATTTCTTTGCTTGCACTTTTTTCCAGCCCCCAAGCTCTGTATGCTGCATGCTTCTGATGTGGTTTTATTGAAATTTTAAGGCTCACTTTTTTAAAAAATGCATAGCTGAGTGTGTTTGCGTATAGGTGTGTGTGCATGTTTATGTGTGAATAGCTTATTTTTATTCACCAATTATGGTCAACAATCTAACAGTTTAACTCAAACATGATACAAGAACTCAAGTTTAGTACAACTCAATTTTATGAAAGAGAAGGTTTCTTATTAATGTTGCCTATTGATAGACATAATGATTCATACAGTAGAAGAGGCCTTCTCACAGAGTATAGGGAATTTCATCAGAGGTCAGAGCTTTTTTTGGCCTCAGTGTCTCAGCTAGTGTTGGTCAGCTTAGTTCTCATTGGGAATTGTCCAGCTTCTCCCTGGGATTCTTCCAGCTGCTGTTTATATATTTGTAATTTTAAGGAAATTCTTTAGGTTACAGACAACAAGCCATTCTCCATGAGATATTTTAGTTATCTCTTTCTTGGCAGCCAAGAGTTCCCCTATCTGGTTTTGCCTTCAGCTTTCCAACTAACCTCATATTTTTCACACAGTTTCTATGTCTGTAGTTCTATGACCTCATGTTTTGCCCATGCTTCTGTCTCCTGTAACTTTTGCCATTCATCCCCTAGTCATCTTCCAAAATGTTTGCATTGCATTGTACTTTTTCAGAAATAAAGTCAGAGAATAAAGATGGTCTGGTAAACCTGATCAATGAATAAATCAAATGTGAATAAACCAGATAGCTGTATATACACAATCTGTATGTACATGTACATGTACATGTACATGTACGCGTACACATACATACACATACTAATGATACAAAAGGCTTAATATATTTTTTTTTATTTGTAACTTCTTGTTAAAATCATGGCAGTGTGATCTTTGGGTCTGTAGAGATTCTCAGTCATCCAGGTCATGGTTGTCCCAAAGGTGATTTTTTTCAGGAGGCAACTGGACTTTCTTGTTTTTTTCTTTTGAAAACACTGAGGACACAGACAGAGCAAGGAATATAAATCCTCCCATTCCCCACCATCCAGTCAGAGCTGGAGAAGCTTCTTGGATGAGAAGTGAAATGTCTTTAAAAGAAAAAAACAGGAAAGTCTAGTTGCCTCCTGAAAAAAGCACCTTTGGGTGTGATCTTTGAGTTTACAAAAGAGGACAGACTACATGTGTTTCAGAAGCTATAGACAACTTATCCTGTTCTGTAGAGCTGAATCCCATGTCGTATTTTCTGACCATTAAGTAGCAGATCAAGGTAAATGGGACTCCAAAGAAGAAATCTGGCCAATGATTATGACCACTTTCATTCTATGAGTCTAGAACAGCAGAACAAGCCACATCATATGCTGATGCACTTGCCTTTCAAAGTGAGATAGGGCCTCATTGCTTTTCTTGAATTTGTAACTCGCACTAGCTAAATGGATACTCCTAATTTAATCAATCATCCTTTTGTTGAAGAAATACTAAGGACCATAATCCACTTGAGAATGGCTGATCTGAACTAATGTGATATTTCTTTAGGGAAAAATATAGAAATACCTAGCTGGATTCTTCCAGGTCATTCACTGGAATCTATATTTAGCAGAAATGTGGGTGTAGTATATTTAATATAAGACTATCAACACTGTGTTTAAAATGTACTAAGTAAGATGTACAAAGTTAATATGCATGCTGTGCATATACAGTATAGTGTTTTTCTTCAAACATGGCAAAAGAGAAGAAAGTAAAGAGCTCTGAACATCCTCCAGTTCAGGAGAAACCACAACAGAGTGAAGAAAAAGAGTATCTGTCTCTCTAGCTATATTTCTAATATCCCTATTGATCAGCACAATAATATTGTACCTATAAGGTACAATATTATCCTTTGCAATTCAGTAGTATCAATAAACAAATACAATGACAAAGGGGGGAAATGCAGGATTAAAAAAAGAAGTTATTAAAAAAAATAGAGAAAAAATGTAACAATTCCATAGTTTCTGACCATGACAGCATTTAAACTCAAGTGAGTTGTCATCTCCGTTTCTTTGCAGATGGGCCTCATTGTAAGACAGGACAAAAGGATAATGCCAGCATAACAATATCTCTGGCTGCCTATGAGATGGAGTCTCATTGTGAGACTATGATCTCAGGAAACAGGAAGTCATCTTCACACCATTTATTTATTTATCAAATTTATATGTCACTCAACTCGTGGTTCGAGGTGACTCTCAGAAACATATAAATGAGCCCTTATATTGATGCTGAAGGTTGAGTGCAGCCACAGTTTTACTGGATAGCCTTGGACTGATCATGTTAACACATAAAAGAATATTTATGTGTTCTTGTACTTCTTGACTAAAGATAGGAGAGGAATGAGCTATCCAACTCGAGATTTATAGTACATTGTATTATAATTTATAATACATTATAAAATATAATAACATATTTATTATAAATATAACTATTTAAAATATAAAATATAATACATTGTATATAATATTAAATATGTCTATATTTATAAATAGAATGATTGCAATAATGTAACATAGACTGATTATAATATAATTTTTGTAAAATTGAATATATGATATCATATAACACTGCATACTATATCATTTCAAAACATAGTGTATCTGACAAACTTTTAATTTATAGTTCATCAAATATTATTTAACCAGAAGATTATAAATTGTGTTGACTAAATGACTATTGAGGTGGGGGGTATATGGGTGGGAAAGACTTCTTAAGCATTATATCTAGAAGGTTTTTTCCCCCCAGTATTTTTATTTTTAAAAAATAGTGCTGTTCTCATGTTAGATAGTACAAAAAAAGCTCCAACTATTTATTATCCAGACATCTATTAATAGGACTTTCTATAAGTCCTATGAAGAAACTAATATTTGGAAGTGACTTGCAGATGTTTCCCTGATTCACTGGCATGTAAGAAGGAGAAGGAGGAATGACACAAACAGATTTACAAAATTCTGTTATCATACCCACTCTTAATAAATGGTAATACTGCTCTTCAGTGGTGGGATTCAAATTTTTTTACTACTGGTTCTGTGAGCATGGCTTGGTGGGCGCGGCATGGCTTGGTGGGTGCGGCAGGGGAAGGATACTATAAAATCTCCATTCCAACACCACTCCAGGGGAAGGTTATTGCAAAATTTCTATTTCCTCCCAATCAGCTGGGACTCAGGAGGCAGGGAATAGATGGGGGCGTGGCCAGTCAGAGGTGGTATTTACCGGTTCTCCAAACTACTCAAAATTTCCGCTACCAGTTCCCCAGAACTGGTCAGAACCTGCTGAATACCACCTCTGCTGGCCTCCCTATGGAGTTGATTTGCTGGTTTGGTGCACCTAGTGGGGCTGAATTGAGTAGAGGTGAGTTAAGGTAACAACTTTCCAGTAGAAATCAGGACAGGCAGGACGTTTGCCCTGCTTAGGCTTTATATCTGTACATTATTTCAATACATTTTGTTTCTTTTCTGGCAGCACATCATTGATAGTAACAGTTTCCTTTCTTAGTTCAAAATTACACTGTGACAGAAATCTTTTGTAAGAGAGATTTGGGGGATTATTCATTCATTAATTCAATTTGTAAGGTTGCCTATCTCAAATCATCGGCTGGCAGGGCCACGGGGGAGGGCCTTCTCTGTGGCTGCCCCAGCTCTCTGGAACCAATTACCTCCTGAAGTCCGGACAGCCCCCACCCTATTGGCCTTCTGGAAAGCGGTGAAGACCTGGCTCTTCCAGCAGGCCTGGGGCCATTGATCTCGTTATAGTGATCTTGAGAGACCCGGCCACAAATTGGAGTGTGTGTTTTAACGTTTTAATGTTTTAATGTCTTCTTTTAACTTTTGTATGGGTTATTGTTGCATTGTTTTATTCTCTGTTGTAAACTGCCCAGAGTCCCTTGGGAGTTGGGCAGCATAGAAATGCGACTAAATAAATAAATAAATAAATAAATAAATAAATAAATAAATAAATAAATAATAACTCCTGCGTGAGCTGCACTGGCTCCCGGTGTTCTTCCGGGTGCGCTTCAAGGTGTTGGTTATCACCTTTAAAGCGCTCCATGGCATAGGGCCTAGCTATCTTCGAGACCACCTGCTGCTACCGACGACCTCCCAGCGACCCGTGCGCTCCCACAGAGAGGGCCTCCTCAGGGTGCCATCAGCCAAACAATGTAGGCTGGTGACCCCCAGGGGGAGAGCCTTCTCTGTGGGGGCACCTACCCTCTGGAATCAGCTGCCCCCAGAGATAAGGAGAATCCAAGACCTCAGTGCCTTCCGCCGTGCCCTTAAAACCCACTTTTTCCAGCAAGCCGGGCTGGTTTAGGAAGAAATTTTTTAAAATTTTTAAATGTTTAATTGGTTTGTGGTTTTTAAATTTTGGGCCAAATTTATATAGATTTTAATTGTTTTTAATATTTGTATTTCATGTTTTTAATTCTGGCTGTGCACCACCCTGAGTCCTCAGGGAGAAGGGTGGTATATAAATTGAAAAATAAAATAAATAAAATAAAATAAAATAAAATAAAATAAAATAAAATAAAATAAAATAAAATAAAATAAAATAAAATAAAATAAAATAAAATAAAATAAAATAAAATAAAATAAAATAAAATAAAATAAAATAAAATAAAATAAAATAAAATAAAATAAAATAAAATAAAATAAAATAAAATAAGGCTCTGGGAGGTATACAATAAGGTGAACAAGTGTTAACTGGGTGTTGGAATAAGAAACTAAAAGTATTGTTTTAAATCCTAAATGTACTTTATGGTGGATTGACTGAGATCCCCTACTCAGCTGTTTCCCCACATATCTGAGTTGGATCTAGCATCGCCACACTTGAGAGAACGTTGAGTACAGAATACAGATAGGGCAGTTGGCCATAAGTTGAACTGAATTGGATGTCAATAGATTTAAATGCTTGACTTAGGCTCCATTGACCTCAGTGAGCTACCTGGAGCATGATTAAGTGAGCATCTTACCCAACCTGAACTACTGTCAAAGACAGTGTTATTTAATATATGTTCCTTTAATACAGTACAATACAATACAAGTAAAATGGAACAAAAAGTATAGTGAAGCATAAGATTACAAAGAAAACTCTTGAGGTTCAGAATAGTATCTTTTCTTCTTCAGCTCTTTTTCCCTTGAATTAGTTTAATGGACTTTACATTCATTTATTTCTTCAAAAAACAACTTACCCTTTTTCATTTCAAAGAGGCTCTCTTGAACTGCATTTGGAAATATATTTTCTTTATATTTACTTTATTACTTACTTAGGTCATTCATATTTGGTGAAGAGGACTTTCTGGTTAGGGCCACCTGCTTTATACAAAGTCTCCTTTTATGTGTATGCCAAATCCATTTTACACAAAGCTTTTCATCTCTTTCACTTGGCCAATGGAAATATGTATGTTAAAAACTAAACTATCTATTGAGGAAATGAAAAAGATACCCAGGAGGCTTCATGGTCTTTGAGAATTAGCAAATAAAAATTTGCAGATGTCATTTTCTCTCTTTCTCTCTTCCTCCCTCCCTCCCACTCTTTCTTTCTCTCTCTTCCCCCTTCTCTTTAAATTACAGTAGATGCAAACAGAAGGATAAAATTTCTTAAATATATGGATTTACCCTGCAACTGTTCTAACCATAAAGGCTTTGTATTTGCAAGCCAACCTACTATTCAGAAAAAAAAATAAGGCAAGTTTGCTCTCTTCTAGGTGTATTGGACCACAATTCTCCTTATCTATGACTTTTGGCAAATCATAATTGAATTTATAATGCAATACCTGGAGAAGGCTGAGATTTGGTTGAATACTGACTTTAAAAAATGAACATCTATGGTCTTAGTGCATCAATAATTTTCCTCCCTCCCTCCTCTCTCCCTTCCTTCCTTCCTTCCTTCCTTCCTTTCTTCCTCAGAAGTTTCAGAAATACTTGGATATTAAACATCAAAGCAACAATTCAGGGCTTCCAGTTCTAAAAGATATATGAAAGCAGAAGAATTTCTCTCTTCTGTAAGAACTAAATATCATATTGCAGGATGATAAAACTAGTGTCAAAGCAGGGACAAGTCTAGCTCAGATAGAAACCTCTAGGAAATTCCAGAGCTGTCAATTAGACTGGGAAGTTGTGTGTGTGTGTGTGTGTGTGGGGAGAGAGAGAGAGAGAGAGAGAGAGAGAGAGAGAGAGAGAGAGAGAGAGAGAGAGACTGGAAGGGTGGTTGTAAATTACTTCCATACTGCTGACAAAATCAGGAATCAAGCTTAATATGGTCATTAAATAATAACATAAGCATGGCAGATGCATGATTTACTATAGGTTTGACTTCATAGAAAATATCAATAGGTTTGCAACGATTCAAGATTCTGTTAAGGATAGTAAAGCATTTTAGTCCCTATCTATGCCTACAGATAAGAACTTGATTTTCCTCTCTGCCATACTCATAATGAGAAAATCAGACAGCCCTGAGCCAAAATTGTTTGCACTGTTCAAGAGAATGTAAATTCCTGTTGCACGAGACGTGATGGGTAATAATTTCAGTTTGCGTCCTCCTTTTCTGTGTCCAAAAAGAAATGCTATGACTTTCCTTTTAGTGGCAATGCCTAATACGAAGTCCTAGAGAAACAAAAACTCCTCAACATCTTAGATGCAGCTGCCAGAATTCCTCCAAGAGTTATTAACCAAGTGTAGCTTTGATGGGACAGTGCAAGAACATTATTGGACGTTATCATAATAGTATTTAATTTATTTAATGTAATATGATGAAACTTGAATTGCATCAAATTAAATTCAGGCTTCATAATGTTCCCATCCATCCATTTTTATATCGTAAATACAAGTATGCCATGTGAAGGATAAGTATTGCCAGTGAAAGGGTGCACTATTGAGATGTCAACACGATTTTTTGGAGCTCAATGGTAATTTTAAATCTGGTTTTAAATTATTGGGGATTTAAATTTGTTCAGCCAAATTATTTAATTTGTTTTAATCTATTTTAAATTTTGTATTTATATGTTTTATTCCATGGCTGTTCACCACCCTGAGTCCTTTGGGAGTAGGGCGGTATACAAATTCAATAAAATAAAAATAAATAAATAAAAATAAATAAATAATCTTTGCATCGCCCATCTATCTGACAATGGCAACTCACTACTGGTGCTCAATCCCCATATCCTGCAAAAGAGCAGTTGCTTTGTTGCAATCGATGAATCTGTATTTATAGTCCAGAATTTTCCACTTACAGTATCTGTAGAGTCAGGAGTATGAATTCCATTAATGTCAATTCCAAACATATGGCCATCATGTTCTGAAAATAAATCCTTCTGTTTGCCTTGTATTTCAGTCAGAATTACATGGTAAGTACGCTGTGATGGTAAACAGTTATGCCTAAGGTTTATGTGAAGGAGATTTGTCAGGGTACTGTTGATAAAAGAATTTGGAGGGGGTGGGGAAACTGGAAACAATTTAGGTCTGTGGGTTTTTCCTAGTGTACATTTTAGGGCTTTGTGTAAAAGGCAGCTTGCTGACAATTTACTGCAATGGATCATATTCCTTATTTAATTGAAAGAATGCAATCCAGACTATGTTTCAATATCCTGTAATTGCAGTTATGTCTTCAGTTAAGTCAGTGCTGTTGAAGGTTGAAAGTAACTTCAGATAGTAATTTTTTGAGGGTGATCAACAGCCAAGTTCTTTGTTGTCTAGTGATTGTTCCATACCTTTCACTTGGGTGATCCTTCCTTTGATCAAAGTTAGTCCAAGCTGTCCAACAGAAGAAGCACAGGCAACATAACACCTGTATCAGCTACAATAATTAAATCCTTACTCCACTTGTGTAATGCTGTTGTCTCTCTCAGCAGAATTCCTGTTTATTTTAAATGAAGTCTAGCATTTTCAAAACATCTTGAGCAATAGGTTACATACAACATAGATTGGGAATTGGAATTGTAAGGAATATTTTTTGATATATACATTTTCTTTCACAAGCAATTATATTTGGTAAGACAGCAATTTTCAGGGAAACAGATTGCATGAAACAAAATTGAATGATTAAATCTCCAGATTAAGTTGGTACGAACCTTACAATATTGGTCTGAATAAGACAATTCATGGCGGTCTTAGCTCAGTGAAGAAGAATCAGGTGGTCTTATTCTTCTTGGATGCCAGATTAGAGGGCAGTTGAATATATAAAATGTATTTTAGCTGCATACATTTCAAACAGAGAGAAAAAGGTGTGTGGCTAAAATTTCCTCACACTCAAATCTGGCATACTGCCTCTTCTTAGAATGTTCAGTAATTCCTGAAAATTTTATTTCATTAAGATAAAAAAAAGAAACCAGTATTGTCCAATCCCTTAATAGATAACAAAAGAATAGAGTTCAATTTTTATAACTGATACTCAAAAATTGGGAATGAATTAAGTTGGGCTATGCTTCAGAAGAGCAGAAGGTTTAAACTACTGGATGTTTCAGATGCTCTCTGTATTATTTATCTTTTTTAAAAATAAAAAAAAACTGAGGCTACCCAAAGTCATTTTGCAGCTGGCTAACCTCTAAATCTAATAAGCAAACAAACATATGAAATATCCAAAGATGTATAAACAGTGAAAAGTGACTCTTTTCAGAACCATTGCAATGTAGAAGGACCTCAGTAACAGGTGAAGCTAATGGGAAATTCCATTATTTATTGATTTCGTTATTTCTATCCTGCCTTTAGGGACATGGTGGCTCAGTGGCTAAGATGCTGAGCTTGTCGATCAAAAGGTTGGCAGTTCAGCCACTCGAATCCCAAGTGCCATGTAACAGGATGAGTTCCCGTTACTTGTCCCAGCTTCTGCCGACCTAGCAGTTCGAAAGTACGTAAACAACGCAAGTAGAAAAATAGGGACCACCTTTGGTGGGAAGGTAACAGTGTTCCGTGCACCTTTGGCATTTAGTCATGCCAGCCACATGACCACGGAGACATCTTCGGACAGCGCTGGCTCTTCGGCTTTGAAATGGAGATGAGCCCCTAGAGTCAGGAACGCTAGCACATATGTGCGAGGGGAACCTTTACCTTTACCTATTCTGTCTTTATTAATTTTACAAATAATTCAAGGCAACACACTTTCCTCCTCCTATTCCGCCCACAACAAACATGTGAGGTAAGATGGTCTGAGAGAAAGTGACTACCCAGCTGGCTTTCATGCCTAAGGCTGATGGTCTCCTGCTTTCTAGCCTAGTGTTTTAACCACAAAACCAAACTGGGAAAATGGTACTTAACCATGTATAATCAAATGTATTGGTAAGTCAGTAATAACCCTTGTCCAGTAAATTTTATTCTCATATTAGTATATATAGGATAAAATCCTAAACTACGTTTTTTTTAAAGAAATAAATCCCACTGAATACAGGGGTGTAGATATTAAAGTGAGCTAGCCCTTGACTAACTGTAAATTACGACTTTGTAATACATGATCCCCTAAGAAATTCATTACGGATCCTTCTTCATACATTGCAAAAGTAATGTTTGGAAATGCATACGAATAGGTTGTTTCATGCAATGTAAAAGAAATAGTTAAACTGCTTTAGTGATTAGAATTAATTTAGGGTTGACTAAACACTTTAAAAATCCTGTAATATAACATCTGTTCATAAATGCTCGACTGCATCCATACATGCTTATTCTCAATGAAGTCAACATGCTAAAGTATTCATAACTGAATCCAGACAACAGACCTAAGTTATTACTGAAACATGCCATCATTTCGAATTTAGTTTAGGATATTGTGAAATTTAGCACAATAGAATTAACGGGGGAAATACTACATAAGCCATTTATTTAAAACTTTGCCAAAACTGATTTTTTTAAAAAAAAAAATGCTACTCTTTGCCAACAGTAAGGATATTGCCTAAGTTTTAATTCATTTTGTTTGTTGTATAAACTTTAGTGACTCATTATATGCTTGCTTTCAATATTATATGGGCATTAAGAAATTATTGGCAATAATCCATATTGAAAAAAAAATACCTGCCTGTTTATAATTGGTTTCCTTCTTAATTTTGCTGGACTTAGGTTGGCAGCTATGATGGCGATAAAGTAAGAGTTATTCCAGAGTTCTAGTTGAAGGAGAAGCAAGATCCCATGTATACAGACATTGTGGATAATGCAGTTGCCAGACCAGGCACCTAAGAAGAATGCAGTGAAATCATTTACAAGGGATATAATAAAGTATGTGCAGATAACACTAAATCTACTGAGAGGTCACCAGGCAGAAAAACCAACTAAACTGCAGTGGGTATTCTTGCTTAGGAAGAGAATATTTACAGAAAGAATAAAAGACCTCTATCCAAAATTATGCCCATATCCCCCCTGTAGTTTGCAGGGGGGAAGCAGATATGGTTATTGTTTTTCTAGTAATATGAAGGTTGAATTTATTATCTTGTATAGTAATGATGAAATGTAACTACATTGATTCCTGCAGGAAACTCAGAACAATCCATTCAAGCACTTCTACAGAAAGAAGTCTGATTTGGCACTTCTAATGGTGGGTCTTGATTTAGACATAACTATTAAGACTGAAGCTACTGGTTTTTCCCATCATATCTGTGTTCTAAAGAAATATATGGCTATCTCCTAATTTATATTAAGTAGATATAAATTGATTCCATGTGTGACAGCAACATGGTTAAGTCTTGTGAAGCCAAGAAGAGTCAGTACTGCTTAGCATTTGAATGGGAGTTATGTGTATGTCGATGGTGGGATTCAAAACTTTTTACTACTGGTTCTGTGGGCATGGCTTGGTGGGCATGGCTTGGGCGTGGCAGGGGAAGGATTCTGTAAAATCTTCATTCCCTCCCCACTCCAGGGGAAGGTTACTGCAAAATCCCCGTTCCCTCCCAATCAGCTGAGACTTGGGAGGCAGATAATAGATGGGGCCAGTCAGAGATGGGGCCAGTCAGAGATGGTATTTACCAGTTCTCCGAACTACTCATAATTTCCACTACCCATTCTCCAGAACTGGTCAGAACTGCTGAATACCACCTCTGGTGTATGTGTAGACTAACTTGGAAATAATAATATTATTAATAATAATATTTTTAAAAACCCTGAAAAAAGGCAATGGAGATATCCATGAAATTACAAAGATTCAATGAAATTTGTCTCTGAATACAAAACTCTTAGAACTCCAGTTAAGTTATCAAGGCTGCAGAAAATAATTAAGCTTGCTTTTTTTGTCCTAAAATTAATTTAAAACAGCAAAAAGACAGGAAAAAACAGAGCACATAATCAGATGTTTTGCACTAGTGAACTTGTATTCTGTAAGCATAATCCTTTGCCATTTAGAATATTTTCAGTCTTTTATGTTTAACTGTCATGTAAATTCTGATTTCCTTGAATAAATTACATTTTAACTATAGAGTTTAAAATATTAGTTTCATGTTGGTTTCTTGAATAAGAATAGCCTGTTTATTGTCTGTTTGTGATTTTTTTTTCTCTCTCTCTCTCTCTTGGGAATGGGAATATTAAAGTATCTGGCAAAATGGGATAGCTGGGTTGCCAGTAAATTAACGTAATTTCAGATTAATTTGTACTCCGTTGTTTGCATGGATGGCCAAGCAAGAAAGAAGTTATAATTCTGCACATTCTACCTCAGCACAACTATCTTCATCAAAACAAGTATCAAGAGCTTAGGTCATTTCTCATGTTTGTTATAGCAACATAATAAGTAGCGGCAAGATGGGAAGCAAACGAATTTAATAAATAATCAAAATGTTTTATTCACACCATCTAAATTGCTTAATATTATCATACAGTACTCAAAGGATTTTTACTGGGGGGGAAAACCCTGAGGAAAATGATGAGAAATAATGGTTATCAATAGTAATTTGTTTGGTCTTGGAACCCATAACTGTGCTATTAACTATTGATTTTTTTTATTTTTATGACCCTTTAATCCCTTTATTTGGGGTAGAATCAGGGTTACTGAGTGGAACTGAGCATTTACCAGTTCACCTCTAAGCCACAGTGCCACTCCGTTAATAACTATTGAATAATTTTGATATACTTAATTGTTCCTTGGGCTTTCCAATTCCCAACAGTAGTGCTTTTCAGACAAAGAACTTGTAACATAAATGATCAAAGAGAAGGTTTTCAACATTTCTTAGGATCATCTTACAAAAACTTATTTTTCAAAAAAAGAAATCTGGTTAATTGACATGGCAAGCTCTGAAGATTTAATAATAATAGCTAGTTGAACAGACTAAGCAACAGTAATATTTTTCTCACGTGGATTTCCTCGTGGATATTTTATTCAGGATATTGTAAAAACATTTATTTTTATTCATTTTTATTCTAGTCATATATCACCAGGAGTATGCCAATCTATATTGGGATATCCATCAGACATTATTTATTTATTTAGCGTATGGCTGGTCACACACAGCATTAAAACACTTCATTTTTACAGGGTTAAAAACAATTAAAACAATAAAAAAGCAGTAAGAAAACCTAAAAGGAAAACAGAAATAACATTTCAAAGTTTAATGTCGAGTTTGGAGATCCAGTCAGTAGCTGCCGTTGTTATGCAGAGGAAGTCCCTAGAATCTCCTGGATACCTTCTGTTAGGGCATTCCCTCACTATGTGCTGGATAGTCTGTCGAGGGGCCCCGCAATCACATTGTGCTGAAGATGTCTTTCCCCATTTATACATTATACATCAGACACTGATATATGAAGAAGAAAGAAGTATGTTAACTAGTCCAGACCCCAGGACAGTTTATCCTCTGGTACCACATATTCCATAAGGTTCGCAATAAAATTATATACCTCATTAGGAACCCTGTGCACCCTGGAATTCCTAACAATCTCATTGATTTACACACATGGTTTTATTTTGAGCATTCATAGACATTGGCTAGTGGCATCCAAAGGTACAATCTTCCTCTATGGCCATGGCATTTTTATGGAATATCAATAGGTTAAGGCCTATACTATATTCTTTATGAGGTCTTGCTCAATCAAGATTGGTCCATTCTATATCAGAAACAGAAGACATGCTATTTTACTTCTATTTCCTCCCCATAGAATAAATATTTCTTCACTGTACCTAATATATAGTAGCTATATACTACGAACTTTGCATATTATTTCCTCTTAACTATTCTCCCAAAAAAAATCAAAGGCAGGACAAGAAGCAAATTAATCAAAGAGAGAAGCAATTTAGAACTAAAGAGAAATTTCCTGACTGTTAGAACAATTAATCAGTGGAACAACTTGCTTCCAGACATTGTGAATGCTCCAACACTGGAAGTTTTTAAGAAAAGATTGAACTACCATTTGCCAGAGCAGGAGGTTGGACTAGTAGACCTCCAAGGTCCCTTCCAACTCTGTCATTCTATTCTATTCTAAATGCACAGTCTAATTGAGAATTTACTTTTTTCTCTAATAGTGTTGCTGCATATGGGCTTCATGTAGTCCCAAGGAACATTATAGGCTTCAGAAATTCTGTGCATTCTTCTCCATAACTCCACATTAATTATTTCTTGATTACTGTGCAAAAGTTATATATGTAGTTAAGGCTGATAGAAGCTACAGTTCAAAAATAGCTGATATAAATAATAGTGTGCATAAAGATTTGAATTATTCATAGAACGGTCTAATATATCATTAAAGGAAGGGAACAAGCTAAGTCCTTGGCTTCAATGATGTTTTATCAAAAGTGTGTCATTTGTCCATTCATGGTTTAATCCAGTAAAGCCTTTTTGTCCTTGTAATATTCCAAAAGCTATATTTAGACTGATACCTTTTTGTGACCAGCCTTATTTTAAAAAGAAAAAAAATCTTAAGTTGTTTTATCTCTGTTTTTATGAATTACAAATGGATACATTACTTTCAATCCATCGTCATATCGGAGTATTGGTAAGGATCATCTGGTTTTGCTAATAAATTCCTTTAAACATCCAAGAAAGCTGAAAGAACACAGCCTCACAGTGGTCATGTGTGGATCCAATCTAGATCTAAATACAAACAGATGAGAAAGTCAACAACAATAGATTTATTTTAATCCATGCAGAAGCTGCTAATGCATACTGCCATGCATTATACGAGACTTTATTGAATGCCGGCAACAAGCGTTGTTATCTGTATTACTTCAGTTAGAAAAAGGTCAACAGTTCTATCACACATCTTTAGTTTCAAAACCATCTAGTGACTTTCACTATGTATCAATTTTTAGACAGCAGCAAATACATTTTTTGTGACAAGAGACTTTATTCTCGTCAGCAAGTGATGTGCTTTTTGAGCTGCACATCAAAATGTAATGCATTTGCTATAATTCTTCCTTCACAGTTGCTGGGACAGAAAATATAATTTCACTAAATGTCAAGTGTTTACCTAAGAAAAAGTTTGAGGAAACAAAAATGGGAAAGAAAGAATAGTATGAAAAACTATTAAAAGTCAATACTGCAGATTTTAGAGAGAGAGAAACCCTAAAAAATATTCTGAACATTTTAGCATCAAAATGATATTCTGTAGTATAGTCCAATAATTGAAGTACCACAACTGTACTATTGCCTACTCTAGTAATCATGGTAAGGGGACCAAGTGTACCCCCAGGATGCTATCAATCTTCCTATGAATTTCTATTTCTTTTCAGAATCAGTCATGGCTTGAATTATATCTATAGTTATATTTTTGCTAGGATACTCTAATGGATGCAATTTGTACTATGGAGATAACTACTCTGTTATTATTGTTACCACCTCAGTAAGTGGTAAACATGTTTGACTCAAAAAGTGAAAAAGAAAATAGAAATAATAAGTTAATGATATGGAAAGCTGAAAAGGATCCAACTGGGCACTTCTATAGTTAGCAAAACTGTGAGCAGTCATCTGCACAATATTTGAAAGAGAGAGAGAGAGACAGAGAGACAGAGAGAGAGAGAGAGAGAGAGAGAGAGAGGAAGGGAGGGAGAGAAATTAGGAAGAATCACAAGGATAGCTAAATGTCACTGCCAGATACTACAAGTAGTTCTCATTTAGTAACTATTTGCAGTTATAACAGTAATGAAGAAGTAACTTTGAGATCAATTTTCACAATCCTTCTTCAGCTGAAGAAGCTTCTTGGATAAGAAGTGAAATATCTTCAAAGAAAAGCCAGGAAGTCCAGTTTCCTCTTGAAAAAACTCCTTTGGAACAATCATGACCTGGACTGAGACTCTCCATAGAAAACCCTCATATAGTAACTGTGCTAAGTATGTAAGCACAGTTGTGGTTTCACAGTGACCATTTTGCTTAATGACCATGTTGCCAGTCTCAGTTGTGGTCGCTAAATAAAGACTATGTGTAGTCCGAGTGTTGAGCCCAATTAGGTAAAATAGGTAGAGTGTAAAGGTATTCCAAGGATGCCTGGCAAATATCTTGGCATGCCAGGAATTAACACAGCCTGATCTTATGCCTTTTGTAATGGTCACTTCCTACAAAAGTAAAGCTCTTGAATGTTGTAAACAACCATCAATAAGTTCCTTCATTGTCAGTGAAAAGGCCTGCTGATTCTCCAATTCACAGAAAGGCCCTGAAAGTGAAAATGAAGAAAGTGTCGCCATAATATTCTTTAGTATTATATTATTAAATATATTACTAAATTCTAAATTGGCTTTAAATAGGAACTCATTCAATTGTTGTAATTCTTGTAACCTCGTCACTTTCTTTACAGCAAACGTAGCTAAAGAAACCCTGGGAAAATAAAGCTGGGAAAGGAATTACTTTTAATTTTAGGCAGAGACCTAAACCCCAAATTTTGTAGCATTTCACTTTGACCTTTTGTGGCAGAAGATTTCCGATGCAGTTGGCTATTTTTCTTTCTGCTTCCAAATCTGGAATCAATCCCAGGGTTATTATGGCTTCTGCAATTAATTAGAATATTTGGTGGAGTGAAGTGTAACTATTTTCCTCTCTGCTAAATTGTAGGAATCTGAAATCCAGGAAAGAACTGTAGCAAAATTGTGGTTGGGGGAGGGAGGGAGGAAAAAGGTTAAAAAGGAAAGACGATTTTGATTTTAAATTGTAGATAATTATAATTTATTTGAATTCATAGACCATCTAACTCCAATGGCTTAATTTTCATCATCAATTATTCCATTTTTTTTCTTTAGTAAGTGGTTGGAGTATTGGCTTCCACTATTGGTCTTCCTTCCAGGATAGATACAAGACAATTTTAAAAGCAATAAAAAAGGAATCCATAATCCTATAGAAGATTGTCTCCACCTGAACATGACAAATGTTCAGACGAGATAGTCTTTATTTTAATTAAAAATTAAATAAAGGCAATGAGTTACAGTGTCATGATTTGGATATGTGTGCAATATCCCTTAAATCAATCTTCCAATATTTATTATGTGTTGCCTGCTGTTTTGAAAGTCAGAGATGTCTTGGTAGAAATAAACTGGCATTAGATAAGACTTTGCATATATGGTATCATTTTCAAAAGAAAGATAAAATTCACTTCTGTGTTTATATATCCTTTATGTAATGTTCATTTCAGAAGAAGAAATATAGCTTCTACCTTTAAGACAGAGTCCATTTATGTGATTTATATTAAGAAAATATGATGTTTGAAAGAATTCCCGAGGCCATTGAGCTCAAAATGAGTCCACCAAATAGGTTGCACTGTAGTTTTAAAGTACTTAAAACTAGCACAGTGAAGGCAACTGCTCTTGCTTTTTTACCTAGCAGTACAGTAAATGGAAAATCATTTAGAAACTCCTTGAAATGATAATAATGTTTCAGTTACCCATGTTCGAATTTAATTCTAAAGGATGTGATGTTTTGGGTGGATTTTTTTTAATTTAATGTCTTCAAATCAGTGTTGACTAGTCCCTGCAGTTTTCCTCATAAGGTTTTATAAGTGAGTTGTCATGCATCCTTCCTAGAGCTAAGATAGAGTTACTGGCTCAAGGGCACTGAGCTCACTTTGTGCTTGCAGCACGACCAGAAGTCGTGGTGTCCTGGTTTGTAGATTGATGCCTTAACCACTACACCACAGGCTTATCAAAGGAGACTATCATGACAGTATTCCTCCCACTGATCTACTCTTTCCACAAAAAAAGTGTTTTGGCCTTGATAAATGGCTGGAGACATTTTCCTTCTCTGTGAGATATTTGAAGAAAACATCCATTCAATCACTCTGGTCCTAAATTGTCAGCCATTTGAGGTAGTCCAGACAAGGAGCACCAACAATGAGAATTAACACTATCTTTATTATAAGGTTGGGACCTGGTGGCTCAGTGGCTAAGACACTGAGCTTGTCGATCAAGAGGTTGGCAGTTCAGCAGTTCGAATCCTTAGTGCCGCGTAATGGGGTGAGCTCCTCTTACGTGTCCCAGCTTCTGCCAACCTACTAGTTCGAAAGCATGTAAAAATGCAAGTAGAAAAATAGGGACCACCTTTGTTGGGAAGGTAACAGAGTTCCGTGCACCTTTGGCATTTAGTCATGCCAGACGCATGACCACGGAGACATCTTTGGACAGCGCTGGCTCTTCAGCTTTGAAACAGAGATGAACACCATCCCCTAGAGTCAGGAACGACTAGCACATATGTGCGAGGGAAACCTTTACCTTTACCTTTATTATAAGGTTACAATAACAAAATTTTACAATTCTTGGGTCTCCATTTTTCCCCCCTTTCTTTTAAATCCTCAAGCCCCATGGACCTGTAGCCGCTGTTTAAGGTTGGGGTCTTATTTTAAAAAAATATTCCAAAAGATCCCTTTGTTTGCCTGGTTTGGTGTTACTCACCTGGCTTTGAAACGTTCATTCTTTCTTCTTCCTCCTGCACGATCTTGTGTCCCAGTCTGCTGCGGCTTTGTGGCAGCCGCCATGGCTGCCTACCCCCCGCTGCCGACTTTGAGGATTCCCTCTGGCCTCCGAGGAACTTGCCTGTTCCTCTTGGCCCTCCGAGGCGCTCCTCTTCACCCCCCATCCCTACAAGATGGGGGTCGGTCCGAAGACCGGTCGGGCAGCGGTTTGTCAGTCAGGGTTTCCGCGGGCTTGTTAGAGCCCACTAAATCCCCGACTGTGGCGCCGTGGCTCCAGACCGGAAGTTCAAAAAAAACATCCATTCAATCACTCTGGTCCTAAATTGTCAGCCATTTGAGGTAGTCCAGACAAGGAGCACCAACAATGAGAATTAACGCTATCTTTATTATAAGGTTGGGACCTGGTGGCTCAGTGGCTAAGACACTGAGCTTGTCGATCAAAAGGTTGGCAGTTCAGCAGATCGAATCCTTAGTGCTGCGTAATGGGGTGAGCTCCTCTTACGTGTCCCAGCTTCTGCCAACCTAGTAGTTCGAAAGCATGTAAAAATGCAAGTAGAAAAATAGGGACCACCTTTGGTGGGAAGGTAACAGCGTTCCGTGCACCTTTGGCATTTAGTCATGCCGGCCGCATGACCACGGAGACATCTTTGGACAGCGCTGGCTCTTCGGCTTTGAAACAGAGATGAACACCGTCCCCTAGAGTCAGGAACGACTAGCACATATGTGCAAGGAAACCTTTACCTTTACCTTTATTATAAGGTCGCAATAACAAAATTTTACAATTCTGATACACCATTTTTCCTCCCTTGCCTTTATGGTCTAAGAAATTAGGGAGGGTCCCTTCTGAGATGTTTGCCATGCCCAATTGCTTATGTAGGCTCAGCTGCCTCTAGTCTGCCACTCCTTCTCCTCCTTCCCCTCTTCTTCCACGTCCTGTCTTTCAAGAATATTCTTGAAAGGCCGTTATGTAAATTTGGGGAAAATTTCAAAATACCATTGGGCATAGCTGAAATTGTGAATTAGGAAATCCATTCTCTTTGCTTGATTCTAACCAGTAAGGAAAATGTATATCCAGCGTGCTATTTCCTTTATAGTAAGCAATATTATACAAGATATAGGAACAAAAGTTATGAATAGCGAAAGAACTGAAAAGCATAAAAAAGGAACCATATCTAAAACTAGGTTATACCATGCAATTTATTTATTTACACCACTATTATACTCCTCATCCTTTTCAAACCTTGTACATGTAAACAATGTAATTCATACAGTGTGTCAGACATTCCCTCCTGTTCTTCAAACTTTTCTTTTCTCTTTTTTGGGGGGATGTTATCAATTCATCAAACCACTGCTCTGAAAAGTTGGAAGTTCCTAACAAGAAAAAAGTCTTCTGTGGTGTGTTGACTACTTCCTACCCCCCTGGAACTCCCACTGCTCTATATTCCAAAACATTTTGAGACCACCAGGGTTAGGGAAGCTATTGTAGATGTATAGGACACTTAAATTATCACATCAATAGTAAGTTTATTATCACAATTAATGATTACCTGCTTCTGCAGAAAATGTTTTTCAAGCAGTGTTGGGAAAACGTGATTTCTCACACAGGAATTATACTCAGTAGAGAGAGACATCTGGATCCTGTTCAACAATTGAAGATCAGTTTGGCAATTGCTTGCAACCATTACAGCACCAACACATTATACTCCAAAACAACCTTTAGGTTCAAGATTACAGATTCTTTTCCTAAACACTTTTAGATTCATTTTTAGACATTCTGCATCTGGATTTAAGGACCAAAAAGAAGGTAAACAAACTGTGTTTATGGCCAAAAAAAAAGTTTCAAAGTTTAATGTTTTCCATTAAATTTTAACGTGATCTTATATAAAGCTATTTTTTCCCTCTGACACTTGTTTTCTTTGATTATAATGTATAAAGCAGCATGTTCTTTAGAAGACAAGGAACTTGAAAATAATGTGTGTTTGTTGACTTTAACTGAAAAGGCTTTTCTTTAAAAGAAAAGGTAAAATGTAGCTGCCTTATATTTAACATTGTTTAGAAGGTTTTAGAATTTGATAATGAATTTTATGGTTTTTTTTACCAGGGGTGAAATGCTCCCGGTTCGGACCAGCTTGGGTGAGTAGGTAGCGATAGCAGTGGGCAGTTCGGAGAACTGGTAGCAAAAATCCCTGTCCCCGCCCCCCCCCCCCCATGCCCAGCTGAGCCTCACGATCTTCAGAGGCTTTTTTTCTTTTCTTGGCCTCTGACGAGCCAAGCTCTGACAATCCAAGCTCTGATGATCCCAGCTGAGTTGCCTGCTGATTAGGCAACTCAGCTTGGATCATCAGAGCCATTTAAAAAAAACACCTTTTTTTCTTTTAAATGGCTCTGACAATCCAAGCTCTGATGATCCCAGCTGAGTTGCCTCTTTAAAAACCCTCTGACGATCAGGCAACTCAGCTGGGATCGTCAGAGCCTTTTGAAAGCATTTTTTTACATGGTTTTACATGTAAAAAATGGTTTTAAAAGTAAAAAAAAAAATTGGCCACGCCCACCCAGTCACATTACCCTTCCCACCAAGCCACGCCCACAGAAACGGTAGTAACAAGTTTTAGATTTCACCACTGGTTTTTACCATAAAGCACTATGGGGAGAGCATAGTTTTGAGAGGCAGGTAAGAAATGTATTGATAATGTTAAATAAGCTACATCAAGAAGCATGTTCTTAACACATTCTAAACATTAAAATGCTTTGTGTGACCAGCCATATGCTAAATAAATAAATAACATTAAAAGGTCTCATATTTCTGGCATGTTACATTAATCCAACAATATAAAACTTGCAGTGGCGCAGTGGTTAGAATGCAGTACTGCAGCTTACTTCTGCTGCCTGCCAGCTGCCTGCAATTTGGCAGATCGAATCTCACCAGGCTCAAGGTTGACTCAGCCTTCCATCCTTCCAAGGTGGGTAAAATAAGGATCCAGATTGTTGGGGACAATAAACTGCTTAGAAAGGGCTGTAAAAGCACTGTGGAGTGTTATATAAGTGCTATTGCTAATCTCTTGGCCACACTGGGCAACCTGTAAATTATACCAAACTTGCTTTGTATTTGGAAAAACTTGAAACAAAGCAAATGGCCTAACCTAACCCATTTTATATTTTCCACAATCCTCGAGTAGCGGGATGGTGATTGACTCAAAGTTACCCAGAAATATCGGGACAGCAAGTGGTGTGTTTCTCTCTCCAGTTTTAAATAAACAATTCGCAGCATCACTACCAGCATCTAGCATAGCTGTCACTAGAAAAATATAGAAGATTGTTTTTCTGGTTTTGTCACAAGATTGAAATGCCACATAGATAATATATAGGAGAGACAGCAGAGGCTATTAATCTGTTAATAGAATGAGTTCAATGCTTGGTGACTATACCATGTCCAGGAAGCTTTGTTGGCAACAATATTGTACTATTCACCTTCTTTTGAAATTTTCCCAGTCCGTTCCGTAACTCTGGTAATTTCTCATGGTCTCCTATATCAAAAATTAAGCATTAAAAAAAAAAAAGATTAGTCAAGATTGGCTTGCACAGACAGAACATTCCTATAGTACCTTATAAATACAGATCAGAACTGAAAGCAATCTCTGCTACATATATCCCGGTATATGACATGATAAAGAGTTTGTCCCAATGTCCTAAATAACCCAATGTCCTAATTATTGACTTCATTGCCCATGGTGATAGTTCATGTCAGCTAGTATGTGTCTGATAGCATCAAATGCATAGATTCTGCTTATATCCTGGACATAGATCTTGTACTTGATCACATTAGGTTTTAAATGGCATGTTGAGATCACACTCCCAAAAGTGGGTGCGACCATGGGGGCCATAATTAAAAATGTCTGCTGGACGTAAAATTAAAATCCCTCCAGCTTGCAAAAACATGTCTAAACTATTTTTCCCAACCATTCTAGAAGGCTTTGTAAGAAAGTTGATTGGTCACCTGTACCCCCCTCCCAAGCTACACGTTTTGTACCCCTGACATGCAATGTAGCAATTATATGGGATCACATTCCAATCCCAATCTAAACATTTCTAATGATTAATTCTTAGATAAAAGTTAGTATAATTTTGGTCTTAATATGTAGACCAGAACTGATTTCAGAGAAAAACTAGTATTATATATAATTGACAAAGACTACCCATAATTGAGAAAGAGTATAGTAACAAATTTTACCTTCTAATAAAATAAAGAGTCAAGGTCTGGGGTTTTTCCAGTACTTTCCTGCCTTCTTGGGCTTAACACATGTTCCAGCACCTGTTTTTATCCTAATGGCTTCTGTATGTCTGCTCCTAGGTCATCTCCATGGCTCCTGCACATCTGAATTAAACTAAAGATATTAACTTCATGGAGAAAAACTAGATTAGTCTGTTGATATTCTCAAATGTTATGGACTATGATAGCAAGTGCATATGAAAGCGATTAAAACTCTGTCTATCTATCTATCTATCTATCTATCTATCTATCTATCTATCATCTACCATCTTATTCAACTGAAAAGTCATCCACAAAGTGGAAGGCTGCCACTCATTCATTCTGAGGTCAACTCCAGATGCAGAAAATAAGACATAATGGTCAGAATTGCTTCAAAGCAACTTCTGAGACAATCCAAGAGCAACAAGGAAAAATTTAAAGAGACTTAATTGGTGCTGCCTCAAAATGGGAAACACCTGAGAAAATAGTTTGTAGATCAAATGCCCCTAAAATCAGCCATGGCATGTGGAGTGGTCAAGGAGGAAAACACATTGGATGAGACTAGGCACCTGCTTTTGTATAACCATTCTATTATAGATGTGGATTTACATTTTAAAAAAATCAGTAGAATAAGATAATAACATCAAACCTCAACTTTTTACTTTTACATAACAGTATAAACTAGCTATTTCTATAACAACAAATCCATCTAATTGGTAAAACCCAAAATCAAAGTTTCATTTTTTTCCCACCTCAAGCACAAAGTCCAGAAGCGGTTTCCACATAGAAACAGAAGTAAATGTAGAAGTCTTTTTTTTTCTTTAATCAAAGCAGTCAATTTAACCATCCCTGCTAAAGAAAAGAAATGGTTTCAAGCGCACACCTGTACCTGACTTGAGATAATTCAAGTGTACCTGTACTGTTGCACTCTGCATAAATATATAAAAGAATAGAATGCTTCTTTTGGAATTCATGTATGCTATTTTGTTTTTAACCAAAAGGTTCCTTTAAAGATCATCATTAATCCTAATGTAAAACAGCCTTAGTTTACTTTATGCATGGTGTCTCTTCGCATCCACCGATGTAAGCTTCTTAAGCTCCAGTGTTTGCAAGCACACTCAACATAAAATTGGTTTAGATATGATACCGGGCTGCTGCTTAACATTTCAATGTGGGAGAAAGGATGAGGTCAGTGATCTGGGAATAATTTAGCTCACATGGCCATGTACTTTGCCTATCTGAGAATGGAAAATGAATGTGCATTCTTCTTTTTACACTCCATGCAATTGTCATACTTTTGAAAAGGTTACTATTATATCTCTATTACCTGGGAGAAAAGTAATTGAATTTAATGTGACTTATTTCTCAGTGTAAGTAACTGAAAGGGATATCTAGGAATTTTATTTTAAAAGTTTTGGTGGGTTGTTTTTTTGTTTTTTTTTTACTTCTGGAGATTAACTAAAGATATTAGGACAAAGTAAACAAATGTCTGTAGTGGACCCCAGTGGGTGTTGATCGAAAGAATAAATGATGACTTTCAAAAAAAGCTATGTCAGGTTTTAAAAATATAGTCAAGGAATGCAGAGGTGTCAAGAGGGAAACAATAATGAAATGACAGTAGTACTGCCATGACTCATATGTGTGTGTGTGTGTGTGTGTGTGTGTGTGTGTGTGTGTGTGTGAGAGAGAGAGAGAGAGAGAGAGAGAGAGAGAGAGAGAGAGAGAGAGAGAGAGAGAGAGAGAGAGGGAGGAGTGGAGTGGGTGGAGTTGCTTTGCAATGGTACAAAGCTCATTTCATCAGTTTGATAAAAGGATCAGATCATCCAAATGTTTGCTATAGAATTCCTGCACTTTTCACTTTTGTGATTATTTGGGTATAGAATTAAAGATTTTGCCCTCTGAGTTTTTGTTGATTTTAGTATTTGTAGGCAACATCCTCCTATTGATAGAAAAGAATATTTGTAGCTCAAAACTGAACATTGTAAGCCAACCAGATTTACTCTGTAGTAAAATGGGCAGCCAGTATATTTAATAAATAAATAGATTGAGTTTGGTTGTTTTCTTGCAGATCTTTCATTACCAAATTAGATAATATTGTCAGTATATTATCAATTTGCTAATGAAATGCCTATAAGAAAACAATCAAGCTCCTGACAAACTAATCTCCAACGCGCATTATTTGCCTCTTCCAGTTACTGTTCCACCTAAAGTCAACCCTGGAAACACTGGAGCTTCTCAAGGACTTCCAAGACCAGATCCAGCAGATTTATGTGCCAAATTGGTGTTGCATAAAATTACAGCTGAACGAGATTATGATTTCTTGGAAGAAGAGCAGTTCTCTTTAGAAACCTTGAAGAGAACTTCCTATAAGACTTCCTTCCAATCAGCATGAGAGAGGATCAGTCCTAAAGATAGCTGTGCCAAGATTCACATTTCCTCCAAATCCATTTAAAAAAAAAAATGATGTTAAAAGAAAAAAGAAAAAAGAAAACAACCAAGCTCAAAGACCACTAAGAACCCCAACATCCTCCTGTATGAAAACTGCCAATCATCATGAACCCCTAGAGAAATTCACACCTTACCCACCTCACAGGGTTAGGTGGGTCAGCCTAACCCACTTCACAGGGTTGTTGTGGGGAAAATAGGAGGAGGAAACAATATTAGATAAATCTGCCATCTTGAATTATTTTTTAAAAAATAATAAAGGTGGAAGGAAAATAAATAAGTAAATAAGTGCCTCTGTGAGACTCTCTTTGTATAGAGTAGTTACAGATGTAAAGAGAGGCCTCTATGAAAAGTTCCTAGAATGAAAAGTATTTCACAACCACAACGTGATGTCACAATGAATAACACCAAACTTATCTTGAGTTTGCAGTTTTATTATACAGTGATTGAACATTTCTCTAATACATTCACACTGAACTCAAATATGCTTCAGAGAGGAAGCATCTTTTCTCACAATATCCCAAAGGGGCATATTTCAAACACAGCTTAAAATTCCTCTTTCACATAGAAGATACAATAATGTTATTGCTGAATTGCTGAGGTTTTTAAAGTGAAATCTCCATACATTTGTATTAATGTTTATTACAGGGATTATACAATGTGTACAATTATACAAGGTGGGCAGCCCTACATTTTCTTTCTAGGGCAATAGGAAAATAAACTTTGCATTTAAAAATCTCTCTCTCTCTCTCTCTCTCTCTCTCTCTCTCTCTCTCTCTCTCTCTCTCTCTCTCTCTCTCTCTCTCTCTCTCTCCCCCTCCCTCCCTCCCTCGTATGTATGTATGGGGAAGGGGCAGAGAGAGAAGGGCAGGTTAACAGAAACAGAGAGAAATCTATACAATCTTTTCTTGCCAAAAAAACAAGTCTTTTTTCTTCACCCGAATAAATATACATGTTAGGATTTCAGATGTGCTATTTTATGTTAAAATATGCACTGCTACATGTCAGGGCTGTGAAAATAGGAGGTAAAACAAGAAGGCAATGGGCCAAATAGGTACAGAGGGATTTTTTTCCCCCTTATTAGCATCTTATTAAGAATTCCACTCCTGTAGTTTAATTGATGCATTCATACCAGTACCACTAAAATAATCACAGTGTATTTCCATGAAGCCAGTCTGCCCTAATTTGCAGTTGGAATGGGAGGCACAGGTAAAATAAAGAAAGGAGGGAAAAGGAAATTTTAGCTTCTCAGTGTTGCCTTTTTCTTCAAGTGTAATATGAATATGACTTAATTTCAGCCATTTCATTTACTTTAAAAATAGTTTTTTCCTCAAGAAATATATTACTGCAAAGTAAGAAAACCCAGGGCTTTTCCTGATTTGCTCATGTTCCTCTATTGTTCAGTAATTTAAAAATAAGAGAATCCTCAAACTGGTAATTGGTCATGGTGATAGGGAGAAATATCATATAATGTATATGTGAATTGCTTGACATATTTTTAATAGAAAAACTAAGGATGCATCAAGGCTAAATGAGGCTACTAAATAATAAACTCTTCTCTCTCTCTTTTTTTTTTTTTGTAACAGGCATATTTAGAATAATGGCTACTGTGATTTTACAGAAATTGTATTATATCTTCTTTTATTCTTATTTTGATAAAGCACGCCAAAATATGGGTAGTTATAGTCCTAAAACCTTCTTTCCCAACCTTTCCCTTTATGTGGATCACAGCATCATAATTGAAACTTCTGAGGAACACCGTCCTCAGAACTACCATATGTCAGCCATGTGCTGTTTGTGAGGATTGCTTCACTCTCAGTCCCCCAATTTTATTTTTTAATGGCCAGAATGTTGTGATATTACTTCTTGTGAAACGTTGAGTGAGAATATCTAAACCACTGAAATTGCTATTTCAGAAGATTTTAAATACTGAAGGTAAAAGATAGGCAGACAGATGATGATAGCTAGATATGGATTGCAATAGCACTAGACTTATATATCGCTTCACAGTGCTTTCCAGTCCCCTCTAAGCAGTTTACAGAGTCAGCATATTGCAAAACCACCCCCCCAACAATTTGGGTCCTCATTTTACCGACCTCAGAAGGATGGAAGGCTGAGTCAACTTTGGGCCTGGTGAGATTTGAACTGCCAAATTGCTGTCAGCTGGCAGTCAGCAGAATTATCTGCAATACTGCATTCTAACCACTGCGCCACCACAGCTTGCAGATAGATAGGTGATGGAAGATAGATAGATAGATGATAGATAGATAGATAGATAGATAGATAGATAGATAGATAGATGATAGAAGAGAGAGGGGGGGAGAGAGGGAGAGAGAGAGAGAAGACAATGAAGGGAGAGGAGGAGGAGAAGGGAGATGGGGAGGGGGAAAGAGGGAGAAGGAGAGAAAGAGAGAGAAAGAAGAGAGGGAGAACTTTCATGGACCATAATGTTCCCTGGTCCATAGAAAGCCATTATTCTTGTCTTTATGCTCTAATGTGCATGGGTATAATGCAGGCTGTAAGGTTCAAGAAGACACCCAATTTTACAGTTCACTTCTCTTTCTAGCTTTTCTTTTTATAACTTCCTTAAAGTATACCTGTTTATGGCTACATACTACTGATTTGATCACAATCAAAAGTAGGCCCAACCATTGCCCAAAGAGGGTGGAGCTACTTCCTTTTCCCTCTTTTGGGCTTCTCTTCTGCAGTCCCGTTCCTTATGTTCCTTTGTCTTTTCCCCATTGTTCTTCAGTATCAGGCAATGGCACATCACTTTCTCTGAAATTCAATCACTAACACCAACTAAGTGTGGGGGTGGGGGTGGCAAAAATAGCTTATGGATCAATATCAACCAAAATTCTGAAGAATGGACTATGAAAGCAAAATCAATGGCAAAGGTAAATCTGATTTTAGGAATGGACTTTCCTTTAAAGAAATGCATATGGGGGAAGGAGGAAGCCCTAGTCTTTTGTCAGTAATATTATATAAAGCCCCCAGTAGATCACTGAACGATAGAGGCTCAGTCTAAGCTAGAGAGTGAAGAAGAAATCTAGTGATGTGGCTTTCCCTTTCCACTACAAAGGATTGCTTAGTTACAATTCAAAGGATACAATCTCTTATGAAAAGCTTCAGCAATCTTTGGAGGCCAAGAACAAGTTGGCAAGTGCAACTCCACTCTTTCTTGGTTACACCCTAGGTGCATTTACCCTAGGTGCATTTACATTGTACCCTAGTTGCAATGAAATTAGTGTTTACACTAATTTCATTGCAACCAGACAACTGCAGGATAAATGATAACTCCTGATAAAAAGGGAAACGTGCCTTTGTTTATTTTGTACCTTTAAAATTTATCATTTATTTAGAGATATTGCACATATATTTATACATTTTAGGTATATGTGCCTATCTAAGATACTTGGTGCAACACACTGGAGCAAACTAATTTCCCTCCTCAGAATCACAAGAATATAAATAGGCTCATCTATTATGGCACAACATTAAAAAAATAACAATTGTTGTATGCAAGGTTTTGAAATGTATCATGAAACTCAAGGTGAAAAGAGGTCCTTATTTGGAAAAAAAATTAGTCCCCAGATCATGAGCTAAATGAGAAAGCAGGTTGAGAGTGCATTTAATGCTGGTTCAGGTTTGGTAATTCCAGAAATTCATAGTATACATTGAGGCTATGTAGGTATATAAAGAGCAGCATAAATCTGGACCATTTTAGACTTCACATCAGTAAGGAACAATTCTGTTTTGTTGGTGATGCTATTTTTTATTTTACATTCATAAATAAATTCACATCTGTTTTTATTTGCAACTTCCCTTACAGCTAAGCATGTAACTTTTCCTTAAATATGTAGTTCAGCTTTGATATAAATTGCTTGAGAAATATTTTAATATCAATGTTCCTGGTGTCATTCTATATTTTATAAATTTCCTCACTGCAGGCAATTTTTACATTTTTAAAAAAATATTGTTATCATCACGCATGCATCCATATGCAGATGTAACTCATTTAAATAAATGGTTTTCTTTTACAGATTTTGACCAAGGAAAATTAAGAATTAGCAGGCTCTGTTCAATATCTCAGCAGTCTATCTGGATGAAACTTACAAATCTTTGCCAGTTTTCTTTTTCTAACCCTAGGTCTTCTTTTTAATAATACTGCTGGAAAAAAAACAGACAAAAAAGGCAGAAATGGTACGGTAGTAGTGAGATATCTTTTTAACCCCTGTGAAGGATTTCTGGTTATCCAATCACAAGAAATTCATCAACACAGCCAATAATAAGAATGCTGTAAATTATGGTGTAGGAATATTTGTCACAGACTGATACAGAGTAGTACATTTGAGTTGAATAAGTTTATTTTAAATTCTTAAATAGGCAATCTCATGCCTCTTTCAGAAGAAATGACTTTTAGGTTCAATGGAACTTCTTCATTTACAAGCATATCTGGAATTAAAATTTCATTATTTTAATGTTATTTCATTGTACCTGTCAAAGTTGGCAAGGAAAGGAAACTCCATCAGCCATCAACAACTGGCAAGCCACATGTTACCCACCTATATATCTTCTGTACATTAAAAAAAATCTTATATTATTTTCTCATCCTTGAGAGGTTAAATTCCTTAAATTGGAAAAACCCATTGTTCTGGTGAACCAGCAGAATTAAAACCAGAAGAAAAACATGTTGTAAAATATATCTATTTTTACACTTAGCATATCAATCTGTAACTTAGTTCAGTTCATTTCCTTTGTTTAAATATTCTAACAGCTATAGTACTGTGTTAACACTTTGAATGTGAGAAATGACATACTGAGAATGGGATTAAAATAGTCCATTTTTCTTTTAATTCTTGACAATTAATTCTAAATTGCTTCAAATCCTGAGCCGGCAATTTGTGTTGCATAGCTCTTTGAATGTAGCAGTGATTGATATCTTGTCCTGAAATCTGAAGCCTGAATTTTGTAAGGTCTCTTGACCAGAGTAGGTCATGTACTTGCATATGCTTAAACTTTTGGTCAAAGGACATAAATATAAGAGAAAAGTATTCTTGATTCTAGTTTCTCATATTCTCATAATTATTTCTTCTTTTCTAAAAATAACTGCTAGACATGCTAGACATGATTCTATGAATTACTACTCTAATAGGCTAACTTTTATATTCTACTTAAACACAAACATTCTTGATGGAAATAAGCCACTTATAACGGCTGAATTCAGAGATTAGTTGCCTGAAAAAATCTGAATACTAAGTGGAAGAAAAGATACCATGAGCCCAAAAGTGAACTTGTCTTTATGTCCTTCTTGACATTTTTCCCTTAAGATCTTGGAAATTGTGGTAAACTCAAATGCAATTTTTTTTTTAATTTGATTTATATGCCGCCCTTCTCCGAAGACTCAGGGCGGCTTACAATGTGCTCAGCAATAGCCTTCATCCTTTTGTATATTTATACAAAGTCAGCTTATTGCCCCCACAAACTGGGTCCTCATTTCACCTACCTTAGAAAGGATGGAAGGCTGAGTCAACCTTGAGCCTTGGCGAGATTCGAACCCTGCAGTAATTGCAGGCAGCTGGTTTTAATAACCAGCTTAATAACAGGGTGCCCTAAACCCCTGTACTACCAAGGCTCTTTATTATTATTATTATCTTTATTATTTTATTATCTTTAGATAGTTTCTTTAGATTGATTGATTATCTGCTATCAAGTCATTATTGACTCTTAGAAATCACATAGAGTAATGTGTTATTTTAAAGTTAAAGACAGTCTGAATCAAGTACAGGGATTCAGGAACAGAATATTCTTCTTGTTCTGATTGCCAGGTTATGGCTAAATGACCAGACAATTTCAAAAGAGGACATGGAATAGAAATAACAAAGAAAAACACATAGGAATTATATGGACAGCGGAGAAGGGAAGACAATATACAGAATATGCTTATCTTTGATTGATTTATTGATTTGTTTACTTGATGCAGATCATTGGTTGCACATACTGCATCATGCCAAAATGTGGAACATATTAAAGTTAATAGATGTGCCAAACCGCTGGATTATCCTTCTGAGGTACTTTTACAATGAAGCTATTGTAAGATCTGAGTTTGTGTATGCATCAGTTGTGAATGGGGAGAAGGGTGAGACAAGGATGCATATTGTTCCCATACATATGTAACTTATAGAACAAATATACAAGAATAAGTGATAGGTAAAATCATAAGAGACAAAAATCTGAGATTTACAAACAATACCTTACAAACCAAAAGCAAGAAAAACTTAAAATGGATCATTGGAAAAGGAAACTAGAAAAAGAAAATGTTGGGTTAATCTTAAATATTAAGAAGACAAATTAACTGGAGTGATCATGAAATTTCAATTAAAGATAAGAGAAGGGAGTAAGTAGTTTTGCTTTCTTAAGCTCAGGAATGAAGATGACACTGTGTTGGTGAGAAAAGAACTGATAAATCCAAGAAAGGAAGACAATGGCCAATTTCTTCTGAGAAGGCTGCAGGCCAGCAGCTGTGAAGCTAATTTGCCCTCTTTTGGAGCACCGATGCAACAAACAGACTAGTGACTGTCAGCCGCCAGAACTTCTACCATGTGTATGACATTGTAGCCTCCCTGGCTTTGTATGCCATATGCTAAATAAATAAATAATGGCAAACATTAAAAAAATATTGTAACGATTAAGGATATTCCTATGACAACCAAGTTTAGAATAGTCAAAGCAATGGTCTTCCCATGGCAAAGTATGAGTATGAAAGCTGAACAATGAGAAAGAGAGAAAAACAATGAAGATAGTCACCTTCATATTATCGAGCTGGAGAGTACCATAAATGAAAAAAACTCTTCAACAATTCTGGATTAGATAGACTACACCCAGGAGATGATAATCAGCAGTCAGAAACTAGACTAAGCAAACTTTTAAATGTTACCAATAAAGGAGAATATTTGTAGCTCAGGGTTGAAATGAGGGGTCCTTTGTCCTCTCTGAGGTTGAAGAAAACAAGCAAGCTCAGAGAGCACCAAAGACCTCTCAAACTTAAAAAAAAAAGTTTGAAATGAACGTTTCAAACCTCATACATGTATGCTTTATGTTGTTTCCTAAAGCCGCAAATCTGGTTTGAAGCTCCCATGAGAGCCCGAAAAAAAAAGATGCATCAGGCTTAATGAACTCATTCATTAACATTAATGCAACTAATGAGAGTAATACAGAAGCCCCCCCGAAAAAATCTGGCTGCTGTAATGAATAGCAAAGGGGTGCTCTGCTCCTGCATGCAGTAAAATGCAAACCATATTTTCTGAATTATTTGAAGTGTGTGGTACAGTAGTAGAAAGTCACATACTGGGGGCATATGATAAAAGCAGATTTTGACTGCTTAAAAAAAAAAAACCTATGCTTGTGAAAATAAGGGAAATAGAGTTTCTTGACAGTGAGATGAGCAAGATATAAATTTAATAGGTAAATAAGTAGAAGAGGAGGGATGCAATGGACAAATTGGATGAAGAAAATTTTGCAAGGGTGTTTGGAAATGCTATAAATTATTATTAGGGAAGAGTTGAGTTGGCAAGTATTTGTTGATGAAGTCACCATAATTGTATGTGGGAAAGACTTTGGGAGACAGGAAGAAAACCTGCAACCTAGGCAGCTGTCAGGCAAAAGGTATGACAGCTCATAGAAGGAGGGACTGGGAACTCAGACCCTCCCTAATTTTCTGGAAAGTAAAAATAAGGCTATAACATTCTATGGAAGTGAAAGCTGGACTTTAAAAAGCAGGATAAAAAGAGTATTGATGCCTTTCAGCTTTGGTTTTGGAGAAGAGTCCTGAGAATACTGTGGACAGCCAGGAAAACAAATCAGTGGATCATTGAACAAATCAACCCAAGTTCTCACTCAAAGCCAGTAGTGGGTTTCAAATTAGTTTGCTACTGGTTCGCTCATGTGTATGTGCACGCGACACTTCTGCACATTCGCAGAAGCATCCGGGGCTCCATGCCACTGCCGCTACCAGTTTGCCTGATCCGGGGCAAACTGGTAGCAACCCACCACTGATCAAGGCTCAAAAGACCAGGCTCAAATTAGCCTTTTTTGGACACATTCTGTGAAGACTCAGCTTTATGGAGAAGGCTCTAATGCAGTGGTGGGTTGCTCCCGGTTCTGTCCGGTTCTTTAGAACTGATAGTAAAAGCGGCGGGAGGCTCCGCCCACCCACCTGGACGTCATAAATAACAATCTACGCAAAGCGAGCATGCACGCATGCTCCTGTTTCGAACTGGTAGTAAAGGTAAGTAGAACCCACCCCTGCTCTAATATTGGAAAAAGTGAAAGGAAAGAGAAGAAGAGGATGACCAGCAGCAAGGTGGACAGATTCAGTTACAGTAGCAAGGAGTACATCATTGGGAGACTTGAAAAAAAAAACAGGTTAGGGAATAAATCCTCATGGAGAAAATCTATTATTAGATTAGGGGGTCAAAAAACAACCTGATGGCACATAATCAAACAAAAATAAATGAGAGAAGATGTTCTTTTCAGATTTGCAAGATTCTGTTACTAGAAACTATGGGATAACTTGTGCTAATCTTACAATAAAAGTATTGTTAGCATGCGTGGTTTATGCTTCCTGTTTGGAAGGCTTACAGAAACTGAGCTTAACTCCATGATGCCTCACTGACTAACTATATTAATTGATAAACAGTTGGCAGATGATTGTCTGTGGTCACAACAAGAGAGAAATGATATTTAAAACAATTTCCTTGAAATAAGTTTTTCCCCTAGTCCATTTATTTACGTATTTATATCTAATTTTATTTTTATAAATAATTCAAGGTGGTTTAATACTCCTTCCTCCTCTTTTCCCACCACGACAAAATATATATACATTCTGTCAGGTTTCAATGCTATCTCAAAATAAATGCATGCAGAGGCCTCTTGAAATGTGTGAGCCAGAGAGAGACACATACAAACCAGTGGTGAAATCTAAAATTTGTTACTACCAGTTCTGTGGGTGTGGCTTGGTGGGGGGGATTAATGTAACTGGGTGGGCGTGGCCATTTTTTTTTCTTTTAAAACCATTTTTTCTACAACCTCTTCGGCGAAGAGGTTGTAAAAAGTGCTTTCAAAAGGCTCTGACGATCCCAGCTGAGTTGCCTGATCGGCAGAGTTTTTTTTCTTTTAAAAGCCTCTGCCAATCAGGCAACTCAGCTGGGATCGTCAGAGCCTTTTGAAAGCATTTTTTTACAACCTCTTCGCCGAAGAGGTTGTAGAAAAAATGGTTTTAAAAGCCTTTGATGATCCCAGCTGAGCCGCGCGATCATCAGAGGCTTTTTTTTTACTTTTAAAAGCATTTTTTCAGCCAAAGAGGTTGTAGAAAAAATGTTTTTAAAAATTAAAAGAAAAGCCTTTGATGATTGTGTGGCTCAGCTGCCATGGGGGGGGGGCAGGGATTTTTGCTACCGGTTCTCTGAACCACCTGCCTCCATCGCTACCGGATTGAGCGATCCGGTCTGAACTGGGAGCATTTCACCCCGATACAAACCCTTAAATCCTTGTCAGCAAAGTGAGACATCAAGATTTACTGAATTTCTAGCTTCAGTATTACCATTTTTATTAGATCCAAGATGTCCAAACTGTCAAAGGGCTAATTTTATGCCAGGTAATGACTGGTTAATTATCAGCAGTCAAGAATTCTCATGCAGAAAATCTGGGGTCGGCATCTGAATGGGGAATCTATATGTGGGTTAATGTGTCTCATGTACCTGTACGTGCAATACCCCGTCTGAATTCTTATAACAGTGATTCATCTCTTCACCAGTAGGTGGCAGCCAGAGAGCCTATTTAGAATTGCAAATGTCATTAAACTTCAACTGCAATAGCAGAATCCGGTAAACTTTCAGTTAAACTCTCCATCGTATTCTGGAAAGCTATATCCTTGATCATCTCCTGTGTTGATAATTCTACAGTTATTTTTCAAATGTTATTCTAAAGGTGCCTTGCCTTCGTCTCTTTGTTGGAAAATCTAATTGAATGAGACATGTTGGCTATGTCTCAAAATTTAGGTCAGCGTGGTTTTAAAAAGTATTTCATAATTATATTGCAGAGGCTTGATATCTCTTCTATGTAATCATATTTAAAACAACCTCTATTTCTCTTAACCTTACATCTTTTAAATCAGCTCTTTATCAGCCAAGTCAATTTTCCTTCCTTCCTTCCTTCCTTCCTTCCTTCCTTCCTTCCTTCCTTCCTTCCTTCCTTCCTTCCCCTTCATCTATTCCTTTTGACTCTAATTTCTGACACAAATAGTGTATATTTTTTTTTCAAATCCCATTGAGCAAACTGCCACAGGTTCATTCCAGTAATTTGTTTACTTGTCCCCATCATTAATATTCATGTCATTGTTTCAAACTAAGTGACGAAAGATTACTAAATTAACTGCTAATATTGGTAGATGTGGACAAATGTGAAACTTCCTTTAAGATCCTGGGGGCAGGTTGTTATTTGTTAATGTGTTTGCTTTATTTCTCCCTCTTTGGTACTTTATACTCTGTGGGTCAAACATTCTATTTAAAACTGACATTAGAGTGGTTGATTGCTCATTCTTTTAAAAGACGTCAGAACTTCCACATTATACTCAAAGAGGAATATGATAGCCATAATCAAAATCAGACAGCCTCCTATTTCATAGCATCCAGCTCATGATAATGCCTAATTTTGCATCAAATTAATCTTCAGCAACTGCACAAATATACAAGAAAACAAAGGAAAAAAGCAAAGTATTCCCCACTTATCACATCAACTGGTAGTCTGGAGACTGGTAACTTTCAAATGAAATATCAGCAGTCTTCCTCCTAAGACTTAAATGGAGGGGTATACAAGTTCAACAGATGTCTACCATTGATAAAGGCTTGGGCAGTACTAAACATATTGGCTCCAGTGCAGGCAAGATAAGGTTCTACCAGAATGCCTTTACTGGCTGAGGGGGCCATATAAATATGCTAAATCAATCATTAAATAATTCAATGGGCCTCAGAGGTAGAGTTCAGCCTTTTTGCCAACATTCTTAAATACGCAGCTAGGGAATGCAGTTTGATCTTTTCATTGTTATGAAACAATTTAAACTGGTGCACTCTTGCTGCTTATTCTAGATTAAAGTAGCCTTGTTTTTCTAACTCTAATAAAGCCCAGACTTGATTACTATTTAACACAAAGACCTGGGGAAGGGGAGACATTGTTAATCTAAATTAGATACTTGCTAATATTCAATATACCGCGTATATACACAGAGAGAGAGAGAGAGAGAGAGAGAGAGAAAGGGAGAGGAGAGAGAGAGAGAGAGAGAGAGAGCTTTTTAAATGCAAAGTTTATTTTCCTATTTCTGATTGCCCTAGAAAGAAAATGGGGGAAGAGAAAAGGGGGAGAGAGAGGCAGCAGCAGACATGGGAGAAAGATCAAGCATAGGAAGTGCCATGATAAGACAAGACCCTGCATGTAATATACAAGAGGTTCCCAACTCCCGGGCCACAGCCCACTACCGGGCTACAGATTGTTCAGAACTGGGCCACTGAAGTGGCAGGCAAGAACATGCACACACGCAGCTCTACTTGCACACGCAGCAGGAGGGCATGTATTAGGACACACCATTAGTGTGACAGTCAGGCGCTCATGCCTGCCACTCATGCAAATGGAGCTGTGCATTCACACTCATCTGACGCTCACACTGAACCATCCCCACTCACCCCTGCACCCCCCCCCACACACACACACACCACTGGTCTGCAAAGCTGGATCATCAACCGAGAGCTGAGGTGACAGACATTGGGAAATCCTACCAGTGACTGGAATGGGCTGGACTAAATGACAGCCCTGAGGCAATCATCACAGCAGCACAAGAATAAGCACTAAGCACCAGATCCATCGAAGTAGGGGTCTACCACACTAGAGAGGCCCCAAGGTGGAGGCTATGCAGAGAGGCCACAGAGACAGTCTAACACATAGTGGCAGGGTGTAAGATACAAACCAACTTATTCCTCTGAAATTTACTTCCTGGGACTCCACCTCAGTACATTCCATTACATATATGGAGTTGGATAAGGGTACCTAAAAGATCTGCCATATGAATCAGTGATGGGTTTCAAAAATTTTTAGTACCGGTTCTGTGGGTGTGGCTTGGTGAGCATGGCATGGCTTGGTGGGCGTGGTAGAGGAAGGATACTGTAAAATTTCCATTCCCTCTCCAATCCAGGGGAAGGTTACTGCAGAATCCCCATTTCTTCCCGATCAGCTGGGACTCAGGAGGCAGAGAATAGATGGGGGCAGGGACAGTCAGAATTTTTACTACCGGTTCTCCGAACTACTCAAAATTTCCGTTACTAGTTCTCCAGTTTCCTGCTGAAACCCACCTCTGATATGAATCCACAAATTCCATATAAGGTTTTGAATGAATCTTTAAGATCATTTGCTTCAACTGATTCTGACTGCACAAAGTTAACTACTAAAATGTCAGTTCCAAATGTTTACCTAAGATTACTTAAGAAGGATCCATAAACAGAATGGTTATAGCATATCTTTCTTACAGGTAAAGGTAGAAATACAGTATATGAGTAGCTCTTCATCACAGAAATTATATTGCCATATCAATTTATGTTTAAGGTGATTTGCACCAACTCAGAAAGCTCAAACTGCCCAAGGAGCTGCTGATCCAGTTCTACAGAGGAATTATTGAGTCTGTCATCTGTACCTCTATAACTGTCTGGTTTGGTTCTGCAACCCAACAAGACAGACACAGACTTCAGAGGATAATAAGAACTGCAGAAAAACAATTACTCACCTGCCTTCCATTGAGGACCTGTATACAGCACGAGTTAAAAAGAGGGCTGTAAAAATATCTACAGACCCTCACATCCCTCACATCCTGGACATAAACTATTTCAACCCCTACCCTCAAAACGATGCTATAAACCAGAACAACTAGACACAAGAACAGTTTTTTCTTGAACATCATCGCTCTGCTAAACAAATAATTCCCACAACACTGTCAAACTAGTTACTAAATCTGCATCACTATTAATCTTCTCATCGTTCCTATCACCCATCTCTCCCACTTATGACTGTAACCTTGTTGCTAGTATCCTTATAATTTAAATTGACTGTTTCCTAATATGATTTGATTGCTTATTTGTTCCCTATGACTATCATTAAGTGTTGTACTTTATGATTCTTGATGAATGCATCTTCTCTTTTATGTATACTGAGAGCGTATGCACCAAGACAAATTCCCTGTGTGTCCAATCACACTTGGCCAATAAAGAATTCTATTCTATTCTATTCTATTGAAGAGGAGGAAGAATTTTTACAGATGCATTTAGCAGCCTTATTCAAACCATGGAAACCTTTCAATAAATATTAATATATACTTGATCAGCAATGTTTCAATCTCTTATTAAATGCATGTCATACCTCCAGAATTGCCCTTATTGTACTTGAAATAATTCCTCCTCTCTTGAGACTGAGCAAACAGCTGTACACTGACTTCGTGAAGAGCAGCTCCCATTTGATTTTTCAGAGGGGGTCATATATCAATATGCAGTATGCATAGGAATGGTAAATGTTATTAATAAAAATATGACCACCACAGAATGTATGAAGTGAATGTCCAGGTTAGACACACCAGCTAATTAAAATAATTCTGGGGAGCTAAACCTTCAATGACTGCCTGGAACATGTTACAACACAGAAGCTTAAGTAAGCAGATTGCCTTCTTCAACATTTGAGTTGCCATATGAAACATATCAGAGGGGTGTTGCCTCTTTCACATTAGGTTTATTTTCAGGGTCTTTGACAATATTTAAGTCCTCTGGTTCATCTCAGATGTTCTACTTGATTTTTTCATTGTTATCCTTTCAGAAATCATGATTTAAATGCCATGACTGATTGCATCATAGTGTGTCCCCTGCTCCATCGCTGTTAAAAGAAGAGATGCCCAGCATGAGTTCAAACATTTGGCTCTTGCACTACATGTAGACCAATATTTTCTGAGCCTTGGCCAAATTTCAAAAGCCATTCAGAGCTCTGCAGTAGTGATGAAATCACCTATTAATCGCTATCAGTTCTGATTAAAGTTCTGAACTGGAAAAAATAGGAAAGTCATTGGATAGAATAAACAAGACCAAAAGTTGACCTCTTTACTGTATTACACTATTTTTCTTCAAAGTGTGGTTTAAAGATCCCTGGGGATCTCCCAAGCCGTTCTCAGGGATCTACAAAATCAAAATTAGCCTATGTTGAAAAATAACACGATATTAAGATCCGATCAAACAATTGTGAGAAGTGATAGTGACAGTGAATTTATCCATTTTAATTTTAATAAATTGCTTAAACTGTTTCAACTCCTACCCTCAAAATGACGCTATAGAGCACTGCACACCAGAACAACTAGACACAAGAACAGTTTTTTCCCTGAATGCCATCACTCTGCTAAACAAATAATTCCCTCAACACTGTCAAACTATTTACTAAGTCTGCACTACTATTAATCTTCTCATCATTCCCACCACCCATCTTCTTCTACTTATGACAGTATGACTAATTTTGTTGCTTGTATCCTTACGATTTATATTGATATTGTTTCCTGATTGCTTATTTATTCCCTATGACTATCATTAAGTGTTGTACCTTATGATTCTTGATGAACGTATCTTTTCTTTTATGTACACTGAGAGCATATGCCCCAAGACAAATTCCTTGTGTGTCCAATCACACTTGGCCAATAAAAAAAAATCTATTCTATTCTATTCTAATATGGTAAATATTGATAAATATAACCAATGTTATTTTAGCTTTCTCCATTATTTTAAAAAGTGGGAAGGGTTCCTGAGAAAAAAGTTTAAGAAACATTGCCTTAGATAAGAGCATACTGTGCCTTTCCCAGTAGAACAGAGACAGGAACAAAAGAAAAGAATGAGAGAGAGAGAAGGTGGAAGAGATCTCAATAAGATAAAAGGAGATGTCAAAAAGAGAGTGAAAATTGTGACAACTATGCCACCATAATTAGTGTCAAAATGAGTATCCTAAAAGACTGTAGCCTTAGCAGAAAATAACTTGTGTCCTGAGACATCAGTTATGAAGGATGAAGATACCATTGATAGAACCATGTTCAGGGTCTTCTGTTTTTCATGATTTCATGTTTTCTAACATATTTAGAGCCTTGATATACACGAGCACTTAATTCATCTAATTTTACATTCCATTTATTAAAATACCAATAGGCAGACCAGGAATTACAAACCATTGAGTGGAAGCAATTGTGTAGAAGAAAATGCAATGGGATAAACTTCCCTAGTGCAGTCAAACTCTCAGGAAAATTATACATTGCCATTACACAACATTTGCAGTGCAATTGACAGTATATTATCCAATTAAGACACCCTTTATAAGGGTGCAATGTATTTCACAAAAGTAATATTAACATTTTAAAATTACATCTGGTTCTGTAAAGACCTTCAAAACCTGAGTTCCTTCAAATGCATTCCAAAAGCCAAACATATACAGTTCTGGCAAAACAGATTCTTAAGAATATTCAGACATCCTTGAGTAAGGTAGATTTCTTATTAAGATTCATTTTCCTCCTTTCAGAAAATGCAAATCAAATTATTTTAATCACAAAGTCATCTGAAGACTCACTTCAGAATCTTGAAATGCAAGTGTCTGATGATTTTTGTGTTGTTTTAAAGTGTTTGCCCCTCCCCCTTATTTTTTGGCTAACTCAGATGGCATAATCAGACTAAAACAGAAAATCATTTAATCTTCATTCCAAATATTTAATCAGAATAATATGCATCCTGAGGAAAGGACTTTCACTCCTATCTATACTCTATGCGTTATTTCTTGAAAAATCGATTAGACTGGAGATGATATAAGAGGAATGCAAAATAGCAAGTTTCTCTTTTTCAAAATTCACCATGATAAAAGAAATAAGCTCATAGCTTTCATCAACAACTAAAACAGGCCATAATTTAACATGCCACAATGATGTGGAATGTTCAAATAGTAGCCCAAACAAATTGTAAAGTGACGAGAATAAATAAGGATTTATTAGGACATACAGAGGTTTTGGTTTGGAAATTCAACACAAAAGCAAGTCATTTTCATTTGAACTGAACTATCAAGCCAAATCAGATGCATCCAAATTGATTTAAGGATTTAGAAGTATTTTTGAAAATGGAAATCAAATCAATTCAATTCTCCAAATCAGTTCAAATTATATCAAATTGAGACTCAAATCAACCATTGGAATCTATTCAGAGCCTATTAGAGTTGGAAAATAGTAACTCGATTACAAATAACTGTGTTGTTCTTCTATTGATTAATATTCTCAGCTTTCTAATATTCTTATTTTCATTACATCTAGGCTGCAATTCTACTGAGAGGTGGAAGTAAACCACTTTAGGTTCAGACTGACTGTTATTAATATGGAGTTCTTGTTTATTTCCTGCTAAGTAAGACTGTTTTTAAACTTGCCATTCTAGCTTATGCCAAGCCTAGTATATGTCGGTATTAAGAAGAGGAGCCTTGGTAGTACAGTGGTTTAATGCACCCTGTAATTAACACAGCTGCCTGCAATTTCTGCAGGTTCGAATCTTACCAGGCTCAAGGTTGACTCAGCCTTCCATCCTTTCTAAGGTAGGTTAAATGAGGACCCAGTTTGTGGGGGCAATAAGCTGACTTTGTATAAATATACAAAAGTATAAAGGCTATTGCTTAACGCATTGTAAGCCGCCCTGAGTCTCCGGAGAAGGGCGGCATATAAATCAAATTAAAAAAAAAAAGAAGAAGAGAAAAATATATATTTAGCAACCAATAATTCATATCACTGTGCTCTCAGGGTTCCACCTGCAAATAAAAGGCTCTGTTTATCAAATACTAACTTGTTTGCCTAGTCTAATTTAGCTCTTTCATTCAAGTTAGCCAAACATTATTGGTTATTGCTAATAAAATAAATCTGTTTATAGACCAAAACAAAAGAAACCCAAGCTTTTCCTACTGAAATTATAAAAAGATAGAAACATTTGTAGTTTTTTCTTTAATTTTGTATATCGTAACTCTAAGGTGTTTATAGATGTATTTAGATATGCCACAATAATTAATAGAACAAGAAGATAATTTAGTCCATCAATTTCTACTTGGACTCTGTGAAATGGCTTTGAATCTCTTTAACGAAATGCTTTATGTCATGAAGGTGGCCTAATTTAGCTCATTGGGTGAAGACATTACTAGATGTGGTCTTTCACATTATCTCACAAGCTTCCCTTCATCTAGTCCAGCAACTGCAAAATCTTGAAAAGTTTTCTATGGAGACACAGAAACTTCTCCATCTATTATATGTTCTGGAGAGGAAGAAATGTATAACAATGCAACCACTTCCCATTGTTTTTAAAAGCAAAAGGGCCACATCATTTCACATATCAATTCAAGGAAGAGTTCTCTTTCCGTTTTTGTCATCCACTTGAAGATCTCCACACTCCAAATATATATGGTAGAATATTGTTTCTCAACCTCAGCAACTTTAAGAGTTTGGACTTCAACTCCCAGAACCCTCCCAAGCTGGCTGATAAATTCTGTGAGTTTAAATCCACACCTCTTAAAGTTGCTGAGGTTGAGAAACACTACAATACAAAAAGAAATTCAGAAGAAGAGAAAATCAACCTATTTTCCAAAGCACTGAAGGCAGAACAAGAAGCAGTGGATGGAAACTAATCAAGGAGAGAACCAATGTAGATCTAAGGAGAAATTTCCTGACACTTAAGAACAATTAACCAGGGGAACAACCTGCCTCCAGAAGTTGTGGGTGCTCCAACACTGGAGGTTTTTAACAAGAGATTGGACAACCATTTGTCTGAAATCGTTCTCTTCTATTCTGATTGATTGAAATTGTTTAGAGTTCCTTGCAGGAGGTTGGACTAGAAGACCTCCAAAATCTCTTCCAACTCTATTATTCTGTTATATACAGAAAATAGATATATATGATGATTACCCAAGATAAATTTTCCAGGCCTCTTTGACTGGCTACCCATATCTATTGGATAGATTTGGGCACTGTATGGTGAACTAAAAGTCACCTTATACATTTTGTTCCGTAGATCTAAGATAGAATTCTTCAGAATGCAGCCAATCGTAAAGCTTTTCATATTGTCTTTATCATTCTGTTCTAAATTATGATGTGCTTAGAAGGCTGCAAAAAAATGTGAAGGTACTTTTCCGGTTAAGAGAAAATTAGAAAATAAAGCTACAAAAACTGCCAAAAGGCTTAGAAATACCCCAAATTTGAGATATATTATCAGAGTAACAGAGAACTTCATTATATGGGAACCCCTGCATCTATTGTAGGAAATCATTGTCATGTTGCATGTCCACTGAAGAGAGACTCATATTGTCCAGAGTTATGCAATGTTTTGACTACTCTTGCTGTTTTTGCTGTCAGGTTTATAAGGCTTCATTAGACTGCTGCTTTCATCCTTTGCAAATTCTTAGTAAAACTAGCAAAATACATTTTTTGTCCAAAAGACTGATTAATCACTGACTGAAGCCAGGAAAAGAACCTAAAATTATCCCTGCAGGAACAAATATCATCACATCTTCATAAACAGCACTTGGTAGATGAATTTCTGCTCCACTTTCCAGAATACATAACAGGGAAAAGAAAAAGGAAAGAAGGGAGGGAGGGAGGGAGGGAGGGAGGAAGGAAGGAAGGAAGGAAGGAAGGAAGGAAGGAAGGAAGGAAGGAAGCTGTCCAAATTTTACTTTTGAAAATTGTAATTGGTCTAATTTTCCTGGAATAAGTAGCCACCGGCATTGGAAGTCCAGTTGAGGGTGTTCTGTGTCAAAAAAGTCTAAAAGAGCATATATTCTTTTTTAATTAGTACAAAGAAGAAGGGCAGGCAAAGAGAGAAGGTCAGGCTTATGATACCTGTCCAGTATGTCACTTCTGCCATCCTTCATGTTTCGTGTGGGGAAGTTGAGATGAGCATCATCCACTTGACATTGAAAGATATGTCCATCAAAAACATATAGCACTGACGTTGTGCTTTTAAGAACAAATCTAGAGATGGAGTATAAAACTAGGCTGAAGTTTACAGGTGTAAGGTAAAAGTAAAGGTTCCCCTCACACATATTGTGCTAGTTGTTCCTGACTCTAGGGGCTGGTGCTCATTTCCATTTCAAAGCCAAAGAGCCAGCGCTGTCCGAAGACATCTCAGTTGTCATGTAGCCGGCATGACTAAATGCCAAAGGCTCAAGGAACGCTGATACCTTCCCACCAAAGATGATCCCTATTTTTCTACTTGCAGTTTTTATGTGCTTTCGAACTGCTAGGTTGGCAGAAGCTGGGACAAGTAACAGGAGCTCACACTGTTACGCGGCACTAGGGATTCAAACCACTGAACTTTTGATTGACAAGCCATAGCCTTAAAAAAGAAAAAGGTTGTATACAAAGAGTATAAAAGCTAGGAATCCTATCAAAATGATTCCTTTTGAAACAAATAAAAAGAACTGAGTCATAAAGGATCAAAGGAGAAATGACATCAGAAGACATAACAAAGGAGGCTGGGCCTATTACACCTGTCAATCAACAAGAAAAGACTTTGGGGGGATAAATTTGGGCCATGAAGCCCATTCACTCCTTGTTTAGTCTGGACATGTTGGATCCTATTCCTCTAACTAGCCTCTAGCCAGCTTAGTTGAGCAGAATTGGGATAATTAGTGATATGGGTGTGAGTATGAGAACAAATTCACACTGCAGTCAGTAAACCTTTGCTGTAGCTTTAAATTTGGTGGGTCGGTGTATATAATTAGAACCTTGAGAGGCTCAGGGTTCAATTGAAAGTGATCTTTATTCATTTATTCATGTATTTAATATATATGCTGCCCATCTCACTGTAAGACGACTCTGGATAATTTGTAATTATTTCCCCCTTGTTGAAGAGAGCTATGTGCTCCGTATGCTAGACACATCTGTCTGAATCACTCAGGTAGAGAACAAGGGAATGCAGAATCCAGTGTGCAGTGAGTAACAATAAATTGAACTAGAGTGTGCATGAAATAGTACTAACAGCTCTAGCAATAAAAGACAAGTTGCAGAAAGAATGTTATGCCTTTATGCAAACTTTCAAAACAGATATTTCTTTTCACATATCTGCTAAAATGTTTAGAATATGATAAAAGGCTTATATTTCACTAGATATTAGCCTCATGGGTAAAATTTGTTACAGACGTGTATTTCTTTCCTACTATTGTGATTTGAATGCTATTACAGTTCCATTTTGCCATAAATATTCTCACAATGGTTCCTCTAGAATTGGATGTTAGACATCCAATTCTTTAAGTACAAAATGGAGGAACTTATAACAAATTGAATTCCATGTGTTTGAAACTGCATTCGTAGCCTCTATACCAGGGGTGTCAAACTCATGGCATCACATTGTCATCATGTGATGTATTGCGGCTTTTTCCCCCTTTGCTAAAATGGGAGTGGGTGTGGTCAGTGCATGACACATCCAGCCTGTGGGCCACGAGTTTGATACCCCTGCAGCAACCCATTCTAGAAATTTGAAACAATTTCTGCACATAACAGTCCACATCCATTTCAGCTGCTATAAACATCATCTTGCATGATGTGTCAGTGCCCCAAAATCATTTTCAGATTAGAATTAAAACCTGTACAATTTTGTAAGATTTCGGTATTGCTACTGAATTGCTACCATTTCTTAATGAAATTATTTGCTGAACTTTTGAGTTTGGGGTCCTTTTAAAGTGGCTTGTGTTTAATTTATATTTAATTTGGAAATTGCAAACATTCAATATTTGGGTGAAATGGATGCATTAGCATCCATTGATGTTACTTTGCTTATTCGAGGTCAAAGTTCCTATGGCAGGAAAGCTAAAAGAAGTATACTAATTTGTATCTAAAGCAGTGGTTCCCAACCTTTTTTTGGCCATGCTCCACCTAAGCATCTCTAAAATCCTGATGCTCACCTCCCCCATGACATATAATTCTTACTATTCAAAAAGTGAACTCCTACTCATGCAGAGGGAGCCTAAAAGGCCATTAACTTGGTTTAAACAAGGTTCCAAAGAACATGGCATCCATGAAAGAGAAAAATAAAAGAACAAAAGACAGTAGAAGTACTGAGGAACCTAAAAAATAATAGTATGAAGGGATATGAAAAAACAGCAAATAAAGTTTCAAAACATATAATAGAGAACTGAAATGCATAAATATAAAATAATTTTAATGAAAGCTTTTTCTGTAATACATTGATCATATTAATTACTATACATATTAAAATAAAGGTACCTAACAAATGCAAAATACAATTTGAGCTCATCTCAAGATCATATTTACAACACAATCCTATGCATGTCTACTCAGAAGTAAGTACCATTATCTTCAATGGGGCTTACTCCCAGGAAAATGTTGTAGGATTGCAGCTTTAGTCTACTTAAGTAGACTAAAGATTTTATATTAGGCTCCAATTTAGTCAGCTTCATTCTTAAGTCTCCTTGTTCAGTGATATCCAGTTAATTTCTTTTCTTCAGTAGCAAATCATTTACAGCACTAAAGCCACATTCAGCTAAATATGAAGATGGGAACGGTAGCAGCAGTTTTCTTGCAAAGTAGGTTGAATTTTGGTATTTAGTTTCTATCTCATCACAAAGCCATGCTATAATAATAAGAAATAACTATTAAAAGAAGATGGTGCAAAAAGAGGAAAATTTTAAAAACATTCTTAGCTTAATTTATGAATAATAAAATTGTCATGAATGAAAGGGGGGTTGTAACCTATGAACCTCGCCCACTCGGTTTGAACCTGCAGCTTAGTGGGGAAATGCTTTGGTAGTTCAGTAGGTGGAGGGGAACCACACAGGCCTGGCAAGGACTACGCATGCGTGGCCCAGCCCCATATTGCTCCGAGAGGAAAAGTCTTGTAAAACACGGCCTGGGAAAACACAGACTAAAAATAACTATAAATCTAACAATTTCTTAGTTAAACTTGGGTCCTGGTTCTGTATCCTCATTGCTGGGCTTCCCCCAGCAGCCACCCACTCTGTCTCCCCACAGAGCAGCTCTCCCTGCAACCACCCAGCAGCAAAGCCTACAGGAAAGAGAGAGAGAGAGACTCCGCCAGTCCCATGATCCTTAGTGGGAACACATCTGATTGGCTGGCAGCTGCTCCCTCCTCCCTCCAGCTGAGATATTCTTTTCAGACCAGGCCCTAGGAAATGCACTTTAACAAAGACAACAATAGGTAAATGAAACACAGCTGTTTCATCACAAATATATAAGAACAATTAGCGGGCTTTCAAAAATTCAGTTAATCGTTCATTTTCGAATTGCTCCCATGAAAAATCAAATTGCCCCTCTGTGGGGCGTGGGACCCACATTGGGAACCACTGATCTAGAGGCTTTAAAAAAAAGCTTAGGAAATTGTGTGGACCCTATTTGTTTACTTTATGGCTAAAAGCATTGTGCAAATCCAGAACATGGATTAGTTCAAAAACAAGCTAAACCCCTTTTGGCAACTGTGCCCATTGAAATAACAAATAATTCACATTGAAGGATTTATGTCTGAGGCACAGATCCCAGTTTTAAAGTGAATGCTTCTATCTGCATTAAACTAATTTTAAATGAGGGGTTTTTTGTTTTTTTTTTTAAAAAGAAAAAAATCTCCCAACCCACAGCCTGTCATCTTGCTGTAAGTCTCCACCAGCAGTTGACCTTTGACAGGACTAATAATTAAACTCACTTTGCCCAAAAGCCACTTCTCACTTGCCTGTGTGGCACTCTAATAACAATTCTGGTCTGGTCTTTGATGATTTATGAGTAAAACTAAACGGTGTATATACCCAGAACATCTATGGCACTAAGGAATGCCTTTGATGTAATCTCTTTATCTGGCATAAACATGCGGCTCCTTCAATAATAATTCAAGAGACAATTTATACAAGACAGGAGAGAATGTTAAATGTTACTCTAGATCAGTATTTCTAAGTTTGAGATGTGTGGACCAACTCATAGATTTCCCCTATCAGAACTCTGGCAGAGGAATTCTGGGAGTTCAAGTCCATACATCTTAACCTTGCTAGGATTGAGAAACAGTAAGATGGAAGGAGAAAACAATAAAATATGAGATCTCTCTCATATTAATTTACATTCAACATGGATCTACATGGAAGAAAGGAAGCAGTGGGATATCCCAAGGTTCCATTTTAGGCCCAGTATTTTTCAACATCTTCATAAACTATTTAGATGAGGGAATAGAAGGGGAACTCAGATGACACTAAACCTGCAGGAATAACCAACACTCTAGAACACTCTAGCTCTGCTGGCTGGGGAATTCTGGGAGTTGAAGTCCACACATCGTCCAGCGGCCAAGGTTGAGAAACACTGCTCTAGAAGATAGGCTCAAGATACAGATGGATCTCGATAGACTTGAACACCGTGCCCTGTCTAACAAAATGAAATTCAAGGTAGAAAAAAGGTAGAAAAAAGTAAGGTTTTACACTTAGGCAAGAAAAATCAAATGTACAGGTACAAATTAGGTGAAACCTGGCTCATTAGCAATAACTGTGAGATCTTGGATCTTGGAGTACTAGTGGATAATCACTTAAATATGAGCCAGCAGTGTGCAGCAGCAGCAGCAGCAGCAGCAAAAACAAAACAAAACAAAACAAAACAAAACAAAACAAAACAAAACAAAACAAAACAAAACAAAACAAAACAAAACAAAACAAAACAAAACAAAACAAAACAAAACAAAACAAAACCAATGCAATCCTAGGTTGCATTAACAGGGAAATAGGATCAAGATCACATGAAGTATTACTACCTCTTTATAAAATCTTAATAAGACCACAGTTAGAATACTGAATCCAATTTTGATTACCAACAAAGATGATTAGGGGGGAGGAGCCTAAAACATATGAAGAATGGTTGCAGGAATTGGATTTGTCTAGTCTAGTGACAAAAGGACTAGGAGTGACATGACAGTAGTGTTTCAATATTTGAGGGGCTGCCACAAAGAAGCGGGGTTAACCTATTTTCCAAAGTACCAGAAGGCAAGACAATAAAACGATGGATGGAAACTAATGAAGGAGGAAAGCAGCCTAGAACTAAGGAGAAATTTCCTGACAGTGAAAACAATTAACCAGTGGAAAGACTTCCCTTCAGAGGTTGTGGATGCTTCATCACTGGAGATTTTTAAGAAGAGATTTGACAGTCATTTGTCTGGAATTGTATAGTTTATCCTGCCTGAGTATGGAATTGGACTAGAAGACCTCCAAAGTTCTTTCCAAATCTGTTATTCCAAAATTCTGAAATAAGTAAAATGAAAGGACTGTATAAATGAAATTTTCCTTGGTTTATCACATGTCTGATAGTTATGCCTATATGATGCTACAATTTTAGAGAAATTACACTTAAATACTGCTGGAAGAATTCTAAAACTGATAAGGTAGCAAAATACAACCCTGAATCCAGACTCCTTTGAATGAACTATATTTGCACTGAAAGCAATTGAGAAGCCTTACCTTCTCCCAGTGGTTTTAATAGGATTTCAATATAACTTGTTGAATTCAGATACAATCCATTATAGATGAGGCTGTCTAGAGCCGTGATGGTGAACCTATGGCACGTGTGCCAGAGGTGGCATGCAGAGCCCTCTCTGTGGACACACACGCCATCGCCAGCTACTCTTCCAGGCTCCATCATGCATGCACATGTGCATGTGCACACCGGACCCAGAAGAGAGCAGCTGGCCGGTGCACATGCATGATGGACATGACAGAACCCGGAAGAGCAGCTGGCCTCTGCATGCATTTGCACAGGCCAGCTGCTCTCTTCTGGCACTCAGGCATGCATGCGCACTCCAGTTTCAGCACTCAGTGCCGAAAAAGTTAACCATCACTGGTCTAGATCTTCTAACCACTGAAAGGAAACATTTCTGAACTAGATTTAGTATATTTATGCAGTGAGAACCAGTGACAGGCAAACCACACCCCAAAACACAATTCATAAATTAGCTAGATTAACTGACATCTTTGTTGAAAAAAATAGCTTCATTATATTATATTATATTATTATATTAATTATATTATAGTTTTATTAAGATTATAATGATACCAAAAGAACCCTTTGGGTCAGATCAGATCCTCCTTAATGCCTTGCTTAACCCAGGAAAAAGAAGGAATATATTTGTGATTGGGATGAGATAAGAGCAGTAGTGGGTTGCTACCGGTTTGCCCTGATTCGGGAGATGGTAGCAGTGGCAGCAGGAGGCTCCGCCCACCCAGACATCATCAAATACGCTCTGCACATGCGCAGAAGCTTCTGTCCATGCGTAGAAGTGGTGCAGGTGCGAGTGAAGTAAGCGTGCACGCGTGAGCGAACCGGTAGCAAAGGTAAGTGAAACCCACCACTGGATAAGTGTGTCAATGAGGAAGGGAGAAATTTAATTCAAGTTACATTGTAAATCACATGTGAACTTTGACTATTATAATATACATTTTGATTGGAAGTAAACAATATGCATAACTAACATGCAGGGAATTATCAGAATTCATAAGTCTGTTGAAAATACATAGCATTGACTGAATGTTTTAGAAGTGAGATAATCCTAATTCTGTAATAAGTAAATGGAGGAATGCATTTATGGGGGAAAGTTTTGATATAGAAGCAGTTGTGACATAAAAGGTGAAAGCACAATCTTGAATTCTCCTCTTTAATATTGATTAATTGTTTGATTCATTGCATTTTAAAGGCCAAATAAACCCAGTTAACTGGGAGGAGCAGGAGTATACAAATTACCGCAGACATTTTGGCAAACCATAAATTTAAATGGTTCCAGTTCAACATTTATTTTGGTCAAAGACAGTACAGAGAAAAAAACATGAACTGGGAAAGTTTAACATGGTGTGTAATGATAACCTCTTTTAAAGCAAGCAAAACGCCAGCATTTTTTGCTAACAATGCCTGGTCAATCAGGCTCATCATTTACGGAAGTCTTGATTTTTTTCCCCTCTTTTTCCAAAAAATATTTGCACATATGTGCAGCATGACAAGGGCACTCCATTTTCTTCCTGCTTCTTCTTCTTCTTTTTTTAAAAATACTGATCTCCTGGCCATAAAGCACTACATGCTCTTTTGTTGAAAATAAGTGAAGGGCCGCTCTTTTAAAGGAAAAAAGAGTCATCTGCCATCAATCAATTAAGGTCATTCCCAAAAGAATTTGAGACAGAATTAATACCCCTTTTTCCATTCACTCTGTATTCTCCACCTTCACAAATGGAGCATATTCAAAAGTGGAGTGAACTGTTTGGCACAGCATAATTTTCTATTCCCAGGGTAGTGACCTTTGCCAGCATGTCTATTAGCTGTATGTATTATATCCTGTAAAACAACTTGAAATCTAACTTAAGCCAATTATTCTAAAAGAAATCCTAGGTTAGGGCTGACTTCCAACAATCCCCTCCCCCTTTGCACAAAAGTTAACACCCATCACAAAGATTTCTAAATGCACTTTACTGCCATTACTTTCTTCTTAGAATAGGCTGAGAATAATTTAAAAACATGGATGCTCCATTTATTTCCAGCTTCCTCCAGCTTGAACACTGCAGTCGGTTCAAACCGCACTGCAAATGAACTACCAATTAAAATGGAAAATGGGCGACATATTCAATGATATGGAAATAAATAATAGCCTTATGCAGAAACCTGAAAGAAAGATATCACTGTAAGTGTTGACAACTGAAATTAAGAGCCAATGAAAAGAGACTTGCCAGTTATCAATATAGTCACCCTCTTACACTTGTCACTGTCTCATAAGACTTTTGGGACTGGGGGGGGGGGGCAATTCAATTTGCTTGTTCTGACATCTGCCAAGTTTAATGAGAGAATATATACACAGTGGGGGAAAAAAGGAGAAAAATATAGTAATGATAACAGCCAGCCATTTTTGGCTACACTGACCAGAAGTGGCAAGCACTTTATGTTTATTGAGTGCTGCGTGCCTATATGTCTAGACGAAATTATTTTCCTATGGAGGTTGTAAATTGATTTTGCTGTTTCCCCAGAGAAATGAAATAGCATTGCAGCATGATGCCCTTTCCATAGTAGAAGAGCTAGACTCTAATCCTTCGCATCTATTCCTTATGGATTAGACAATATTTATATGGGCAGAAATTCTTTCAGATAGTAAACAATGTGAAGTTTGTTTTATTGGGGGAGAGGGTTGTGGGGGATGCCTTCAAGTCAATTTTTTTTACTTCTGGCAACTGCCTGGATTAGTCCCTGCAGTTTTCTTGTCACAATTTCACAAATGGTTTGCCATTGCCTCTTTCTTCCTAAGGCTGAGAGAGAATGACTGGTCCAAAGTGTCGGGCCTTTCCCAGCTTGGGCGTTTAGGAAAAAAAGACCCTTGACTCCATTTATAGCAAAAGGTATATTTTATTAAAGTCAAATGTAGAAAAAGTCAGAACAAAGATTCCCTCATAAAGTCAATAATTTTCCCTTCTCCCAGGCCCTCCCCCCTGGTCATCTTGCTAGTATCCAATAAAGTTCAAATTAGTTGTTTTGGTAACAGTTCTAAAGTTTGGCACTTCCTTGGTGGGTGTTTGTATTCCATTTCCATGCCAGCTGTGTCCTTAGATCATTCAACCATTATCTGTGGTTGACACTTCTGGTTCCTGTCATTTGCCCTTCCTTATATCCTTCTTTCACCCCCTCTTCACATTTTATGGCAGGCTGCCATTAAAGTGAAGCAGGGCTGAAGCAGTGTGATGGCAGATTTGACACCAGGTTATTCAGCTGGTTTTGTGCCTAAGGTGGGACTACAACTCACTGACTCCCAGTTTCTAGCCTGATACCTTAACCACTATACCAAAGTAGCTGTCAAAACAATGGGCATAAATAGAGAAAATATAAATTTATTCAGTTGCCATTAGCCTGGAAGAAACTGGTAGGGGAAAATAGATATATCCTAAAAAGAATACAAGAGGAGATTACATATTCCACAGTCAGTGATTCAGTGCAGAGAAAGCATTCTTATTTTAAAAGTTCTCTAGTTTCTTGGTAGCTTGCACTCTCTTTGCAAGCCTTTCCCTCTTCATTTCTGAAAATTCTCTGTGAGTCAACGTGAGACAGACTGCACAATACAATGCAAAGAGGAATGCCCATATGAAAATAAATGCATCTGCATAGATATATTTGACATGGAGTGAAGTGGAGAATCACAAAATATATGTCTTATAAAGCTTGAGACTAACACCATAAAAAGCAAGGCAGTTACAACCGTGTGAACTTTAATCAGCTTGGGTCAACAGGACCCAAGGCAGAGATTGGAGCTGATTATTCCAGCGAGAACCATAAAGAGTTGAAAATAGAAAAGACTATTTACTCACTCAAAGAGATTGGAGGCAGAAAAGTTGGCTTATCCAAAAATAGTCTAGGATTAGAAATCCACAAAAGACAATCCAAAATATGCTTTGGGGCACAAAGGACTGAAAGCCACAGAAACACCAGTCGGGAATCCAGACAGTTGTTTCCTGCAGTGGAAGGATGTTCTGATATAGCCAAGAGTTCCTATCTTGGACTAGTTAGTGTGGTTATATCTGCTCTTTTTGTCATGCCAAACTCCACTTGCAGTATAATTAAGGTCAGCTTCCAATCTCTTAGTTCTCTGAATCAGCAGCTACAATCACTGATTCTGATCTTTCTTTCCAAGGTGGCTGATAGCCTCTAGCTTCCTATACAGAAGGCAGGGAGTCCAGCATTATATTCTCCTCTGAATCAGCATAATAAAAATGGCGAAAAACTAGAGCAAGTTAATGAATGTTGCATCTTGAGTGACTGTTCACCAAAAAAAATAGGAAATTGAGAGAAGCTAGGAAGAGTGATCTGTTTTGAGGAATGAATACATGTCAGAAGAAGCTGAAATGGTTCTGTAGAAGATGTTTGTTATCTGAGCAGGAAAATAAAAGTAAGTTTTGTTATGTATTGATACATTTCAGCGGGAGTTTCAAACCTGCCTAAGTTACTGATTGGCTGACAGCCTCTCCAGGATTGTATATAAGGAGGGCTGCAGCCTCAGAGTTTTTGCTGAAGTCTCACTGTATATTAAAGAGCTGTTGTCACTTGCTTGCTTGTGCCTCTCGTTATTCCTAAACCACTTCAAGTTTAATGCAGTGAAGAGGGGATACTTAAGAAGTCTGTGTAGTAAAACAAAAGATAAGGTCAGTTATTGACCGGGAAACAGGAAATGTGTATTGAGCGTCTACTGAGTGAGCATTTTAAAATAATTTTATTGAAAGTTTTTTAATGAACAATAGTAGAAGACAACAATTCAAAAAAGGAAAAAGAAAAAGTGCAAGAAAAGAGGAGAGGGGAGAGGAAAGGGAAAAGGAAAAAGGAAAACTTGTGATGAAACGTCTGATTTTCATCACAAGTGCAAAAAAGCTTAGTAATTCTTCACCCCTTATAATGTTATATGCAAGTATTTGTCCTTCTCATAACCCATCTCTTATCCATTCCACCCTGGTAGCTCCCAGAATTTTAATAGAAAACCGTCTATTTTAATATTGATCAAACAACCTGACTTTGTACTCCTTTCTTTAACTTCTATGAATTTTGACCTTTAATTCATTCATTGTCATAGGACTTGATCTCTCTTCAGTTTTTGCAGTCCACTTCTTGTTAACTACACCAACGAACTAGAACTTAGATGTAGGAACACACTGATGTCTACAGATCACCTGCATGGTATTCAGGAGGAAATCACTAAAAAAACCTGAATTTGGTAAGACAGAAATCCACTATGTTGCCACATCCGTGATGGCTACAATAATTCCATATTTGCTAGTCCTAGCAAATCTTGTCCTGTTTCAACCTTCTTCCATTATCTGCAAGCCAGCAGATAGATGTATAAATTCAAAGCCTTGATGGTACAGTGGTCTACGCACCCTGTTATTAACACAGCTGCCTGCAATTTACTGCTGGTTCGAATCTCTCCAAGGCTCAAGGTTGACTCAACCTTCCATCCTTTCTAAGGTAGGTGAAATGAGGACCCATCTTGTGGGGGCAATAAGCTGATTTTGTATAAATATACAAACGTATGAAGGCTATTGCTTAATGCATTGTAAGCTGCCCTGAGTCTCCGGAGAAGGGCGGCATATAAATCAAATTAAAAAAAATAATAATACATCAGAACCAGTGGTGGGTTTCAAAAATTTTTACTACCGGTTCTGTGGGTATGGCTTGGTGGGTGTGGCATGGCTTAGTGGGCGTGGCTTGGTGGGCATGGCGGGGGAAGGATACTGTAAAATCTCCATTCCGTCCCCAATCCAGAGGAAGGTTACTGCAAAATCCCCATTTCCTCCTGATCAGCTGAGACTTGGGAGCCAGAGAATAGATGGGGATGGGGCCAGTCAGAATTTTTACTATCAGTTCTCCAAACTACTCAAAATGTCTGCTACCGGTTCTCCAGAACTGGTCAGAACTTGTTGAAACCCACCTCTGATCAGAACACAAACATCTGATAACAAGATGAGATTTGAAAATGCTATTTTGGAAAGGAAAAATGTATCAAAAATAAAATTTCTGGTGGATTGCTTAAAAATAAATATACAACAAAAAGAATGGGGAAAAAAAACTTAGGTGAGAATGATTACAAGGATGTGATCTAACACCACATCTACCCACCCATTTATTTATTTATTTATTTATTTATTTATTTATTTATTTATTTATTTATTTATTTATTGTTTCTTTTAAATATCATCTGGGGCCTTTATAAGCTTTCTGCCTCTTTAAAATCAAACTTCCTTAAATGTGTTTTTAAATATATGTGTTTATGTAGAAAGGCTGAAAGAAGACAATAAATTAGCTGAGCTTTGTTGATGCATAATAAAGTTATCATCCCAATGAAACTAAGCTGTTTCTGTCATGCCCTTCCTTACTTCCTCACATTTTCTCCAAAGGGTTTGGAAGAAAATCAATAACATATCATGCACACAGTGACACCTGGCAGTTTAATTTCAGAAGGTCTGCAGATCAATAGGTTTAGAAAAGCTTACAGTTTCTCTGCAACCCAAGTGTAACTAATGCTAGAAACTGGGCATCTACAAGCTGCCAAGAATGTGGGAGGACAGCGTCAGACAATATCTTGATATTTATACATGTAAAGGTTTGCTACTGTTTGTGCATTTCTTTAAAGATAAGTTGTCAACTGACATTTCACTGCTTTGCATTTTTTTTGGGGGGGGGGAAATGTGATCTTAAGTTTCTCTGCTGGTATAATGCAGATCCATTTACCAGGAGAAGGATAAAAAAGCAAATAGTTATATGTGACACAAAGGCAAGCATGGCCTCCCAATGGGAAAGTCATATGATTTAATTCATGCTGAAAATTTGGAGGGGAATACCCAAACTCTTAGACTGGAGAATAGACTCCTCAGCCAGGGAAGGATCTGATATTGGATCAGAGGGATGTTCTCAGAGGAGACGGAAAAAACAAAATAATAAAAAAGTCAAGTTGGGTCAAGGTCAACTCTTTTTTATATGTTTCAAGATAGGCATCTTGATTGTTGATCTTCTTTATACAGGCCCTTGTTAAGACACCTACCATTTTAATCCCATTGATTGCATCATGTAAGGGATCACTCTAAAAAAATATAGGGCCAGTCTGATGCAAGACCTTAAAGTAATGTATTGTATGCAATTTATGTAACGTTAAAAGTGGTAATTTGATTATTTTACATCATTCTCATAATTTTCCACTTCAATTACAGCAAATATTATACATTATGGACAGACTATGAGTATTATAGGTAGTCTTTGGTTTTTAAACCTAGCTGGGATCAGCAACTCAGTTGTTAAGCAAAGCGATTGCTAAGTGAAAAATTGTGCCACTGCAACTGTGCTAACAATTTTACTTTAGTTTTCCTTTCCTTTACAATATCAGAAGACTTCAAATACCAGGAAGATCCCAAATGGTGCAAAAGGATTCCAGAACTCAAGTCACAAGGATGATGGGTTAGAGGGCAAATCTTACAGTTCCACTCCCCCATCCTTGGAATGCTTACTGTGGCGCTGGGATAATCATTAAGGGAAATTATGCTTGTATTGGCACTCATTAAATTCATTCATTCATTCATATTTTATTGAAAGATTGACGTCACCTAGAGTTGCCTTGGCAAAATGGGCAGCATATAAGTTTAATAAAGAAAAACTAAATAAATTGAAGAGAAAGGGACTACAGGACAGTAAGCTCCCACACAATGGGGAATACACATCAAAATAAATATGTTAGGATTGGCTGTTTTTCTAGAAACATGCACCGAACTTCATGTCCAAGGTGGTGGATTGTGTGGAACACTGAAACTTCTTTAATATAGATATATGTACTGCATTTTGGACACTGGAGTCAACAGTCATTAGTGCTGCGGTTGGTTACTCACTAAAGTTGCCCATGCTTTGAAATAATTCAGAACTGTTTTGGATTTGCCTGACCACAGCTTCTTTCTGCTTTCATTAAATAATTCCTCTTAAGCATTGTATTAATTTTAATGAAGAGACTCCTAAAAGCAGTTAAAAAAAAAAAAAAACCTTGCTTGGACAGTGGTCTAAAAAAAAGAGCAAAAAAATCTGTTTTAATAAATAGGAGAAACATTCTCCACCCACATGAAGTCCTAAGTGCCTCTTCCAAATAATTTTTGAAGTGTGCACAATCTGACTATATACCGTTTCCCCTAAAATAAGACATCCCCTGATAATAAGCCCAATTGGGCTTTTGAGTGCATGGACTAAAATAAACCCCCGCCTGAAAATAAGCCCTCCCCCAAAATATTTAAACGCATGTGCAGCCAGTCCCCGCCATTTCCTCTGGTTTCCTCCACACACCCCAAAATAATAAGACCTCCTCGAAAATAATGCCAAGTGCTTATTTTGGGGTTCAAAAAAATATAAGTTAGGGTCTTATTTTCGGGGAAGCACGGTAATATGGCTTTGCTCACACTCAGAAGAAAGCAGGAGTAAAATGTCTGAATTATATCTTCAGGAATTGAGTATTGAAGAGTTGCATCAGGATATTCTATAGTATAGTGTTGGTGAACCTTTTGAGCACCAAGTGCTGAAACGGGAGGATGCACATGCGCGCTTGCCAGAAACTGGAAGAGCAGCCCCCTGGTGCGCATGCCATGCTGGGTACATGATCTTCCAATTTCTGGAACATGCATGCGAATGGCCAGCTGGTCTTTGCGCATGCATGCATGCCAGAAACCAGAAGACCAGGTAGTCGGTCCGCATGCGTGTGTCAGAAACTTAAATATCATCTTCCCGGTGCACAAATGCGCACTGGGAGCCTGATCTTCCAGTTTCCAGCACTCCCATGTGCATGAGACTAGCTAGCCAGTGCACTGGAACCTGGAGGAGCAATGGGTGATGGCTTTGCATACCCGGAGAGATGGCTCTGCATGCCATTTCCAGCACACATGCCATAGGTTCACAATCACGGCTATAGTATGAGTGGTGTACACCAGTTGCCTTTTGATATTCTTCAAAGTTGCAGCCGAGGTTGCAGGGTAGGGGCGGGGGGGGTAGCAGTTATTATTAACAAAGGTCTGAGACCGAGGGAGGCCACTGTTCCTCAGACGGCCGGCTGTGAATCCCTCCTTGTGAAATGGGGTCATGGGGTTCAGATGGGTTTGCTGATCACGTACCTGGCTCCCTGCCATGTGGCAGCAGCCCTGCCCGAGCTACTCAGCATCATCGCCACGGTGGCAGTTGAGACCCCTAGGCTTATGGTCATGGGGGATTTCAATTTACCGTCCGTTGGTGAGGCATCTGAGGTGGCTCGGGAGTTCATGGCTTCCATGACAGCCATGGACCTGACCCAGTTAATTCATGGCCCTACCCACACGGGGGGAAACACGCTGGATCTGGTTTTTGTCTCTGGACACTGGTTGAGTGATCTCGAGATAGGGGATATAGTCACTGAGCCTTGTCATGGTCTGATCACTCTCTCCTTCGTCTCGACCTTCGAACCGCTACACCCCGCTGCAGGGAGGCGGAGCCGGTAAGATGGTTCCGCCCCAGGCGCCTGATGGAACCTGATAGGTTCCAGATGGAGCTTGGGACATTCCCTGAGGCTCTGGCACACGCCTCGACTGGAGACCTAGTGGCCGCCTGGGATAGGGCGGCCGCTGGAGCTCTGGATCGGGTCGTGCCTTTGTGGCCTCTGACCTGGCGCCGATCTCATTTAGCTCCTTGGTTCACTGAGGAGCTGAGGGAGTTGAAGCGCTGGAAAAGACGCCTAGAGAGTAGTTGGAGGGCCAGTCTTTCTGAATCTGACCGGACACTGGTAAGATCTCATATTAGGAATTACCTAGTGGCGATAAAAGCAGCAAAATGTAGCTATTTTGCTGCTCTTATTGCATCATCAGATAATCGCCCGGCCGCCCTGTTTAGGGTGACCCGCTCCCTGCTCCACCAGGAAGCGCGGGAGGACCCCTTGGAGGGTAGAGCCGAGGATTTTGTTCAATATCTGTATGACAAAATCACTCAGATTCGGGAAGATCTGGACTCCGACTGGGTAGTCTCAGGGGGAGGGACTGGGGCAGGTCTTGAGAATGTTATCTGGGATGAGTTTGATCCTGTGACCCCTGAGGACATGGACAGGATTCTGGGTAGACTGAACGTGACCACTTGTTTATTGGACCTGTGTCCCTCCTGGTTAGTGCTGGCTTCTCGGGAGGTGACACGAGGCTGGTTCCAGGGGATTATAAATGCTTCGTTGGGTGAGGGTGTCTTTCCTGCCGCCTTCAAAGAGGCGGTGGTGAGGCCTCTCCTCAAGAAGCCTTCCCTGGACCCGGCAATGTTGGTAAATTATCGTCCGGTCTCCAACCTTCGTTTTGTGGCGAAGGTTGTTGAGAGTGTGGTTGCGCAACAGCTCCCCCAGCAACTGGATGAAACGACGTATCTGGATCCGTTCCAGTCGGGCTTCAGGCCTGGGTACAGCACGGAAACAGCATTGGTCGCATTGGTTGATGATCTCTGGAGGGCTCGGGACAGGGGGTGCTCCTCTGTCCTGGTCCTGTTAGATCTCTCAGCGGCTTTTGATACCATCGACCATGGTATCATGCTGCACCGGTTGGAAGAGTTAGGGGTTGGAGGCACTGTGTTGTGGTGGTTCTCCTCCTTTCTCTCTGACCGGTTGCAGTCTGTGTTGACAGGGGGACAGAGGTCGACCCCGAGGCCCCTCATATGTGGGGTGCCGCAAGGGTCGGTCCTCTCGCCTCTCCTGTTCAACATTTATGTGAAGCCGCTGGGCGAGATCATCCGTGGTTTCGGGGTGGAGTACCATCAGTACGCTGACGACACCCAGCTGTACATCTCCACCCCGGATCACCCCAATGATGCCCTTGAAGTGATGTCCCGGTGCCTGGAGGCCGTACGGATCTGGATGGGGAGGAACAGGCTCAGGCTCAACCCATCCAAGACCGAGTGGCTGTGGTTTCCGACGTCCCGATATAGTCAGTTGACTCCATCACTGACTATTGGGGGCGAATCATTGACCCCACAGAGAGGGCTCGCAACTTGGGCATCCTCCTGGACTCACGGCTGTCTTTAGAAGAGCACTTGATGGCTGTGACCGGGAGGATTTTTTATCAGGTTCGCCTGATTCGCCAGTTGCGTCCCTTTCTGGATCGGGACTCGTTACACACGGTCACTCATGCCCTCGTCACCTCCCGCCTGGACTATTGTAATGCTCTCTACATGGGGCTCCCCTTGAGGAGCACCCGGAGGCTCCAACTGGCGCAGAGTGCGGCCACGCGGGTGGTAATGGGAGCGACATGGCGCTCCCATGTAACACCTCTCCTGCGCGAGCTGCACTGGCTCCCGGTGGTCTTCCGGGTGCGCTTCAAGGTTTTGGTTACCACCTTTAAAGCGCTCCATGGCTTAGGACCTGGTTATTTACGGGACCGCCTACTACCACCAATAGCCTCCCACCGGCCAGTACGCTCTCATAGAGAGGGACTCCTCCAGGTGCCGTCAGCCAAACAGTGTCGACTGGCGGCCCCTAGGGGGAGAGCCTTCTCTGTGGGGGCACTACCATCTGGAATGAGCTCCCCCCAGAGATACGGAGGATCCCAGATCTGCGCTCCTTCTGCCATGCTGTGAAGACCTTTTTATTCCATCAGGCGGGCTTAGCCTAATTTCTTCCCTTTTTAAATATGTAAATTTTAATCTGTTTTTAAATTATTGGGGTGTTTTAATCTGTCTGGGCCAAAATGATTTAATTTGATTTTATCTGGTTTTTAAATTTTTTGTATTTATGTATTTTATTTTTGGCTGTTCACCGCCCTGAGTCCTTCGGGAGTAGGGCGGTATACAAATCAAATAAACCTAAACCTAACCTAAACCAAAGTCTGTAAAGATTCTGTTCAACTGAAGGAAGAAGTATACTTAAACAATGCGCGAAAGTCATAGTCCCTAGGCCATTCTTGTATGCAGTGGTGGGTTTTTCGCCCTATTTTCATAAGACTATTCTAATTTCATAAGATTAGGCTACTTATATCTGATCTTGTTAAACACTGCAGTGGACTGGAACCAATTAACTGAGTAATTCGTAATTCCATATTATTAACTTCAAACAAGCCATGTTTTTATTGCTGATATGTTGTGAACTCTATTTTTTTTTTAAAAAAAAATAACAATTTCTCTGATTATAAAATACCCAGGAACATTAATATAATATATCACTGAATGAGTTGTTTTAACTAAAGAACATAGGGTGGTTGGTGGGGTTTTTTCAATTAGGTAAGCAATAATATTTTAAAGGAATGCATGAAATTAGCAATTTCATTTACTTTCTCACCATGAATCTGTACGACAAGAAAAATAGAATAAACACAGAACTCTAACCAATGTTTTGATTTTTCTTAATATTGTTCAGCTTTATCTTATCAAATGTTATCGTAATGGGGCAATTTATCACTTTTCAAATTAAAGAATGGAGAAACTAGAACTTTTAAAAATAAAAAAAACAGATTAGTACTTTCTTGTGCTAAAGGGTTGGGTTCTGCCAGTTGTACAGCGCTCCATCTGTTGTCACTTAGCCATTAGTGACAACAGATCGCGCACTGTACAACTGTACACAGCAGTGGTGAAATCCAAATATTTTTACTACCGGTTCTGCGGGTGTGGCTTGGTGGGCATGGCAGGGAAAGGATACTGCAAAGTCTCCATTCCCATCCCACTCCAGGGGAAGGATATTGCAAAATGTCCATTCCCTCCCGACTCTGGGGCTAGCCAGAGGTGGTATTTGCCAGTTCTCTGAACTGCTCAAAATGTCCACTACCAGTTCTTCAGAACCTGTCAGAACCTGCTGGATTTCACCCCTGCATTACAGAATTTCTACTTCTATCCCCAAGAGCTTTCACATGGCTGCCTTTTAACTGTTTGTATTTTTTTTAAAAGGAAGTTCCATTCTGCTTATTCCATTCTGGTTTCCTGGCCATCTACAAGCTACTTCAGGGGTTGAATACCATGAAGACAGACCTGGATTCAGTACTCCCATTCTTGGCAGCATTGTTTGGTATTCAATGCCTACTCCTGCTTCACACACACCCCAGATGCACCTATGTCAGCCAGTATATATTTTGGAAATTGGTTTTGTGTTACTTGTTTTAGTTGGGTAATTGACAGATAACAAGACAAGCATCTGTTTATGCACATTTATATCTGTCTCACCTCAACACACTTTAGGGAAAGTGAGGAGTGGATCTTTCAAGGATCTTGAAAGATTGGAAACTGAAATCAGGTTAACATATCAATCACAATCTATAACTTATCTTGAATTAAAAAGGTAAGGATATCCTAAGTTTCCTGCCACATTACCATAGGAGAACAGGGCTTGTCAATTGGGACAGTAAGACTGTTGGGTAACATTTTAATGCCACCATCTGTTGATGTCCTTTTATTCCAAAAGTTCAAGGCTTTCTTATTCCTTTACCATACAGTTTGTACTGCTGAAAATGAACTTTGCAACAGAATGGGGTTCTCTTGATAGTTGCTTTATACTCAACAGTATGCCCTAGAAGAGTATTTTTCTCACTTGGCAACTTTAAGATGTATGGACTGGCTGGAGAGTTTGGGGAGTTGAAGTTCACATGTCTTAAGCTTGCCAAGTTAGAAAAAGACTGAGCTAGATGAAGGAGAAGAAGAAAGGAGGAAGGCAGCAACATCTGACTTAATAGAGTATTTACCATCCATAATCTAATTTCAAATATATATATATATATTCCAGCAGATTTAGTTTTATTTTAGTGCTTACTGCTACAAAATTCAGGGAAAGTAAAACTTTTTTTTTCCAGTCAAAAAAGACCACATTGTAATTCCCGCATCTATAGATACACAATTATAGTCAGTTAAGTCATGTTCAGCAAAGCATAAATGCATGAAACTGAGCTAAATTGTGGCCAAACCATTTCTTTATCAAGAGAAAAAAATGTTGATTGCCTTAAAATCAAGAGCGACAATGGAAAATTCTGCCCTTAAACATACGAGACAGAAACCATAAGTCACTTTCTGTAAAGATTGTAAAGGAAATTGCTCTAATTATCTAACAGGTTTAGAGTCTGCACTTTCTAAGCTGGAAGCCAAAATGAACAAATATTGTGAAATTTAAAAAAAAAATAAGTACAGTAGTTGGAGAGAAACAAGAAATTGAGTTATAAAAAGATGGATGTTGGATCAACAGAGACAGATAATCAGCAAACAGTATTGTAGAGCAAATAGTACTACAGACTGGAAATCTATGTGGGGGGTAGATGACAATTAGAAACATCTAAGAGCAATTAAACTTTGCCTAAAACTCAAAGCAACCTTTTACTTTTGGGAGCATCATGGAGGAGAAGCGTCATGGAAAATTGCTTGATTTAAAATGAGAACGCTTAAAACATTTTCACACGTGATACTCGAAGGCTTTTTGAATTTCCGTCTGCTGTGATGTGGGTCTCAATCCAAACCTCTGAGGGTAAGGCTGCATCATGGGTTTAAAAATGGCTTTCTTTCATCCTAACTTAAAAACATTCACAGATGGAACAAAAAGAGTGGGAGAGAAGTGCGAAAATGCTCTTTGGTGTTATTCACACAATGAATACAGAATTGTCAGAAGGGAACGAGGAGGGGGAAAAAAAACCTGAAATAATGGCAGCAAAAAAATCATAAATGGCAAGGCTTCAGTAAAATAAAATGACAGAAAGCACTCAAAGATTTGCTGGTTACCTCAATGTCTTTGTACCAAGAACCAGAGGGTGGCTTTTAGAAAAGATCGCAAGGCACCTTTCAAATTGCCAAGGCTGATTAGAGGGCTTTCTAGATAATTGCTAGTAACATTAAAATAATAGAGAAGCTCATGCGAATAAGCAATTTCAGATACAAACTGGCCAAGATACAAACTGCCCTTGTAGATTAGCCTGTTGTATACCTGAACAGACTTTTGTTTTACATAGCACAAAGAATTGTTGGATTTCTAAGCTAATTTATGGCTATACGATCATTAATAGTTTATTGATGGCTTTTAAATTTCATCTATTACATTTACCTTTATATTGTACGGGTGAAGGTTTTTATATTCTCTTTCTGTAGCTGGATATGGTTTGGCAGCTATGGCGCTGGTGTGCCTACATAACGATTCAAACTTAGAAAAATCATTTGCTATTAGTATAGTCTTGGATCTTCCAGATGTTGAAGAATTGTGAAGAATCCAACAGTTATGAGTTTTCAGACTAAATGGCTATGGCTTAGTTTTCTGGTGATGTTTTGATGTTTTGCTAGCAGCTGTTGCTGGCATTTTCAGAAGCCAAAGAAGCTGTTTTGTAGTGTACCTTGTAGCAGCTCACAGATAACTGAACATTTAACCAGAAAGCTCATCACTGCTTGGCTGAGGCCAGCCATGAAAGCCCAGTGTCATAATAAAGAATGCTGGGAGATACAGTTGATGACAACAGTTTCTATAGGGCTACCATTTCTGGACCACAAAAATCAAGACAACCACTAGATAGGAGGAAAAGATATCATTCTGTACAGTGGTGAAATCTAAATTTTTTTACTACCGGTTCTGTGGACATAGTTTGGTGGGTGTGGTGTGGCTTGGTGGGCGTGGCAGAGGAAGGATACTGCAAAATCTCCATTCCCTCCCCACTACTGGGGGAAGGATATTGCAAAATCTCCATTCCCACCCCTCTATGGGGCCAGCCAGAGGTGGCATTTGCCAGTTCTCTGAACTACTCAAATTTCCGCTACCGGTTCTCCAAGCTACTCAAAATTTCTGCTACCGGTTATCCAGAACCTGTCAGAGCCTGCTGGATTTCACCCCTGATTCTATATCTCTTTTTTCTGACATCTAGATAGCTCTACATCTCTGGTTTTGTGTCATTGAGAAACCCGTCTTACTATTTCTCAGAAGATTTCCTCGTCTTCTAAAACATTTTTCTTTTTCTGGTCTCAAAGTGATCCAGTATTTGTTTTGCTTTTCTTAGTGGCTATAGTGGCTTTTCTTAGTGACCTCTAAGACTTAGTAGTCTTCATGAGATTAATTCATATTTTCATATTCATACTGCATATTTTTTTATTTCACCCTGTATTTTGTTTTGCTGTCCAGAAATGAAATTTTCCTTTGCCATTTAATTTAGTGCAAGAAAATGTGGAACATTCAGAGAGATTACTGTAAAGACAACCATAGATACACATAGTCCCACACCTGCATATACCTTACTCAATTTTTTCATCCTCACAAAGCTGCTTAAACTGGGAAATATTCATTTGGGATTTGTTATAAGAACATGTACTGTATGTAATAAATGGTTAGGCACTTAGAACCAGCTGGAAGGATGCAGCAGAAGGAATGTCTTTGAGAAAGGAAAATTTAGATGTTGCTTGTTTTATATTAACTAGAACTAAAATTTGTCCTCTCCCTGATACTATTTCTCTGGATCTTGGCTATTTATAGTGACCTTCAGCTTCAAATTTAATAAAATATGTAATCAGAATCTTCCTGTGAATTTCTACTTTAATAACAGAGTGATTAGAGTTATTATTTCAGAATGTACAGTAATACTAAAGAATAAAAGCTTAAATAACAAAATTGTATGATTCATAATTAAATTCATACTTTGGAAAGAAATTGTAGATGGTCTACAAGGTACTGAAATGAAAAAAAAAAAACCTACACAATTGTATGCTTGACAGTCATCACATGGACTTATAAAAATGCTTATTTCATAGATGCCTGTACTATATATTAAATATTACAAAGAAAAACTAATCGTACAACACTTGGTGGAAAATGGATTGATATGAATAAAATCCAAAATAGTCTAAAAATCATATTGTCCTACATACCCCCCTACAGATCCATCCTGTAAGTGGTGCTTTCTCAGTTAAAGAAACCTTACTAATTCTCTGCAGTTTTGTCTGAATGATCTCTTGGGTAGTTCAGATGGTAGAATGGGAGGATTTCGAGATGCTGTTCCATCTGGAATGTTTTAAAGCCATTTGTTCAATTTAAGCATAAAAAAAGACAAATAACTAAGTCCTTCCCAAATAATTGTGTAAACTACTTATTGTGTACCCTGAAACAATCAGATTTAGTGTCTGGCTAACAATGAAAGAAAGGAATCTTCAGTAAGCAAAGTCAGAACTAGTGATAGACAATCTCATGATTCATGACCAATTTCATGTAACCCCTCTTTGACAGTGAATAATGGAATATCTTTGACCTGGATTTTGGAATTAATTAGAAGAGAAGATCTCAGAAACATTATTAAACCTTAGCAGTGAAATTTTGTGTTTAGAATAGATTTATGAGTTCTCTTCAAAGCTATTAAAATGAGTAGAGCTGAAAGGTTCCATGTTAAAGAAGAGTAGGAGTTGAGACTCTGTTTTTGGTCCAGGGCAGAATTATGAGATATGATCATGATAGTTCTATAAACATTCCGGACTTAATCAGGATAAGGAAGCAGCACTGGCATGTAAGACTACCCATTTTCTTAAAATTATATTACAGTCGGAGTTATATCTTTTTAAAAAGATATCCTTATGAAAATGTCCTTTTTTTAATTAAATCAGATTTCTCTTCTACACTGTCTTAAAGCTCTTTCACAGTACAGCTGGCTGGATGGTGACTATGTAAAAAAAAAAAGGTGGTTAAACTAACACATAACATGCTGACAGCTAATTCTGTTTTATCTTCTTAGAGGAGAGAAAAACAAGTTCTTCCAGCTCTTCCTCATGTTATACAATGAACAGAAGGGGATGGTTGATTTTCTATTATTGTTCATAAAAAGGATATTGTAATAAGAACTCCTGTAACAATGTATGTTCTATTATTGAAATGCAATAGCTTCATTGTAACTTTTTTATTATCTTATTTTTTATATTTATTTAGAAGTTTTATTATTTTATTTGTCCAAATTATATAGCCACACATCTCACCAAACAGGCAATTCTGAGCAACAGATGCAAAGCTAAAACAATAATACATACCTGAAATTGTTATTAATTAATTATTATTAATTCTGCCCTGGTGACATTGTGATTCGAATGCAATATTGCAGGCAAACTCTGACCACAGCTGACGGTTCAATTCTGATGCGACTCAAGGTTGACTCAGCCTTCTACCCTTCCAAGGTTTGTAAAATGAGGACCAGGTTGTTAGGGACAAAATGCTGACATTGTTATCCACCAGGGACTGCTGAAAAATATTGTGGGGCGATATATAAGTCTAAGTGCTATTGCTATTAATTATTACAAATATTAAGAAAAAAACATTACAAAACATCATACAAAAATGCATCTCAAAAATAAATTCTGTAAGTATTATTGAGGAAGTAGCTGAAGTTCATAATGGTGAACATTCTGAAACGGCAGAATGTAAGCCATTCAAAGCTCCTCTGCTGCTCAGTGTAGTAGAATTTCCTACTACATCAATAACTTTAAAATCAGAAGTGGATTTCCACAAAGATCAAATGTCTTCCTAAAATCTATAATGTTCAGTTCTGGTAATGAGGACTTTAAATGCCTTTGTTGGCAGGCTGAATGTTCATAACCATTGAGTAGATGTAGGCTTCATTTGAAGAATATATATCACTTTCAAACCACACTGTCATTTCTTGAGTGCTGCAACAGAAGTTAAACAATATAAAAACAAGATGTTTAAGGAATTAAATCTCCATGTCAGATTTCATTCCATCTTGGGAGTGACTGGATAGCCTTTTGAAAAGTCACTATTTTATACATCTCAATATCTATTAAACATTTCACTGTTAAAAGCTACAATAGGGTGTAAACTTTAGAATTAACATTAAAGAATTATTGCTAAGGATACCGTAATAATAAAATATTTGAAATACAGTATCAAAATATAAAATGCATTTTTTAAGAAACAAAAATATCATAACTCCTGAACTTTTTTAAAAAAAAACTTTCCTCAGTTTTGGGTTCTTTCCAAATGTGTAAACATAGTCATGGTTGATAATTTTAGAAATTAAAACTCACTATCTCATAGCTTTGGAAGGCTAAAGTAAAGTAGTGCAGTCATGCCAAAAACTTTGAGCATAGCCAGTGATTTTGCTCTGAGTTCATAAATGAGAATTAATGGCATCAGCCTTTGGTAAATTCGATCCCATGATATCAAGATGAATGAAGACTATTCTCAGAAATGTGAATTTGCTTTGTTTAGGTTTTTATATTATTGTTTACTTTTAAAGATACTTTAAGTTTGAGAGGGATTATTTATTTTTTGCTATATGCAGATGTCAAATGATACTTTTTTTTTTTTAACATTCTTAAATATGTGACCTTTGTATGGGTACTATTGCAAATCTCCTTGTCTTAAGTTACCCAGGCTGAAATGATTCTTGGGAGGAAGATCCAAAGAAGATACAATAAATAAACATGGCATGCCATTATCTCCACTTTGAGTAAATGCAAAGGAACTACAAACAATCTATCCAGGAGCCTTTCCTTTCTTGAGAATGACTTAGGAGTGCAGAAATAAAAGCCACCAATAATTAGCTGGAAATACTCCAACAAGATATTAGAAATCTAAATAGCCAACAAGGGCTTTTCCCAACCACATAACACGCTGCACTGTGATGTGGCCTAGGAGTCTGCAACCTTGAACACTCAAAGAACCATTTGGATCCATTTCCCACAGAAAAGAAAACACCGGGAGCCACAAAACCCTTCCCATGTCTGATTATTTCTTGAGCGGCCACAAAACTAGCATATGTAGTTGAATTAAATGTTCTGTTTTCTTCTGAAATTTTTCTTTTCTTGGATTTATCCATGGTTGACCTACTGGGGGTTGAAAAGTTCAATAAATCGTGTCCCGGCAGGTTTCGCACATTGGCAGTTGTGACACATATTTTGAGTGACAGGGAGCCGCAGCAGAAGGGTGTAAGAGCCACATGCGGCTCCAGAGCCACAGCTTGTTGACCCCCCCAAGACCCCTGGCTTGATTTAGCCAGTAGAAAAAGGCTCAAGAAAATGCCAGGTTTTCTAGATGAGATGTTTATTTACTGCAAAAATCTAGTGGTACTGTATATGTATTGTAAGGAATATTCCTCCGCAACTTGGGTACCATCAGTTACATGAAGATAATTCTTAAATACCCTGTTACTCTGCCCATTGCTGATATCCCAGTTGTTGAAATACAGAGGTTAAATTGTGAAAGGCAAATATAGTTAAGTTAGTCTGGTTAAAGGGAAGGACCATCTACACATAGTTAGGGAAATAAAGTTTAAATGAATACTTGAAAAACCGCCTTCAGGGTCATCCCCGTAAGACTCTAAAAAGCTTGTGAGGTGTGTGATTTAAGACCTGTCCACTTTTTAAATCACAACATTGTATTTTTCATATTTGTTTGTTTGTTTGTTTTAAATTTGTTTATATGTCACCCATCTCTATTCCCTATTCAAAGCAAGTCTAGCCAGCTTACAATAAAATCATACATTTAAAAACAGACAACCTGCTTGGTTCAGATGTCTTTTGTCCTAAATCATTATTAAAATGCATCCAGAAAGACTAAAAGGCAAGTGCATTTCAAGATTTATACTTGCATATTTTTTTAGGAGCATTCTTAGGAATATACTTAAACATGAACTCTCTGCCTCCCCTCTCAAAAACAAATAAACATTGGTACTTTTGAGCAACATTGGTTGCTCAAAACCTGTTTTAAAAAAATCTCCCAAGTATTAATAAACTGATTATATTAATAACATGTTAACAAAACAACCGATTTTAATTTTTTTAAGAAAAATTCTTTGTGACACTTAAAGCAATACATGTAGGAAAATATAACTGGGGACCATTTTCATGGTGGTTGTGTGAGTAACAGTAACAGAGATGAAAGGGACCTTGGAGGTCATCTAGCCCAACCCCCACGCAGGAAACCTCTACTAGGGATTCGAACCGCCGAACTGCCTACCTTTCTGATCGACAAGCTGTGTGTCTTAGCCACTGAGCCACCTAGTAAACAACATCCAACCTCATTCCTTCCTGCCATCCAAAAATGATTGGTAGCCTATACTGGTAATGGGACAACAGCTGCCTTGGATTGTTATAACAGTCTTGGTTACCAAGCAATACCCTACATATGTTGGGTTGCAATCCTATAGTTACTTCCATTCGTTCTGCCTAATCTACTGAGGCATTCTTTTGTATGTAACTTCCACTAGGTAGACCAGACCAGACCAGAAAATCAACTCCACAGAAAAGCTAAAACTACTTTGATGAAATTGTCTGTAATAGTAGAATCTCACAAGACTGGTTGTGCTCTATTTCCTCCCTTTCTTATATGGCAGTGAAACAGCATTTGCCCAAACTGCTTCCAAATGCTATCTCATTGATCTGGACTTACATTTCAACCACTTTTGCCTAGGTAATAGTTTTTGCATATCTCCATCAAGGTCATTGTCCATACTCTCTACAGTAAGCATATATATATCAGACTCTATCTATGATCAATCATTGTCTGCCATCCTTCAATTATTGTCTTCCTGAACGGTATTTCATGCAATTTCAAAAACATTCATGGTATAGACTAATTATTTCTGCATTATTTTTCACATAATTGTGCTGGGTTTTCAAAGCAGAGTTCCTAATGCAGATGGAATATCTAAGCCCCTTTCTTCCTCCCTTCCTCCTGCCTTGAATTATTTTGATTAATTTTTTAATTAAAAATAAATTTAGACTTATTAGTAAATCTGGCCAAGCTAGTTTATAATTCTTTTCCACCCCAGAGAAACAAAATAAGCCCAACATCAGGCTGTGTTTTTATGTAGCAAAATGTTTATAACTATATATCATGATGGTATAATATAGACTTTGGAGATTTAATGAGCTAAAAGATTCATGTTCTATGTCTGGACAGAAAAAAACATGAACTACAGCATTACATACTTATTGAAATGATTAGTTTGAAATAAATGCTTAAGTATCTTTTCACCACTTGTTCTGTTTCCATACTGACTGTGGAAACAAATGGATTTTGCTGTTTTCAAAACTCACAAATAATAAAAAATAACCTGTACATTTTTATAAACAGAAAAATAAAGCAATAAAAAGATATAGTGACATCTAAAAATTAAGTAACACCTTCAAATAAAAATACATTCAGTATTGTCATTGATTTATCACACGTTTTCTATTTTATAGTACGTTTTCTATGTGTGAGAGAGATAGAGACAAAGTAATAAGCAATTTTTTTTTCTTCTCTCAAAAATGAAATTACCGATACTATATCACAGTCTTTTTGGCTATTTCTAGCTATTTCAGTCTCTATTTGTTTTAATCTTCTCCTCTGACTCAATAGCTAAGGTGCATGCTATACAAAACAAAAATTTCTAGAGGACACTGGTAATTCCATGAACACTATACACTGGCCATTTAAGGCCCATTCACAAGCATCAAGACTAGCAAACATATTAACTGTCACACATATACTGTATATGTCCAGAAATAATTCATATCCATGTCGAAGACTCCAAAATAATTTTAACATGCCACTATGAAGAATTGACAGATTCTTCAGCACAAGGACAATGGCCAACTTGATGATCTTGAAAAGATTAAGAGCTTTTCTTTGACCACAAAGATTAAAATAGCTGAGCCAGTGGCCTTTTCAGGGGCATTCAATTTAGAGAGTTAGGTATCAAGAAGTAGTGATAAAAAAAAAAAAAAGCATCTACCAAAACTGAAAATTTGGATAGAGTTACTAAGCCTACTTGAATATTCAAGAAAACCAATCAACCTATCCTGGGACACATAAGCTTTTTTATATTATTATATGACAAGAGATTTTCATATTTAGGACATGTGATGGGAACAGATAATGGAGTACAAAAACAGCTAGGCTGGCAAATTTAATGAAAGGAGAAGACAGTAGGTAATGTGAAAGGACAGGATCAAAAAGTTCATAAAATTGTCCTTGGAAGATTTGTGGAATATTGCTGATGTCAGGCTGAGATAGTAACTATTATGAGGTGAAAATTAGCCAATGAGGCAAAGTTGTGATTCATTATCATTGCCATTAGATAAAGTATTTCTTAAGAGAAAAGGCATTCTCTCAGATATACAGTACTGTGCAAATGTTTTAGGCAAGTGTGCAAAAATGCTACAAATTAAGAATGCTTTCAGAAATGTACGTGTTAATAGTTTTTTTTTATCAATTCACAAAATGGAAAGGAAAATGAACAGAAGAGAAATCCAAATCAATATTTGGGATGGCCATCCTTTACCTTCAAAATAGCATCAATTCTTACCCTTGCACATTTGCACAAAGTCAGGGATTTTGTAGGATTAGAGTCAGGTATATGATTAAGCAATTATACCAAGCAGGGGCTAAAGATCATCAATTTCATATGTAGGTTGAAACATAGTCATTAACTGAAACAGAAACAGCTGGGTAAGAGGCTTAAAACTGGGTGAGGCACAGCCAAACTCTGCTACTAAAGTGAGATTGTAGAAGGCTGTTTCATGTCACAGATCATATACCATGGTAAAACTGAGCAGAGGAGCAAGGCGAAAGATAGTTATACTGCATCAGCAAGCTCTCTCCCAGGCAAAGATTGCAAAGCAGATTGGGGTTTCAAGAGGGGTTCTTTTCAAGCTCTTTTGAAGAAGTACAAAGAAATGGGCAACCTTGAGGATCACAGATGCAGTGTGGGACCCAGGTTCACCCATCTATTTTCTGGAGAGGCCTGGCCAGAAGTGGTCTTCATGAATTGTAGCCAAAAAGCCATATCTCCAATGTGGAAACACAGCTAAACAACTCAACTTGGCATGAAAACATTGGAACTGGGTGTAGGAAAATGGCAGCAGGTGCTCTGGATTGATGAGACAAAATGGGAAATATTTGGCTGTAGCAGGAGGTAGTTTGTTAGTCAAAGGGCTGAATCGCATACATAATGAGTGTCTGCAGGCAACAGTGAAGCACGTTGGAGGTTCCTTGCAAGTTTGGGGCTGCATTTCTGCAAACAGAGTTGGAGATTTAGTCAGGAGAACGGTGTTCTCAATGCTGAGAAAGACAGGCAGGTACCTATCCATCATGCTATACTATCAGTGAGGCATGTGATTGACCCCAAATTTATTCTGCAGCAGAACAATAACCACAAACATACATCCAATGCAGAGGTGTGTTCTACTTATCTTTACTACCGGTTTGCAATTGGGACCACGCGCGCACATACGCAGAAACTTCCTGATGACGTCCGGGTCAGTGGGCGGAGCCTCCCACCGGTTTTACTACCGGTTTTTGCAAACCAGTCCAAACCAGGGGCAACCACCACTGATCCAATGTCATTAAACTATCTTTAGTATAAAGAAGAACAAGGAGTCCTAGAAGTGATGATTTGGCCCCACAGAGCCCTGATCTCAATATCATCTGAGTCTGTTTAGGATTACATGAAGAGACAGAAGGATTTGAGACAGCCTCCATCCATAGAAGATCTGTCATTAGTTCTCCAAGATGTTTGTATAACCTTGAAGGAACCTTGCTGAGTTTCCTTCAAAAACTCTTGTGCAACTGTATCTAGAAGAATTAATGTTGTTTTGAAGGCAAAGGGTGGTCACCCCAAATATTGATTTGATTTGGATTTCTCTTCTGTTCATTTACTTTTCATTTTGTAAACAGATACAAATAAACTATTAACACTTCTACTTCTGAAAGCATAGTTAATTTACAACATTTTTGCACAAATGCCTAAACTTTTGCACAATACTATATGCCCAGCTCAGTCTAAATTTGCAGTATTTTGCAATACTCTTTACTCAAAACAGAACATTTCTCCCATCATTTAACCTAATATTTAACAGCTTATATGAAGACAACCTGGAGTTTATATGTTCACTTCATTTCAGGCTGTGTATTAATTTTTCAGTCCTTCTCTGAAGAGTGTCTCACTGGATTAAAAAATATTTTTATTTGTGAAATATTTTTCTGCCTACGTTCTGGGACTCCAGAGAATTCTTCCACAAACAGGCTATGTCAGTATGTTATTCAGAAGTCTGTTGATAAGTGAAGTTTAATTAGCTAATTCTATCATTTAGTTTACCAAACAGTTGGTTTACTTTATTTATTAATCATATTTAACTTCCACCACAATCCCTAAGGATTGTTAGTAGTTCATCAAGATAAAAGTATGTGAATTCATCCAAAATACAAATTAAAATAAAAGTTGGAGTACAAAAATATACAAATAAAAAAGAATCAATCTATTAATTTAAGATGTAACCAAAAATCCTCCAGAAGAGTTCTGTTTTGAGCTTCTTCTGGAACACTGTCAAAGAAGGCAATCTGATGTCCACCAGAAAGCCTTTCCAAAGGACTAGTACTGCCACCTAAAGTAAAAAGCCAATATCAGCTTTTCCTGGCTAAATTGAATTGGCCTGGTTGAAAAATATGGTCCTGGATATAACTGGAGGCCAAACCTGGCTTTATAGTTTTGCACCAAGACTTATTTAATTTGTACCCAGAAATCTATCAGTACAAGAACCTCACTATTGGTAAAAATGTGCTCCTATTAGCAAACACATGGGCAACTGCACTTCTGAGTAGTCTTTAAAGGCAGTCCCATGTAAAGTGTGTTGCAGAAGTCCAAACAAATGGTTTGAGGACATCAGTCACTGTAGAAAGGATCTTCTCCTATAGATTGGGCTACAAGTACTGAATTATTCAAAGCTCGATGAAGTCATCCCTGGCCATGCCCTGTACTTGCTGCTCAACAAGTTTAAACAGTTGCTTTTAAAAAAAATCAGCTTTTAGGATGCAGGTTCTAATTCAATATCTAAAGAAGCTAAATCAGGGCTGTCAAACTCCCGGCCTGCTGGGCGGATGCGTCATGCGCTGGCAACACCCACATCCGGTTTAGCGAAGGGAAAAAAAGTCCCGATACATCACGTGATGCCACTGTGACAACGTGAGTTTGACATCCTTGATCTAAATGCTTCTGGTGTGGCTGTGATGAGATCATCCCAGGTGCCTTGAAAATTGGCAGTCTTGAACTACATGTGTTATAGTTTTTTTCCAGAGCACCACAGTCTCATTGTAGGCTCTTGCCATTCCCCACTTAAAGAGCTTTGCCTTAGTTCTGGCATGGTCTGTCCTGATTCTATTCAGGTGGCTCCATATTTAGGGGGCAACTGCAGTTCTGGAAGTGGTTTTGTTGGATCTGCATGATCTGTTTGGTTGTAGTTATTAAAAATCACCCATCTTAATCACCATTCTTCATCTAGAACTCAAGACTTTGATATAATATTCCAAATTGGTTTCTTAGACTTAAGTCTCATGAGAAGTAGAGTGTCCAATATTTTATGTATTGGAAGATCTCTAGGAGTCTATGACATGCTTACTACTGTTGGACTGTCTGTTGTTTTTGCATGAGATCAGGAGGGGAAATATTAGAAAGAACATGGAGTCATAAAAATGGTATGGATTTAAGACTTCCAGATATTATTTTCATCGTGTCATTAAGGTAAAAATTATTCTTGTTGATATGACAACTTCTTCCCCATACAGGTACACAGTATTCAGTATGGCATGGTATGAAATTTCCCATCTTAATTGCCATTCTTCATCGGGATCATAAGATATGGTATATTATCCGAAATTGGCTTCCTAGAGTTAAGACTACCTCCATGATGGTATACTCTGTGCAACATACTGTCTTAACAGAGCAGCTAAAAAATCTATATACATGGCAACCAAGCTGGTTATTGCATCCCTTACAGAAGAGGCAACAATTAGACTACAACAGTTCTTTTAAGAACTCACTGAAAAAAAGATATTGGATTCCAGATCATATTTTGCAACTAAACATAGAAGATTTAATTAGAAATAAATGTGATTGAAATGTGTTTGAATATCACATTGGTAGTTAGGCTGTTGGTTTGAGCTCCGAGCTTGGCAATTTGGTTGCAAACGTTTCGTCACCATTCAAGGATGCATTGTCAGTGAGTTTTGAATTTCAAGTCAAAATGCACTGACGGTGTCTCCTCGAATGGTGACGAAGCAATTTGCAACCAAATTGCCAAGTTCAGAGCTCAAACCAACAGCATAAATGTGATTACCTAAGCAGATTGGCCATAGATAATAGGATGTTATAACACTACAAGAGATTCATTTGGCTGACAAGGAACAAATTAAAGTTCAAGGAAAGACCCCAGGACACAAAATTGTAACCGACATAATGTCTAATGTTCATGGCTCCATTAAAAAAGTCAACATAATGTATACATTAATTTACATTTAAATCCATACTATAAAAACCAGGGTGGGCCCTTACAGAAGGCCACAAGGGTGATTGGAAGGGAGCGTACAGTATATTGGCGGTAAATTATTTGCTTTGCATACCAAAGATCCCAGGATCAAACCTTGGATCTTGAGTTAAATTAAAGGACATAACTGAAAATATCTCTGCCTTAAATCCTACCATTTGGGTAGACAGGTAAAAATTCTGACCTAGGATAAGGCATTTTTTTCCTGTACTTTTTATATTTGGTTTTGTTTTAGGATTAACACTAACTTCCATTACTATGTTGATCAGTCCACTGAGTTTCTATATGTATGAGCTATAGTAAATAAGCATCTAAAGCCATCCAGTGCTCCCCTACAGCTATGAATTTCAAAAAGGGAAGTGACAAGCTGTCACTAACCCCCAATAGGTTTCCTGGAATCCCTAGGAAATGTTTGGATAACTACTTAACCCACCCTTAGTCATTTGTTTTCAGAAAAACAGTTTACTGCCTGTGCCCATTGTCCCTTCTTGCCCCCTGACTGTTTCACTCATCAGAAAATCCACAGCACTTTAAATATGCTGAAGATGGAAACACAAGACGTTAGGGACAAAAAAAGGAAGGGTAGAAAATAGAATTTTCACTATATCTTAGCTTTTTTCCCTTTTTGCTTCTACTGAGAAGAATAATCCATTTTCCAGATTATTTTCACACAGATTAGATATCTGAATTCTAATTTTCTATTTTATTCTCCAAACAGGGGAATTTATTTTGATAACATTCCTATATTCATGTATGCATGCATGCATTCATACATTCATTCGTTAAGTTCTAGTTCTATTATATTTCAGTGGTCTTGGTTTATAAATAGTGTGTTTTTAACTTGATTTGCACCTCATTGCTCCTCATTCCAATGCTGTTGCAGCTGTGTCCATTTTTTGGGTTTGCTTAGTTACCATCCCCTGGTGACATAATTGTGCCTTTCTTTTAAAAGGGCAAATTCTTCTCCTTAGCTAGACAATCTGACAGCTCAGTAAATGAAGATCATGGGTAGCCTTAGCTGTTTTCTCACACACCATCCCATTTTTCAACCAAACATACTAATTAGAGGAGAGCTGTTTCATCTTATTTATCATATTTTGTCTTCCTTTCCTAGAACAGGTGTCTTCCTCTTTCTCCTCCTCCTTCAATAATCTGGGTGGTTATATATTTATATATAACTGATAAAGTGGTTGCCTGGGAGTTGACAGATGTCTATCTATCAACTCACACTCTACCAGCCGACATAGACATACAATAGTAGAGTTGGAAAGGACTTTGGATATCTTCTAATCCAATCCCCTGCTCAAGCAGGAGACCCTATACCATTTCAGACAAATAGTTGTCTAGTCTCGTTTTGAAAGCCTTCAGTGATGGAGGACCCGCAACTTCTGAAGGCAACCTAGTCCATTGGCTGATTGCTCTAACCATTAGGAAATTTCTCCTTAGTTCTAGGTTGCTTCTCTCCTTGATTAATTTCTATCCATAGCTTCTTGTCTTGCCTTTTGGTGTTTGGGAAAATAGTTTGTCCCGCTTGACTTTGTGGTAGCCCCTCAGATATTGGAACACTGCTATCATGTCCCCCCAGTCTTTTTTTTTTTTCATTAGACTAGACTTACCCAATTCCTATAACCATTCTGTAAATTCCTGTAATTATGGGTGATTATTATCATCCAGAATCTGCAATCAATTGATTTGTTGTAATAATAAAATATCGGTAATGTTATTGATTGGAGGTTCCCAGTTCAGTAGGAGTCAGACAGCTTCCATATCCAATAATAAAATAAGGTGAAATAAAATGTATTTATTTGATTTTTACAGCAGCCCTGCAAGTCAGCAAGTGATTCTTATCAATATAAATATATTGTTTATAACAATAGCATATAAAAGTACATTACATGTACATAGTTATTAGGAAGAGAATGGAATTCCCAGTGTTGGCGACAGATAGAATTGGCAAACCCAAGAAAGAAAATTGGGAAATTGGACATTGTGCAGGGCTTTGCTTTTGTTTATATTTTTCCTTCCTTCTCTTACACTTTGAAGGGACTTTCTTTTGAACAAATATGTGTATAGAAATTTTTTAAAAAATTATTTGCTAAATCTTTATTATTTTTATGTATATTTTATGTTTTGCTGGCTATTTCTGTTTGGTAGCCTTTGAGAAGAACATTTATTTGTGTCTGCTGGAACTGTGCCTCTGAGAAGAGCAGCAATATACAGTAAGTCCGGCATTTTCTTCTCTAGACAGATTGCAAAAGAAAAAAATAAATAAATAAAAAACAAGTTGGAGAGATATAAGCAACACTTTAAACAAAAATAAATCTGAGTAAGTCCTCCGTGATGTTTGACTTTTTTATACACTCTCTGACAGATATTAGCATGAAATTTATCATCTCGTCTGCTATATATTTTTCGTTCTTAGGAATTAGATTTGCATCAGCATATTCTAATCATCATAGCAAGTCTAGAACACTATAAATACGAACCTTACGGAAAAAATAATTCACTTCGCTTTGGCGTCACAGCATAGGATTAACCTTTGTTTTAATTTCAAAATAATTACATGCATTTTAACAAATGTATCCTCTCCCCCAAAAATCCTCATTTTTAAAAAAATTCTGCTTCACAATATATTTGCAGTTCGCTAGTAACCCAGCACACTTCCAGACCTCCCACCAAGATACAATTAATTTGAATGAGATGTTTCAATCACAAAAGACAAAGGTGGCAGAAGTGATGTAACACTACCTGTCTTATGCTGGGTTTGCACTACTCCTTTCTTATAACTGGCTTCACGCACTGATTAATAGTCTCTTTCCACTTCAAACTTTAATTAAAAGCTATAAAAGCAGTCAGCTGTAATCCATGAATGTGTTGGCGACAAAAAAAAGTGCCATTATATAGTGGTAAGATCAAGCACTGTACAAATTTAGTGTGAAACCATGTTAAATGGATCCATATGCCTTCATTTAATGTACTATTTCAAGGGCTACTTGGTAGGAGTGGAAAATGCCTGAGATAGGCAAGTATCAATTAAAGTCAGAACCCATGGTATGATGCATAATTATTTTTACTTGCATAGCGATAACCTCAAAGGCAAGCTGTATTATAAGAGATTATCTATTCACAATAGTCAATGCATATTATATAAAACAATTCAGATCTTTTGGCAATCTAAGCAATAATACTGACCAGTGTGTGTGAGAGAGAGAAGGGGGGAGAGAGAGGGAGAGAGAGGGAGAGAGAGGGAGAGAGAGAGAGAGATGAATCTGCATTCATAATGATACAGAGATCCATTCTGGCTCACAAATAGATATTTGAGAAGATAGATGATGCAGATTATATGCTGGATGAGGAATTCTGCCAATTGACATCCATACATTTTAAAGTTTCTGAGATGGAGAAACACTGATCTAGATGATGAAAATCAAGTTGAAAGATTGCCTGATTGACTGATTAAATAAGTAAATAAATAAACATCAAATAGAGTTACAAAGCATCCCTTTATTAAAGCCATCTTGCACAGCTGTAACTGTGGACTCAAGACACAAATTTTCAGCTGTTTATTCCCTGAGGACTAACTGTAACCTTATCAAGCCATGTTATTGTCATAAAATTGAGGTCAAAGCACTCAAAATAGATTTTTTTCCCCCGTACATTTTTTATTCTTGTGTTATTCAGACAAAAAGCAAAGAAAGCATGCAACTAAGCTTAATTAGTTCCTTTATATTTGTACATATATAGTACTTGTCTAATATCAAAGTTATCTTGCTATAATAAGCTGTAGCTATCAAGACTATCAACAAACTATGCCTAACAAGGCTATTCAAGTTATGATGCTCAACAAGGCTATTCAAGTTGATAAAAGTATTGTTGCCCAACTAGGCTACATATTCACACAATACTCACACACAGGTAATCAGAGTGAGCCAGGAAACAGAGTCAGGGCATCCCCTTCTCCAACAAGAGTCATCTTGCACTTCAGGGTCTGGGTTCATTCCAGTCATCTCTTTATACCCAGTTTGTTTACTCTGAATCCATGTATATGGTAAATGATCTTGCCCGATCATGTCAGGAACTTCACATTCTTATTCACTGTTTCATGACTCCATGAAAAATGCAATCCACTAATGTTCCACCTGGTATCATCAGTAATCATTCATTCATATATACATACATCAAGGATCTTCTATTTTCAGTGATACACACATTCCAGCAACATGAGTTTCCCAGGGGGTTCATGAAAAGACCAGATATGGTTATACTCATGACTTATAATAGATTTGATTATAGTAGGTATGGTTATATACCCATACTTATTCTAATGTATTATATTATTGTGTATCATATTTGTAATATATTCATAGCATATAACATATTGTTTGTGAGATATCTTTCCAGGTCAGTTCTATATTTTCAAAATACTCCTTTCCAGTGGTGAAATCCAATTTTTTTTACTATCGGTTCTGTGGACGTGGCTTGGTGGGTGTGGTGTGGCTTGGTGGGCATGGCAGGGGAAGGATACTGCAAAATTCCCATTTCCTCCCCACTCCTGGGGGAAGGATATTGCAAAATTTCTATTCCCACCCCACTCTGGGGCCAGCCAGAGGTGGTATTTGCCGGTTCTCCGAACTACTCAAAATTTCCGCTACCGGTTGTCCAGAACCTGTCAGAACCTGCTGGATTTCACCCCTGCCCTTTCCCTTTGGCAGGTATGTAGTAGCAGTACTAGAAGGTAATCCACTCTTCATCATCTATTAGGTCCCTGAAACTTATTTATGTCATAAAATGAATCCAACTCTATAATGGAATAATTATTCATTTGATGCTTCCACGTTGCATGGGCAGCTGATTTCTCTAAAACCGATTGTTCCAAGGCAAAGCAGCATAATCAGAAAGTTAACCTTGTGCCTTTCAAAGTCTTTCAAAATTACATGATTAAATACTCTAGTATGACAAGTGTTGCTTTACCATGGCCAATAACATGCACAGCTGTGCTGAAAATTTCATTTGTATTTTGCGACTAATTTCAATCAATTTGACAGAAAAGAAAAAGGATGGTTACATTTATCATAGTTACATAGTTTGCAAGAGGAATGTATGAATATCCCACATTAGTGTCCAACTGTTTCTCCAATGAGCTATTCTTTCCTGTTGTTCAGTCCAAGGGGAGCAATCATGGAACAACTAATAGGCTTTTTAAGATCACAAAGCAAATAATATCAGACAGGCTGCAAAGTGATAGTGATATGTCTAGCAAGTAAAACAAAAGCACAGAAGTAAGTAAGAATCCTCTTAAGACACAATTCTCATTTTTCTAAATGCAAGTACATTTAGATACAGTATGATTGTGATTGTCCAAAAAAAAAAAAAATCACAGAAATGAAAGGGGCTTTATAGTCTGTCAAATGGTATCCACAGCTCTATCCAGAAATAACAACTTAAAGCTTTCTGACACCTCTCTCCTTTTTCTCTTCCTCTCCCAAAATCCATCAGGAAGAACTCAACTGTCAATTTGTTCATACGGATAGAGCACCAGGTTTTTCCCAAATTCATCAGAAGTTTCCTTAGTGCAGTGATGGCTAACCTTTTTCCCATTGCGTGCCAGGATGCCCACACCCATAATTATATGCACCCTGCCCTGCACATGCATGTGCAACCCCCTCCCCCCTGCTCCTGGCATGTGATGGCCCGGTAGGCCTGTTTTTCTTTCTCACCTGGCTCCAGATCCTCTCTATGTATCTGGAAAGGGCAAAAACACTTTCCCACTCCCTCAGAGGCCTGAAATGGCCCATTTCCCAACTCCTGGTGGGACAGGAAGTGATGTTTTTTGCTGTCCTGAGCCTCCAGAGCCTCTCTAGGAATCTCTGGATGCTGGAGACAGCAAAAAAGTCACTTCTGTCCCACCGGGAGTTGGGAAATGGGCTGTTTCAGGCCTCTGGAGAGCCTTCGAGGGAGTGATAAAGGCTGTTTTCGCCCTTCCCAGATGCATAGAGAGGATCTAGAGCCAGGTGAGAAAGAAAAACGGGTCTTCCCCTCCCACCCACCCCCAGGCCCTCCGGAGGCAGGAAAAAGTCTGTTTCCCTACTTCTAGTGCTCCCAGAAGGCCCGAAAATCAGCTGGCTGGTACATGCATGCGTGCCAGAGCTGAGCTGGCATGCCCACTGATATGGCTACCATAGGTTTGCCATCACGGCCTTAGTGTAACCAGAGACTATGATTTCACTACAGAATAAACTAAACTTATTTTAACACTTACCCTGATTGTAAAAAAATGCTAATTACTTTTTTAGTTACATTTTCTGATTCTTCAACCTGTGCAATTATCTAAGACTGTTCTCATAAGCCTGGAATCTAACCCTCCATTCTTCCACATTTCTTCCATTCCATCTCTCATTTCTCCAAATCTTTGTAAAAAAATAGCTGCTCAAATAAATGTGCAATACTTTTACCAGTACAGAATATAACTGGAGCACATGTTCTATGGTTTGGAAACCACACTTGTTACCTAAAACTGCATTTGCCCTTTCAACAGCATGTTATATTGCTGGCTTTTTTCAGCTTGTAATCAACCATAATTCCAAAATTCTATTTAAACACCCTAGTACCTGCCCTAGTACCAAAAACAAAAACCTATACGACCCACTTCATTAATATTGGTGAGCATTTTCAAGTATAATTTTCTAATAAGACATATGTCTACCTGAGAAACATGTTATCCAACTCATACTTTATTAATAAGTTTATTAATCATAACATCATGTTTTTATGAAGGCAAGATGTATTACATCCATAACATCCCCACAATTTACTAAGAATTTGGCAGCCTATAGTGATCTGCTCCTTCATTCATCCTCCAGAATAACTGAAAATACACATTTCACTAAACAATTGTAAGGACAAGTAGAAGGATGGAGGTTCCAGTTCATTGTTATGGGTGGGAGGAAAAGGAGAGGAAATTCTTGCTCAAGTTTGAAATACATTCTGTCAAGTCTGATCTGATTTCTTTTTCTCAGAGAAAACTGACCCAAAATATAAACGGAGTAAATCAGCCTTTTATTTGTTACCAGTCCTCTCCTGCAAGAATAATTAAAGTCCTTCTTCACAATTATTTTCTGCTTTTTTGGTTGAGTGCTCAGCTGGTCAACAACAAAGATGCTGTTGTTATTCATTGTTCCACTTATTTTAACCTAGATTCTCTGAAACTGCCAAGTTCATATTCTTGGATTTCTGTGTAAATGTGTGTTTTGTGTGTGTGTATTCATACATGCAATGCAACTCCTACTCCTTTTTTTATTGCTTTGCTTCCTTTTGAACAAGTTTTATCCATCAATTGCTGTATTCCAATTATGGGAGTTATCCCAGCACATCTCATTAAATCCTATTACTTGTTCTTTAATAAGAGTTCACATTCATCTTGTCTATTTTCTTATCCCAGGCATTAGTTTGTAATAAAAAAAAAAAGATCATGAACTTAATGATTTCTTGATGTTTTATCATGGGGTCTAACAGGCCTTAATACTGTTACTCTCTCACTTATACTTGTGATACACAAATTATTACTTTATTTACCTTAGTTCTTACTTCCAGGTTTCCATTTCCAAAACTCTCTGGATTCTATTTAGAATCCTTCTGATCAGGTTTATCATACTACAGCATAACACATTTCTTCACCACAATTTGTGAGATATAATACTTTGGGAGAATAATTGGTTCTCACACAGATAAGCAGGAATTGACACCTGAGAGTAGCCTAATGAGTCTCCTTCACATTCCTTTTTCCTTCTTCTGAGAGACAGAATACTTCATAAACCAATAGGGCTGGCTAGCACATATTACCTTCTCATTCTACAAAATCACCAGCTACTGCTGTCATCTTTGTTTTTTAGCTGTTTAGGCCTCTGGCCTTCATCTTTAGTTTCTTTCTTGGACACTCAAAGTCTGTTTCTGCAAATGCCTGAGAGCTATTTTGGAGTTCCAGTTGTGCAGAAAATCTTGTACATCTATTATTTCTGTTATCGCTCTTATCCAGTGAGCTTGCTCCTTTGTTTGACTCTCTTCTTTTTGAAGAGATGCTTCCTTTGTCAACTTCTGTTGTAGCAGATTCTGACTTTGATTTTTTTTAAAAAAAATCTCTCTTATGAGCTGACACATGGTTTTTCCCTGCTCCAATCTTTATTCTTCTTTCTTCAAGCAAGGTTTCTTTTGCTAGCCTTAATAGCTAGCCTGCATCTTCTGCAAATATATATTTTTTCATATGGGAACACAAACATACCATAAATATTTCATGGCACATCAATTCATCTTGTATTCATTAAATTAGCATAAAATAGATTATTTTCTTCTTGTCTCCCCCATCGCATTCTCAGATTAACCAAATAAACATAGTTTTAAAGAAAAAAGTTGTTAAGAACCTTTCTCTAAAAACTCTCGCTGAATTCCCTTGTTACACTCCTACTAGTTTTTCCTATTTACTTGCTCTATCATCTTTAGTTATGATATAGCAGAAGAGTATAAGGCTACTTGTGGGAGGTAGTGATGAAGATTATAAGTATTGTCTATAAGATTTTAAGTATTAGAAGTCATTCCTCTGAATACCATTTCTGTAGATACACATATGACTGATACTACCTTTGGCATATTTGCCTTATAAACTCAGAGAGTCAATTGTTATAAGAATTGATATATATGCATCTACCAGTTTATTAAGTGGCCAATGCTGTAAGAGTTTATTCTAACAAATCCATCCATACTTCACATTGGAACAAACTTACTAAAGATAATGGTAAATTATTAATATAGCTTTCCTTAGAATTGTTCTTTTAATGTTTAGAGAAATCAATCATTCAATCATTTGAAAAAGTTTAGTTTATAAATCATTTACAGAAGACCACAACTTTGATTGAAATAAGTATAACAGAAAATAGTATAATACATAACTTTATTTGTATGACTTGAGAATAGTATTTTGTAACTTGCAATTTTTCAGCTGGAATAAACTGCATATTATGGTAGAATATTTTATTGCATATTTTAATTTTTTTAATATTATGAGAGTTGAATGAAATTGGACAGATATAAGTCAAATAAAATGAATATCAGAAACTGACCATTGCACGAGTTGCAAGAAAAAGTTCAGCCTTATGAAAAAAGGAAGAAATTATGATTTATGTCAAATAGATTATTCAAGCTTTTCTAGATAGTTTGCATGCAAACTATAACACATGCTAATAAAGTTATGTCATGAGAAAATTAGTTCAAGATGGTTGTGCCTTAGCAAACATTACATTATCTAGTGTAAAATCAGTGTCCATTTAGCGGTGAAAAAGAAAAAAATGAATTTTCATGTGAGATATATAAGAAACTAATCCAGTTAAAATTGATCATGTCACAGACTCATTGAAACAACATAAAATTTATGAAACAGTTAGTAAGATGTAGAACACAACATATTAGTTACTGAATGTATAGGATTTCTCTGTATTTATATAAATGCTGTACATATACAATGTCATTACTTATCTGGGAATAATACCCATTAAACCCAATAAAATTACTTCTGGCTAGACATATATTAAAATGTACTAGTAAGTAAGAAGGAGCCTTAACCTTCTGATGATGAAAAACAACCCTAATCTTTTAATAGAAGATAGAATTCAGACTGAAAAGATCTACTGGTCTATCTCAAAATATGCACATATACCCAGCAGGATTTCAGATATTTCTCACACTTCCACTACCCATTGCTACATTTACTTAGGGTGACTTATCCCTGCCAAGCTCAGGTAAATGAGGGCAAAAGTTGATTAAGTGCCTTACAAGTGAATGCTGGCAAAGTAGGGTTAAATCTCAAAGGATGACCCAAAATATTTTTCTCACCAATTTTCTTCACTGCTCTTCTAAAACTCAGGAAACCAATAAGAGAGAAGGATAAAATGATGGTATTAAAAGCGATAAACTCCATACCTACACCAGAGTCGTCAACCTCAGTCAGTCAGTCTCAATATTAAAGGAATAGTAGAGTGGCTATTTTGTCAGGAATTATATGTTACACTTACTGGTTTTATTTTTTGTGTTTTAACTCTAATGGACTTAGATCATTTGACACTGCACCTTATAGTTTCATACAATTTTGAAAGGTTATAAAATATCCTCGGGAAACTTTGCTTTGGAGAGATGTATTCCTTCAACAAATTAATAACGTATACATAAATGATAGCTAGGCTCTTCTGTTCTTTACAGAATTTAACAAAATGGAGATTCTTCTTCAAGCAAAGCAAATTGTTTCTTCCAGAAGTTGAACCCAGAGCACTCAGTCAGTATGATTGAAAAATTCATATTATTATTAAAAAAGCAAGACATTTCTCCTCAGAACCTAAAAAAAGAAACCCCGCGTAAATTATTATAGTGTAGGCATTAGTGTTCTCATTTTTAAAAAAGGATTATGTAAAACTTTGCTTGGTTTATACACATCCAGCTTTACATAAGTTTTCTTCAATTCCTGTAAGGCCAAATAAAAATTATACATTAGCTTAACAAAATTACTATGATATTGTAACAATTACTATTACTGACTGAATCTCAAGGCAATGATCTTCAGCTAGGCAAAACAAAAGAAAGTCTAACTTGACCCCCCCCAAAAAAAGTCCAATTTTATTTTGCTCCAATTCTTTAGTGTTTCAGTATTTTAATTCACATTTTGCTATCTACTGTCTCTGAGAAACACCCTCAGTGGGCTCAAAATTAAAATACATTTACATATGTATCCCATTTCATAATAGCATACTTGCACTGAAATGTATTAAACTGAGGCATCCATTTTAATGAAAGCTTTTAACAGTCTCAGTATGGCAATAGTCTGCAATCTGGTGGATAAATATGCCACAAATGACAAATTAATATGTGCTGGCCTTCATCAGCAATGGAGACAAATGTTATTCTAATATTTTGGATTCAACTCAGTTTTGTCTGCCTAGGGAAAAACTGATGTAAGTGGCTTATCGATCTGCAATAAAGAGGAACCAAGCGCCCTCTATCTGTGAAAAGAGAGAGCTGCATCTCAGACACAGAAAGACTAAAGAGTTATAAAATTCAGAGAGAAATGGGTTGTATTAAGCTGCCAAAGCCATTAAACTGCTTATATATAAAAGGAAGTGTGATATTGAAAGCCCAGTGGGATTCCTGTTTAGATGGGCCAGGAACTGTTATTTTCTGCCAAAGGATAATCTCTTTTCAACATACTAAGTATTCTCATTGACGTCACTTCACTTCAGGGATTTTTTATTGGGGGGGGGGGTTGTCTTCAGATCAGAAAAAAAATTGAATTCTTAAGTATCCTTGTTGTGAATTCTTGGCGTTTACTAGGAGGAACTAAGTCATAATTATCTGTACTATCCTCATTTTATTTCTTTGCAAAGTTGCAGAAGTTAAATGTTTGGGGGAAGGAGCCTAGAAATAAGCAACTTTGGTATCTTTCTTTGTTTCTTCTGCCTCTCCAATGTGGCATAATATGACAAAATATATATATAACATGTTTGCTAATAAAATCAAGATGGTGTCTGTGACCTCAAGATTTAAGCTCCATACCTTTTAATATATGCCACAGACATATAAAAGGATGAGTTTCACTCACATGGTTACCCTCACCTTCTTCATTTTTTTGACACTTTGTCCTTCCATACCAGATGCTTCTAGACCAGCGGTCACCAACTGGTAGTCCGTGGACCACTGGTGGTCCGTGAGAAAAATTTGGTGGTCCGGAGAACAATTATTTGCATTTTTTATATTGCACTAAAACAGGAGTCCTCAAACTATAGCCCCTGGGCGGGATACATGCAATGAATGTTTGTGTTGCTACAAAGAGTCTCCCCCTTTGAGGTCTTTTTGTGCAAGTTGGAGGGTGGGAGAAATTCTGACTTGGGGTTTGCTTCAGCCTCCTACCTAGTGCAGGGCTTCGGGCGAAGGCTGGAGGGAAGTGCCACTGGTGGCAAAGAGCTGGAGGGCCTTGCTCCAGTGGGACTGCATCATGGCCTGGAACTGGCTGACCATCTCAGCCTGCTGAGCCTCCGGGTGCCAGTACCTGGCCTTGCACTCCCAGGTCTTCCCTCTGCTTGGAAAGCCTATGCTCGTAGTCCTCAGTCAGGTACTTCTGATGAGCCTCCTTCTCGGTCAGATCCAATTTGAACTGAGGAGGCGAGGAGTGGCTGGGAGGCGAGGGGTGAGTAGAGGCCGATGAGGCGCCCCTCAATGTGACACCGAGTTGGCTATTCCCACCCAGTCACATGACCACCTAGCCACACCTACCCAGCCAGTCATTAGGCAGATCATATTAGTGGTCCACGGGATTTAAAATTATGAATTTAGTGGTCCCTGAGGTCCGAAAGGTTGGTGACACCTGTTCTAGACCCGCTCCCTCAAATGCTAATCAAAGCCATGCCCTTAAATTTGAAAGCATGACATAAAAAGCTAAATGCTATAACTTAAGTTCATCAGCAGGGGCAAACTCAGAGGTGCAGAGATAACGGGAGAATTATCTTGCAAAGACCCAGACCAGATGGTTAATATTTGGTTTTGTCTTTTCAGAAGTGAGAAACAAAAAAAAAAAAAAAGAGGGGGGGAGGAGAAAGATTTTATTGTGTCATGGTAAGTGAAAAACAGCCATAAATTAAAGCTGAAGGATTCTACTTTCCAAAGACACAAAGCTGACAGCATGGAGAACAAAAAAGCCAATTCAGTGCAAAAAGAGCCACTCATTATTTCAAATTTCAATGCCACTCTTACCAATATTTCAGATGGAAGCTTTGGTTTGCTTTCTTCCCAGGCCCAATGAAGGCATAGCAAGCTCCATTTCACAGCCTGAAGCTTTTCAGACAGCCACAATAACCCCAGACTTCCAACATCAGAAGCTCAATTCAGAAAGTCCTGAAATTTAATATAGACTTGCAATCTTCTTTGAGGCTTTTCAGCTTTGAATGTGTCACTTTTTTCCCATTATGTCTCATGTTTATTAAGTTCCCTTAATTCCATGTATCTCTAAAGCAGGCGTGAAATCCAGCAGTTCTGACATGTTCTGCAGAACCGGTAGTGGAAATTTTGAGTAGTTCGAAGAACCGGTAACAGAAATTCTGAGTAGTTCAGAGAACTGGCAAATACCATTTCTATCTGGCCCCACAGTGGGGTGGGAATGGAGATTTTGCAGTATCCATCCCCTGGAGTGGGGTGGGAATGGAGATTTTGCAGTATCCTTCCCCTGCCATGCCCACCAAGCCATGCCTAGCAAGCTACACCACACCCACCAAGCCACGGCCACAGAACAGGTAGTAAAAAAAATTGGATTTCACCACTGACAATAACCCCAATGGTCAAATTCATGTCAGTCTTCCAGCATCAGAAGCTCAATTCAGAAAGTCCTGAAATTTAATGTAGACTTGCAGGCTTCTTTCAGGCTTTTCAGCTTTGAATGTGTCACTTTTTTCCCATTACAGCTGTCTCATGTTTATTAAATTCCCTTAGTTCCATATATCTCTAGAGGTACCCATATCAAGCTGATGCATACATGTAACTGTAATCCGAATATAGCCTTTTTTTAAACAAAAAATCAACTAAAATGTATTTGATAGCAAAGAAAATGGCTGATATGCAGTGAAAGATATGGTGAATGATATCCCTAGGGAAATGGATTTCTATGTCCTTATTTGGGAATGATATGAGATATTGTGGGACTTTAGGATGGCTCACAATGATTATGTGCTGAATAGTCATATTCAACAATATTTTCATCCCCTTGTGATAACATGACATTCCCAACACACTGAATGAACAATTATTGCGGGTGATAGAAGGGAAATCAACACAAAATGTCTATATAATTTTACTTTTTAAATGTAACAATTTTAAAGACAAAAAAAGCATCTAATCAGGAGAGATGGAGAAAGAGTGATAGTAGGGAATCTGAATCATTTCTGATAATTTAGGACCATATATAGTATGTCAATGAGTTGAATGAATAAAAATGCTTAGGTTAATGAGCCAAAATTCAATAAGATTCATCACAAACTATCTTCAGAAACTATCTTATGAATTAATTTCAATGATACTTGTACAAAAGACATAATCTGGGACCTTATATCATCCATAATTGTTTTAAAACAGCACTAAGATTCAAAATATTTACTAAAATGTCACACACACACACCCTTTTAGTCTGTGTATGATATGGACATGAAACTGCTTGGTACCATCTGCTATTGAATTCCACAGAATTGCATTATTATTAAGGTTTTTTTCTTCATGTTATTTTTAGTTGCATTTTTGTCTCCTTTTTTTAACCATAAAAGGTCTGAAGGGTAAAGAATGAATAGAAAAAAAGGTGTGGAAATATGTTCTCATTTAAGTTAGTATGGACATTTTCTGAGCAGATACTAAAGGATGAACAAGCTAGATGCTAAAATTAGAAAATTTCTGAATAAACATTTCTACAAATTGCCATCTGCTCATATATAACTCACAGAGAAGTAATAAATTACAAGTCATCCAAAAAATTAATTACAAATGCTTCAATCAACCAACCCCATTTGCATTTGTGAAAAATGTCCAGAAGATCTTTCTGATAAAACACAGTATAATAACTTATCGATAGTTTCCTAGGTTTTATGGTTATTTCGATACTAAACTCCATGATCAATAAAAATGCATGAAGACAGCCAAGATAACATACCAGTTTGCCAGCACAGTCTATTAGCAAATCTGAAGAGAATTCTTCCATAGCTATTTGTTTTATTTATAGAAATATAGCTGAACTTCCAGATGTTGGTGGAATCACAGCTTTACCCATGTTGCAGAAAGAGATGGGCAAATGGAGTAAATCATTTCAATGAATATAAGGAATTAACAATTTAGAATATACCCTATTTTAGAAATTCCCTACCATGAGAAAATGTGTAAATTAAAAAAAAATGACCAAGTAATTTGTTAAGGAAAAGGGAAAAAAAAAAACCTGTGAAAAATGCTTACATTTTTCTATTTTTAGAGAAAAAATGCTTGAATATTTTTTTTTTTAAATCTCCTGGTTGGGTATCAGACTTGCCCCAATTTAGGTATCTAGGAAAGAAAGATCCTCGACTCCATTTGGTTGAAGTGAAGTGAAGTTCTTTTACTAAAGTTACATGGTTGTAGCGAAAGTAAAGTTAGATCTGAGTGTTCCCGCATATACACTTTTTCCCGGTCCCTTGACCCTCCCTCCTTGACCAGTCCATCAGTGTCCAATAGCATGCCAATTTGATGTTTGGGGAACTGCTTAGATGCATGGAACCTCTTGAGGCAGTTTCACCTGTTTCCAAGGACAGGTGTCCTTAGCAGCTGTTTTATTCCGATTTGGCACCTCTGGTTCTCTTCACTCCATCGTTTGTCTTCTTCTCCCCATGCCTGAACTTTACTATCTCAAATTCCTCCCTCCTTCCCTCCCCTGAGTTTTATGGCAGACTTGACATAGGGTTTGTTGCCCATTAAGTAGACCAAACCAAGAAATCAATTCCATAGGAAGGCTAAAACTACTTTTACTGAGATTGGATATAATTACAGAATCTTGCAAGTATGATGGTGAACTGTATGTCCTCCTTCTTCTTATAGTTCAGTCAATCTGCCTGACCTACTTCTGAATGTTATCTTATTGTACCAGACTTAATAAATGCTCTAGTCCTTTTGCCTAGGTAACAACTCCTGCATATCTCCATCAAGGTCATCATTCTTACTCTTCAAATCCTCTGGCTACCTACAGTCCCCATTTTTTAAAAAAGTTCCTTTAGGATGTCATAGTTTGAGATTTAATTAATGAAGTCTGAGAAATTTATGAAGTTGCATTGGAAGAGATGTTATGATCATTTTAGGTCATTGGCCACCTGGTAAATAAATAAGTGTAAGGTTATAATTTTGTAACTTTGTAACTCTAAGACTTTTGTAATTTTGTAACTCTAAGAATTTCACTTTTCACTAAGAAAAATAATAAATTTAAGTTTCATAAAACCAAGGGAAAAGTTTCTTGAAAAAAAATCAGGATAATTTTACTTTTAGGGTACTAAAAAACTATTATTTAGCCAATTTAGAGCAATCTCAGAGGTTAAGAAAGTTTGGCCCAGTTAGAATTTAGATGGAAGATATCCTGGAAATTCCAGTAAAAAAACTGTGGTATAATTTTTTGTGGTAAAAGAAAGCAAAGATAGGATCAGAAGTAGTAGGTGCAATCCCAAAACATCTGAAGCACCATTCAAACAACATTGGCATTGACAAAATCACTAGTAAAAGGCAGCTTTTCTTGAAACAGCTTGTATGTTGTGTTGATACTTTCACACCATTAAATAACAACATCTGCCCATCCCATGTTCCTGAGAAGAACTCAATAGGTGGATATTGCAAATCCAATCTAAACATCTGGCTGACAAACAACAAAACATAAAAATGTAAGAAGATCATATGAGCAGATTATAAACAATGACATACCATAACACAGTTGCCAAAATGATTCACTGGAGCATCGATAAAAATTATAATGTGCCAGTAATGAAAAATCGGTGGGAACATATAGTTGACAAAGAAGTAAAAAATGAACAGGTTAAAATGTTGTGGGATTTCTGAATACAAACTGATAAAGTCTTGGCACATAGCACACCAGATTTAACTGTGGTTGAAAACAAGAAAGTGTGGATAATTGATGTGACAGTACCAGGGAATAATGGAACAGAAGACAAAGAATTGAGGGGGGGAAATCACAAAGTGAAGTTGAAAGATTTTAGCATAAACTGACTGTGGTGATCCCAGTGGTTATTGGCACACATTACCACTCCATAAAGCACTGGACAGCATTTAGAAAATCTGCACATTGGCAAAATTTCCATCTGTCACTTACAAAAGGTCACACTGCTTACATCTGCACATATATGATACCAATTACATTACAACATCTAGATTGTTGGGAAGAACTTGACATATATGAAGGCCAAAACCAACTAAAGAACTGGCAGCTTTGATTTCACATTGTTGTGAATATAATAATAATTTATTAAATTTATATGCAATCTGACTGCCAGCAACTCTAGGAATTTTACAATTGTTAAAACATGTAAAAACAAAGAACAATACAGAAAGAAAGAAAGAAAGGAAGGAAGGAAGGAAGGAAGGAAGGAAGGAAGGAAGGAAGGAAGGAAAGAAAGAAAGAAGGAAAGAAAGAAAGAAAGATATAAGAAAAAAATGAAAGATAGGAATTTATGGCTTGGAAGCATTAAATCAGAGAAGGACTTGTCTGTAACCATTGACAACAAACAGAACATGAACCAGCTGGGTGAAACAACTGCTAGAGGGACTAACAAAACTCTGACTTGGGCTGCATGAGATGAAGCATTTATCAAATAAGTATAAAGTCCTTTATACCTTCTACTTTACATTAGTGGTGTCACTCCATTTCTAGAAGAATACTGACAAACTAGAATAGGTCAGAAGAGTTTGACAAAGATGATACAGGGACATGCCCTTTGAGGACAGGTTAAATAAACTTCAGAGATTTAGGGGAGACACAACATGAGTGTGCAGATCCATAAAAGAGAAGATGATCAGGAATTATTTTCTATTGCCAAAGTTACTAAAGCCAGTAATAATGTTATAAGATGCAGCTACCTACATTTCACTGAAATATAAGGGGGGAAAAAAATAAACTTCCTGACATGTACAACAGTGAAACAGTCAACAGTAACTACAGAAGTTGTGGGACCTCTATGAGTTTTTAAGAAACTAGAGAGCCACCTCTCAAGGATAGTTTAATTGACTTTCCTGCAAATTGCAAGGGTTGAACTTTGTGGTCCTTTCCAACTCCACAACTGTATGATTCTATTATCTCAGGTGTCTGTCATCTTATATTCCTGTATCAGCAGAAAATGACTAAACCTCATAGTAATACAATAGTCATCTCCTTCAGAAGAGTGAAGATGTCCTTTGCAGAGCAATCAGCAATAACCCCCACACTGGAGATATCTGAAACTTTCTGCCCTTGTAACATTTATTAAAGTAAATACATTAGATCTCACTCTCATGCATTCCTTCTTTAGTACATTTGCCAACAATTCATTTCTCTTTGATTAATAAATCTTTAAACAGGAAAGGCTGCTCAAAAAAAATGTTTTAATGGCTTCTACTTTCTCAGGCCAATCATGCTGTGTGTTTAAAATAATTAAAATAATCAGCACTGAAATACTCTATTGAAATTGCTGTGGCTAGAATTCACTGACAGCAAAGCAAATAAAGTGTGCTTAAATAAATATTGTATCATGAGTAAAGAATTAAAGGTGGGAAGGAAAAAATGGGGAGGGGGGCAAGATTGATGAGAAAAAACACTGGCAATTGATTTGATTCCTTAGAGGAAGATGCAAACTTCTTTCATTTCAACTCATTCAAAAAATATTCTCTTCCTTCACCATCTACACAGTGCAGATACAGGCATCATTCTTTTACTTTCTTCTCAAGCTATTTTCTCTCAAAGTATTCTTAAACAGGAGTACATGGCATCAAATACAGATAGCCCTCAACTTACAACCATTTGTAGCATGCGTTGCTACATCGCAAGTGTTCAGCAGGCACTGAAACAAGTAACTTAGGACTGATTTTCACACATACGACTGTCATAGCATCCTCACAATCACGTGAACAAAATCCGGGTGCTTGGCAATCGGCACATATTTACAATAGTTGCAGCATCCCAGGGTCATGTAATCTCCATTTGTGATTTTCCTAATCAGTTTCTGACAAGCAAGATTTGAAATGTAACCTTCCATTGCATATGCTACCCTGTTTCCCCCAAAATAAGACATCCCCTGATAATAAGCCCAATCGGGCTTTTGAGCGCATGGCAATAAGGCCAAGCACTTATTTCAGGGTTCAAACAAAATATAAGACAGGGTCTTATTTTCAGGGAAACATGGTACTACACTGTGTCAATAGTACTTTAAAATGAAAAACTATAGAAAAGATTATAAGAACAACAAGACAGCATGCAAATATTTTTTTTAAAGAATTTCAATCAATAGGTCTACCACAAATATTATACATGGTGGTTTATTTCTTCATGGCCAAGTTGCTGTTTAGAATGATGTTTTGCTTTTGACCAGGGAGGTCGTCCCCTTTTTTATGTGTGTTACATGAAAGGATTCCAATCACATATTTGTGGTGACTGTATTGCTCTTTTGACTCCCTCCCTGAGGACACTTTTACTTTTGTCAATTCCCTAATTTAATATTTGGCAGATTTAATTTTCCCATTCAAAACAATGGAATATGGTAGTTAGCTCATTGCAGAAATCCTGATAGAAATTATATTTCAAGATGGATTATTTTAGGAGCAAACCTACTGGTGTTCCTGTGTTTGTGCATGCAAATTTGGGTTGATTATTTAGCTATTATTTGCTATAACAACAGGATCATGGCATGGTTAATATTTCAACATCTGTGTAATCATGTATAACTCTTATTACACATTTTAAACATTTTTCATATAATAACAAAGGAGGAAAATATAAGTCTAGACATCCGAATAAACAAATAAAAAAACAGCCAACAAGCTGAGAGTAAAGTATTATTTAAAAGCATAAAGATATAAATGGTTTGTTTTGTCACAGGAAAGTTTCCCACAGAACTCATTCATGGAATTTCGCACAACTTCAATTCTAACAAGTCATAAATTAAAACGGGAGATAAAATAAATAGTGGGATACATAGTGGATCAATAGTGCTTCCCTGGAATAATGGAAAAAGCTAAAGGTTGAGCTGACATTTTGAACAATATCACCCTGATAGGCCCTGTCTTTACTGGAGGAATGAAACATTTTCCACAAATACACGAAAATTTTATCTGCTCAATCAGATGTCAATTCAGCTGCCAGGCCTGTAATCTAGGGCAGAGTTTCTCAACCTCAGCAACTTTCTGACTAACAATGAAGCTAAAAGGAGCCCCATGGATCAGTGGTGGGTTGCCCCCGGTTTGTACCGGTTCTATAGAACCAGTAGTAAAACCAGCGGGAGGCCCCGCCCACTGACCCTGATGTCATGAAAATGCTTCTGCTCATGCGCAGAAGTTTCTGTGCTTGCATGTGTTCCCGTTGTGCAGTAAAGGTAAGTAGAACCCACCCCTGCTATGGATGTTTCTTCATTTGTTTTAGAGATGATACTAAATAGTAGTGACTATCTGTAGCTCAGGTGTAGGATGAGGGTGCATTCTCCAAGCTTGTGGGTTGGTTTCTGAATGTTTCGTTACCAGCTAGGTAATATCTTCAATGGAGTTTAGGGGATATCAGTGTCAGTGTAGTTCTGTTTATAAGGGTTTCAGGTGTGGATGTGTCAAGTGAGATGAACCCCTTAGAATCCAAATCAACCACACAGCCAACCAGAAACAGCACCGACCCTCAACCAACCCATGCAACTCTCTCACACTAGCACTTCACCTCCCAAGGACCCTGACCTGATGTAATCTCCTTATCACAAGACCAGTGGTGAAATCAAAATTTCTTTACTACTGGTTTTGTGGGCGTGACTTGGTGGGTGTGGTGTGGCTTGGTGGGCATGGCTTGGTGAGCATGGCAGCGGAAGGATACTGCAAAATCTCCATTCCCACCCCACTCCAGGGGAAGGATACTGCGAAATCCCCATTCCCTCCCCACTCCTGGGGAAAGGATATTGCAAAATCTCCATTCCCACCCCACTCTAGGGCCAGCCAAAGGTGGTATTTGCTGGTTCTCCAAACTACTCAAAATTTCTGCTACCAGTTCTCGGAACTGCTCAAAATTTCCGCTACCGGTTCTCCAGAACCTGTCAAAACCTGCTGGATTTCACCCCTGCATAAGACCTATCACAAGACTCACTGATGACTCACAGCTGACCCATCACAAGACCCTGACTTGACACACCTACACTTGAAGTCCTTATTAATAGAAGAACACTGACTCCTAAACCCTGAATGATAGCTAAATATTGGATACCTGATATAAGATTTCATACGTTCTCAATCAAAACCATCAAAGTCTCTTGAGATTTCATTCAAGGATATCTCCATTTTACAAGAGGACCGAGATTGCACAATAGGATGGCAACTTTATGGAGTAATTATAAAATGTTTGCTATTTTTTGGTGGTATCACTTAAAGCTGTCTTACTGTATTCTTTACAATGTAATATCACTCTGGTTTACCAAAATTACTTAAATATAACCATATATTGATATATGATCAGGAAATAATTAAAACTTGGTTGTTCTCCCAGGCCTTAGAAATCCCCATGGTTTTGGATTTTATTGGTGATGCATAACCTTCTGGTTGGTTGTGATATTTGTATATATGTCATTTTTCTCTTTTAATTATAAGCCTTCAGAGTCACTGGGAGTTAGGAGGCATATAAATTTAAGAATTAATTTAATCTGTATGCCTCCCAAATTAAATAAAATTGTTTGAGGGCCTTGAAACTGGAAAAGGGAGAAACTATTTCTGAAATCTCCATTCCTGAATAATAAATTTTATATTTCTAAATATGACTGCATGAACAATTTATTTTGCCTGATGGACTATCTTCACCTAGATTTTTAAACCAATCTCAACCAAATAAAAAGGTTGCAATCATATTTCCAACAGTAAGAAAGAAGGAGATGGGTGGTGGTAGTGGTTTTTTTCTTCAGATGATGAGTTAAAATATTTTTTTTGGACAAGGAGCAAGCTAAAAATTTCCAGTTAAAATAGCCCCAGAACATTTGAACTTACGCATGTATTGAATTTGTGGAAGAGCTCCAACACACAATTTAAAATAGCCTTAATATATCAGTTGGCTGCAGGGATATTGAGATGCTTTGCTGGTATATATTGCTTTCATAGATACATGCGGATATACATAAAAACACATTATTACAAAAAGCACAAACAAGAATAAAAAGGCTCCATCAAACAATAAATAAAACCAACCGATGCAAGACCAATATTTATTTTAAAACAACATTTTAGTATTGCCTACCACTTTCTAAAAATCTGTACCAAGTGTCAGGAAAATGGAAAAAAAGAATAATGAAACTCAATGAATCAACCAATACTTCCCCAAATATATTGAAACCCCAATCCTTTTTTTCCCATAACTATAAATTGCAACGTGCAAACATCTCCACCCTCACTTCATCTTCTCAGCTCCAAGGCAATTCTGGAGAGCAATAATATATTTCAAAATATAGAATATTTGTCATAAATTTACAAACCAATCGGAATGTAGTATTTAATAGAAATGCCCTTGAAGACAAAATGTCGTTTGCCTTTTTTAAAACAATGACCTCTTTCTGCAGGTATCTATCTAAACATTAATGGCAGCATTTAACAATTGATAAATTGTGTTTACTTACTCTTTGGAAATAGGACTCTCCTTGCAATCAGAGCTGATCCAAATAGTAAGATAAACAATGCACTCTTGAAACATCAGCATGAAAATGAACAGTAGGCCATCCTTCAGCTAGTTATAATTATTTTTTTTAAAAAAATATTCAAATAATTATCTTTTCTTTTCTTTCTTCTTCATTCCATTTTGTTTCAGGGTACAGAAAACAAATAATATTTATCACTCTGAACCATCACAGCTATTTACTTTTTTCTAGTATCTATACTACAGATTATCAGGGAAGAAAACATCAATGAGGTAAAATTAAAGATGTTGCCAAATTTTTAAATAAATAAGGTATTTAAATAAATAAAGTAAATAAGGTATTTATTTATTTATTATTTATTAGTTTGATTTATATGCCGCCCTTCTCCGGAGACTCAGGGCGGCTTACAATGCTTTTAAGCAATAGCCTTCATACTTTTGTATATACCTGCTTAGTAGGGCTTTTTGCCCCCCCCCCAAGCAGTGTTCTATTTTATACAAAGTCAGTTTATGGCCCCCACAATCTGGGTCCTCATTTTACCTACCTCAGAAGGATGGAAGGCTGAGTCAACCTTGAGCCTGGTGAGAATTGAACTCGCAGTAATTGCAGGCAGCTGGCAGCTAAATACTACTTTAACAGTAGTTTAGTCCACTGCACCACTAGGCTCTTGGTAGCTTTTTAGGTAGCTAAAAAGGCTATGTTATTAAGTAATTTTGAACAGCTTGAATTTGTATTCTAATACAAAATCTTGGTGACTTCTGAGCTTGGTTGTTTGCTTGCAGAAGTTTTATTACCCAACTAGGTGACATCATTGGTCAAGTGAGTAAGAGATTGGCTGCCTGTTTATACACACTAGCTTGTCTTGCCAGTTTGGGTGTGTGAGCTTCAAATCTCTGAATCCAGCTTGTCTCATAAACCAGCTTTTATTGTATAATTGTTGAAATGATGGTCTAGGAACCTGTTTTGTCAGCCACAGAAGCTAACTTTGTATCAGTTGCTACCATTGATACCATTGTATCAGCTGCTACCATTGGTAGTGGTAGTGTAGTTGCTACCACTACACATTAGACCTTGACTGCATAAATTTTGAACAGGACAAAGGTTATATATTTCACAAATTATAATAATTAGTTTCCTCTCTGAAAAAAGTTCCAAGCACTTACCATTATGATGAATATATAACTTAAGCAGAGGTTTAATTTCAATTAATAGGCCTAGATAAATATTTGACTATCCGTAAAGACTCATTTATCATATAGCATTTTTATAACAACTTACTTCCAAGATGAACCAGTAAAATCAATATTATTGTTACTGTTATTGCTGTAATTATTGTTATTTCAAGATCTGTTTTATTTGACATACTGTCCCCAAGGAACAATTAATTTGGAAGATTTAATGGAATATTCTCCCTCCCCTATCTGACTGATAGACCTGTGAAAGGCTTAGCCATTCCTCTATTAAAGTATTCTAATTAAATCAGTCATCCTATTCCCATCTGTTATTTAGTGCTTTCACGTAGAGAAGAGGCGGTTGGATTATCTCCAAGTAAGCCAATCTATTGAGCTTCCTTCATGGCTGGTTGGTTACTGCACACAGGAGACTCTTGTTCACAGATAGTCTCTCTCTCTCCCCTCCCTCCCTCCCTCTCTCTCCTCTCTCTCTCCCTCCCTCTCTCTCCCCTCCCCCCTCTCTCTCCCCCCTCCCCCTGTTTGTGTGTGTGTGTGTGTGTGTCTGTGTTGCATCGCTGACAGAATAAATTGCTGGATATTCAAATCACCCCAAAATCCTTCTCTGCTTATCTTCAAAAGATAAACTAGATTTATTGTTGTTGTTGTTATTGTTGCCATTTCTCTTCACTGACACTGCACCCACTTTCAGTTTTTGGAAATAGGTAATGAATGAGACACCGGAGCAATCTTTGCAATCTCATCATGTTTGCCTTAACGGATCAACTTTGCTACAGTAATTGTAATGTGCATGGCATGAAATATAGTGGGATATTCCCTGGCAAAGCTCTTCGACTTCCACTGAATTTCTGGAATGTTTCCCGAAAATAAATGGAACACTTTTGCAGATGCAAAAGGGAAAAAAAAGTGCTGCTTTTATTCCTACTATTGGTGGTAACAGCTACTCCAGGTTATTTATTTATTTCTGTACCGCTCTTCCTTATGGAGGGGACTTGAAGTGTTTTACAACAAAACATTATTTTTCTTTCATGATATTCCATAGCATTTTTATATCGCCCTAACATTCTGGATATTGTGCACAGCATAGTTGCCAACAGTCTTTGACGTTAGGGATTAATTTTCCTTGTTTTACTGAGTATATTTTTATTAATTAATGATTGAAATTGAGTTTTTGTTTGTCTGTTAGAGCATAGGAATACAGGTAGTCCTCATTTAATGACCACTTATTCAGTGATCATTTGAAGTTATGAAAGCAGTGAACAAGAGATATGATTGGTCTTCATAGTAGCAGCCATTGCAGGGTCTCTGCAGTTAGTAATAGTAATTTGGGTGCTTAGTATGATTAGGCACTTAAACTGTTATATGGCTTTGCAACCTTCACTGCCAGCTTTAGACAAACAAATTCAGTGGAGAAGCCAACAAGAAGTTGCAATTGATGATCATGTGACTTCAGAGTGCAGCAACCATAAGAGACTTGCCTAAGTATGGCAACTGCCAGCATCGCCATTCTAAATCAGCATGGTCACATGATGTCAAGTCTTATGACTTAGCAATGGAGTTCCTGATCCCCATAATTGTGAGGACTACCTGTAATTAAAAACTCAGCATTAAGCATTAAGCAATATAATAAATAAAAGGAATACATGAAATGGAATGTTACTCAAAGAACATCTTCAAAGCTGAAGTTTTCTGAAACAAAAAGTTCTAAGGGCCTTCACAAGAAGGTGAAGGGCAGATATTACAGATGACAGGAAGCCATGTCATCTATAATCTGGAAAGCAGAAGACCTACCTCCTAGCCTTTGCTCCTCCACCTACCCTGGGAGGAATCCAGAACAGACTCTTCTTCAATGGCTAGGCCAGATGGGGAGAATTTGTTTAATAAGGAGAGTTTTCAGCAAGTTTTTTTAAAATACAGGTAAATGTTTTTCCTTAGACATTGGATCTTAGATTAGTTTTTTTTCCCCCGGTACTTTTGGTTTATATTTTTTAATTGTGTTTTTGATTGAATTTATTGGGTTTTTAAAAATTATTTACAACACCTTGACTCATGTGCTAAATGGGCAGCTATACGGGAGGGCTTTAATTGAGGGGGGAAAGTGACCAATCTTTAGGATCTCCAGGACCTAATTCTATGTTATTTGACTAGAAAGCAAGTCAAATAACGAAGTAAAGAGGGATGGGAAGGAAGACAAACTCAAACACCAAATAAGAGACATAGAAAGCATACCCAGCATCAGACACAAAGATCTCAAGTGCCTATATACAAATGCACAAAGTCTGGGGAACAAACAGGGTGAACTAGAACTATTAATACGTGAAGATGGATATATTGGAATAAGAGAAACTGTTATTTAGTTTCAGGAATGAAACCCATGACTGGAACATACTGATAGAAGGATACAAACTGTTCAAAAAAACCAGGCTCCATAAAAGAGGAGTGGAGTTGCATTGTATGTAAAGGACCACTATATTGCTACAGAAATGCATGAGACCAAAGACTAAAACCTCAAACCCATACATATGGGTCAATATTAAAAAAAATGACATGGCTATAAGTGTATAGGCCACCCAATCAAGCAGAAAAAATGCATGTTCTTTTTGCCAACCAACTAACAATGTATGTAGGAAATACAGTACAATAGTAATGGGCAACTTCAATTACCGTGATATCAATTGGAAAACTAATTCTGCACCAAGTGAGAAATCAAATAGGTTCCTAACCAACCTAGCTGACAACTTTGTTGTCCAAAAGGTAGAGGGACAGCCATACTGGACTTAATTCTTACAAACAGAAAAGAAGTGATAGAGGGAGTTGAAACTGCAGGAACCTTAGATGAGAGTGACCATGTCATACTAGAATTCAACATAACACAAATACAAGCAATAGAACATAATGACACCAGAGTCTTAGATTTTAAAAGAGCTGATTTTAATAAACTCAGAGAGAACTTGGGAAAGATTCCTTGGAGGAAAATCCTAAAGGGGAAACTCAAGAATCTTGGGAAACTCTGAAAAGTACAATAACAAAAGCCCAGACCAACACCAGCACAATACCACTGAGAAAGAAAAACAAGAAATCCAAGAAGAAACTAGCATGGCTGCACAAATATCTCTCTGACAAATTGAAAGACAAAAAGGACAAGTACAAAAAAATGGAAAGAGGGACACACAACTAAGGCAGAATATTAGCAGATAGCCAGAATCTGTTGAAGTCAAGAAAGCAAAGGCTCAGAATGAACAAAGACTTGCAACAAAAGTCAAAGATAATAATAATAAAAAAAGTTTCTTCCAACATATAAATAACAAGAAAAAAATCAAGGAAGCAGTTGGCCCACTAAAGAGAGAAGACGGTAAGGAAGTAACAGGCAACAGAGAGAAAGCAGAGCTGCTTAACTCATTCTTTACATTGGTCTTCACGCAAAAAGAAAATATAGCCCAATCTACCAAAAACATAACGTAAAAGGCAGACTGCTTTTTTTGATAAAAATAAGCAAAAGAATAGTAAAAGAACACCTGTCTGATCTTGATGAATACAAATCACCAGGACCTGATGGATTACATCCCAGAGTTCTAAAGGAGCTGGCAGAGGTCATCTCAGAACCACTGCACCACATCTTTCAAAAATCCTGGTGCACCGGGGAACTACCAGAGGACTGGGAAAGAGCTGATGTAGTTTCCATCTTCAAAAAAGGGGAAAAAACAGACCCAGGAAATTATAGACCAATCAGCCTAACGTCAATACCCAGGAAGATACTGGAAAAGATAATAAAAACCCAGATCTGTCAACATCTAGAAACAAGTAAATAATAACTAGCAGTCAACACAGGTTTGTTAAAAACAGATCATGCCAAACCAACCTTATATTTCATTCTTCAACATAGTGATGAAATTAGTAGACCAGTGAAATACTGTGGACATAATATACTTAGACTTCATCAAGGCATTTGACAAAGTAGACCACAACATACTTCTTAGTAAGCTAGAAAAATGTGGGATAGCATCACCACCAATTGGATTCACAACTGGCTGACAAACCGTACTCAATGAGTAGTCCTTAATGGGTCTAAGTCTACATGGAGGAAAGTAAGCAGTGGGGTACCACAACGTTCTGTCTTAGGCCCAGTACTCTTCAATATCTTCATAAACGACTTAGATGCGGGAATAGAAGGGGAATTTACAAAATTTTCAGATGATACTAAGCTGGCAGGAATAGCTAACACCCTGGAAGAAAGGCTCAAGATCCAAATTGATCTTAACAGACTTGAACACTGGGCCCTATCTAACAAAATGAAATTCAATGTAGAGAAAAGTAAAGTCCTACACTTAAACAAGAAAAACCAAAAGTACACATATAGACTGAGTGAAACCAGGTTTAATAGCAGTAACTGTGAGAGGGATCTTGGAATCTTAGTGGACAACCAGCTAAATATAAGCCAGTAGTGTGCAGCAACAGCCAAAAAAGCCAATGCAATACTAATCTTGATACAAGATCAAATGAGGTACTAATACCACTCTATAAAGCCTTAGTAAGACCACACCTAGAGTACTGCATCCAGTTTTGGTCACCACACTATAAAAAAGATGTTGAGACTCCAGAAAAAGTGCAGAGAAGATCAACCAGGATGATTAGGGGACTGGAGACTAAAACATATGAAGAACGGTTACAAGAACTGGGCATGGCTAATCTAGTAAAGAGAAGGACCAGGGGAGACATGATAGCAGTGTTCCAATATTTGAGGGGCTGCCACAGAGAGGAAGCGGTCAAGTTATTTTTCAAAGCACCTATAGGCTAGACAAGGAATAATTGATGGAAACTGAACAAGGAGAGATTTAACCTGGAAATAAGGAGAAATTTTCTGACAGTGAGAACAATCAACCAATGAAAGAGCTTGCATTCAGAAGTTGTGGGAGCTTCATCACTTGAGACTTTCAAGAAGAGATTGGACTGCCATTTGTCAGAAATGGTGTAGGGTCTCCTGCTTGGGAGGGGGTTGAACTAGATGACCTACAAGGTCCCTTCCAACTCTGTTAATCTGTAATACGGATTGTAATTTAAGGATGAAATTAATTCATAGTATTTCTGTACTATGGAACCCTTCAAATAAGATTTAACAAATCTAATGGCACATTAGATTTCTTACGTTGGCAATGTAAGAAGTTAGAAGGTTCTTTAAGTCTCACAATTTAGTCTTGTTCTTACCCTTGCCAGGTGTCCACTATTTGAGCGGATAGTCCGCTTTTTTCGCATTATGTTCACTATTTTTTTTCACAAAATAGTGGACATTTTTTTTATTCAAAAGCTTTATGATGAAATGGTACGTAATCTAAAGTTGTACAGTCTAAGAGAATAAGGATAGGAGAATCGCGTTTTGTCTTTTTTTTCATAAGTTAGAATGAGACAAAGATCGAATATCCATTGAACTCGATTCTCTGAAAAAATTAATGATGAGATTAAAATAAAAATATATTATAAAATTATGTACAGTTCACATTTTAAAAATGTATTGTAGCTTGTGTCGACTGACCTAAAATGGTGTCGAGTGATGAGAGTGACAGCGGCAAGATTTCGAATTCTTTAAAACGAAAGAGAGGAGTGTGCAAATACACCAAAGACTGGGAAGCTACTTTTGCATGGATTACCAACAATGAAACCGACAGAACAAATATGATGGCCTACTGTAAATTGTGTCAGAAATCGTTCACAATTGAATATAATGGTATAAAAGCTGTCACACAGCATGCAAGCACAAAAAATCATTTAGATAAGGAGAAAATAGTTTCCAGCAACAAGTGAATCAATTCGTTTTTCATTGTTAAAGACTCCTCTTTCAGTGAGAAAGTGACTTTAGCTGAAATGGCTGAACCTTACCATGGGATCAAACACCATATTTCTTTCCTGGCTCAAGACTGCGGTATTAAATTAATGAAGCAAATTTTTGATGATTCAGAAATTGTAAAAAAGAACCAAATCATCTGCTATTATCAATGAGGTTTTGTATCCTTTTTCTATTGAATTGATTCTCAATGATCTTAAAACTGGAATTCCATTTTCTCTCTCCACTGACGCATCAAACAAGGGAAATCGCAAAATGTATCCCGTTATTGCACAATATTTACTTGTGAACGACTGTGTATGAATATTTTAGACTTTTATGAGGATTATTTCGAAGATTCTACATCAATAAAAAATAAGCTGTGTCAAGTTCTTAGTGATAACGAATTGGAAATAAATAATGTTTCAGCTTACTCAGCAGATAATGCATCGGTCAGTTATGGAGTGAACAAATCAGTTTACCAAAAATTATTGCTGGAAAATGACAATATTGTAGCTGCTCATTTTACACAACAGTGCAAAAAATGCATTAAAGCAGTTATCTTTTGATATCGAAAATGTAGTGCTGAAGGTTTTTGCTGAATTTTCGAATTCTGCGAAGAAACGAGAAGAGTTGAAATCATTTTTTGAGTTTTGCGAGTCAGAATTCCATGAAGTTTTGCGCCATGTTCCAACACGTTGGTTAAGTTTGTTTAAAGCAGTCGAAAGACTTCTTTTAAACTGGATACCTCTAAAATCGTATTTTATTTCTCTTGGATCTGATGAGTGCCATAAGGTTATCTGGAACCTTATTTCGGATCAGGAAAATGAACTCGCAAAGGACGATGAACCAACAATTTCAGAATTGTATTTATATTTCACACACTTCTTCATGTCAATAATGCAAGACATCCTACTGAAGCTGGAAAGCAAGAAAATTCTTGCATGTGATCTTCACATTATCATGTGTAAACTGCGTGATTCTTTGCAAAAAAAAATACGATGAGCAGTTTTTTGGAATGAAAGTTTTATTTGCCTTACGTAAAGTTCAAGAAAGAAGCTATCAACGTGTATCAAAGAGCCATTGCGTACCTAGAAAAGTGGTATAATTTCACCGATTCAGTATATGAGACACTAAGTTATTTCAATCTAATTGATCGCAATAATTCTCCAACTTTAGAAGAAATGACGAACATCTGGTTATTATCACCATGGCGAGAAGAACTTCCACTCAACACTCTCCTCAATGAAATTTCTGCCTTAGAAGAAGTTTATGTTCATCTGCAGGGCGATTCATCCCTTGATAAGTGGACATACTTTTTCAAGAAAGAGCCAGCTCCGAGTTTACTGAAACTGTTCCAGTATTGTGCATCAATTCCAATATCAAATGCAAATGTTGAATGAATTTTCAGCGTCATGGGAAATTTGTGGACTGACGAACGTAACCAACTGCTTGTACCATCAGTTTGAAGTGAACTTTGTATATTTTTTTATATTTCTCAACATTGTACTGAAATTAAAGAATTATTCCTTAAACACAAAGAATTGATCAAAGCTGCTCAGTCAAATAAAAAATACACACGACAGCAAAGTAAAATGTAATTTAATATTTTACATATTATTATAATATATTTGATGTTTTGAATTTTAAGTAAAGTTTTGAAGTGATTATTTTAATATGTGTTAAAATGTTTGTAAGAAAATATATAATTTAATTGTAATTTTTTTTAATTTTTTTACTACTTAACAACCTCCCCCCCCCCCGCTTGTCCGCTTTTTTTTTGGAAGCAGACCTGGCAACGCTACAGTTGTTCTAGTTTTAAAACAATAAGTATGTTAATATAATTTGAGGAAATATTACATTTATTTATCTCAGTTTGACATTGAATTATTTTCCTAAAACATGGAATCTCTTACTTAGAGCAACAAATAGTAACTTTGACTGTGGAAGGGTTTGGGTATAGCAAAGAAGATAAGCCTAAATAACTGAGGGGAAAAGTGCTTATTTTAAACAGTGGAACAGATATATACGTTTGCTATTTGACTCAGAAAAAAATGTTCTTCATAATCACAATTTAATGTAGACTCTTTTCTTTTGTGTTTCTCTACTTTGACCAATAACAACTTTAAAAAAATAACTCCCAGTTTATTGTTGGTAGGGTGGGATTGGGGTTTGTGGCAGCGGTGGGTTTTTATGCAAAGTAAGGCCCACTGATTTCATTAAATGCTTTGTGATATACACACAGTTCAGAAATAGACTGTTCACCACAGAGACAGAACAGAGTTGTGCAAAAAATTATTGCGTTCTGTTTTTTTGCTTTGTTCAATTTATAGACTCCCAGAACAGCTGGGAAAAAGTCCCATTGGGGGTTTTTCCCCCTGACTCCAGAGAGCTGTACAATGTTTGAACTAACTGTACAAAGAGCCCCCAATACAGCTGAGCAAATGTTCAAGCTCAGCCTTTTATATCGTGTAACTGTAATGTGTAATGTGTATATAATTTATAATGTGCAATTATCTGTATTGTGTGCAAACCCTCCTCTGTGACATAAAAATGGCAATTTACCAAAATCCAGCTCTGTCCTCATGGAGACTGCACAGAAATGCCAACATTAGTGTGTCTCCCACACTTGCAAAAGTTATGATGTGATGATTGCCGGGTGGTGTTTTTTTTTAATGAAATGAAGAAAGCACTTCCTTATCTGCTTCTGATTTCAATCATTCAGCAAGGCAAATTATTAAGAATATGAAACAGTCTATGTCTTCTTTCAGTGCACAAGATCTGACCCTTGCAGCAATTATATGCAAAAGTAATGTATAAGATTTATTGGGAAAAAGAAGACATTATACATTTGGCATAGAAAGCACCTCTCTCTCTCTCTCTCTCTCTCTCTCTCTCTCTCTCTCTCTCTCTCTCTCTCTCCTTAAGATAAACTATTTCCCATATTACATAAACAAAAAGCATGCAACTGAAAATGTCTTCCGATTCATCTCAAACGACCATCTATCTAATCCTAAACAAAGCAAAATAAAACCACTCATCTATTACCTTATCCCTTCAATTCCAGCTGCTTAAGCTCCCTGTTTGCTTCTTCCTCATACTATACCCTGTGCTACTTTTCTGTTCTTTCAATTATCACTGTTATTATCACTGCATAATTGTCTCCCGAGGTTTAAAATCCACTCACTCTTCACCCTTCCTTCTCCTCCTGGTGGTCTAGTCTTATTAATGTTAATTTTCTTTTTCCCCTAGACTGGATTCCTTGCATCTCTAGTAGCCCTTTCCTGAAATCAAAAGTCTGCACAATTTCCCCCCACCCAGATGGAACCGTTTCTCTCTTTACAGGGGCAGCCACCAGTGAAAGGCCAAGTGGACAAGTAATAGAGCAAGATAAGCATGTGAATAATAATTATGATTTTAAAAAGCCTCTGCCTTAGGGATTAAAAAGCTGAATTCAGAAATCAGATGTATTGTGAACATCCAGTCTATCAGAAATGTGTCCATTCTGAATGGAGGGAAAATATCTTAAGTTGAGAGATTTTACACTGTACAATGTCTTTCTGTCTTTAAAACCAGAGTTGGCTAGTGTGTATCGACACATATAAATAGTCAATTAACTCCTCTACAATCTTTGCTCATAGTCAGAGCCCCTTAACATTCAGAACTTTTGTAAAAGAAAAAATAATAATAACAATCAGATAATAACATTGGAAAGGAAGAAAAATGAAGTCCATGTTACTTACAGCATATACATCACTAAACGATGCTGTCAACCTTTATTGGAGAAAGAATAAACCATTAAGTATGAAGAATTTCTAACTACAGAATTAAAATGAAAATGGCTGTGTTTTATGACATTAAATGAATTCTAATTATATATATTCTAATTCCACTAAAGTGGTACACTACTTTTCTTCTTGGTCTTTTTTGGATGAAAGACTTGTGAAGAAATTCCGCAGAAGAATTCAATTTCAAAACTTCTTCTGGAGGAGGAGCTGGAGAAAGAGAACTCCAGCTGAACTTGGGAGAGTGATGATGTTTCCTATTCAAACATCATTTAAAATAGCTACCTTGCTATCGCATGATGGATAGGAAAGACAGGAGGTGAGAAATAACATGGGGCCCTCATGAGAGGAAACAAGTATTTTTTTTCCTTCTATCCTAAACTGTAACATAATATGAAAACGGTTCTCTGTAATTTCACCGTTAACTCACCACATCATTTACAACAGACTTATTGCCAATTTGTGAGCTGCTACATACAGGACAACAGACAGAATAAGCAAAGGCAGAAACATCCACTATTCGTATCTTATAGAAAAACAGAGTTGGAAGTGACCTTGGAGGTCTTCTAGTCCAACCCCCTGCTGAAGCAGGAGACCCTATATCAGTGGTGAAATGTAAAATTTGTTACTACTGGTTCTGTGGGTGTGGCTTGGGGGGGGTAATGTGACTGAGTGGGCATGGCCAACTCTTTTTTTTTACTTTTAAAACTATTTTTTCTACAATCTCTTCAGTCGAAGAGGTTGTAAAAAAAATGCTTTTAAAAGCCTCTGACAATCCCAGCTGAGCCACGTAATCATCAGAGGCTTTTTTTTTTTTTTAACTTTTAAAAGCATTTTTTCGGCTAAAGAGGTTGTAGAAAAAATGCTTTTAAAAATTAAAAAGACGCCTCTGATGATCGCTCGGTTCAGCTGGGCATGTGGGGGGGGAGCAGGGATTTTTGCTACCGGTTCACCGAACCACCCGCCGCCATTGCTACCGGATCGGGCAATCTGGTCCGAACCGGGAGCATTTCACCCCTGCCCTATACTATTTCAGAAAGGTGGTTGTCCAGTCTTTTCTTAAAAGCTTCCAGTGATGGAGCACCCACAACTTCTGAAGGCAAGACACTCCACTGGTTGATTGTTCTCACTGTAAGGAAATTTCTCCTTAGTTAACTACATTCTCTCCTTGATTAGTTTCCATCCATTGTTTCTTGTCTTGCCTTCTGGTACTTTGGAAAACAGGTTGACCCCCTCATCTTTGTGGTAGTCCCTCAAATATTGGAACACTGCTATCCTGTTTCCCCTAGTCCTACTTTTCATTAGACTAGATAAACCTATTTCCTGCAACTGTTCTTCATATGTTTTTGCCTCCAGGCCTTTAACCACCTTAGTTGCTGTTTGCACTTTTTCCAAAGTCTCAACATCTTTTTTATATTGTTGTGACAAAAACTGAATACAGTATTTCCAATGTGTTCTTACTAAGGCTTCCCTGTTCTTGCGAGATGCAAGCCATCCCTTCTTGTAGATAATACAGATCATAGTCAAGGAATCTAAAGTTTTCTTGACCAATTCTTAAGCCAGTAGTTCATTTCTAAACTTTTGCTACCTCATAGGATGTTAGCCTTTTGTGGAAGTATAGATGAAAATACCACTTGGGCTCCTAAATCCTTTCTTATCTAGCTGTTTTAATCTCTTGTAATTGTTTTGGGATGGGATGCAGTGGCTCAGTGGCTAAGAAGCTGAGCCTGTCAGGAGTTCGAATCCCTAGTGCCGTGTAACAGGGTCCCAGCTTCTGCCAACCTAGCAGTTCGAAAGCACATAAAAAATGCAAGTAGAAAAATAGGGGCCACGTTTGGTGGGAAGGTAATAGCATCCCGTGCACCTTTGGCATTTGGTCATGCTGGCCACATGACCTCGGAGACAGCGCTGGCTCTTTGGCTTTGAAACGGAGATGAGCACTGCCCCCTAGAGTTGGGAACGACTAGCACATATGTGCAAGGGGAACCTTTTCTTTTACTTTAGTTGTTTTGGGGTTCATTGCCATGTCATTAGTCCCCATATGAAGGAGAAGAAAGAGGTAGTAATCTGTGGAATTGATTATTTTAGTAAGGATCTCTATCACATTTTTTTTGTACCAGGGAGATAACATGCCTCCCTAGACTGAATGACTGGTTTGCTAACTACAGATTCTGTTCCCCTAAAAATTGAATCTCCTATAACCAGTACTTTTTTCCTTTAGGAGGTCTAAGATACTTTTCTACCTATCATAAGCGTGTTGGATGGTGCCTCTTTTCTAGAAGGATTTGATGATGCTTCTTTTTTAGGTGTTTACATAATTTCTTCCAGGGAGAGGCTGTGAAAACAATTGTTCAGTACCAGAGGAGCTTCATTGGAGTGGGCTGGAGTAGACAGCAAGGTTCTACCTCACAAGCTTTTCTCATTAAAAAAAAAAAAAGAATAATCACAACATGATGACTTGACGTCCATGCAACATAAAGAAAATTTGTGTTAAAACAATTTGCCCAATGTTGATGGTACAATACCGCAAATGATTTGAGGCACTATACATATTTTTGTTATCTTCAATTAAGGTTCAGGTGAAAAAGACGTAAATAATTATTTAAAACTGACATTTCTTTTGTGCCATAATTTGGGATTATTAGTTCATATTCATATTTTAACTTTTCAGTTCAACGTTAGAAAATGGACTAAAAAATAAGGAAGCAAAGACATTGAGTATAAGATGGATGTGAGATGTATATGAAAACATATGAAATATTTAAACATTTCCCATTAAAATATGATACTTATATCCTACGTATAAGCCAAATACAAAATTTGCAAGGTATCTGAAAAAATACACCTTTCCCTTTTCTTGAGGAAATGATAATGAACTATTACAGGTTTAATGGAATACCCATTAGGCTAAGTTGATTTGGGAAATCTTTATGCTAAATTTTAGAAAGTGACTACATAAATATTGTTCAACGGTGACCTAATTAGAATAATTTGCATACAAATGAGAATTTGAATGAGATAAACAATGACATGCTGATAATAACCTTACTTTTCAAGATAAACTAATTCTATTTTGTCACAATTTCCTTTAAAAAAGATTATAGAACTGAACAATTTACTTTGCAAAATCTATAGCTTTAAATTAATGCAATACACACACACACACACACACACACACACACACACACACACACATACATACGTACACATATATGCAAGTTTTGGTGTATTTGGGTCTTTTCCCGTGTAAGATTGAGAGTATCTTGGCAACGTTTTGACGAGGTCCCACTCGTCATCTTCAGGCTGGTGCCTTCGGCTTCATGTCTGTGCAAGCAAAGTGTGATCGGAGCTGCCATCTCTCTATAAATACTTGTGGGGAGGTGTGGGCTGCTGGCTTTATTCTGTTAATCTCTAACAGATTCTAAAGAAACACAATTACCAACCTAATCCAAAGGGAGACACCCTCCAAGAACCGAGACACAGAACAGGACAATGGCATCACCCTCCTCCCTTACATGAAAGGCACCACAGATAAAATCAGCAAAATTCTCCACAAGCACAATATCAAGACAGCCTTCTGCACTGACCAAAAAATAGCCAATTTAAGAAACCCCAAAGACAAGATCCAGCTAGAAAACCAAGGAGTCTATGATATACCATGCAAAATCTGCCTAGCCACATACATTAGACAAACTAATAGGAGAATAAATGCACACATTGCAGAACACAAGAACTCAATCAGAAAGCCATCCGGGAAGAATTCTGCAGAGGGTGGCTAGCAATAAGAAGAGAGAGAGGATCGAGCCAGAAGACAGGCTGAGATCTCAACTAACAATCAAGGGTGCTGTGATGCCTACCAGAATCCTTTCCCCTCTACAGCAGACAGATAATAATAGAGAATCTGAGAAAGCTGGGTCTGTAACACGAAGCCAAGCAGCTAGAATGAGGAAGCAGGAAGAAAAACTGTTGTCCTCCAATCGGGACACAGAGTTGCAGGCTAGCCAGCATACATCAGCAGCAGCAAATATAGATAAGCGACAGTTCCGACCTCGCAACAGAGAACCTATAGCTTCTACATGAAACAGAGCCTGAAGATGACAGGGTTGTGAGCCTGTCAAAACGTTGCTTTAAGAAAAACTTTTAAAGTCACTGGTAGGATATTAGCTGAGGTTTTAAAGGACCTTGCAGAGTGCTCTGTAAGGATTTTTAGAAGTTTTTAAGCTGGGATTTTAACCAGGATTTTAAATATTTTAACCAACTTATTTAAAATGACACAGGAAAACACCCGAGATTTTAATTTTTTGCATATGCACACCCGCGAAAACTTAAGAACACACACACACACACACACACACACACACACACACACACACACACACACACACACACACACACATATATATATATATATATATATATATATATATATATATATATATATATATATAATCAAAATTGTTCTTGATTCTTAGATTAATTTGCAGAAAGGGAAGGGAAAATATGCTTGCATAATTCTTAACAAAGTCAAAATCATTTTCTATATTTGAACAGTACTGCATGTATTGTTCCTGAAATATTGATGCAAACTATAATTGTCTGGGGAAGTGGTTTCAATCATTCTTAATATTTCAGATATCTAATAGCCAGCAACATTAAAAATGTGAGCAATTCAGGAACAATGTGACCCTTTGGAATATGCATAATCTTTCTCATTGCCAAATATTTCAAAGTATCTGTCCAGTGGATCTGTAATACACATACGTGCTCACAATCTTTGGCTTCATTTTATTCACAACTGAAAGATAAGTGAGTGAATTTAGGTCTGGAAAGCTGGAATTTAAAATATAGAAACTTACCAACTACTGAAAATGTGGCAAAAATCAGAGATTATATAATGCATAAGGTGATATTATAAGGTCTAATCAGTACCATGGCTATAATCAGGTCCATAGCTTATATAAGAAGGCAATACACTGATAATGAAAGGAACATTGAGGTCCATCTAGAACAGCAGGTTTATAGCCTAATCTGGAAGGTAGGATATAGCAAAAAGTGTTTTCATTTTCCTTTTGACCCAGGACCTCAAAAACTTAGTGAATTTGTTTTGATTAAGTCTGGGAGAACAATGGAAAATAAAAACTATTTTTCTGTAATAGGATTCTGATACTGTCCTGTGCGTCTGGGTTTTATGTTCCTTAGGAAGATCCTTTCCAAATTCTACCTTTCCACCAAGACAGAATAATTACTTTTCTCCTAACCTTTTCCTAAAGTATCTGTTTGCTGTTTGTTTACATTTTTAGTTTATACAAATATTAAATGAAATAAATCCATAATATTTGTCTATTTCATTCCCACCTGTCTGACTTTTTTCCTTGGCTGTTGCTTTCCCCATTCTTAGTAATGTTATGGTATTTTCCAGGTTTTTTTATTTTTTCCCTCTGGAATTCTACTGGGAGAGTAGCATTTTATACTTCCTCTTAAAGATACCAAGTAAAAATATTAGACCTAAACACAGAATTGTTGACAAGATTCAGGATCAAAAGCTCATAACAAATTGCTTTGGCTATTTTTTTCAATGAAACCAGAAATTTTCCCAGTTCCCAGTGCTAATAGAGATAATTTTCACATCACTATAAATTTTCATTACTCTACATGCATATGTTCCTTACAGGTCCCAGTGGGCACCTATCATCTGCATCTTCCATTCCCAGTTAACTGTGACTGTAGAGTCACTAACCCATAAGTTTCTTGCAAATATTATAGTAACTCATGTGGAAATATCAACTTTCAAGATGAAAAAAAAATACTTTTGAACTGTGCACATTTATAGAGGAAACTTTGAAAACATAATACTTATCTAGAAGCCAAAATATCTCTAAATCTACAAGCATTTTTATGGTTCTCAAATCTAACTTATAATTTTAGGTCTGAAGTTTTGATTTTTCATTCTTTTATTTTGCTTATAATTTGGAATTGGCATCTCTCAAAGAGTGAAAAAATGAACTGAGATGTTTCACAAGGATCCAATCAATTCAATGGACTTAATTCACATCTTCAGTGGTTTATAGATTTCATTGTTGTTGTTGTTATTTCCACAGTGCAAACCACAGAATTTAACTCATCTCACATTAAAATAACACAAAACCATAAGCTTTTAGTATAAAAATGCCCAAACACACCGAATATGAGCCAACTTTGCCATTCTTTCTGGTAAAAATGGTCTGTTTTCAGTTTGTACCCAAACCCGTAATAAGAGCAACTAATATGACTCCATGTCAGTCATACGTATTATGTATAAGATTATTTTGGCCATGCTACTGATACTTCAGTAAAATATGATGATGAATTTATGTGTGATATTCAAAGATTTAAAACATGTTATGCAGCTGTTGAGATTTTACCTCCACAAATGGGGATCAGAGCATGAAGCCATGTAAACATCTCATGAGTTTCTGCTTGATTACTTTCAGGAAATATAATTATTTTCTCAAATAAGCTAGTCTTCTAAATAATGTCTAAAACTGTTTAAAACTGGGTATTGAATCCATATTGTAGATACACTGGTAATATTCAGAATATTTCAGACAAAGCAAACATTAGAAGAGTAGGTAGAAAATGGAAGAACATAAATTAGGCTATGAGCATAAAACGACTTTCTCCCCCTATCTCTTTGGAAGGGTGGGATAATCTTATCACAAAGGTTCAAATATAAAACGTTAAAAGAAACACAGATTGGATTTGTCAATCTAAAGAATAGCCAGAGAAAATCAAACTGTGAAGAAACGATAATCAGGAGCAGGAAAATTCCCTTTCAAGTGGGCTTTACTGTAGAAAAGTATATAACTCTATAGTCTGTAAAACAGATATGTCAAACTCAAGGCCCACAGGCAGATCTAATCACATCGCGGGCCACATATGGCCCACAGGCCTTGAGTTTGACATGTCTGTTGTAGAAGAAAAGCTTCAAGAACTCTATTTAGGAAGTTAGAATGGCCACCACATCCCTCAGGTTATATACGGTATATGTGGATCTAAGCTTCATTACATCTTCCAAGTGCATTGAATTATAATTCGAAGAATTCCCATACCCTCTATATTATGGTCATCTGAAGTGTGCTAGAGAGTCAGTTTGTACTGATAGTTTGAAATCTAAGAACCTGAAAACTTTGAATCCATACAAATAAAACTAGATATACTAATACTGTCTAAGTCACCAGAAGCTCATATATTTCTGCAAACATTTCCTGTCCATTTAAGGCCCAGAAAATTCTTAAGAAAAACCATAATTCACTGCCAGCACAGATACCTTGTATGAAAAAAGGGGTCAAGATGCAATCTTTTGAGAGTCTTCTGAGAAAACGCAGCCTATTAGTGTCTGCAGTATTTTTATCTTATATAATGAAGCTGGTGAAGCTTTGAGTCACTGCTAAATAACTGCTAAATAACGAATTGCAATTGGCTGAAAAACAACAAACGGTTTACAATGATTTATTGAAAGTCTTACACTAGAATGTCTTCCTCTTCAAGACCATTAATCTCTCTTTCACATAAAGGTGAAACTGTGCTTTGGTTTATTTTCCTGAAGTTAAGTCACTCTACAGTAAGACTATGCTGTTAACAATTACAATATGCCTAGAAGAAAAAAATAATAATGTCCTGGAGACATAATTGTGGCATGAAATTCAAACAAGTGAAAGGCCACCTAGACAGACCACAACGAACTTTTATTTATCTTCAAGGTAACTTGAAAGGTCAGCACAGAATGCTGACATTAATAGGCCTTTACAAAAATGAGCTTTCTGGACTGTTATCCTAAGAAGCGTGCTTTCTGTTTAAAAGCTATGCTATATCCAGGGCAGTCTTTTCAGAAGAAGGATTGGTCATAAAGAGTATACCATGGTATCAATCCATGGTATTTCCATTTCTGATGATTGTTCACAATGTTGCAGGTACAATTCCAGGAAGCGCTTTAAACTAGTGATGAAATCCAAATTTTTTTTACTACCAGTTCTGTGGGCGTGGCTTGGTGGGTGTGGTGTGGCTTGGTGGGCATGGCAGGGGAAGGATACTGCAAAATCTCCATTCCCACCCCACTCCAGGGGAAGGATACTGCAAAATCCCCATTCCCTCCCCACTCCTGGGGCCAGCCAGAGGTGGTATTTGCTGGTTGTCTGAACTACTCAAAATTTCCGCTACCAGTTCTCCAGAACTGTCAGAACTTGCTGGATTTCACTGCTGCTTTAAACCCATGAGCCCCTAAGTGCCTCAATAGGTATATTCAGGTTTGGTGTTTTCCACAGGACTTATTGGAATTGTTAGACAAATTCTTTGTCTAACTGCCTATCGTAGGTCAGTTTGTCCTAGTGGTTAAGGTACCAGGGTAGATGTGAATTCTAGTCCCGCTTTATCCATGAAAGGCAGCTGGATGACTTTGGAGCAGTCTCTTTCACTCACCTCAGCTCACCTCACAGGGTTGTTGCTGTTGTGGGAAAATAGGAGGAGGAGGAGGAAGTTTTCTGTAGGTTCACCACTTTGATTTATCTATAAAGATAATAAAGGTGAGATATAAATCAATTGTTAAAATAAAAATCCACTGAATGCTCTAGAGCGGGGGGGGTCAAACTTGCGTCATCACGGCGGAGTCACCTGACGTATCGGGACTTTTTTCCCCTTCACTAAACCGGGTGTGGGCGCATCCAGCCTGCGGGCCATGAGTTTGACAGCCCAGCTCTAGAGTAAGGGATATGCCGTGATTTAGTTGGAACCCAGACTTTAAACCTAAAGTGACTTAAAACTCACAAAGAAACGCACACAATGAAAGAGAACAAATGGCTTTTAATTCATTTAACAAAGTATCATCTTAATTTTTTTTCCAAAAGAGTTCTAAGAACAAGCAAGAGGCAGTAGCAAATGAAACTGAAAAGCTTTTGTTGTTAATTTATGGAGATTAGACCTTTATGATGGAAAACTATTGTAACACTGTGATCAGTGTGTGGGCTGCCTGCAGTCAGGGGCATCTCAAAATTACACCATCATCATTTAGTAAAAATAAACATATCAGTGATGGTGAGGGAGGGAGGGAGGGAGGGAGGGAGGGAGGAAGGAAGGAAGGAAGGAAGGAAGGAAGGAAGGAAGGAAGGAAGGGAAAGCAGGAGGCCCCTAGAAGGCAAAGTGCATTAAAGTCTATATTTTTAAAAATCTCTCTGCCAATAGTCTCAAGTTCCATGGTCAGGATTGACTGTTTGCTGCTGTAACTTGATGATACAGGTTCAGACCATTGTGGGCTGCAGAGGATTTTTAAAGCTGGAAATGGGAACAATTTGCTCCTTGGAGGCTTCCTACTCCAATTTCAACCCTTAATCTTCTCCTCCACCAAAAACCTTTTAAAATGGCCTTGCTCTTCCTGTATCATCATTATCCAATGATTGGCAATTCCAACTCTGGGAAAGTTGTCCAGCCATGACATAACAGCTGTGCAAATTTGCTTTAGTTAGAAAAGGGTTGTTTTAAAGCAAGAAAGGATCGTTTTAAAACCAAAGAAGTGCTTCTTGAAGATTTAGGAAACATCCTCGTGAGATCTTCTGATCCTTCTGATTCTCACCTTTTTTTTTTTTTTTCAACAGCAGGACTCAATTCAGAGGAAAATCATTTACAGACCTCTCCCAACTATTTTTACCCATTTAAAATCCCTTTGTCAGAAGAGATGATCTTTCCTCAAATATCATTTCAACTATTAAGAAAGGAGCAACAAGTTTTCTTTTTACAGAATCTAGTCAGAGTTTCCTGAGTTGTTGGTGCATATGTTTTGATGTGTTTGTACGTCTGCACATATCCTTTTAAAAACTTTAAATCATATGTTACTATATTGTTAACTCAGACCCAATTGGGTAGTTGTATAGTGAAGAAATATTTATTTATTTATTTTAGTGATAAAATGATAATTTTATATCAACAGATTGTTATTAATATTAGCATTTATTATTTAATAATTTTTCAAAGGAACTTTAATTTCATAATTTGACTAGTTCCATTTTATCTAAGTCAAAGCAATGTATCAGACCTAGTGCCTTCCCTAGGATGCAAAATCAGATTGTTTCCAAAACTTCTGGCTGAAATTCCTTTCTTCCGACAAGCACAAATTTGAATGTCATTTGTATACAACACAAGATTATTTTTCATTTAATTGTCTTACTTGAGGGTTACTTGCAACCCTCTTCGACACTACTATTTACACATTATAAATTGTACCACTAATTAAACATTATAAATTATATAATTGATATATAATTATAAATTATATAATTGATATATAATGTAATATACATTAAATTATTTGTAATTGTGAAATTTATCCTAACCTACTATCACAAGAGAAGCTACACAAATTGAAAAGTACTAGATATGCTCACAAATATAATTTCCCAGTTGGTGACTGACTTGATCAAATAAATTCTTTACACTAATGCCTGAAACAGTTCCAACTTTTCTAACTGGATATGGCTATAGATTCCACAGAGAAGAACGGAAACTGGTACTCCAAATCAGTCCAGAATGGGTTGCTTTTAGTTACATTGTAATGTCAATCAAAACAAGAGGTGTCCATTAGTTGATATTTTAAATAATATAATTAGAGTGTTTATCAAGAACTGGGAGACTGTGAATTCTAGTTCCACCTAAGGCACAAAGTTAGCTGAGTAACCTTCGATCAGTCCTTCTTTCTTAGTCCTAAGAAGCAGGCAATGGCAAACCACTTACAAAATCTTGCAAAAATAATTCCAAGGACTTGTCTTGGCAGTCACCAAGATCAATAATTACTTGAAGGCAGCCCCCATCCAACCCCGCTCCAAATATGCTGTTTATAAGAGTTTGAGAGATTATAATTTCCATCTCATCCATATTTCATGTCAAAAGGCTAATATAATGGGAGTCGATGTAGACCTAGGCTTGGGGCAAGTCTACTTTGAGGGGAAAAGGCAAAAATCAGTAAAAAGTCTATCACTTGTATCATTACATTTATAGTGGATGCATTTCCAAAACACATATTGTTTTGGCTCTCTCCTGAAACTCAGCACACATCCCATTAGCCACTAAGGAACTGCTGAAGATGCTTCCCATAGTAATGAATCGCATACTCATGTATTTTCAATCAATCAAGTTGGAGTTGGAATATAACTCTCCAAGTCCATTTTGTGATCATATGTGTCCTATTTCCTGATTTATTTCCTAGGAATGTTGGGGGATAAAGTAGGCGTATAATAGGTTTACTATATTTGGGCTACAAGCATTCAGATGAGATACAGAGTGCAGGAAAGAGTTAAAGGTTTCTTTATTACTTAGTTCAAATATGGTAGCCCTTTGATAAACATTTCTGAACTCTCTTAAGAAGGTCAACAAAAAAGATATAATATACATACAATATAGCACATCAATATATGTGATATTTGGAAGACCAACGCAAGAAACCCTTTTGACAGATGTTTTATTACATCATTCAGATATTATAACAATTCAATTATTCCTTTCCCAAATTAAATTTCATAAAATAAATTGGGATATAGTTCTTTTCAAAACTATGCCAATTCAAAAGATTTTGGAGAGTTAATATTAAGATTTTTAAGAGGTAGTAATCACGTATTGCCTGAGGATATTTTGCAGACTTTGTTATGGTAGAGCTACTAATGTAAGACACTACAATGGGAAAAAATATTACTTGGGGACAGTAAGATTCTAGAAAAATGAAATACATACCTGTATTCCATCACTCCAGAGTTGGAGATGAAGGTCTAATGTTAAAATGATTTGGCTTCCAATTTTTTTCCTTTGGAATTATGGCTTTGTCTTTTATGCTTTTGTTTTATAAGTAATTTTTTTTACATAAATTATAACAATTAATGAACATGTTTTAAAGTCTTCCAGATGTCATACTTTTATTATAATACTCAGAAAAATAATGGCTGCAAAAATTTCTAAAACCAGTTGCCATTCAAATACATTTCAACCAGGGGTGGGTTCTACTTACCTTTACTACTGGTTTGCAATGGGATCGTGCATGCGCAGATCGCCGATGACGACATCCAGGGCGGTTGGCGGGGCCTCCCGCCAGCTTTACTACCAGTGCGAACCAGTGCGAACCAGTGCGAACTGGAGACAACCCACCACTGCTATCAACCAGTTGCCATCTCCAAGGAATCTGGTAAGCTCTGCATGTTTAGTATTTATATCTTTCTGCTAACATCACAAAGAATCTTAATTTAGAATGACATTATTGTATATTACAGTCAGAGCAAAGGCTTAGTTTGTTATTCAAATATGAATGGATATATCTTGGTTATTCAATTGTTGCAATGGGGAAAAATATCTAGGAAGAGTGTGAAGGTTTGGCTGGTTGGTTTTATCTATTGTTTTGATTGATACCATTGATAGCCTTAAGCAGCATACCATTGTTTTATTATTATTTTGTAATGTATGTGTCTATGTGATATGTCCCTGTGCAATAAATTACAGTAAAAGATGTTATCATGTGGGTTTCTTTGGGTAAGTTGTTACTAACATTTTTCAGAAGCTACTGCAAAACGAAATATACATTAGTCTTGAGCCTAAAGAAAATTCATTCTTTAGCAGACTCAAACTGAACATACAAGTGATATCCCATCCTCACAATAATTTCCAAATCTTTGTTAAATCGGCCGTTGACTTAAATGCTGTTCATACAACAAAGAAGATTCCCCAATTCTTTTGCAAGTCCAATTTTCTTTGTTATATTACATCTATTAGAATTCTAGATCCTAGTGTTTCCTAGTGTACCGCACAGCTCTTTAGACAATAACTTTACTATCCAATTTAACATTTCTATTGCTCTATCCTGCAGAATTTTCATATCTGATGGGTGTTTTATTGTATATATGAAAACTCCAGCATTTGTATTTTCTTTTGTGGTTAAATATAACACTGCTATTTCTTACAACCCATTTGTCTTCCCACTGTTAAGAGTTCTTTAGAAATTGATCGCATGTCTCACAGCTTCAGAACAAGTAAAATGTATTCAGTAATAATGCCACAGTTGCCACATTTCTCAGAACTTAGTAATTTCTGTATAATATTCAATAGTGCACATTTTAAAATACCTGAATATCATTAGATGTGTTGCTGGTGGAGAGATAGTTTTTGAAGAAGTATTCATTATAACAGTTTAAGTATGACACATGTGATCAATGCTTTTGAGGAACAGGGCTTTATATACTGCATTGCATTGCTCTGGACGACTAAAATACCCTTGGCAGTTGTAATAGGAAATGAACTGCTATGCAAGATGTCAGATTTTCAGTAGGAGGAATGGATTGCTTGCAGGTCACTTTTGTCTTGCTGTCATGCAGAAGAAGGAGAAATGAAATTTACTTCGATACACCAATCATTGTTTTCTTTCAGTAATGTTCATTACTTGAAGCAAAGGGTATTTGTGCTGTCAGTCCAATTCTATAGTGTGCCAGCTTGCATTGGATTTTCTGCATTTTATCTCTCCATCTTCTGGACTCACAAAGCTATGGGACCACCAATGTGCCATGTTTCAAGTCCATCTGTTGCCATCCATGAATACAACATGCTCTTTTCCCCTTTTGGATTATTTTGATGACACCTTCAGAAGTTCAGATGAATTTCTGAAGAAAAAAAATAGGAGAATGATGGAATGGAAAATAAAGAATTAAATAACATAATTGAACTAAATGTTGATAAAAGGCAAGACATTTGGTTATGGGCTTCAAATATGAATATATCTGGATATAATAATTATATATTTCTTAAAAAAATAGAAAAGAAAGATGACAAAAGGTTAGACATCTGGTTATGAGTTTCAAATGTGTGTGTTTGTTTGTTTGTGTGTGTGTGTGTGTGTGTGTGTGTGTGTGTGTGTGTGTGTAAAGATAAAGGATCCCCTCGCACATATGTGCTAGTCATTCCCGACTCTAGGGAGCAGTGCTCATCTCCATTTCAAAGCCAAAGAGCCAGCACTGTCCGAAGACGTCTCTGTGATCATGTGGCCAGCATGACTAAATGCCAAAGGTGCACAGAATGCTTTACCTTCCCACCAAAGGTGGTCCCTATTTTTCTACTTGCATTTTTTACATGCTTTCGAACTGCTAGGTTAGCAGAAGCTTGGACAAGTAAAGGGAGCTCATCTCATTACATGGCACTAGGGATTCGAACCGCTGAACTGCCAACCTTTTGATTGATAAGCTCAGTGTCTTAGCCACTGAGCCAGCACATCCCTGCATGTATATGTATACACACACATATATATTCAACTAGAATAAAAATTTTAAACTCCAGATGAAACCATTTCTATTACTTAACTAATCACATTATCTTGACATAAGAATAAAGCTCTCGATTGCTCTGAGATTGTGAAGTAGAATGCCACTGCATTTGGATCTTATCTATTGCCCAGAAAATCCAGAAGGACTGGATATTTCCCTCATCCAGTTCTAAGATAGAAAAAAATAATCTAAATGGAACTCAATCTAATCCCTTATTTCTGCTGGAGATAAAGTTCCTGTACAAAACTTACTTCTTTACTTCTTCCAGCAAAAAACAAAAACAAAGCCTGAATGGCTCTGTAATGAAGAGCTGAAGGAATTATTCTCCAATCTCTTTCATTGCCCAAGAGATCAAAACTCTTTGGATGGAGGGCTATAACTTCTGCCAATGAGATGAACATCACTGAAAGGAGGAAACCATCTTACACCTGCCAGAAGCCAGAAGAGATATTGCGTAGACCCTGTTTCACTTTCCTGGCTAATTTTCCTAGGCTGAAGTGGTGAAAAACAGCACTTTCTAGTTCTTTAATTGACCAATAAGCTATTTTGTTCTCCTGATCTATAGAGAAGTCTGCCTATGACAAAGGAAAGATACATTGGTCTGAGAATAGTTGGAAAGATTCTATCATCTTTTTCTTTTTACTTGTCTTAGAACTAACATATGATTCTTCTCTCATGAATTCCATTTATTGCACTTGTACCTTATCCCATACAAGACAAGGTTCCTGACTCTTGTCCCTTTAGACCAGTGCTTCCCAGTGGGATGTGGTAATGCAGTGGTTTAATAATGCTGGAATTTCCAACCATCAATGTTCTGCACTCTGGCAGTTCAAGCCTGGCTCCATAAGTCAGAGTGAGCTCCCTTTGCTTGGTCCCTAGCTCCTGCCCATCCAGCAGTTTGAAAGCATGTAATATTGCGAGTAGATAAATGGGTACCATTTTGGGGGGGAAATCCTAGTTGTATTCATGCTGAAAACGGAAACAGATGCTGGATCTGGCGGGAGGCGAGGTATCGTGACACCAGGCAAGGTGAAGCGAGACTAGCAGAATAGTGTGGAAGAGCCAGCAATCTGAGCATTGCTAGTTAATTGATGTAAAGCTAGTTCATGCTCCGTGATGCACCATGGATGAATGTGCAAGTGCCAAACAAAATGAACTAGAAACCTAGTCTGTCAGAACTGCATTGTGCTTCGAGCACATGTAGATTTCCCTGACAGTGTATGCCATGCACTAAATAAATAAATAAGTGCTTCCAAACCTAGGTAAATTACCTAAAATTGGGTAAAAGTGGTTTTTCTTTGGATAAAAACACATGAAGCTATTACCCAATCATAACAGGGACATTTACATTAAAGTGTTTTGCCTGCATTGGGTAAAAAAGACTTTTTGATAAGCAGTTTTGGGTAATGAAGGAAAATGTTTGGAAAGCAAATTTTAAACAGACAATCATTCATTGGCTCAAATCATAAATAAGGGACTGCCAGAGATGTTTTAAGCACATAAGAATCTTGCCTATTCTTCTAGCTAATTATTGTTATGAAATATTCACTTGTACTTCGAGATGAGATTTTTATTAAAGTGGATAATAAAATGTAAGCTTAGGAATTTACAAAAACAAATAAGCCAACATTTCAACCCATATGAAATTTTATATTGAATCATACAAAAAGCAAATGTTTGGAAAGAGCAACCCCTCATCTCCCTATATTTATTGAAGAGTTATGTTTCATCTTTAGAACTTTATATCTAACAATATAATCTCAAAGCCTCCCTAGACAAAAGCATCACAAAATTGTTTCATGTACCCAAAAAAATTAAATTGAAGGATGGATCATGAAAATGATTAAATTTGATTTCTGCCTTAAATCAACACCCCTCAATTCTGTCTTATTTACAATTCCCTTTATTAGATTACATTTCATTTTTCATCTGCTTGAACATAAATATAAGAAAGAAAATATTTCTGCTCACTTAACATCCATGATGTTTTTTTCTACAAAGGAGATTGATTCTATAAAGAGCAAAAGAAATTGGGTACTATAGAAACATGATGGAAACAAAGATGGTCAAAAACCTATAAAGAGCTATAATGATTGTTGTTGATGTGAAGTAGATTTAGCCATATTTACTTTCCTTCTGTTATCCCAGAACTTTATTTCCTTGGCTTATTATTTTTCCCATCTTTTTTCTCTTTACATAACATTGCTTCCCCAGAAATGAAAAGTCTGATGGAGAATGTAGCAGTGTGTGTTGTTTGATCACACAAACATTTCATCCATTCCATAGTAGAAACCAGTTTCACTGTGTCTTTGTATAGTGGGAAGCTTCTGGTTGACAGTAGCAACTCTGCTATGGCCAGTAGAAAGTCCCATATAACTTTACTTCATCTCTGTTAGAGTCTTCACTTGATTACCTCCAATGTCATTTTCTTCTTTCCTTTCTTTTATCCTTATTTAACAAATCCTCAAACACACAGTTCTCTGTAACTACACTGGCGGGGTGGAGGGGTACCAGAATATGAATAAAAATACTTCCCAGTAATGAAGCATGTTTTTCTAGAGCTGTGCTAATTCTAGGAAATTCCACTAGGATGGAAAGAGAAGAGGACGAATAGCAGCAACGTGGATGGAGTCAGTTACAGTGGTGATGGGTAGAAGAAAACCTGAATGATTAGGTTAGGGACATGAAAGAAATGTGTCTAGGTGGCCCTTGGCAGTCAAAAAGATTTGGTGGCAGATAAATTATCAGAAAAGAGATTTAAAATTTTAGGGCAGAAAACAGAGTACATGTCATAATGTTTAAATCTGTAGGTTAACAGATTAACAGAGTTGGAAAGGACTTTATAGGTCATCTAGTCCAACCCCCCACTCAAGGAGGAGACCCTACGCCATTTCTGACAAATGGCAGTCCAATCTCTTCTTGAAAGTCTCAAGTGATGAAGCTCCCACAACTTCCGAAGGCAAGCTGTTCCATTGGTTGATTGTTCTCACTGTCAGAAAGTTCTTCCTCATTTCTAGGTTGAATCTCTCCTTGGTCAGTTTCCATCCATTATTCCTTGTCTGGCCCTCAGGTGCTTTGGAAAATAACTTGACCCCCTCCTCTCTGTGGCAGCCTCTCAAATATTGGAACACTGCTATCGTATCTCTCTTGGTCCTTCTCTTCACTAGACTAGCCATGCCCATTTCTTCATGTTTTAGTCTCCAATCCCCTAATCATCCTGGTTGATCTCCTCTGCACTTTTTCTAGAGTCTCAACATCTTTTGTATAGTGTGGTGACCAAAACTGTATGCAATACTCTAGGTGTGGTCTTACTAGGGCTTTATAGAGTGGTATTAGTACCTCACTTGATCTTGATTGTATCTGTCTGTTAATGCAATTTAGGATTGCATTGGCTTTTTTGGGTTGTCCACTAAGATTCCAAGATCCCTCTCACTCTTTGGGGCTTCTATAAAAAGCAGAGCTTGGCTAGCAGTGATCATGAACTATTAGACATATCCACTGCTGTGGTAGAGAAATCTCATTCCAGATTTAATGATCTCATTGGGAACTTCTGCTTTACTGGTTGAAATAGGCAGCACTTAGCAGACTATTGCTCCAAATGTTACTTATGGACAGGGGCAACTACCAAACATTGAGGTATATTATCAAACAAGATACTTCCTTAAATATAGAAGCAGTCCTTTCCATGTATCCTGGCTATAAACAAAAGATGCCAAGTTTTCTTGGTCTCATAATCTCATTCTTAACGCTATAGAATCAAAAGTGGTAAGTCCCCCATGGATATTTTTATGGTTGTGGTATGAGCTTCAAATGAGATTTGGTTTGAGAATCTGTATTGTTTATATAGATACACACACTCTTTTACATCCAATAAACTTGTGAAAATTATAACTGTTATAATTATAAATTATAACTGTTATACATTGAATGTATATAGTTGTGTTAAGCACTGCTAAAGTGAAACTAACTTTTAGATGACCCCAACTGTTGACTCCAACTGTTTTGGAGGGAAACTTAGAACATTTGGTCAGGCTTTTTCAAGTATTATGATTGGTTAAGGCCCTGTGGGCCTAGATTATAAATTACAGGCATTTGCCTGCTGTTCCTCAGTCCCAGTTTTGAGTCAATAAATGTTGTAGCTATGCTGGTCTGCTTCTTGCCTACTGAAGCTCACTACACAATAATAACGACTGTGCTTGAAACTTCCTTATATTTCTTTGCTTGTTAAAACAAATTTGTAGCAAAGAAAGCACAGGTAGTTTAGTTGACAGACTAGTGGATATTGCAACTATCTGAAAAACAAGTCTTGGGAGGGGAATCCAAACTGATGCTGCGTGATAAATTTAAACTTTTCAGCTGGCTCAGCTGCATGCATATGACAACCATACTAGATCCTTCTCTTTCTCTTATAGCTACTATTCAGTCTCTCCTTCCATAAATTCTCATTCAGTTTTCACTGAGTCTCACAGGTCCAACTTTTGCTATAAATCTTTATAATTTTAAGCACTTATTGAAAGCATAACATATCCAAAGAATATAAGCAATGCCCTGCTGAATTGGATTCTTGGCCCATCTACTCTAATGGTCTGTTCTCACAGAGGCCAACCAATTGCACAAGGAAGCCCACTGGTCTTTCAGCAGATGGAAATCCCATCCCTAAGCAAATTTTACTTATTTAAAAGGTTAAGGAAGCTTGTATTTCCTAAGAAAAGGAAAGCATAGAAATCTATTTGCAAAACATAAGAACCATAACAATCAATTTCTGCCAAAATATTGGGTTTTTTCAACATCTAATCTAGAAAAGAACTGATTTCTAAAGAATTTGTAGGAACCTGTTTCTTTTTCTAACCAGATTCCCAGAAGGAAGTTAATAAATATATAACTTATAGAAAAATGAAAACATCTGTTTTATGCAACAATCCTTCTATTGCAAATAGTTAATATTATATTCACAGACTACCCAGAAAACCAACAACTTCTATTGAAATTTATTATCCAGAACTCCCCACAAATATGTCTTCTAACCCACAAGGAATATGTTCCTCATTTGAGTTGTACATTAAATATAGACTCATCTCTGCAAATGTCAGCAATAAGACTCATAATCCTTTTCTGGAAACTTTATTGCCAAATGGAGTTTTGCAGGAAGATGCTCTGTGGTCTGAAAGCTCTTCATATTGAATTTGGAGGCATAGATGCTTTGTGGCTGCCGTGACTGCTTTGTGGCTCCAACATCCCACCTACCAACTGCTTATGACCGCATAAGGACAGAATTTGAAAGGATGGAGCCAGGATACTCTTGGTTTCAGAACCCTGCAATTTTGAACTCTTACAGAGACCTAGAGCCTCATAAAGAGCTCTGTAAACTGAAAAACATTGCTGTTTTTACATAATGCAGAATGCCCTTAAAAGCTGAAGATGTTATGAATCATACTTTTTTTAAAAAAAAAAAAAAACCTTCCAGGATACCAGAATGAAAGGAAAGATTTGTTCCACCCACCCCCAGTTTGAAGAAACAGTATGGACATTGAGGATAAAGTTTACATAGAGGGAGGAGGATTTTCATTCAGAATGAGGTTGAAAGTAGTGCAGTGGTTAGGCTGTTGGAAAACCAAGCTCAAGTCCTCAATTACAGAGCTCAATGGGGCAAGACTAGTACTGTACAAGATTCCAGGGCCAAAGCCCAAGAACTTGGACAAATGAGGTAATTGATACAGTTTTGTCTATTGGTTAAGGCACCAGACTAGCAAGCAGGGAACTATGAGTTCTGGTCCTGAGTTAACCATGAAACCTAACAGGCTGCCCTTCAACCAGTCACTCTCTCATCTCACAGTGTTGTTCTTGTGTGGAAAATAGGAAGAGAAAGGTGTGTTGGATATGTTTGTCACCTTGAGTTATTTGCAAAAACAAATAAATAATAATAGAAAAAATGATCACAAAGAGCCAGTATTTTGGATTGTGCAGAGCTGGGGGAAAAAAGAAAACATCAAAGCTACAATATTAGCTACAAAGCTAATCCATTCTAGCTGGATTCCACCATTCCATTTTACATCTAAATTGCCCATTAACTTTTCATTATAATATGAATTAATGACAATTGACACTGTCACACAAACAAAATCATGAAGTGCAAACCTTCTTTATTGAAAAGTCAGTTACTAGTGAGTTAGTTATTTTTTAAAAAATTTGACTGCATGAATATAAAATTAATATAACATACAGTATATTAATATATAAAATATATAATTAAAAAGTAAGGGCACATTTAATTCAACTAACATATTAAGTTTGGGGAGGAACTGCTGTATCATAGCACTTTTCTAGTAGGCATTTTTAAATATGCTATCATATGGAACTTTACCAGTGATGCTATTTTTCCTCCACAAGAAGATATCAGGAGCCATTCAGCCATTGTGCTATAATAAACTAGTTTTATATTCCTTAACATCCTTTGTAGTGGGGAAAAAATGGTCCCTTCACAAAGGAATCACTTATTTATCTTCCTTTCTCATTTTCCTTTTTGGCTAAAAAAAAAATGTACAACATAACCATTGAAATGAATTTATTATGCTATAAAATACATTATCATCCTCAAAATATATGTCTCATAATATAGATATTTAAGATAAACCTCATTTTGTGGCCTTAGCCTAAGAAGTTGGGATTGTGGTACTTGGAGGTTGATCATCGATCACAATTTTATATCGTTTACATCATTTATTACATGACTGCCTTCATGGTAGCAGTTCAGGTTTGCATTAAAATGATGGGGTAATTCAAGGGTCTTAAAAAGCCAACCTCTGGGAAATTATTGTGTGAATTTGCTTGTTCTAGCTAGATTGTATATGACACCTATAAAGAAGAAGCCTTGTGACAATTAACAAATTTTTGGAGCCTAGATTTCCACAGGGCGCAGTACAGCTACTCAAGTCTTGGGACCTGACTTGGACTTGCATAAATTGAGAAATGCATTTAACTTTGTGCTGTAAAATATATCATCTTCTAATTTCAGCCTATCAAGCTGCTGTGGTGAGACACAAAGATCAAGGCAGGCCATTTCCTCTTCATCTGTTTGCTGATTTATATAAGTGTCTATCTTTAGAGATAAACCACATTTCTGGAGGATGTTGTGGTACATAAGTCTGTTCTGTTGTTTGTGGTCTGGAAACAAATGAGAACAAGATTAGTCAATCTTTCTGAACCTCACACCCTGAAGAATAGCATTACTAATCCCATTGACCCTGAGCATAGATCATACTAGCTGAAGCTGTTAAGATGACAGTGTGAAACAACTGGAAGATGCAAAACTGGACAGGCCAACTTACACACTTATCCCACTAAGCATATTGTCTCTTAATAAGTAACCTGCCAACTACCATTTAATTTTCTCTTTAATTTTTCTTGCTTGTATAATGACCCCCTACTAATGTGCACAAATGACTAAAATAGATCTATTTTTCCTCAAGTAGTAATAGTCATATGAATTAGAAAGTAGTTCATTAAGTCAGTGACCTTTTAAAATGAATGCTGGTCAACAAAACAAAATCACTACCTTAAGGCTGGAGTAGAGGGAATAGAATTTACTTGTGCCTTGGCTTCTGAGATTGCTATTTGAGGAACAAGGAAAGAAGGACAGCTCACCTCAGGAGCTTAAGGAGGCAGCAATAACTTTTTATGGTTCTGAGTCTTGTAAAAAGCACAATTTAATTTGCTTCTGGTAAGTTTATAACAACAGTAGAATCCCACTGTGGCCCTCTATTTAATTTCATATTCAGCTATACTAGAGTTTCAACTCCACATTTTCTTCAGCAGGGATTTTCTAGTTGCACAATCATGAAACTTATATACTTCCAAAATATTTTTTCATTTTGTACATTTAAAAAAAAATGGATTTGGAGAGCAATAAATATTGCAGCTGTTTTTAACCATGTCCTTTCCCAGTTTTATCTCCAATCAAACTGTATCCAGGGGTTCCTATCTGCTTAAACTAAGCAGACTCTTAGCAGTTCTCCTGCAAGATTAGAAAGAGACAGAAAAAGAGGGCCAACCTCAAGGGAAAATAATCATTTCTCTAATAGCGGCTTTTAAAATACACAGAATTTCTATAAAATCAAAACATTGCTATTTAGGTAAGCTAGGATCTCATTTATTTACATCAATAAAATATGCACCTTAGGACATGCTGGGTCACAGTTGAGTAATGTATTGCATTTTTCACTGTTTTTAAAAGGAATGAGTAATGACAGTGGAAAAGCTTAGGTTCATTCAAGAAAAACAAATTTGGAGCCCTGCAAGTCTTTATTTAAAGGCAGCTTGTGATACGACTTGACAGTTGCTTTGTTTGGACAAGTGTCATAGTTTTATTCCATTGACCAAATTTTCCGAAGCCAGGACCATCATTGTGGTTCGGATAGCCATTGGTTAAATGATACCATCAGCAACCAAACAATGGAGACTAGCTATAGAACCGAAGAGAAAACTTCCTACAAGTAAATATTATGGGATTTAAACTGTATAATGTATCTGCCCAAGGTGACAAGATTGTGTCTAAAAGATCTAAGCTGTGATTTTCCAAGTTTGCCATATTCGTGAACCAATGACCTTTTTTTTTTTTGTCCCCAGTCCCATGGTCTGCTTCTCATGCCAAGAGATTAAAGGGAAAAACGTCTTTATCTAACTTTCATGTCTCACACAAATATATGAATTGAGATGTGAATTGAGATGAACTGGCCTTCCTAATTCACGTTTCTCCAAAGTTTGCACAAAATTGTGTTTTAAACACATAGACAAATATTCATGCAGGAGAATTGGTTACCCAAAGTTACATTTATTTATGAAAATAATGCACCACCAGTAGATTAAGGAAGTCTTTTGGCAACAGTTGCAAATATAGAGAAAAATGTATAAAATGTTAACAAAATATGCATTAAAATATGTAAAAAGAGTCTCGTACTGATTTAAAAAAAAGACAAAATTGATGGAAAAACAGAATAGAATGTAACAAAAGTTTGAAATACAAAACATCAAAATGAATCGATTGGCCATCCCTAACAGAACAAACCTAAATAAACACCAGGACAACATACTACGAGAAATTGACCATACTTCTGTATATCCCTATAAAATGAGGGGCTACTAGTCATTATGGTAGAATGTCTTCTCGAATATCTGAAGACAATTTGTTAGAAAACAAAGCATGAAAATTCTGCTGTATTTGTCAGTTTGTTGTTACATGTTGTCTTGTGTCAGTTTTTATTTCTCTCAAGATTATTTTAATGTTACTCCTGGTTATCAGGAAAAATCACAAACCTAAACCTCTCTATTCTGTTCCTTTTTAAACTACCCATTATGTAAAATTATATTGTGTTCTCTTTCCTTCTTCCTTCTTCACTTTTTCTAAATTAGGGAGAGGATTGGGGTGAAATGCTACCGGTTCGCTCTGGTTCAGGCGAACCGGTAGTGATAAAAACTATCAGTTCGGGCAAACCTGTAGTAAAAAAAAATAGCTACCAGTTCAGATGAACTGGTAATTAGCTACCGGTTTGATTGAACTGGCAGTTTAAAAAGCTAGTGGTTCAGGCGAACCAGTACTTTAAAAAAGCTACCAGTTCCCCCGAACCAATATTTCCGACGATCAACTGTGCAGCGGGGTTTACCTTCGCTAGGATTTCCTCCTTTCTAGCAAAGCTAAACTGTGCTGCACAGCTGATTCCCCCCCTCCCGCTGTTCTACTTACCTTCCCAAGCCTCCTTTTGGCATGTGCTGTGCGCGCATGCATGTGCAGTATGCGCCAAAAGGAGGCTTGAGAAGGTAAGTAGAACAGCAAGGGGGAGAAACAGCTTTGCAGCTTTGTTAGCTTTGTTCGAAAGCAGGAAATCCTGCTTTCTAGCGAAATTAAATTGTGCGCCACAGCTGGAGCGCAGTGTACATTGCGGCCAGCAAACCGGTAGCAAACTGGTTCAGATTTCACCACTGGGTAAGATCCTTCACATGAAATGCCCCCAGGCCAGTGGTGGGTTACCCCCAGTTTGCACCAGTTCTATAGAACTGGTAGTAAAACCAGCGGGAGGCTCTGCCCACTGACCCCGATGTCATCAGAATGCTTCTGCGCAAGCGCAGAAGAGTGCGCACGTACGAGTAAAACAAACACACATGCGCAGCTCTGTTGCAAACTGGTAGTAAAGGTAAGTAGAACCCACCCCTGAACCAGGTCCCACAATATGTTGCCTATTTGTGCTCCTTGAAGCTGATAACTACTGAAAATCCAAACAACTTTTCTAATCTTTTTTTACAATATCTTTCCAGCTTTATATTTCCACTTATAAATATAGTAGATCATTGTGTGTATTACTTTTCAAATGAAGGTTCATGATATCACCTGTACAGTCTAATAGCTTCATGTTTCTTAATTATTCTATTATGTTTCCATTTCTTTTGCCACCCAGCACCCTAATTTTCAGTGGGAGGATGGTATAAAATATCCACCTTAGTGAAAACAAAAGCAGAAATAGGATAAGGCAAAAAACAGTTGTTCAAGCAGGTCATCCCAATCATACCTAACATGTATCTACAATAGGGCATGCTATTCCAAAGAACTGTCAAATTAGCTCCAGTTTTTCAAACACAATTGTCATTCTCTAATAAAGATCTTCTTCTGTGCTGCCAAAAATCAGTGTCTCATTAATCCAAGGTTCAATAAGACGTGAAGTTTGGCTTCCCACAAAGTGCGGACTAAATGTTTCTCCACCGAAGAAATAATTTGTAACCAAGTCGCCTTATATTTCCCACAGGCCTATTTAGCTTTAACACTAAGAGAATAAGGAAAAGGCCACAATACAAAATTGTACAAGGATTTATTTCCTTCCTGAATGCAGTTACAATAGAGCCATTCTATAGTCGGTGTATTAAAACAGCTCCCAGACAATGACAGATTCACTAAATTGTTCCTTTTTCATTTAAAAGTATCAGCAGGCAGTATAATGTTCTGCTCAGATCTAGTCAAGGTACAGAAATAGATAAGTATTTATATTTGAGACAGAGTCGTAGATTGGCAGTAAACACTCAGCTCTATTCTACTCCACCCCGATAAAAAGAGATTGCAGGCTCATAAAAAAGAAAAAAAAATGTTTGTTTGTTTCTGGTATTTCTTCTACCAAGTAGAAGTTAACTCCTGAAGGTCTTAATAACTTTGTCTTAGGAAGCTAATTCCTGAACAGTGACAAAATTTCAATGTAGTCTGTTAAACAAATGTGACAAAGCTGGGGAACATAGTGAATATTTTGGACAGAGTCTGTATTTTGCAGGTAATCCTTGATTTACGACTGTAATTGAGCCTCCAATTTTGTGCAAGGAAATAATGAAAAGTAGGCGAGCCATTCAGGGGTTTGGAGAGATATTATTTTTTATTATTATTATTTAAACAAAAATATTTGGCATATTTAGGGCTTACAGTTTTGCTTAAATTCAGCAATATAATAGAGGGCTCCCTAGGAGTCACAAAGAAGGAGTTTGGGGTATCCAATCTGTTTTTAAAATCTTGGAAGGCCTGTCCTGTCCTCAATGTTACCCCAGCTCTTTAGACATGACTAATAACAGAGTATTTCTGTTGGAAAAGTAATATTTAAAAAAAAATCAAATATTCTATTACCTTGGCAAAGATATTGTATGTGATTAAGTTTTTGCATAATTGTGCAAGACACTGGAGATATATGATATGATTTCTTGCATTGGCCCCAGGGATTACTTCTACAATTTATTTCAGACGTGTAATCTTAAAGAAAAACAGCAAAGAAAATTTGTTGGCCATCAATAATGGCAGCTAATGGTGATGGATTGGTCAGCCTGGCAAATACAACATTCTCTTGTGAATTTTTTCCCCCTTTATTTTACAAGTCCCTCTAGCATAAGCTATTAAATCCTGGCTTACAAATCTATTCATAGACACATATACATACACAGACAGAACTTATTTGAACCAATACCACACTGTAGCTTGCTATGCAGACTTAGTGGTTGCAAAACACATTATCCAATGATTGCAGAATTTATATTACTGTAAATGACTGACAGAACAGGCTGTGTATTTTCATTTTTCTTCTTCGTGGCATTAATTCATTGCTTGAAGGATTAAATTTTGGCTGCCTTCATTTCAATAGTCTTAACCTTAGTTAAGGAAGCCTGTCCTTGATGCTGATTCCAGTTGCCAATAAGCATCTTGCGGAACAGCGCAAGCATATCACCTTGTTCAACACTGTTGGTGACTGGGAATACCTTAGAGGTTTCGCCAATGTCCAGGACTTTGGACATCATGCCGTCATGGAACTGGCACACCATTTGAATGAATTGGGCAGGGCAACCAAACTTTGACATGATCCTCCACAGGCTTTACTGGCTGATAGTATCAAAGGCTTTCATGAGGTCAACAAAATTGTTCAGGATTCTGCTCCTAACAATTCTCCTCCAATTGGCACAAAGCAAAAACAGTCAGTATAGAAACCACACTGTGACTCTGGCAGCAAGCCCAGCTCCAGATGAGCAACCAGATGATTTGAACTCTTGCAAGCTTTTTTCTGCAATAGAGAGCAGCAAGATTCCTTGGTGGTTGTCTCATACTTGATGTTTGTATACTTTGTTGTTGTTGTTGTTGTTGTTGTTGTTGTTGTTGTTGTTGTTTCTTCTTGTATAGCAGTGGTTCTCAACTTTCCTAATGCCGCGACCCTTTAATACAGTTCCTCATGTTGTGGTGACCCCCAACCATAAAATTATTCCTAAAACCATTGAAAATATGTGTTTTCCGATGGTCTTAGGTGACCTCTGTGAAAGGGTTGTTTGACCCCCAAAGGGGTCGTGACCCACAGGTTGAGAACCACTGTTGTATAGAGTTTTTTGTTTGTTTCGCTGAAACAAGTAAATGACATATTTTGGGATATATTAAATTGCTTCAAAACATGGCCCATTTATTACTAAAGCTCAAGGGCTTCTTGTGCCTGTGAAATAAGAAATATTAAGCAGATGTTTCTGTGGCTAGTTCTCAAGAGAGAGTCCACTTATACACCAGGAAAACCAGACAACAATTTCAAGATGTGTAAACAACAATCCCTCTTTCAATTCAGACAAACATAAAGTAGTTTTGGATAATCTACTACTATTCTAATGCAGAAATCTTCAGTTATGATTAATTTGGAATTCCCTAATATTATTTCAGAATCCTCAAATTAAATAAAATATGGAAAGCATAGGCAGCCAAAGAAATTGCAAAAAGCGGGAGAGATATGTAACAGAGGGGAAAAAACTATCTAGGATGTATTTTAAAACTGCATTAATTCTAAGTTTTGTATACAGGAAATGTTGGAAAAATAGTCACATTCACTTGGATAGTGATTTAGCCAGAAGTGCATGTATGCCATACAAAACAAAGACCATGATTAAAGGACATTGTCAAGTAAACATAAAATGTCATATCAGAAGTTACAAGAATATCTAGTTAAATCTTCAGCTTCTCATTTCATCTTGTAGGATTTGTTTTTCGGGAAAGTTGAGATCCAATGGAGGCCACCCTAAAAAAGCAATAGAGAGATTATATTTACTGATTTGCTCTTCACTCACAACCTCTCATGCCATCTTTATTATTGTTACAGAATCTGTTCAAGAGGAGATAGCTGGAAATAAAAAGGGATTCGAAAGGAAAATTGTCATGGGATGTTCTTGCAACAAGAATATCCCATGAGCCAATAAACTACCATGATTATGACACTGATGATATTTCATATTATTTATAATAAGTATAAAAGTAGCATTTCTCAGCGTGCTATTTTATAAATGTGTAGGGTCTGGGAATCCAAAGTATCCAGGGAGCTCTAATTGTAATTTCTACAGATCTAGAATATGCCATCTGCATCTGGAATATAAGTCTCTTCTAAATATGTGTAGAGACTATATTTTCATATCCAAGAAGACTCACTGAAATGATATCTGATTTGGATCTGATACATTTCATTGGATTTATGACAACCTCTAGATCTACTCCTAGCACTTTATTTGGAAATATTGTTAAAATTGCAGAGGCCATAAATTTGCATTGTATTCAACTGATAACCTTTTGTAATAAGACCAATTAACTATATGTTCCATCTACTGCATAGCTGCTTCATAATGCGGATGTAAATAACCCTAAAACGCCACATCTATTCCAGCATACTGAGAGTATAAAATGGAAAGGAATTATTTATACCAGAAAATAAAGCATTGCAATGTATGATCCAAAGTGGGATCACAGAAGGAAGGAGATTTTTCTTCATTAAATCATCTAAATGTCCCAGATTTATTACTGTATTTTGAAAACTAGGTTCAATGAATTTTTCCAAAAAAATTTTTAAAATATACTCAAAACACAACAAATATAAATCAAATTCCAAGAGTTCTGTAGATTTTGCAAAAAGCATGCAAAGAAAACATATAAAATGAATAACAAACACACATACAGAATATACTATATGTATATATGTGTGCGTATATATATATATATGTACTGTAGATGTGTGTGTGTTGTATGTACACACATACAAACATTCCCTGAGGTCTAAATATATCTAGACTAGCAAAATCAAACCATTTTTATCCTATTTTGGCAATAACATTGTCCTTAGATTTTGTTGCTAGGAAACTTTATGAATGTCAAATGAATGAAGGCTTGAATGGTAATTACATCCCCCCCCCTTCTTTCTCAGGTTTGATATACAGATGTCTGGTGAAGTCCAAAGACATTGATCTGGTTAAGAAAGTTGAATTTGTCCTTGACTCTGTAGAAATGTAGTGCTGCACTATTCAGAGATAACATATTTATTTGCTTTTCTTCATGGACAGCATAAGAGAGTTTGGCTTACTTACTTAGAAGCTGCCTGACTCTCAATGACTCTGTGTAGCTCACAGTTTAAAAAGCAAAAACAATGCCATGAAAAACCAGCGATTGCTTCTGTTGCCATGCCATATCAGTGCAGGTTTAAAGATACACCATAAGGATCATGCAACTCATACAATGAATTTTTCAGGTTCAAAATATCCATAAAGACTGCACAGTTAAATTACAAGTTATATAAGCAGCCGCCCTCCCCTAAAGATTTAGGGTGAAAAATAAGTTCACCCCAGTTACTGTGTTATACTACCAATGGAAGACATGTTCCTGAACTTCAGTTCCTAATGGCCTTAAATAGTGCGGTCAATAGTGCAATATGTTAAGAATTGTAATACCTGCCATATCTGGAAGAGAGGTAGAAGGGGAAGTTTCTGCTCCTTTTCTATTTTTGTATGCATTTGGAGATTTAAAAAAAAATACTGTTGGAAAATTGGAATCTGACTCTCAACAGATTTTGGGCTAGAATGGAATATGTTTTTGGTGGTAAATATGTTTGAGTCATTCTCCTCCTTGGTGAATATCATTGACTTTTTTGGTTGTGAGCTATTATTTGTTTGATATTAACCCCATGGTGGAAATCTCCTAGAGTTACCCTGATAAAGTCCCCCTGATAGAGGTGACATACAAATTGACCAATAAACAAACAAATAAAATCTTCCTATGTTTAAAATGAGAGAGACGTGATGGGTCAGTGGCTAAGACGCTGAGCTTGTCGATCAAAAGTTTGGCAGTTCAGTGGTTCGAATCCCTAGTGCCGTGTAATGGGGTGAGCTCCTGTTACTTGTCCCAGCTTCTGCCAACCTAGAAGTTTGAAAGCACATAAAAAATGCAAGTAGAAAAATAGGTACCACCTTTGATGGGAAGGTAACAGCGTTCCATGCGCCTTTGGCGTTTAGTCATGCCGGCCACATGACCACGGGGATGTCTTTGGACAGCTCTGGCTCTTCGGCTTTGAAATAGAGATGAGCACCGCCCCCTTGAGTCGGGAACGACTAGCACATATGTGCAAGGGGAACCTTTACCTTTTATGTTTAAAACCTGGTTTGACAAATAAACAAACAAGAAAATAAAGCTATATTTAAAACCTAACTTTTCATTTCCATAGCCTACAAATATACAAGCATATCTGGACAGTTATCTATCACTCTGGAACTGCATATTTGGACTTGAAAATGCAGGAACGAAAGAGACAGCTTTATACGTAAATTTTCCAATGTAGCAAAGGGTCTGATTTGCATGCATTCCTTTGAGATTAGAAATTAATCTTCTCTCTGCATGTTCTACAATTAGGAGTTCTATAGAGACTGGCAGGCTTGGACAGAAAAGCTAACTCTCAAGTTATTACAGAGGAGAGCTTAGATCATTGATGCAAGTGAAGCCACTTTCAGAACAGAGCTTTAGCAAGAGAAGTTTGACTGAGGAGCTTTGCACAAGCTTTAGGGATTTAGATGTTCCATTCATCATACCTGCCTACCAAAGCCTATTCCTTTTCTCTCAGAAAAGTAAATTGGAACATTCCCATTTTTCAATCCTTTTTTAAGAAATAAAGACCAAAAAAAAAAAAAAAACCATCTCCTCTTGCTAGTTGGAGGTTCCATTTTGTAACTGATTGAGGACGAGTACCTCAAAAGTTTCTCTCAGGTGTTCTCTAGATCTACTATCTTCAGTTTTCTTTGCTTCAATAAATGATCCCTTAAGTACCAGAAGATCTCAGCTGACTCAGGAGACAGCAACTGGTTTTCACCTTTTGTGAAAGGTGATTCAAAAGGAACCTGTCCATCTTGATGAGATCTTATGGTCATGGAATCCTACTTTGAAAATGTATAGGTATTGTACACATTCAAACAAATATACTTCAGATCCAGTGAGGAGAAAACATTGTTTTCCATCATTGATGCCATTTTTATCAGGTCTACTTAGAATTCTGTTTTTCTACTTACTTCTATATTTTTGAATAATTTCATCCAACAGTAGGAAGCAACAATAATTATACATTTGATAATTATCTAATACTTGACATGTACTTAGGCTGTGAAAGTTTTCTTCAAATTAAGACCTATAGATGCTGTAATTTTTTAAGAAAATATATTGGTGGGAAGCATTGAACTGAATAAAATGCATGAAATAGAGCCTCAGTTTTAAAAATAAACTGGGTGTACTGAAATGATTTGATGGAATATTGTAGTACTTTTCAACGCTATTAAAACCTTCATTACTTATTAAAGGATAAAATTTGAGTAAAAGTAATAGGAAGGGCCTAGCCTATTGTACATATTATTGTGTGAAGTATCACATCATTTTGAAATCTTTAATTGGTGGATTCTCTACAGAACTTTTTAAGCATTTTAAATATGTTATTGAACTGGTTTTGTTTCCCTCCTCATTGCTTTGGACATGGAATTTCCATCTTCTTTCAATATGACCTTTAGTCTCTGCAATGTGGTTGTGTCTATATTGTTAAACTTGTGAAATTAATCAAATAAATAAGCAATTTATTAACAAACAATTCTCAGTATTCCACACTTTTAACATCACAATGTCCCAAATGAGTACTGAAAGCTAAGGACTGCATGCCCTAATATAGCCACAGTTGCCAATATGGAAGCAAAAATTTTGAGGCACATCTTTCACTGCTCAAATTTTTTATCACACACACACACACACACACACACACACACGTGTGTGTATATATACACATACATTTGTGTATATGTATAAAGGTAAAGGTTCCCCTCACATATATGTGCTAGTCATTCCCAACACTAGGGGGCAGTGCTCATCTCCATTTCAAAGCCGAAGAGCCAACGCTGTCTGAAGACGTCTCCATGGTCATGTAGCTGGCATGACTAAACACCAAAGGCGCACAGAATGCTGTTACCTTTCCACCAAATGTGGTCCCTATTTTTCTACTGGCATTTTTTACGTGCTTTCAAACTGCTAGGTTGGCAGAAGCTTGGACAAGTAACGGGAGCTCACTCCGTTACACAGCACTCGGGATTTGAACTGCCGACCTTTTGATTGACAAGCTCAGCATCTTAGCCACTGAGCCACCGCATATAAAGATTTTTATGCAGCCCTAGTTCAGTGAAATCACTCCTTGTAAAGGTACTTTGCTGGCTGTCAGAAAAAAAAGCCTAGAAACTAGTGGATTGTGATTTCACTGAACTAGGGCTGCATAAAAATCTTGGTTTACATAGGAAGAACCTGGCTAAAGAGAAATACACATAAAGCCTATGAAAAGGAAAGAAAACATATATATATATATATATATATATATATATATATATATATATATATATATATATATATATATATATATATGTAGGTCTTTGTACATACATGTATGTATGTATGTATGTATGTATGTATACACACACATTTGAAACCTACAAGTTCTCTGTAACTCATTAATGATAATAAAGCACCTTTTTTCAATTTTCTCTGAAAAAGTATTATTGCACAAGCATCTTCCTTTCTCTCCATTTCTCTCTCTCAATCCATCTCTCTCTCCTCCTCCTCCTCAAGAGCAAGAATATAGCTTGAGTTTTTCATCTATTTCTGGCTTGTCAGTGTACCTTAGAATGTATGTGATAACTATAAATATATATATTTTTGGTAGGACAAAAGGATAAACGACTGGCAATAAAAATCAGGCAACCTGCACAGAAAATCATCTTGTTTTGATTAGAAAGTAAGAAGTAAAACACTGGGAATAAGTAGAACTACTTTTCCCCCCCTAATTTCAAAAGAAGTAAGAAAGGAATCCTTTGTTCCTCATTCTTCCTAAAAAACAAAAAATAAAGAAAAAAACAACACTGAGAAAATAGAAGACTAACAGGAGAAAATAGTAGACTAGATTATTGTATATGGATTTATCCCCAATTTTCTTTTTGCCACTGCTTCCTGCATTTCTAGTCCTCCTGCTACAGCTGTTGTTAATGTTGACAGAATGAAATTATGTAGTAGATAGATCAGGAAGATGGGCTGAATATTTAAAAAAAAACCTTGTCAAACAGTAGGGTAGTTCAAGGGAAGAACCACTTCCCAGAGAGGCAATGGGTTTCTCTTTGGATATGTTCATGCACAGGTTAAGAAGCTTTCATTTAGGGTCCTACATGGAAGAGAGCACTGGACTCATGATGTTAATATTAAATGATCTCAGCTGGGTTTTTATTATAAAAAGGAAGGCTGTACTAAGTGATAATAGTGATGTCTCCAGACAGAGCAAAAGCCAAGATGGTGATTTGAATTGGATGATCAAGTTCCACCCTTTTTCCATGCAATCATGTGGCATGCATGGACAAATAGATGGTCTTCAATGGCATTGTTGCTTTACTATCTTGACCATGTGCTCCATCCGATCTGAACACCCCTAACTGAAAAAATCTTAAGGTTTATAAAATCTGAAGCAAAACACAGTCTCAGAGTCTAAAATGGGAGGACAGGAACATATTCATACATGAGGCAAATGAGGACATGAAACTCAATGTTTGATCATTTGGACCCATCAGGTAGGTAAAACAAAATAAATGATTCCTCTATAATATTTATAATATTAAATTGGAAATTGGAAATTAAATTTATTCATCTTATCATAAGCCAAGTCCTGGCCCACTGAAAGTCTCCCTGTAGACTCAGCCCGAGTTCCAAAAGATAAAGGTAAAGGTAAAGGTTCCCGTCACACATATGTGCTAGTCATTCCTGACTCTAGGGGGCAGTGGTCATCTCCGTTTCAAAGCCAAAGAGCCAGCGCTGTCCGAAGACATCTCCGTGGTCATGTGGCCGGCATGACTAAATGCCAAAGGCGCACTGAACGCTATTACCTTCCCTCCAAAGGGGGTCCCTATTTTTCTACTTGCATTTTTTACATGCTTTCGAACTGCTAGGTTGGCAGAAGCTGGGACAAATAATGGGAGCTCACCCCGTTACGCGGCACTAGGGATTTGAACCGCTGAACTGCCGACCTTTCGATCGACAAGCTCAGTGTCTAAACAGAATTGATGAATGTTTCATATTTTAATGTAGTCTTCGATTACAGTCTTCGACATGTAAGCTTATTATTCTAAAATTTTGTGGCAAAAGAAAAAGGTCTTAATTATAATGAGGTCCTTGAGACAAAATCTAAGCTTTTTTCCTCCCTCTTTCCTATGTTATCCAACATTTTCCTCTCTCACTGCCCTGGTCATCCTTTATGGCAAATAAGAATGTGCCTTGACAGAAAATAACAATTTCTATGTAATTAGTAGCTCACCACTTCACTGCACTTTATAATTTGCAATGCTGGCTAAACTGTGCACTCCTGCATGTGATGACAAACTGTATATAATTATGAGAACTATTTTCCCTCTCAAATCTTTTCGGCTTTGTGGTGTGTGGTGCATATCAATATATGCAGTACAAATTAGTTCACAATCTTGTACTGCAAATTGAATCCATACTGTATTTAGGAACATTAGTTACAAACAGAGTCATTAGGAAGAAGTTGTTTTCTCTAAGGTAGCAAATCATCCAGGATTTATAACTCTCAGGAATTCTTATTTTCAGTACCAATGAAAAGAATTTTCATAAAATTGATGTGCATTATGTAATTGTACATTTAATGAATATTAATCACTTAATTCGTTTAAAAATACAGAATAGTTAGATCATGTTTTTACATAAAGTAATTCAATGTTTTATGTTGTGTCATGCTACAATATTATATTATATTTCCATCTTTATTCAGAAACAGCATGGACTTTCAGTTTGACAGTTTGGAAACTAAAACAAATTAAACATTTTATTTATTTATGAGATTTATGGACCACCCTAATCGGTTACAACTCTCTGAGTCAAGCACAGGTTCCGTTTTCATAAACCAATATAGAAAAAAATGACTTTGTCAGTTCTTAACTACTGAATAAATTTATCCCCAAAAAACCTTCATTGGTGATGCCAAAAAATGTTGTTTATACATATTCCCAAGTTTATTTCCCAAAGAGATATAGCAGACTCTTTCATACTAATACTCCCACTGTGAACATATTTTCTCTGAAGTAAGTCTTATTGATTTTATTTACATTAATTTAAGTAGTACAATTTATTTTTACATGCAAAATATTGCAACAGCTACATTCCAATTACTGTAAGCAAAAAGAGCATTCAAACATGGTAGGAATTGCAGGAAAACATTTCTCTGAAGTAGAGATGTTTCTCTATGTAGTTGCACTTCTACTTTGCAACCAAAATCATTTCTGTACCCTTTGCAAGCTGTTGTAACCTTTATGAGTAAATGAGTTGTAACTACAATTGATATCTTTTCTGGTGAAATGGTCACGAAGAAACAAAAACATCACGTTTTGTAAGCATTTCTATTTCAACCATCAGTATATAACATGCCTTCCTCTAATAACTGTAAATTCCTGTTCATGTAAAATCACTACATAAAACAAATTAGAATAATGTCAGTCTAAAGCACTTTTAGGTAATGGTTGAGAAATAAATAAAATCTGAATAATCATCATCAATATTATTATTTATAATATCTCTGAATTCTGTCCTACTCCACCGAATTCTTTCCTCCCTCCACTAGATCTCAAAAATTGGAGTGTCTAAGGGTATGTTTAAAATGTCATATGCAAAATAGATGCAATTTATAGATCTAATTTCAAACCCCAATAAAGATAAATGATAGGGAGATGTAGAGATATTCTACCTGATTCCCCCGACTTCAGGCAGCTCACCTAAAAGAATCAGTTCAAATCATATAGATCATTAGAAGAACAGAAAAGAATATATGTTATAGATCCCCCAAACAAGCCTCCATAGCTTATTGCCTCCTTAGAGAGAAAACACTATTTTAACACTGGGACAGTTGAGGATATCTTTAAACTTCCTCAATTATTAGTTGTAGATGATTCAAAGGAACCCTCATAGGTCATGGCCGAAGAAAGAAATTCTGGGGATGTTTGTACCACGATTTGCTTAAATAGGGAAAGGTCCACAGTTTAGCTTATTTTCAATGAGAACTTGAATTCATAACTTTAAAAAAATGTTGAGAGAGACAGAGGGAGACAGAGAGAGGAGGGAGAGGGGGGCAGACAGAGAGAGAGAGACAGAGACACAGAGAGAGTGAGTGACTGGCTTAAAGTTACCTAGCTGACATTTCTTTCTTTCTTTCTTTCTTTCTTTCTTTCTTTCTTTCTTTCTTTCTTTCTTTCTTTCTTTCTTTCTTTCTTTCTTTCTTTCTTTCTTTCTCTCTCTCTCTCTCTCTCTCTCTCTCTCTCTCTCTCTCTCTCTCTCTCTCTCTCTCTCTCTCTCTCTCTCTCTTTCTTTCCAAACTATGCCAAATAAATAATGAATGGAAAATAGGATCAATTTCGTGGTGCAAATGTTCTGTGTATACTGCCATGTGAAAATTTGCCTCATTATTTCTTTCACTTTATTTTTATGAGAAAATATTCTTAAATTATTGAAACCCAGTCTTCTAGGTTCTGATGAGGACAAAATTATGATTTTTGCTATCATGTACCTCAGATCACTCAATATGGTTTCTTTTGCCAGAATAGCTGTAAAATTACAGGTCAACTATCGAAGGTTACGGCAATCATATGGAAAAAGGATTCCCACACTTTCCACAGAGAATAGTCTTTGTTATTCTATTAATATTAACTTGACTGTTTGCATGTCTCTTAGTGTATATTTTGTGTAATGAACTATGCCTACACATCTTCATAAAATGAAATTTGAGAAAAGATTTGGCTTATTAAATATACCTCCATCCATGTTTCTCAAACTTGATAACTTTAAGCTGTGTGGACGTCCATTCCCAGAATTCCCTAGGCAGAAGCTGGACAGGGACTTCTGGGAGTTGAAGTCTATGCATCTTAAAGTTGCCAAGTTTAAGAAACACTGACCTACAATAACAATAAGCGAAAATAAAATGATACTTTCTGTCCGTTAACTAAACTTCTCCTATAGTGTTTAATTTCTTTTGCTCTCTGAAGTGCCTAAAGTGCTAAATGGAAGCATTATGTGCATATTCTTTCTAGCCATTTTTGCCTCTTTCTCTGTAAGAAAAATATATAGGCAATTTACAGAGCTGTATCCTCAATAGGCATTATACAGTACATAGAAGGCCAAATTAAAGTATTTTTAAAAAATGCAAAAATTAGTACAAACTAATACAGAGTAAGGAAGAAAAAAACCCAGAAAGAAATCAAAGGAAGGGCTGAAAGTGCAAGAAAGAAAAAAAGTTTAAAAAAATAGAAAAGAAATTTTAAAAAATACAAAGAAGTGATCTAATCTTCTTTAAAGCACTTATGAGTACAATTATTAATTTACCTCTTTTTAAAAGCTAAATTTTGACTCTCTTCTTTGTCTAACCTAACCTTACTAATCATTAAAACCATAAGTTCATTTTTTTCCCCTGTTTTACCAATAAAAGTCCATAAGGACTTTCCAGTCAGCAGTAAATATTGATATTGCCTTTTTCTTGGTAAAACAAGTTAATTTGGCCACCTCAACAAGTTCTATTACCAATTCCATTCTTCACTGCCAAAACTATATTTATGCATACAATAATCTTGCCTCTGTTGTCATATACAAAAACAAAGATCTTTAACTTTTTTCCAAGTTTTGGTCCATCAGCGAGGACCAAAGAGATCCTAAGAGTTTTAAAACTTCTGAATCGGTATGTGAATTTGAACCCAATTTTTTTCTAGCTTCTTTTACACATTCACCAAGCATGATAAAAGGACCCTTCTTATTCTTCACATTTCCAACATAGATCTAAAGTAGCTTTATACATTTTAGACAGTTTCACTAGTGTCATATACTAAAGGCACCTTGTTTCATAAAAGTTATTTAAGATTATATATAATATAAATTTAAATCTTTTCAACCGCATATTTTCTATTGTTCAACCTCCATATTGTAATCAAAAATTTTAACCCGCTTTATCCTATATTCTTTCACTTGCTCTTATTCTGTTCTCAGTAGGCATTCGGGCATATTTTGATATTCAAAGAAATTGAATAAAAATTCATATCAAGAAACAGAGAATGCAATAGGATTAAGACTGTAATTAAATCTTGAATGTATGAGTAGATACTCCAACACTCTCTACAGTAATTCTCCTAACCCCCCAACCATCTTTTTGTCTACATTTACCATTCTTCTTGGTGAAGATTTCTAGAGAATGCAAAACCTTACAAATCTGATGAATCATGGTATTACACTACATATCCTGATTATTTCAAGATCAACTGTTACACTTCATGATTCAAATGCCAAGGTATCATAGTCTGAAGCACTGAAGGAAGACCGGAAATACAAGGAATAGGTTACCTAGTTGATTGAATAAGTAATTGCATTTCATGGATGTTGACGGTTCTACTTTCTGTGCAAAAAAGGTCTAGCATGTATTTCTGAAACATTCCTCACTTCTTTCAGGTTGTAAAATAGATTGCTGCACATAAATGCTTTTAGCCCTGTGTCTGAAGATTTCTGGCACATTGTGTGCTTAACTAGCCATAGAGTATTATCCCTGCAATTGTCATGCTCTAAATCTTCCTGTTTTGAAAACTACTGTTGTTGTGATGGTTGTAGCCTATGAGAATGAGAAATGCTGATGTTATTACAGTAATATTGTCATGCAGCTAGATACATGTGCAGGAAGAGGGAGGTGATTGGGGATATGAAATCACTGGCCACTAAAGTCAGACAGACAAGTAAAAGAGAAAGATTACTCCTAGATGAAAATATTGTGCAATATATCTTACCTGAACTTTGCAACTGGATTTTTTTTTATCTATTTCTAGCTTCCTTAAACTAAGAATGTTCAATAATAGTAAAATAAAATCAGTGGTGAAATGTAAAATTTGTTACTACCGGTTTTGTGGGCATGGCTTGGTGGTGGTGGGGGGTAATGTGACTGGGTGGCCGTAGCCAACTTTTTTTTTTTTTTTTTACTTTTAAAAACATTTTTTCTACAACCTTAAGAGGTTGCAGAAAAAAATGCTTTTAAAAGCCTCTGATGATCAGGCAACTCAGCTGGGATCGTCAGAGGCTTTTTAAGGTATTTTTTTTTCTACAACCTCTTCGGCCGACTTTTGATAGCAACTTTTGCTATTTTGTTCAAACATTATGATATGGTAGAATTCACATTTGAAGATCAGTTTTGCCTTAGCAGGATTCTTCCAATGAGATGTTCCATAATCTGTGCATTGTTTAAAAACTTCAGTAGAATGTTACAATTGGTAGTACAGGGCAGTTGTATCTTTGAGGGATGGATGGATCTTCTAACTGGAGCCATGGATTCATATGAATAGGCATATAAAGTATACTGTATGGAAAAGAAAGAAATAGCATAAAGCAATAAATATTCTGAAATATATGGCAAACCAATTTAAAGCATATTATAACAGGTGACAATATCCAGTCAACATTAGCTGATCTCAGAAATGCAAAACAAAATCAGACATGGTAAATGCTTGATTAGGAAACACCAGGTCTCTAGACTGTGGGCTAGACTGGGAATTTAAACTTTTAAAATGTTAATCCTTTTGTTGGGTTTAATACTACCAACAAAGTTAAGCAATTTAAAATTTCATTGATTTTCAGCAGGAGACAAGATTTATAACTTTTGAATGAACCTGTATTCCTAGGTAAGTCACAGCAGATATCCTATTGCTTATCTCAAATAAATTGCAACATTAACTTTAGCAGGCGGATTGCTTCTTTATTAGGTAACTAAACACTAACAATTATTTGCTCAGTAGATTTAAATTAGTACATTTCAAACAGAGTGCTGTTTGAGGAAAATTTAATTATTTGTTTTCTTTTGTTGGTCTTACCCATACATATGTGGGAAGCAGATCTATAATTAAACTAGGGACTCAAATACTGTATACCAGTGGTCCCCAACCTTTTTATCACCGCGGACCAATCAGCCTTTGATAATTTTACCGTGGCCCGCTGAGCGCGCGCAGGGGTAGGGGCTTTGGGCCACACGTGCGTACCTGCGCGGGGCTCTCTTCCCTGGAGCCTTTGCGCACGGCCCAGGAGCTTTTGCGCACGGCCCAGGAGCCTTTGCGCTGCAGCGTTCATGTCCCCCGGCCGCTGCGCGGCCCGGTGCCAGGTACTCCACGGCCCGGCACCGGTCCGCGGACCGGGGGTTGGGGACCACTGCTGTATACCACAAGTGAATGCACAGAGAATTGTGGTTCTGTGATGCTTATATGTGGCATCAATTATGGAATTTTTAATAAAGTTTGGCACAACCGTTCTTTGATTTTCCAAACTTTGTAGAAGTAACTGTGATGTGACATCAGAAGAGAAACTAAAAATATTATGTATAGGACCTATGACTATATTCTAAATGTTACAGGTAGTCCTCAACTTACAACCATTTGTTTAACAATAGTCTTAAATTATGACGGCCTTGGAAAGTGTCCTTTATGGCCCATAAAACACTTGTAGCTGTAGGAAAACATTGATCCACCACCTCCTGTTGTCACATGATCTTGATCTGGGTGCTTGGCAACCTGTACACTCTTACAATCAGTTGTCAAGTGCCACACAATCATATGATTATAATTTGCAATCTTCTCTGCCACTTTTCCCAGAAAATCAACTCCCTCTCATCTCTGGGAGCTGGCTGAAATGGCTGCCTGCCAGAAGGGAATCTCTGAGCTGAAAGGGGAGTGAAAGGAGAAAAGTTGGAGCTGAAAAAATAGAATAGAACAGAACACAGCAGAACAGAACAGAATAGAACACTTAAAATACTTAATAGAATACTCAAAAGGGGTGTGAAAGTGCAGCCTGCTGGGAAGGAAACTTAGATGGAGCTGAGATTCCTTTGGCAGGCAGCCCTTTCACTTCATCTAATTAATGACTCATGAGATTGCTTAACCATCTCAGTTGGGAATACCAGGATTACAGACATTGTGTAAAGCAAACCTGAAGCCGTCTTGCTTAACAATCGCTTCCCTCAATAACTAAGATTTTGTTCCCAATTCTAGACCGGCAAGTTGAAGAGTACCTGCACATACCCATCAAATTGGCATCTAGATCATCTGACACTGACCTTCCCTATCTCAGTGTTGAAGTTCTGTTTAAAATAGGATAATTATTTCTAGATATGCATCTCTACTTCCAAAATGAGCCAAGCTGGATATCTGGTTCAGAAATCAAATAAAGGAGGGTTTCTAAAGGATATTATAAAGATTCAAGTTCCAATTTATTTGTTTTTTAGATGTAGTTATGTAGAGAATCATATTTTTTTTATTTGTAATTTGAAACCTTAATGGTCACAGTGAAGAAATGAAACTTGGGATCTGTCTGAGAAAAATGAGATATAAATAATAATAACAGTAATAATTCTTTGATCTTTGGTTAGAACTTGAATTGTTATGTTTACATCAGTCTTACTCTGCAAATCTAACTATAGATTATCCACATGTCATAATAACAATTGTTCCAACCAAGTAAAGCTATCTTTTCAATTGATCGGTGGTGATGCTATCAATGCCGGTGCTATTCAAATGGGGTGTTCCAGTTGTTTTTGGATTGCACCCAAAGTGCCTATTACTATTGGCACTATCTTTGCTTTCTTTTGCCATAATCGTTCTGTTTCTATTTGCAAGTCTTTGTTTTTGCAAATAATGCTAGTAATAATCATAATAATACCTTTTTCATTAGGTAGATAATTTCATTACAGATCAAGCAGAACAGTATTTGGTACACCATCTGTAGCTTTTATCACAATTCGATGCATTGCTCTAAACAGTATAGCAGTTTTTTTTTTTTAAATTTGATTTATATGCCACCCTTCTCCTGAGACTCAGGGCGGCTTACAGTGTGTTAAGCAATAGCCTTCATACTTTTGTATATTGTATACAAAGTCAGCTTATTGCCCCCACAAACTGGGTCCTCAATTTACCTACCTTAGAAAGGATGGAAGGCTGAGTCAACCTTGAGCCTGGCAAGATTCGAACTTACTTTAATTGCAGACAGCTGGTGTTAAATTACAGTGCCTTGTCTGCAGAGCTATCCAGGCTCCAATTAAGGAACTGAGGAGCAAGAACAAAAAACAAGTTGGTCTTTTATAATGGAAAAATACTTTTTTTAAAAGGACGTATAATTGTACATTATCAAAGTAAAGGGCACCTCAGGTCAAAGATGTTCTGTATTCATATGATATAATTCACTGGACGAAATTGAAAGTGTGTCAACAACATTTTGTCAGAGGCCAAAATGCCTGCAAAAAAGTGCTACTGTTATGATGCTATTTTCTCTAGTGTGTTGAATCTATGATTTCCCCAGACAAATGATATGGCAAACAGAGCTGATGAAATGTTAGAGAAGGTTTTTAAGTAGTAAAGGGAAATCTTAAAATGTCAGAATAGGACAACATAGATTGGTATCTTTACTTTTGAGGTTAAAGACCTAAGAGTAATAAGGTTATCTGTCTCATTTTTCATGTAGGAAGCTTGGAAATTACCTTGTGCATTACTATTAATGGCAGAGAAAATAATCCTCAAATGAAGACCTCTACAAAATTATAATAAAGATGCCAATGTTTTAATTAAGCTTACATGTACATAATTTATTTTATCATTCATTAAAATGGAGTGTGGATGCCTGCAGCAAAGACAAAGCTGCATTTTAGCAAGGAAATTGACCCTGAGTCAGTAATACATAAACCAGGGGACAATGCAAATGTACATAAAGGAGACGTTTTATTGGAAACCCATAGATAAATGATAGAGAGATGAGAAAGAGAGAGAGAGAGAGAACAGATATAGTAGATAAATGATAGATGGTAAAGATAATAAGATTTTACTTGCAAGTCTGATGCAATTCTGGTAGGAAGCAAAAGATATGAGCAAATAAAAAAAAATAGTTGTGAGCAAGGAAAAAAAAGCAGTTCTGAAAAATCTTGAAAGATTATGTCTCAGGATAACAACTGTTTTAGAGCAGTTGTTCACTTGAGTCCTAAACTGCTGAGTATAAAGAAACATTCTTGTGTTGTAGGTCTTTATTCTCTTATGATACTATTTTGTAAAAGTTGCAGCAATGAGTCAAATGCCTTAGGATCTATTTCTCCTGCCTGGAATTTATGCATAGATTTGCATGATTTAGTCAGCATTTCTAGACAAGCCGTTCATCAGGAAATGTGCATATATTTTAAGCATAAACATGAGGCATCTGCAAAAAGGGTAAAAAAAAAAAAAGTCAAAATGGCAGAAGCCCTGACTATTTTTGTATAGTGCGTCATGAAGCACTTACAATTTGATGGGATTTTCATCATATGTTTGCGGTTACCATCTTGATATTTTTGGCCCCCTTCTGCAGATGACCCTGCAGAGTCCCAAAGTGCACAGCCAACTCTATTAAACATTCAGAAGAGATAAATCCCAAAATGCTACAATCCTAGAGAAGTCTAGGATGAAATAGACCAGGGGTTCCCAACCTATGGGCCGCAGCCTTCTAGTGGGCTGTCAGGGGATTGCAACCAGGCCATGGAAATGGCCATCAGCCATGCACGCATGCACATCCTCACTTGCGTGAGCAGCGGGTAAGCACATGTGCATGTGCTCTATTTATGTGAGCGGCAAGTGCTTATACATGCCGCTTGTGCAAGCTGATGAGCTGTGTGTACATGCGCTCATCAGCTACTCATGTGGAACCATCCCCTCCCTCCCTCCCTCCCTCCCTCTCCCTCTATCTCTCTCTCTCTCTCTCTCACACACACACACACACACACACACACACACACACACCGGTCTGCAAAGCCGACAACGTTGGGGAACTCTGAAATAGACCACTGATTTCATTGGTGTTTTAATTTGACAAAATGTTTATAATCTTTTCCTGTAACTTTATTTATTCATTTATTTGGGTGATAGGTGAACTTGTGAGGCGGCTCCATTATTGTTGGCATCCCTTTGTCTATTATTCCCTTGTTTGTTCTTTATTTTTTTTAAAAAAATGTTTTTATTGGAATTTTTAGATACTTATTCATTGTTTTTAGCTCTGTTGCATGTCACCCAGAGTCAGTTTTGGCAAAATGGGTGGGCTATATAAATTGGATAAATAAATAAATTCTACTTATATGGCTGTTCATTTGACATGAAAACCATTCTTAAAAGAAATAACCAATAGTAGTCAACAAAATATGCTAAACAAATTGTATCAGAAGTGATTCAAAGAATTAGAACAATCAAAGAGGACTCACAAAACATCCAGACTCATTATGATCTATAAGAACTAAACCATCATTTATATATTTACTAAGGAGACAATTATCTATTTTGCTGTAGTCTGTATAAAGCTTTGGTCTAAAATATGTATAGTTTGTAACACTTTATGTCAAATATTGTGCTAGGCATTAAAAAAAAAATCCCATGAGTAATTTATTTTGAATTTAAAATTTTGAATGTTATAATGTCAGAATTTTACAAACCATATTCTAAGGATTCCTCCAGTTCCTTGGAATTTTGTTAATTAAGCATCAAGCTTCATGGAAACAGAGCTTGCCATCATTTCCCCTGAAAATGCCAGAAAATTCCACTGGGAACTAAAAGTACTATATTCCCAGCTTGTGAATAGAAATGTATATAACTTTAACAAATTTCTGTTCACTGGGTTGGGTGAATGATTTTTCTGAACTTCTCCAGGAGAACCTCTTCAAAGTTCTTGCCAGGACAGAGTTTTCCTGTTGGATTCAGAAGACAATGGAAAATGTTCTCTCAGCAAGTTTTCCCTTGGGGATTTCACTGAACCCTGAAAAACAGGGGGATTACAGATTGCTGGAAAAATGATTTTGGAGAAAAAAAAACAACCCTGGAGATTCATACACATCTCTCTCTCAGCCTCCTCTAAATTAATTAACTGCAAAACATTGCAAGAAACATTACTTCCAAATTATTTCCTTTCTGAGAATGAGAACTGATAGAGAAAACTGCAGAACAATTGGCCTGCCCAGCAGACAAACCTATTTGGCCTGACATGAAACTTATTTGTCATCTTTGTTTTTAGGCTTTATTATATTTCCTGTATATGATATTCAATGATGATGATCTACATTATTTTAGTCAATGTCTAAATCATTATGGCTATGATATGCTCACAGATTTGTTTGATGGCTATTTATGATTATGTGTACTGTATCTGAATACTAAAATTTATTTTCATTTTATATGGTTGGAGCCATTTTGTGCATACTCCTCTGGATATGGCTGACAGAAGAAAGGCTGATATTTAAAGTTCAACTCAAAATATATCCCTAGATGCTCTTCAAATGAAGAGGTTTTCTTTAGCAGGCCAATCAGTGTATAAATTTCATCAAGCTAAGTTGAAAAATATTTGTGTCTATATACCATCCAACTAGTCAAATGTTATCTGTCTAATAAAACATTATTAGTTCAATATTCCGAAGTGAACTATTTTAGAAAAGAAATAGGGGAAAATTCACATAGTACAATAAAATGTATGATAGGTAGAAAAACAACCATGTTGATTAAGTTGAATTTTAAGGTAAGGAAAGGTTCCCTCTAACCGAATATGCTATTTCCCTCAAAAAAAATATTCCAGTCATCTCAACCATGAATTTAACTATATTCCACTTATTCCATTTATATTAGAAATGAACAAAACATTGAATATGACACTGAATCACAGTTTGTTTTGTTTAGTTAATTTATAGACTAAAGAGAGAAATATATTAAAGCATGATTTAAGGCAGTGGTGAAATCCAATTTTTTTTACTACTGGTTCTGTCGGCATGGCTTGGTGGGCGTGTTGTGGTTGGTGGGTATGGCAGGGAGGAGACTGCAAAATCTCCATTCCCACCCCACTCCAGGGGAAGGATACTGTAAAATCTCCATTCCCACCCCACTCTGGGCTCAGCCAGAGGTGGTATTTGCCGGTTGTCCAACCTACTCAAAATTTCCACTACCGGTTCTCCAGAACCTGCCAGAACCTGCTGGATTTCACCCCTGGTTTAAGGTTACCTCTGCATGTCAGGCACAAAGAATCAGGAGCATACATTAAGTTCCTGTAAAGAAGATTTATTGCTCATGCCTATACACAAGAATCTAGTCAACTAACCAACAGCACTAAATTGGCACTAGGTAAGAGTCAATGGAATTCAAGAAGAGCTGGATTTGGAATATTTTTGGACACTTAACAGTTCTAGGCAGAGCCTCTCTTGACTCCACCCCCTCAGGCTCTGCTCTTCTTCTCCTACATCAAGGTCATAATCAATTCTTCTAAGAGTCTCCTTGAATTTTTCTTCTGCTAGGTAAAACATCACAGTGAGTCAGTGAAGAATTGCCTAAATCTGGATATTCTTATATGTGTCTAATAACTTGCAGTTGTCATAGCTGCCTGAAAAAGACATTTCAACAAGAGGCAGAGTTAGTTTGCCACTCTCATCTAAAGTGATTTACATTGTCACACAATGAGGAAACAGGAAGTACTAAAGCAAACAGTGGCTCTTTACTCTCATTTGATTATGATGATATTTACTAATCTACTTAGAAGCTGGATATATTGTTAGGAGGGTTCAGACATTTGTTGACAAATTTAAAAAATGAAAACTGAAGAACTCTGTCTTCTCTCTGATGTGAATTATAACATTTCATTTTTATGTATAAAAACACAATCACACAGGATTTCTGCAGGAGCAAATTAATGCTATTGCATTAGACTGCATTTGTAAGCACAAAGCTTCTTGTGAATTCAATGAGAAACAATATTTATTTATTGGTGATGATAGATAGAAAGATAGATAGATAAATAGATAGATAGATAGATAGATAGATAGATAGATAGATAGATAGATAGATAGATGATGGACGGACGGATGGACGGATGGGCGGGCAGGCAGACACATCAATCTTGAGAACAAATTTGATATTACAGATAATTTAGATTGTTGAGTTTAGGGAAATCACAGTGATCATTTAAAGTAAACTGCAATAAAAGTAGTTAGAATCTTCCCTTCCCTTCCCTTCCCTTCCCTTCCCTTCTGTTACAATCCATTCTATTGACACAGATAATAAAATACATTACTTTTTATCACCACAGTGTAGAACTGAATATAGGCTTTTATTCATGTCCAGTTCTATTTACTTTTTCTCTTCTTCCAAGTGTATTCTACTACTTCTTCTACTTCATGTTCCAGAGCTCCTCAGAAAACCAGGTGCATCTTGGATCAGACTACAACCAAGGTCTCAGGCAAATTTCCCACCCGTGAGGAAAGACTTTACACTTCTTTTAGAACCCAGATAGGTGCATCAGGTTATAACTATACATAAATTGAAACATCTTATACAGAATACTGAGATAGTAGTAAGGACAGCTTAAGAAAACTGTTTGGAAAGCAAAAAAAAATCTTATGTAGATATGCAGATGCTGGGAGTAAATGAATGTTTTTGAAACATTGCTTATGTAACAGATTATTCAGCAACCATAGCTATGTAGATCAATTTACATCCTAGTGCTTATTTAATTAAATATGCAAGAGAGTATATGATAGAGTTCCAGGTGCTCAGGTCCTCTTTGTGATTAAATATGATTGTTTTCTCCATTAGCGACAAACAAAAATGTGTTACACTGCACTGATTTTCATCTTAGCAGGTCAGAATACAATAGTAATATTAGATTTTCTTCTTTTATGCTCATCTCTTAGATTTCTTGGCTGGGTTTTTAATTCTGTTCTTTAATGCTTTGCATTTTTAAAGTGGAATATATAAATACTTAGAAATGAAATATTTTTCCCCAAAGAAAAGGCAAAATAGTCTGTCTATAGAGTAATTGGCCTTCTATGTCCACAAAAATTCCTGAAAAATTATATCCCTTTGCAAGCACTGCAGTTTTGCACCAGAGAGCTCTGCTCCTCATCTGAATTAACTTCCCCCAAATTCCCAAAGGCACTATTAGTAGTAAGCACTATTGTACAGGTGTTACTGAATACTTTGCATAGAATGCATAGCTGCACTATGAAGGAATACAAAATCCCATTTCAATATGGATTTGTCTGGTTGGGGCTGTAACTAATCTTTCCCCATATTGGTCACCCTCTGCATTCCATTTTGTATGATTTTCAATTTATTCATCTCCTTCACAGATAAAGGGTTTTTGAATCATTTATTTGCTTCAGGCTATTTACAGGATGACGTTTTACTCCTCTGCTTTTTAATCTGATGCTCTTCAACCCTCACCTGGCGACTGAGATGTCCTTTTTCTGTTTGCAATTATGTTAGCCCTGGTCATTTTTTTCTCCTTCTGAAGCAGGTCCTCCTTTATCTTCTTTGATGAGATGACGAATAAAAGAATTTGAAAGATCGCCTGTAAATATTAAGTACTTTTGCACTTCTTTGATATGTGCACTGATTTTTAAAAAAATGTAATTTGTCTTGTGGTTACTTCGTGCTAGAATATTAGAATGCACACTAGGCTAGGAAATTTCAAGGAATTTCAAAATCTGGATTAGATGGCATCACCACCAGATGGATTAATAACTGGCTGACCAACTGCACTCAATGTGTAGTCCTTAATGGAACTACCGCTATATGGAGGAAAGCATGCAATGAGGTACCCCAAGATTCTTTCTTAGGACCAATACTCTTCAACATCTTCATAAATTATTTACATGAGGGGATAAAAGGGAAACTCATCAAATTTGCAGACAACACCATGTGGCAGGAATAGCCAACACTCCAGAAGATAGGCTCAAGATCCAGGAGGATCTTGGTAGACCTGAACACTGAGCTCTATCCAACCAAATGAAATTCAATAGTAAGAAGAGTCAAGTTTTACAATTAGGCAAGAAAAAACAAATGCACAAGGATAGAGAAGGTAAATTTCTGGCTCAACAAGCAGTAACTGGAAGAGGAATCTAGGAGTCCTAGTGAGCAACCACTTAAATATGAACCAGCAATACTAATCTGCATTAAGAGAGGGATAGAATCAAGATCACATAAAGTATTAGTACAACTTTATAATGCCTTGGTTAAGACCACACTTGGAATATTGCATCCAGTTTTGGTTGCCACAATATAAAAAAGATATTGAGGGACTGGAGACTAAAGTATATGAAGAATGGTTACAGGAATTTAACTAGTCTAGTTAAAAGAAACACTAGGGAGTGACATGGTAGTAGTGTTTCAATATTTGAGGGACTGCCATAAAGAAAAGGAGGTCAACCAATTTTCTAAATTACCTGAAGGACAAGAAGCAATGAATGGGAACAATCAAGGAGAGAACCAGCCTAGAAATAAGGTTTACTGACAGTCAGAACAATCAATCAGTGGAACGGTTTGTCTTCAGAGATTGTGGGTGCTCCAACACTGGAGATTTTTAAGAAGGGATTGGACAGCAATTTGTCTGAAATGGCATAGGATCTCCTGCTTGAGCAATGGGTTGGACTAAAGACACGGACCCTTCCAGCTCTGTTATTTTGTAAGACCTCAAATCTCCAGTATTTGAAAGAGCTAATAATATTCATTCATTCATTCATTCACTTTCTATATGTACAGTGGGTGCCACCTCCACTTGTTATTAATTTGTTTCTGCATTGATTTCAGGATTTTAGCTTTGGCAGGAAGCCAACTAAAGAAGCAGCTACTCTAGTCTGAAGCTATGCTGGAACCATATCCAGCTTCTAAACCACTTCTTCCACTCTATATGATGAAAAATGAAGAGAACCTTTTGCAAGGTAGCATCTAGATTATGATATCCTTTTCAAATAATTGGTGCCCCCTCCACCAGCATCGCTATCTGATTAGGATTTATTATTTTCTTGCATAACAGGTTGATCTTTAATATACCATTGTGAATTACTTTTCTTTATTGTAAATAAAGATTCTATTGATTGTATTTTGGCAGGGGGAAAATGCCAGTTGTCATGAATACAACCTGGAGAGCATTATGTGCCTTCAGTTCCACAAATAAACCATGCTGGTGAAAGCAAGATGATGTCCTTTGAGCCTATACTCTTTTCCTTGAGAAATAAAGATGGTAATTTGATACTTGTAAAGATGTACTTATACACTATTGGAAATTAATTGTGTACAGTTGTATTTATGCAGCCCCAGAGATCAATATTGAGGTATTGGGTAGCTTATTTTGTTTGCTACTTGAGTCACGCAGGATTGCATGGCAAGATAATTAGTGTTATGTTATCCAACCATCCACTGATTCTGCACCCGTCGCGTTCATGAACGGTTCTATGCCATAGAGAGAATTTCTCATCCTGGGGAAATAATACATTTCAAGCATTCCTAATGTTACTATGGTTCTCCTTCTGTGTTTTTGCAGATAGATAGCTTGCCATCAACACCCCAGGTTCTGTAGCTACCCCTGCCTTTCTACCCAGTGAGGATTTGGAACAATGCTACCTTTTGTTCTTCTCTTATTTGCCTCTGGGCCTACAAATATTAGCTCAATGAGCTTCCTCTGCTGAGCTCAATTCTCACCAATATTCTCATTATCAAAGTCCATAGGGGGTACATGCCAGATGCCGGAAGCCACTCCTGTTCTTTTGTTCGTTTGTTTCAGTGGTTAACTCTGCTTTTCTTCTGACATTGTGTAGGATCCCTGGTGGGTTTTCTACAAACAATGTCTACACTGTCTTGGCTTTTACTTAATTGAAAATGAACTTACTTTGCAAATAGTTAAGGATGATTGTTATTGGCCTCTCTGGCCACATTAGGGAAATCACACCACCTGGTTTGCTCTACAGTGTCAGATTTAAAGCAGAACATGGGTCAAAATGTAAAGCTTTTACTGGGTAAGTGATTACAGGTTGCTTGCCCTCAAGAGTCTATTTCTGGATGCTACAGGCAAAGACACGCCTCCCACTTTCTCTCTCTCCTGGTTTCCTTCTTTTGTCTTCTTACTTTTGTCTTTCTCTCACCAACTAAAATACCTTTCACTTTTTCTCTCCCTCCTTTTTTTTTCCCTTACAAATCAGCCAAACTGATTTATTTTGAAGAATTCTGAGATGTGATTTAGATCAAAGCCATGGTTATTCTCGGCATTTTAGTTTCTCCAAAGGATTTCTAGACTCTAGAGGGGTGAAAAAGAAGTGGGGCAGAAAAGGACTACTACTGCTAAATAAATTTCTCTTTTTAGAAGCTGTAGGGAACTGAAGCAGGGCCTCCAGAGGCTTTGGACAGATGTCATGTCCTAGCAGCATGACTCTGTTGGATCTGCACATCAGGTAGGTGAAATGTTACTTGACTAATGTAAAATTTTTACAGAAATAAAAGGTTTACCTGTATAAACCAAGCTATATTGCAAAATGAAACCGAGGAGAATGTAGACCTAATTAAACCTCAATGTTTCACTTGAGCAAGTATGACACCAGCTAACGAGTATCCTGAGAGTGGGAATTAACAAACATAGTAGCATGGTACTGTTATTTGGCACGGAATCAGAGCAAAACAATGCAGAAAGCACTTCTTGGGCAAGTAAGCCAATAATAGGAAATCAAGCTATCCAGCTTTCTCAAACTATATGTCCGTGCTCCAAGCAATGCTGAAGCACACTGCTAATAATTACTCACCATTGAAAGACAAGCTCTTTTAGAGTTTTAGTTAATAAGAAAAGTATTGAAATGAAGTACTCACTTTACACCTTACTTAAATTTAAAGTAACTTGTTCTATTGCATAAAAGCTGTTACCCAAAAGTACATGGATATTTTGGTTACATGGATATTTTGGTTAAACAGTAGCATACATAACAGTTCTTTGCTTCTAGCTCATAATACATAATGGAAGGATTGGATAATATGCATCAAAAGCATATGAATATTTTCATATTACTATTTCATATTACTATTTAAACAGAGGAGTGACTAGTATATGATATGAGTTTGAGTGGCATTTCATCAATGGAGTTCATTTCAATGACCTTGTTCACATGCCTTTAACAGCCATTTCATTTAAATAAGAAACTCACAGTTTGAATAGCCTCCAAAAGCCTCTACAAAAGTGGCTGTTGAATTGTCATTTTAGGAGAAAATTATGTGATGCATGGCAGTAATCAGAGTAACCATCATGAAATGAAATGAATTTTCCCTTAGCTGGGTGGAAACATTTAGCTCCCTTGGATGTTCTTGAGGAGGTAAACGAGGATCACCAGGAAATCTCACAACTATAAGCAAAATCTGGCAGTTTAAAAAAAAAAAAAAAATCCAGAAGAAAGTTGGGGACTTATTTTTTTGTCTGTCACCTGTGTTAAAAACTTATGTCTATCATTTTTGGCCCAGCAAAAACATAACCAGTTACTAGTGTCCTTTATGATTGAGGCATGGTAAAATCTAGTACTAGTGCATAAATTTGAGGAGGTCACTCTCAATCATCAATCAATAAAGCTAACTTTAACCCATTTGGTGTGTAAGGGGAACACAAGGCAGCCAAAATAAACAGATGCCATTGATTGGTGGGCAAGAACTTTCAGCTGGCAAAAAAGGAATGAGAGCTCAAGGCTATGGCATACCCTTATTACTTAAAAAAATTAAATTGAGGTGCTCGTGAAATCTTCAATGGGACTCAGAGGAATTCTTAGCTTAATTTTATTTTTATCTCCTGGATAAATCTACCTGAAGTACAACTCTGTGTGCAAACCTCAGTGTGAAAAAGGATGTGATCCATCTAAACAAATCTGGGGAATCTGTTGAGCAGGTGTTGGAAACCCAGCAATAACAGGGACCACAATAGCCACCCAGACTGCAACGTTTCCATTCCTATTTCAGTGAGCAGTTCCAGTTAGTGCTGCAGAGATCAGATCAGTAGCGACTCCCAGGTTAAGGTGCTGCTGAAGTCATCAGATCATATGTAGCTTCTCTATAATGGTGATACTCAGTCCCACCTAGAATGTTGTTGAAGTGCTGCCCTGGTGCCTAGAGGCTGTCAGGATTTCTATGGGTCAAAACAGGCTAAAGCTAAATTGAAGGGAAATAGAATAACTGTCAGCTAATCACATTCCTCCAATGGTGTCCAGTGAAGGAAGGGCACTTGTCCATCCACAAATTGATATCCTTCTGGATCTGTGCTATTGCTGAATGGACAAGTGGAGGTGATCAGGAGGATTTCCCTCTGGTTTCATTTGATGTGTCAGTTGTGGCCATTTCTGGAGTGGGAGCTTTGACTACAGTGACACATGCTCTTGTGAAAGTTCTTGGCTTACTTGAGGCTGTCTTTGCAGAACATCTAGAAACTATAGGTACTGCAAAACGGACCCAACTATCCTGGACAATTTCCTTCCAGTTTCCAATCTTCCGTTTCTGGGGAAGATGGTAGAGAAGCAGATTATTTCAGGATAGGTTTTGGTATAGAAGCAGTTTTTATCACATTTCTTAATGATTTGGGACAGAGGTGAGATAATTATTCCGCACTACTTCACTCTTCCTCAATGCTGCTTCTACTACTCCTTATGAGTCCCATTACTCCTGCTCTTTGGGAGTGCTGCTAGAGAAAATTAACACTTTCTGGCTGCTTTATTCCTACACACAAACATACACCTCAGTAATGGGTTTCAATTTTGGCCGCTACCAGTTTGATTGTGGGTGCGTGCAACACTTCTGCGCATGTGCAGAAACATCTGGGCGGGCGGGTGGAGCCTCCCACTGCTGCCACTACCAGTTTGCCCGATCCAGGGCCAACCGGTAGCAACCCACCATTGATACACCTTCTTCTCCCCCCCCCCACCCCGCACAGCATTGCCATGTTGGATGCGGAGAGGGTTTAAAGCAGGGCTGTCAAACTCGCAGCCCACGGGGTGGATCCATCATGTGCTGGCCATGCCCATGCCAGTTTAGTGAAGGGGGAAAAAGTCCCGATATGTCACGTGACACTCAGTGGTGGGTTTCAAAAAATTTTACTACTGATTCTGTGAGTGTGGCTTGGTGGGTGTGGCATGGCTTGGTGGGCGTGGCTTGGTGGGCATGGCAGGGGAAGGATACTGTAAAATCTCCATTCCCACCCCACTCCAGGGGAAGGTTACTGCGAAATCCCCATTTTCTCCCAATCAGCTGGGACTTGGGAGGCAGAGAATAGATGGGGGTGGGGACAGTCAGAATTTTTACTACCGGTTCTCTGAACTACTCAAAATTTCTGCTACCGGTTCTCCAGAACTGGTCAGAACCTGCTGAAGCCCATCTCTGCTGATGCTGCTGCCACGACTTGCGTTTGGGACCCCTGGTTTAAAGAGACAGAATAACAGCATCCCAGTTGCTGGTATTTTCTGGGCACATGTTGCATGATTTAGGAACAGTGCCTTCTCTGTCATGCCTCTTGCCTTGAGGAAAAATGCCCCCTATAAATTTATAACGCTCCCACTCAACATTGAACAAACCGCATAAAATTTGGTTGTTCTCTCATGCCTTGGATTAGGATGATGGTTGAGCTCCTTTGATTTGGCTTTTTGTTCTTAGATATTTTGGGTTTTGTCTTCTGGTTCTCTTGTTTTTAGTTTTATTTTTTATGTGTAAGCTGCCTTGAATCCTTGTGGAGTTAGGTGGCCCTGAAATAGAAATAAAAATAAGCAAAAGTAAACAATATAGCGGCTCATTTGTTGATTGGCACTAGATGCTATGATGACATTAGTCTAATCTTGTTGGTTTTGCACTATTCCTAATAGAATTTGGCTGCAATTCAGAGGAGTAGTTTTGATTTATTATGGATTCTATTACATGGGTTCAAGGCACTTGTATAACCACTTACTCAACCAATGATTATCCATTCAAAGAGCTCCTCCTAGGGAAGCATCTGAAAGTGTCCTGTTTTTGTGAGATGAGGGAGGCTGAGATGAGAAAGCCATTGGACTCAATGGAACAAAATAATTTTAATAACTGGTGTAGATTTTGGGTGGAAACAGAATTTCAGAATTGATAGTTAATACAACTCGGGGTTCTTACTTCTCTTCCCTGCTTTCACAAATGGCTAATTTGAAAACGCTGCAGCAATGACAACTTGTTTAAATATAAACCAGTGTAAATATTCTGCATACTGCTTGTCAATGCTAATGCCTGTCCCATCTGCAGGTTAGACCATCTCCAGATTGTTTAGCAAAAGAAAAGTTACAAAGGCTTGGAGTTGACAGGTTCAGATGGCATAAGCCTTATAAGAAAAGACAGATTCAATCTGGGTTATTTATTCATGCTTCCACATCTTACCAATTATGTTTTTGGGTTGTTGTTTTTTTCTCTGACCAATTTTACATATGGAAAAGAATCCAGTGTGATATTCCAGGTGATACCAACTCAGGCTGACTCGGCTTTTAGACTTCAGTTAGCAAGCCATTCCATGCCCCGGCCAACTCTTAGATCATCCAACAGCTTGCACATGTTAGTTGCAGCACCTTGCTGCTTATGTAACTTTTCAAGTAGGCTGACTTCCTCTAAACACATTGTTTAATCTGCTTCTTTTAAGACACGGCTGCCAAATCAAATAATAGTATGCTGAGGAGCTGCCTGGAAGGAAAAGTCAGTGAATGGATATCAAACTCCAACGCCCCTAATGGGGAGAAAAATGTGCAATTGTTCTGTTCTTTTTCATTGTCACGTCATGGCCCAGGCTGAAATAGACCATGCGCAGACAAATTATTCCCTTTCACAGAGGAAAAAAGATAGCAAAAGAAGTTTTACTTCTATCTTTTAGATAAATAATACAATAAGTCATGTTGTAAATCTTCCGCACCAGCTTTTTCCAAGCCAGGATAGGCAAGGATCCAGAGCGCAGGTGGTGATGCTAGCCTTTCTCATCATTGTGCTCCTAACCCCAGATGGTCAACTGGCATTGATCCAAATGAATATGGATCTTCTTTTTTAAGTTAAGCATTATATATTTTAGTTCAATATTCCTGCATGTGGACGTTCTCCTGAATAGAAATGACTCACACGGAATCAATTCCAACTTGGAAGTTGGAACTGTCGGTCCCTGGAGAAGAACTATCCTCTGTCAGCATCCTTGCAAAGTCAGCTACCCCACCAGAAATTGTCAGTGGAGCTGCATTAATTTTCTTGCAACTCTTAATTTTCAATTATACTGCCTCTTTTTCCTTATGCAAAACCTGTACTTAAAGAACATGGCCATTAAACAATAAATGAAATTAAACCTGTTAGAAAGCTACAGAATAAAGGATAGAGTAACTGAGTCAGATGTCCTTCCCCAAACAAGAAACAAGATATTTAAGACCAGCACAATTAAAGATTGTGCGTTGCTACAAGTTCATCAGCTTTGGCTTTAGTTTCAAAAGGAACACTGCAGTAAGATTTTTTAGAACCTTTCTTCTGGAGCTCTAAGGGAGGTGATTTCTTATTGGATAAAACCATCACCTCATCCTCCTTTCTGGTGCCCTGGATTTCTCTTTCCCACAAGGAACCACTCCACTGTGAAATTGTGGTGCTTCCCTTCATAGTTTCTTGATGCTCTGAACTGGTGTGTGTGTATGTGTATTAATTCCAGTATAAATAATTGTTTGCCTGTGGGGGTGGGCTGGGGGCTTTAACTATTGCCCAGGACTGGCTAGCTAAAAGGGATTTTGTTGAAGGTACTGTACGTAGTAAAGCAACTTTAGGAGGCAAAGTTAGTGGGTTAAATTAAAGATATGAAAGGCCTCTAAGAATACATTCTCTTGAAGTTCTGCTTATATGTCGGTTGTGTTTGAACCAGGAATTAATCAGAAAGGTCATTTCTGTTCTGGCAGTTAAGAGCCAGAAGTACATGGCTACTCAAAATAAGCCCCCATTAGAAATACAACCTAAGCACACCCATACATCAAGATTCCTATACAGTGGGATTCTTGTTTGTGGGAAAGCCAGCTACACTGTGCATGTTTCAAGTTGATTATTATTATTATTATTATTATTATTATTATTATTATTATTATTATTATTATTATTATTTCATTTAAATATATTGACTGCCCAAGTCTAATAATCTGGGTCGGTTTGGAAGAATTCCTTCAGACGTCACAAGAGTGTAACTATTTTCTGCTCTTCATTAAAGCAGCCTATAGTTTTTCCAGGTTCTATGCAAGTTTGGGGGTGAAGAAGGGATGCCAATGTTTTAAGGATGTCCCAAAGGTGCTTTGCAAAAGGCAGCTGGACTTTCTTGATTTTTTTTCCCTTGAAGATGCCTTTTGAAAAGCACCTTTGGGACAACCATGACCTGGATGATTGAGAAACTCTATAGAAAGTGTTTTAAGGAATTATTCATTGAAGTTAGCATGTTTATTAAAGCAGCAGCATTTTTTTGAGCCCACACAGAAATCTAAAAAAGTTGCTTTGAAGAATAACAAAGCATGCATGGTTTGAAGTATATTTTTTTGAAATCTTTTTAAAAGAGTGCATAGTCCTACAAGCTGATTAATGTGTGATCATATTTTAAGGCTATTGTATCTGGAATGCAAGAGTCTGAAAAATAACAAGTAAGTGGGAAAAGGAGCAATTTTTTGGCATTTCTGTCATTTGTCTCTACTGATCATCTGGACTTTTGCAATCCAAATCTGGAACCCCTATTATCCCTGCAAAATTTCTACCTTGAAGCCACTTGCATCATATGAATGGACAGTTTTTGGAGACCATTATGATTTAAGCAAGGATAGCAGGGAACTGGATTTATAAAATGTCCCTGTGTGGGCATTCTTCTTTGACCAATATAATAGCTCAATCCGTGCGTGTTTTCCCAGAAATGCATTGCCAGGAGTTTTACTGGACAAATTTCCAAGAAAACAGTGAAAGCTTCTATGGCATTGACTGTAGCAGCTTTTAAAAAGTGCCCCAGTTTCTTTGGAAATCCCCTCTAAGTCCAGGAATGACTTGCCACCATTTGAATAGAATTCAAGTAGTTGAAATAGAAATAAAATGCAAGGGGAAACATTGCACAAACCTGCCCTCTTCCTACGTGTGCTGGAAGAGTGCACTGCAAAGCTCATAACTGAATGCCAGTCTCCCGTTTCTGTTTCCTCTGCAAGTCCGATGTAGCAACTTTGTGATGATCATTTCTTCACCCTTAAAACAAACATGCTTGGTCATGCTGTTTCAGTGCGCAGCAGAAGTGCAAATTGCAAAAATAATTGTAATACATAAAAATTTCAATACACAAACTCTCCCTCTAGAGTTTTGACATGGAGAGAAAAGAATATTGGAAATGGGATGGATTTTCTTTTCTCTCTCCCACTCCTTTTCTTCTTCTGCCACATTTAGTAGATGGCAGAACAGCTTTTTGGGTTGATGTGGAAAAATAGGCTTCCTATTTAGGCAATATTCAACAGTCCACGTAAGCAGATGATATGAGATTTAAGGCTGTGAGCCACTAGTGTATAATGAGAAAAAAGGAAGAACCAGATGGATCTTTCCTTTTAAAGGTATAACAATCCTTTCTCGACCAGGGGTGAAATCCAGCAGGTTCTAACAGGTTCTGGAGAACCGGTAGTGGAAATTTTGAGTAGTTCAGAGAACCAGCAAATACCACCTCTGGCTGGACCCAAAGTGAGGTGGGAATGGAGATTTTGCAATATCCTTCCCCCAGGAGGGGAGGGAATGGAGATTTTGCAGTATCCTTCCACTGCCATGCGCACCAAGCCACACCCACAGAACCGGTAGGGAAAAATTTTGGATTTCACCCCTGTTCTCAACCAACATAATTTGTGAGAAACCAATAAAGACCTTCTCTGGAAAACTAGCTCTGCAAGAGAGCTATTTAGTGTGAGCTTTAGCCATTTTATCCCCCTGGAAGCGTTCCCATTTATTTTAATTATTGCTTGTTACTTTCTCACATTGATGCAGCTCTTATCGACAGGGGGACAATAATGAATAATTCTATAAAAAGGCAGTTAGCTCATTTTCTCACAACAGGATTGAATTAGTGAAAGTTGAAGCCTATGAATGATGGCGATTGTTTTTATATGCAACCCACTCCGAGCTTGTCCAAGGTGACCGATCAAACTTGTTTTAAGCTTTCAGGCTACATTTGGGGCAGACTTCCACCCAAAGAATCACTCCTGGCCTCATTTTTCTCCCTGAACCTTAAACTTTCTTCAGACACTCTGTAACAAATTTTGGCCTATGGGCAGGCAACTCAGGAAAGACCAAAAAAATTCATTTTTAAAAATATTTATATATATATATATATATATATTTTTAAAAAATCAAATTTTAAGTAATCCAAAACATCTTTTTCAGTTTGGGGATGCAATTGCATGCCACTCTAAATGTAGGGCTGAAATCAATCTTTCTCAGAAGTCTGTGAAATGTATAATTTTTTCCATTCTGTCCCATGTTTCCATCATTCCACAGCATCATGGGGAATAGTCAACCATTGAGAGACACATTTTGGAATATATTGTTCCAAACTGTTTTCTTTTTCCTTTTCTTCTTTTCTTTCCCCTTTTTGCCTTGGAGTATGCATAGAGAAAAAGAAAGAAATCTCAAAAAAATGTTTCCAAGAAAATGTCTTGAGAAATATCCACTATGCATAAGTGAAGTCGCAATCCATGATACATTTTGCTAGAGGATTTTAATTTGTGAAAATAAAAAATGAAGCTATAATGCATAATATGTACCTAGTGCCTACAATGTTATGTTGTCATTTTGCATGCTTCATTGTGTTTTTGAACCTTCAGGAAAGTGTGTATTGCTGCTTAGAGGTTTAGTGTTGTATTAGTTAATGGAAATGGTAAGCAGCTCATAAAGTTATCAACATGTTCTTGCTTCCCAAATCACTAGTAAAAGTTAATACATGCAAATTATATAAATGTACACATGAAAGCATGTCCATGCAAACAAAAAATATTTACTGGCCTTTCTTTCATCATTTTGTTTTTTAGGAGATTGGTATATTCTTTGTATAGCAAAACTTACTATTACAACTGCCAATCACTGAAATATATAGTGACTATGACCAGCTGTATCTCACAGGATCTTGAATCAATAACAAGACTGAAATAAAAGAAATCTAGTTCCTTGTGAAATGTCCCTCTTTTCACTATTTCTCATGGGACTGTGTGCTTTTAAATCTACTTACAAAATAATGATAGAAACTGGGAAAGCCTGACAGTTTCCATGTTAGAAGAGTATGTATTTAAACAGATCATTGAAGCATGAACGTTTTTCTGTCTTCTCCTTCTTCCCCTTCATATGAATTGACTTCACAGTAGAACCATCCGATTCATATTCTCAACTGTGCTGAAAATGCCATATTTTAATTGCTTTTGAGATAATTAAAAGTAGAGCTTATGTAGAACCCTTGTTGCTCAAGAAGTAGTTGAGAGAGAAAGCACAACTGATACATCTCTGAAGTTTTGTCATAATTTCATTCTACCAATATAATTTCTTGTAATCCAGGAATGTAACATATAGGACAGATGCCCACATTGCAATCAGTGGTGGGTTGCTCCCGGTTCTGTCCGGTTCTTGCGAACCAGTAGTAAAAGCGGCAGGAGGCTCCGCCCACCCATCCGGACATTATAATAGATGATCTGCGCATGTGCAGAAGCTTCTATTGCTTCTGCAAACCGGTAGTAAAGGTAAGTAGACCTACCCCTGATTGCAATGTATTTCTACACCAAATAACTTAATCCAGTTCTGTTTTCTAATGTCTACTTGATGGGTGCAAAAGTATTTTCTGCCTCAATCCAGTCTGCAACTTTTCAATTTAAGTGTAAATTTAATAAACTGATGATTGATCAGTATTAGACAAACCTTTCTTGCCTCCTTTAAAAGGTTACCAATATTTTGGAAGTCTGGCTGTTTGATCTATAAAAGTAAATAATAAGGCCAAAATTGAGATCTACCAATCCAGATCAAATCTATTTCTACTACATCTCGAGATTTGAACTGATTAGTCAATTTGGCAATTGTTGAAACTAACACCAGTGGCAGAATGAGATCTAAAACTCTTTTCTGGGATGACAGCTATTTCAGCCTCCTCATCTTAAAACTCATGGGGAAAAAAATATTCGATCTTCTGTGAATGTGACATTCCAACTATGAAGGAGCTATATGCAAGTGGGCAGACCCACGTTGTTTATATGGGAAATGTCTTCTTTATAAAAGTACCTCCACTAACTTGTCCAGGGATATAAATATCATTATGACATCTAATATATGGCATGAGCTAAATTATTTGTCATGCTATTCGAAATTAAACAGCTTTGAGAGAAGTATTTTTATTCCATCACTATCAAGGATGCTTAGAAGAGCCGAGGTGGCGCAGTGGTTAGGGTGCAGTACTGCAGCTACTTCAGCTGACTGCTAGTTCAACAGATCAGCGGATCAAATCTCACCGGCTCAAGGTTGACTCAGTTTTTCATCCTTCCGAGGTGAGGAAAATGAGGACCCAGATTGTTAATATGCTATTTAGTATACTGTCTTTGGTGTAAGCCACCCAGAGTCCTCGGAGAGTGGCCGGCATAGAAATATGAATAATAAATAGAATTGTCAGGTTTACAAAACTCTTTTTGTTTCTATCATAATTTCATACAAATGAGAGTTTTCCAGTTTGTATTTAAGTATTTGTATGAACTTCAGTAATAATTGATAGGGTATATATTCTAGCCAATCAAATGACTTAGACTTCTATATTGATGAAACTGATAAAACCATTAATTCTACCTCTACATTGACCCTGTTATATCAGAACAAGATTTTTCCTTGTTCCTTATAGTCCTTTGGATTGTAAATATGGTAATTTATGGAAAGCAGTCCAAAACATAAGGAAGGCACTGCCCTATTCCTTCCTCTGGCTACTTCTCTATTGTATACCTCAGATCAATTTCCTCATCTGGGATCTAATTCTCAGGCCATTTTTTTTTTTCATTAACAGACTTGGCAGTCAATAGCACCACATTTAGATTAAGATGTCTACTCTCACAAAGGAAAAAAGGGAGGAAACCACCAAGGTTCATCCTTCTGTTCCTCTCTTGTAACAAACAGACTACCTCATCTGCTTACACTATTTCCTCCAAAATAAGACATCCCCTGATAATAAACCCAATCGGGCTTTTGAGCACATGGCAATAAAGCCAAGCCCTTATTTCAGGGTTTAAAAAAATAAGACAGGGTCTTATTTTCAGGGAAACACGGTACAATGACCACATTATACCTATAGTAGACAATAACTACTCAATATTTAATGCTTTCAACTACTGCACACACAATTTAATCCATACAGACAAACATAATCCATACAGAAAAAAATGTAATGTGATGCAATCCATCTACTATAATCAGCACACAATAAATGATGACTCAAGTTTAGGAAAAATCATGAATGAAGTGAAATTAAAGATTCTGCATTTTCACTCTAACTCAATCTTTCTAATCTGGTATTCTATGGACAGCTGGAGAATTCTAACCCCATCCTTGCAAGAATTCACTTTGGATTGTACTTGACAGGATGACATCATCTTCCCTAGAAAGAATGGGAGCAGTTTCTAACAGTGATCCTACTTTATATGCATAAGTTCTTTCCATTTGCAAATTCATTTGTGACCTCGTAGGGGTTCCTTACCCAGAGTTGCAGAACACCTGCCTTCATATGATCTAGTCAATTTTGATTAGCAGTTGAATGTTCAAAATTTTGGGCTGACAAAACCCCAAAAATAAAACAGAAGACAGTTATCTGGACAATTAAACTGAAGTGTGAATGAGATACATTTTGGACAAAATCAAAAGACAAAGTTGAAATCTTGGAAATGCTGACAGAATAGATATAGTAGTCTTCCTTTTCTCTATTATATATCTCATTTTGTGTAAGTTTCTCACAAGTAGATGACACTTACAAAAAGCAAAAGGATATTAGAAAGTCTATAAAAAGACAGTGGATATTAGACACACTCTCCAAGGAAGATAGCACAATTGAGCATCCAATCCCTACAGAAGTTACAGAGACAAAGGGGGTTCAGTAAATAGCCAACTTTATATTGCTGTGAAATTGGGTAGTGAAAGTACCTTAAGCCACTAGTGGAGCAGTGACTCCACTGTATTTTAATAACATTCAGAACTGGACCCTGTACTAGTAGGGAAAACTATGTTTATTATCCCATTCTACAATCACATGCAAGAGTGAGATGAATATTTTAAGCATATAGTAGGTGCTGCCTTGACTACTAAACAGAAAGAATTTGATGTGCGATCTTCTTTTTTTTTTTTTAAAAAAAAATGAAATTTGTCATCCTCTCCACTCCAGAATGATACTTTCTGATGTTTCTCTTCCCATTAGCCTATGTCTATCTGTGAAACATGCATTTAAGTGAAAGAAAATTGCTCCTTGTGAAACGTGCACTTAAGGGAAAAAAAATGACTCATGCTGTAATCTTTTTATTGATTATTCATAGTGCAGGTGGGGAAAAATCTATTGATAGTATCATCATCACTTCCTGCTTGCCCACAGAGGATTATGTGTTTGGATATAAACACTGGGGAACGAATATTTTATTGGTACCATATGAATTTTAGGCGGATTTTTTCTACATTTTTCATGGATCATCAATGGGCAAGAGGTCATTAAGCAACATTAATAATTCATTGTCAATTTGCACATGGAAATGCATCCACATTTGCCAAATAAAGCAGCTAAAAACCTTCAGTGCTTGAGGCAGAGAGTGATCCTTTTAATCCCTCCGCACAACTTGGAAACCTTCTAAAAATGAACCTGAAATTACTAACCTTCCTAAGTTACTCAAAAGATTAAAAAAAGCAGTAAAAAGTCATTTGCCCACAACTATGTAGCTCAATTCTCATTTAAAATGAATTTTCACAAAGAAGCATAGGCAATAAATGAATCATGAAGGTAAGTTGATGATGCCCTTATAATAATGTGTGCAACAATTACAATACCTTCATCACTAGCTAATAATTTCCACGTGATATTATATAATAAAATAGAAAATCGTCAAACTTCTAATATTAAAGTCCTATTTTTGCCCCTTGGTAATGCATTAAGAGCCCTGTAGCTTCAATGTCTACATTAATATCCAAAACACATGCAAATTATATTTCATGTACTGAATGTAGCATGAGTAGTCATAACAACAATTGATAAATATTTCTTTTTATCTCTATCTCAGTTGTACAGTACAGAGCATCACATACAGTTCTTTTAAATGTGAGCAATGCATTATGGAAGATATGACTAATCTAGAGAATTTCCATTTGAAAGCAAAATGAGTAATAATTGATTGGCTTAGCTCCAAAGTCACAGTGGGGTTCAAAAAGCTTGTAAGTGCCCTCATAAAAATAGAAGCTGTATCAACCAATTGAATTTAATTATATATGAAGGTGATGAAGGAGCTAAACAGCCTGTAATTGGCGTCCAATTACTCAGCTGGTCTTCCATAAAATTAATTCATCTGAAAGTTTGCCATTGTCCCAGGCTCCAGGCCTGCTGCTGCTTTAATTAGTTAACACTAAGAAATCTTGAAACATTAAATTATTTTGTCTTTATTGCCAATTATGGGTTAAGGAAAACTGTGTATAAAATATTAACATCTGCTTCAAGCACTGCTTTAAGAGGGCAAAGAAAAAAATAACAGAAACATGTTTTAAAACAAAAGAAAAAGAAATAAAAGAAATGCTCTTTGTTGTTTAAAAATAAATGTGGCCTCCTCCAAAATCCATTTTAAACTTGGGGTAAAATGGATTTTGCTGTAGTGATGATGTATCTGTCATTTGGTCATCTCACAGGTAAATAGGAAAAGAGATGAGGGAGGGAGGGAGGGAGGGACGGAGAGAGAGAGAGAGATCAGAAATGGTTAATGGAAAGCTTATCTAAACTCAGGAGCAGGGCCGGATTTAGATGAAAAGAGGCCCTAGGCTATTCCACTTATGAGGCCCTTTCACCTATAGTGAAAGTGTAATTTTAATTTTGCTAACAATTTGAATGTAGGCCCCTCTTGATCTTGAGGCCCTAGGTTGAAGCCTAGTTAGTCTATAGGAAAATCCGGCCCTGCTCAGGAGGATAGAAGTTTTCACATTTTTCCCTTAAATTATTTTTTATAGCATTACTAAATCGGTTCATATGTTTTCTTCAAGTTGCCAAACATGGCAGGAAGATTTTTTTAAAACAGTTGAAAACAAGCAGAAGTTCACTGTATAAAAAAATTAACCCATGATATTAATGATATACTTCCCAAACCTTGATGATGATTCTTCTCAGCCAGTCAGGAGTTTACTTTTTCCTTTCTTTGGCATCAATTCCATTCTGAATGTATATAACCTACCCCAGAAATTCATTGAACTTTACTACTAATTTTCAAAACATTTCTGCACTCCTCTCAACCCACTTTTTTAAGATTCTGGCCATTTTCAGCTACTTAATAATAAATGTAATAAAAATAATAATTATAAGAAGTAAAGGTTGCAGCTCCGTTAAAATGTAGAATGATGGAGTTGAAATAGAATGAAGTAATTTGATTGCTTAGAAGACCATGGACCAGTATTATTTATAATGAGGAAGAATATATGGATAAATTTCTCTAGCTAATTAATTCAGCAATAATCTTGTAGGGTAAAAGTATATTGTGAGGTTTTAATAACTACCATAAGTAATCTATTCTCAGCAAAGAAGTCTAAATTGAGCATCTTTACAACTGAGCAGTCAAGAATCGGCTTCAAAACATTACAATTTATAATTTTATTTTTCTAGAACAAAAAATATCCTGGTGTCAAAGAAAACAAAAAATTCAAATGTTGACAATTTTACTTTTGAATGTGGGTAATGAGAAATTTCATGCATATTTACCTCCAACTGTTTTTCCATTCACTTATTCTCTCTCTCTACAAACACACTTATATACATTTATATTTTGTTTCTACTTTTTCTTGAAGATATATATATATATATATATATATATATATTCTGAAGTTTTCACGGGTGTTTGTATGTAGGTTTTTGGTTATTTGGGTTTTCTCCCACGTAGAATTGGAAGTGTCTTGGCGACGTTTCGACGAAGTCTCATTCGTCATCTTCAGGCTGGTGTTTTCGGCTTCGTGCTTCTAGGAGCAATGTGTTGTGGTTCCATTACCTGAGACCGTGTCATCGGCAGGAGAGGACTCCGAGAGTGAAGGAGAGGAGTTGGCAAGGTCTCCGTCTCCAGGACCCTCCTCTCTGTCAATGCCTTCGGTGTCCACCGAAGGGCAAGAGATAGGGCCAGGGCCAAGCACGTCCACGCAGCCACAGATGGACAGTGATGAGGGTAATGAGTCTTGGCTGGATCCACGCCAGCATCGCAGAGATAAGCGCGTGCAACAGAAGAAAAGACATGCCCGAGATTAGGCTGAGTCACTGGACCACACCCCACAGGATATAAAAGGAGTGTGGTGGCCAGTCAAACCTTGTGACAAACAAAGCTGAAAGCTTCCACGCCATTCTGCATTGCTGGACTTTTTGCTATAGACTTTGCTGGATTATCTCTGGACTTGATTGATTCCATAATTATTGAGCTGTTTCTTTTGATGTACCAGGAGTGGGGAGAAATTATCTCTCCTCTTCGTAAACAATAAACTCTTGGCAGGCAGCCATTAGGTTGTTGCCAAGTTCCGTTATCATAAGGAAAAGGATTTTGCCAGCTGGTTTGGTCTTTAACTCTTGAACGTCTGTTGGTGTGTGTGCATGTGGTTGGGGACAGAACACAATGTGTGATCGCAGCTGTTTCTTCCTTTTAACTGCTAGTGGGGGTGTGAACTGATTGGGTGGGAGCTTGGCTGTGTTCTGATTGGGTGGAGGTGTGTTCTGATTGGTTGGGGGCTTGGCTGTGCTCTGATTGGATGGGGGTTGGCTGTGCTCTGATTGGATGGGGGTGTGTTCTGTTTGGGTGGGGGCTTGGTTGTGCTTGGGTTAGTCTGAGTTGCAGGGGGATTTGAGCTGGTGAGCTGCGTTGCTGTTGTTTGGCTTCGTGTTCGTGGTTGTGCCACATCTTCATGGTGGGTGTCAGTCTGCTTCATGTATGGATTGGAGGGGTTTAAAGTGGCTAATGATGTAGCTGCTGTCTGGCTTCTGGTCCGTGGTCGTGCCTCATCATCGGTGTGGGTTTGAGTCTGCTTTCTGCGTGGATGTGTGGTGATGACATCCTGTGTGGCCCTCATGAGTGTGGGTCTGGTGTCATTCCTCATGTTAGGGACTCGTTTGTCAATAAGGGTGGGTTTCCAAATGGCTGGTAGATGGGAGGTATCATCTCGTTTATTCATGCTGTGTGGGCGTTTTTCAGCTATCCAAAACAAATATAACCCCCCCAAGCACATCCTAGATCTGACCAACCACTGCCTATCCAAAATATACTTCATCTATAATGGACAAAAATACAAACAAACAGAAGGAGCACCCATGGGATCACCCCTCTCACCTGTCATTGCAAACCTCTACATGGAACACTTTGAAACCCAAGCTCTAGAAAAATCTGATCACAAACCCAAACTCTGGCTCAGATACGTAAGATTATACTTCATAATCTGGCCACATGGGAAAGAAAAACTGGACAATTTCCTCACACACCTCAACAGCCTATACCCCAAAATACAGTTCACCATGGAAACAGAAGCTAACAACCAACTTCCCTTCCTGGATGTCTTAGTCTACAAGAAATCCAATGGCTCCCTAGGACACACCATCTCCCAGAAGAAAACACACACAAACCACTATCTGCACGCACTCTCACACTACCACCCTGCCCAGATCAACTCTGTAGCCAAGACACTCATTTCCAGAACAAAACGCTTAGCTGACGAACAACACCTAAAAACCGAACTACACACTCTCACTAACGTACTAACATCCAATGGATTCGAAAGATATAAGATTACCAACCTAATCCAAAAAGAACCCCCCACTAAAATCCAAGACAGAGAACAAGAAAACGGCAAAGCCCTCCTCCCATACATAAAAGGCACCACAGACAGAATCAGCAAGATCCTCCACAAACACAACATCAAGACAGCATTCTGCACAAACCGAAAAATATCCACCATCCTAAGAAACCCCAAAGACAAAATTGAGTTAAAAAATCAAGGAGTATATGAAATCCCATGCACCGCCTGCCCCACCACATACATCGGACAAACCAACAGAAGAATAAGTGCACGCATTGAAGAACACAAGAACTCAGTCAGAAAAGAATAACCAACTTCTTCCCTGGTCCAGCACCTTAGAGCCACAGGACATGAAATTGACTTTAAAAAGACCAGAACTATCGCCAAAACTGAACACTTTAACAACAGAATAATCAGAGAAGCCATCGAAATAGAAAAACGCCCACACAGCATGAATAAACAAGATGATACCTCCCATCTACCAGCCATTTGGAAACCCGCCCTTATTGACAAACGAGTCCCTAACACAAGGAATGACACCAGACCCGCACTCACGAGGGCCACACAGGATGTCACCACCACACATCCATGCAGAAAGCAGACTCAAACCCACACCGATGATGAGGCATGACCACGGACCAGAAGCCAGACAGCAGCTGCATCATTAGCCACTTTAAACCCCTCCAAAACATACATGAAGCAGACTGATACCCACCATGAAGATGTGGCACAACCACAAACACAAAGCCAAACAACAGTAACGCAGCTCACCAGCTTAAATGCCCCTGCAACTCAGACTAACCCGAGCACAACCAAGCCCCCACCCAAACAGAACACACCCCCATCCAATCAGAGCACAGCCAAGCCCCCAACCAATCAGAACACAGCCAAGTTCCCACCCAATCAGTTCACACCCCACTAGCAGTTAAAAGGAAGAAACAGCTGCGATCACACATTGCTCCTAGAAGCACGAAGCTGAAAACACCAGTCTAAAGATGACGAATGAGACTTCGTCGAAACGTCGCCAAGACACTTCCAATTCTACACGGGAGAAAACCCGAATAATCAAAGACCTACACACACACACACACATACACACACACACATATGTGTGTGTGTGTGTGTGTGTGTGTGTGTGTGTGTGTGTGTGTGTGTGTATCTCAGATTTTCAGATTTTTCTCATATTTTATGTCCACAGCAACTTTCTGAGGTAACAAGAAAGCAATTAGCTCAAACTATTCAAGAGAGATTCTGTATTAAGTGAAAAGCTAGCATCCTTAATCCAAGTTTAAAACAATGGTTATGAAGGGTAATATTATTGTCCTACCAAGAATTGTACCACTAGAAAATTTATAATTAGTAATTCCATATGCTTCTTGACAAGATATATATTTCTCTTATTGTCAGTGATTGAAGTCAATTGTTATGGACTAAATCAGTGAAAGATGATTGAGTGACTTAATACAACTCCCTGTTATACTGTAATTTGATGCCATTTTTTTCTTCTAAAGATATTGAAGGTCTATACAAAAAGCTATTAAACAAAACATCCAACATTATTGATAGTAAGAAATGGATTATGGATACGAAATAAATAAAATTAGTACTGTCCACATAAAGGCAAGAAAGATATTATGATATTAAGAATCAGTTCAGTTGACTTTAAGCTGATTTTAAATATTTCTGATAAAACCAGTGAATTTAATAACATTATCATAAAAGCTTTTCTGTTTTTAAAAAAATAGCCATGATTTTGCTGAGGAGAAAAGAAACACCAATATTTCCTATTTAGTACACACAAAAATATATTTCATTTTCTTGGAAATATATATTACTTTTAATCAAAGCACATGCTGCCGGCTACCAATTTAATTCTTAACAGTTCGATACAAGGAGTGGCTGGAATGCACATGTTGATCAGAAGGTGCCAAAACTATCTCACAAAAGCACAAAAGCAATTTGTGAAAAGTCCAATAACAACTTTCAAAATGAAAATATCTCAAGCTATTTTTTAAAAAACCCAAATAGGGAAGGCATCTGGGCCAAGTACTTACTATAAAAATGTTGAAGACCAACTATTAATTCCATTTAAGAATTTGATGAACTCAATTATGCAAGGATCTGTTATACCTAAACATAATTCTAAAAAAGGTCAAGATACAACCTCTGCTGAGAACGATTGACTGGTTTCCCTTTGGAATAATGATTATAAATTGTTTTCAATTATATTAACTGAGTGACTAAAAAAGATTTTATAGAACTTTACACATGAGGATCAACGTGGATTTTTTATAACAATCTGTGTTAAGTCAGCAGTTAACAAACAACATGGTTCATATAATAGAATACTTTCAACAGCATAATGAAAAACCAGCTGTATATATCTTTTTTAGAAGCAGAGAAAGCTTTTGACAATTTGAACTGGGACTTTATATTTTAAGTGGTAGAAAAAACAGAACTTGGGGGAAAAAATTCCAGGAGATATAGGTGATTTATACACCACAGAAAGCTCAGAACCATGTAAGTGATGAGCTAACCAAACCCTATGAGGCACAGAATTGAACACGACAACATTGTCCTCTATCACCACTGCTGTTTATTCTATTTATGGAAAATTTAAACAGAAATATTAGAAATGATGTCCGCTTTAAGGTATTTCAAATAATTTAAAAAATTATAAATAGTGGAAACATAATCTGTCTGAAATTACTTTGATGGGCATATAATACAGTTAAGAAATTCTGGAATTGGAAAAATACTTTCCGAAAAGTTTGAAAATGAATGTAAAAATCAAATCTTCAGCTTTCTTTTAGAGATGGCAGATGAACAATTGGAAAGAAAATATGGGACTTTGTTTTTATATATGCATTGGCTGCAAGCAGTGGTGGGATTCAAGTAATTTAACAACTGGTTCTCTGCCCTAATGATTTCTTCCAACAACCAATTTGCCAAACTGCTCAGAAAATTAACAATCGGTTCTCCCGAAGTGGTGAGAACTGGTTGAATCCCACCACTGGCTGCAAGGTTGTTATATGCCTAAAGACGGAAACAGAACAATATACCTATAATGGAAGAATGAACTTTGAAATTGAGACTTCGTCATCTCAGATAACTGAGATGGTGAAATCAACTACTTTGCTTAGAGAAAATAACTTGAATAAATTTATTGTGAGATTTCCTACGATATAAGGAGAAAAATCAACTTCTAAACACATCAGCCCACTCTTCGCTAGGACAAGAAAAACAAGTGGCTTTTTGAAATTACAAAATTCTCCAGCCCAAGTCTGACCTGAGTTAATGAAAGATAAGGAGTATTTCTACTAAGCTGAGAGTGAAGAACATAAAGAACAATAGGATTTTTTAAAAAACAGTGTTATTTCACAGCTCAGCGGTCATTAATAAAAATCCTCACTTCTTTTTCTATTATTCACTTTTTTCTCTCCTATTTGTACAGGATATTAGGATATTTACAGCCTCTACATGTTATTGAAATACAACATTCAAAAGTCCCAGAAGACTGAACTAATGGTGAGAGATACTGAGAGCTCTAATGCATCAACATCTGGAGAGTCATAGGTTTCCATAGCTACATTGCAATGATGGGAGATATTTTGAAATCTTCAGCTACTATGGGGGGTGAAAAATCCTGAAGAAAACTCGTTTGGCAGAACATTCAATTTGGGAGATGCATGAGCTTTGTATCCTAAAGAAAGTTTCAAATGAGTGAACAAAAGCATTTTGCATAATTATTCATAGATATGCATAAATTTCAGTAACAGAGCGTATTGCAAACAAGAACCACCAACAAATGAAAAATGAAGGGTTTATTGCAGCTTTCCAGAACCTGGGGTTCTGCAGATGTATCAGACGCTGACGGCTGTAAACTCTATCAAGAATAATGAATTTGCAAGCTAGGGATTATGGGAGATGAGCCTCAATAGACATGAAGGCCCCCAGGCTAAGGTTTACTACACAGAGAGAAATTACTAAACAAATAGTATATAATATATTTTAAAAATCGTGGCAACTGTATGGGACGGTATATTTTCAGTTGCATAGAGGAATTATATACACAGGCAGTCACCTGTCCAGAGCTCTTTTGTGTAGTTATGATTAAACCGCATTCATTATTTTTTTTATCTTTAGTAGATGTTATAATTATAAAATCTGCATTCTTAAATTTGCTGGCATCAGTCAAAGATTAGGTACATTCAGTGAATAAAATGATTACTGGGGCCAATTGGAGCATTTTTTGGGCTGACACAGTTCCATTGGGTTTATGTTCTAAAAATTGACGCAATTCTGCCTCTTCCTATTTGCTGCTATCCTCCAAATCTAAAATGAAAAATACACAGTGCTTCTGGGGAGTGATCAGTTCCTAATTCCAACCCCATACCTGGGTGTTACTTTTAAGTATTGTACGTTGTCAAATATATGCTGCGTTTCTGGTAGAATAATTCTGATGGGTTTAGTTTTTCTTCCTCACTGAACTATCATGCATTAATAATTCTGTTGTACATTACATGGATCTTTATACCTTTTAAAACGATGAAGTTAAATATATAATTATACCATATGTTGAATTAGCAAACAGGACAGACATTAAAAGGAAATAATGTTAGATAGCCCTCAAGTAAACATCTCAAATTGTGTACAGCCAGTAAATAATCTAGTGAGTAATGGTATATATATTTACCTATACATTTACCTGGAGGAGGGTATTAAAGCAAACCATTGAAGGCCCGTTTGATATAGTCTGAGTTAAAGGTAATACATTAGAACTTTGGAGACTGTGAATTTGAGTTCAGCTTTTGCCATAAAGCCAGCTAAGCCATTCCTCAGTTCTAGGAACAAATAAAATCAATGGTAAATAAACTTGCTAAGAAAACTGCAGGACTTGTCCATACAGTTGGTAGGAGTCAAGAATTACTTGAAGGCACTAAACAAGCAAACAAATAAACCATTCACTTTTGTCATTGTTCATTTTCTGAAATTTCTCCTCCTTTCTTCCTGTTCTCATGTAGCCTTCAATTAATCTCATGTAGCCTCAGCTTAATTGGAAAATATTTAGTTAGTTAGTTAGTTAGTTAGTTAGTTAGTTAGTTAGTTAGTTAGTTATCAAATTTATAGACCCATTCATCTCATCCAACATGACTCTGAGCAATAAACAAGAATCAATAAGAACAAAAAAGTATACAATATTTTATTAATAAATATCATAAAAGCAAAATTACAACCCAAAAGATAGGGATTATGAAAATGGTAACCTCAACAATGGAACCATCTGAAAAAATCTCCAGTTGCCTGTGAGACCCAGGCCTGACAACATATCCAAGACTTAAGGGCTTTCTTTGGGGAAAGTAATCTGGCTATTATCCAGAAGCCTGTTATCTGAAAAAGAAGAGGAGAAAGAGATTGCTGGAAAAAAAGAGATAAAATGAGTAAGAACAAAAGAGGATGGATAGTCTTGAGCACTTTGGACTCTGATTTCCACCCACCACTTTCCTTGGTAATTCTCAAGTCATTTTCTTCTTGTGACAATATCTTCCTCTAACAGACAGACAAATATCCGTTCTTATCAATGTTTTACAGGAAAAAGAAGTCATATAGGATCCATTTTAAACTTCTATATCAGTCCTAAAATCCTGAAGCAGATCTATCTACGTACAATTCATAGACAGTATCTCCAGTTCTAATAACCTAAAATATTTACATCCAGTTTTAAAAATATATCCAAGTACAGAGATAATTTGGACTTAATAAAATGAGCTGCTTGTCATATTATGGTGTGATGTTGCATCATAGACTTTCAATTGTTCTAACAACCATTGTCTATTATGCACTTTTCTCTCAGACAGACAGGCAGGCAGGCAGGCAGGCAAGCAGACAAACAGAAACTTTATTTCAGTGATTGATCAATAATAATACATTCAGTAAAACAATCAAAACATCAAAGATTGTTGGCAACCATTTGGGGGCAAAGCTTACAGTATATATAATGTAGCAGATGCCTACTTTTAGAGAAATAGATTTGATTGTCTAACAATGCAAATAAAAATTATCAGCGTACCCCAGAAATTTAGATTAAAAAAGGGCAATCAATTGATGGCAAATGTCCCTATAGAACTGACAGTACAAAATAATAGGGGAAGTAGTTTTTATAGCACCTGTGTCAGTATTAAATTTCATAAGGGGGTTTCCTATACTTCCCTTCCAAAACAGCTGTGGAGAGAACATTAAATCAGGCTAAATACTTAATTACAGAAAGATTTATTCTTAAAAAACTATAATTTATTCCTCATATTGTATCACATAAGTTCTTTCAGATCTGTGTAACTGGTCTTGAAATATACTAATAAAGCTTTATCATATCAACTGACTTATTTAATAGTTCAAAAGGAAAAGTCAGGTTTTTTTAAAAAAAAAATGGAAAATGTATATCATATGGATGTTCTATCAGTAGGATTTCAGATTATTCTGCTTTGTTTTGTAAATATCAAAATAGCACAGTGGTTCAGCCGAAGTGAATAGATTTATTAATAATAGCTAAAATCATACGAAAAGTTATTGGAAGGGAATTCATGCACAGCTTGTTTAAAAATTGATACAACATATTGCTGTAATATCTAAACGATCTTATAATCAGGAAACTTTTGGAACAATAATTTCTAGCACATAGTAAAACTGCATATGCGTGTGCAAACACATGCAAATAAACACTCCTTGCTAAAAAATAATTTCATTTGATTTCAATAAATTGTCAAATTGAAGTTGCACTGGAAATGCTCTGAAAAACAAAGGTACATTTTCTACAATATGCGTGTTGAATATTGGATATTGCTTCTGATGATGATAGTCATTATTCTGTGTTCATTCGAGGAAGACAAACCCAGCAGTTCATCCAGGCACCTTTATTAGTCTTGTCTATTGTGTTTTGTTAAAGATTGGGTTTTTTATCTGCCTTTCATCGAAGGAAATACTGCATCCATTCAGGTTTTCTCTGCTACGACAAAGGAGGTTTGCTTTTAACAGCTCTAACAGAAGCAATTGTCTAGATATTTGATTACTTTCACTGAAGTCCCTAGCACAGAATGAAAAATAAAAGATGCTTACCTTCCTGCAGCTTCATGAATTGGCCATCAAATTTTAAGTTAACTCCTTAATGTGTAAAATGTATGGATTATTTTCTCCAGCCTACGAATGATTCATTGCTCAAGGCCCTGCGATGAACTCTTCAACTCCAACATTCACACTGTGGATTATAGCATGTGACTCCTGGATAGCCTTCAAGTTAAATTTAGCTTTTGCCCATCTTTTCTCCTTTTGAGAAACAAAGATCTCTCACATCCACAATTAGAGACATTAAGTAAAAAAAAAAAAAAAAACGAAGCAAAGAAGTGATGCTCAAGAGAGAATATAGAATGAGTTGGTCGAACTCAAATTCCTAACTATTGCTACTGGTAAAATATTCTGAATTTATTAACCTCATTTAGGGAGATCAGAGGACCTGTATTTCCTTGTTTCCTGAAATCTATGAAGAAACCCATTTTCTCTTGCTGAGCTTGTGCTTTGGAAAACCCTCTCTCTCCCCCCCTTCGAAATTCAGATAATTGGTAGGCTGAAAATACAAATGACTGTTGGATAAATGACTGAAAATAGTTATTTAGAAGCACATTTCACATATGAAATATCTCCATCAACTTATTCTGCAATTTGTTTTTTCTCATTACTACAGAAGTTTTCATGTATTCTTTTATTTGATTTTTTAAAATCATTATTAATTAAAAAATAATAATTATCCGTTTGCCATGAACAGTTTAATGTCTTTTTCAATGCACTCTAAGCCAACAAGTCTTTTAATTGTCGCAAGCAGAAACATGTAGCAAAAATACTTTAGACAGAAAAATAGCATATAATATGCAACACCAATAAAACAAATTTTCAAGAGATTAATATCCTGAAAGATCAGCCCTTGAAAATCCTAGTCTTTTTTTAAACTGGGAAAAATGAAACACTCTCATTGAACTATGCCCCAATTTATTAAACATGTTGAGAAATACTGTAAGCAACCAGCTACATCACTTTCATTAGCAATTCTTATTCAGAAATGTGTGATATGACCAAACATTCTAACTTGGATAGAATTGTAAATTATTCTATAAATAAGCCACATTTTTCAGCCGCTGTATATTTTGATCTCATATTTTCATTTTTATGCGTTTATAGTTCATATGATTTTTTTTCTAACAGGATAACCTACACTGTTTCTAAAAAATATTTTTTTATGTTTATTCTAAACAGGTTAAAAAAATAAATTCCATACTATATAGTAAATTTTCATATTTATATATTTGTCCATAAACATATATGAACACATGACACATGTACTATATGTTCAACTGAATTTGCTGTCAAATTAATCAATACAGCAATACAACTATATTTATATTTGGGCTCCTTAAAATCAAATACTAATGATGGTTCAATTGATTTAAATGGGAACTAAATTCAGCAAAAATAGGTTTAATCTAATTCATAACCTTATTTTAAAATTAAAAATGCAAAAAAATTCTCTGCAGGTTATGAACCAAATAAGGATATTATATAATGTTTATTAAATTACATTGTATTGTACTGTATATTTATTATATTCATTATGTTCAATTTTATTATTGTTATGATTACTTGTAATATATTCTTTAATTGAGACAAATATAAATATTATTATTCAAATATTATTATTCAAAGCCCCAATTTAAAATAAAGAATGTACTATTTTTAAAAAGAAAATAATGCTGCCTATTTTAGCAGAACAAAGTATGAATATTGCATTGCTGTTCTGTATTCATGCAAAGTAATATCCTGAGCTAAAAATACTTTGAGAATATATTTCCACTCATAATCAATTTATGATCTGAGAAGAAGAAATATGGAAACAACCTTAGTACTGACAACTTTTATTAAGTTCAGTAGGTGCCCTACTGATTGTACTGTTATTGTATGAATCCCAAAACAGAGAGCTGCAAACAGTAAGCTTCTTGTCTTATTTCTGAATATATTCTGAGAAATGGTAAACATGTGCAGATATTTGAGCGCTGAAAGTGAATCAGTATTTTATCTCTATCATTTTTTCCCAATACATCACACAAAAGCAGCAGTATGTTCTTACACTAATTTGCAAGTTTAATCATACAGGCACTGTTGACCTAGCAATGATTTCTGCTTTTGTATAAAGTAGTTGTCCCATGATTGTTTATTATACTGCTGGGCAGTATAATAATTTAGTAAATGGAACTAAGGATGAGATCAGACTCACACCTTCCCTCCCAGTGCTCCGTTTCCCCATTCCTAGCTTTCTCCAAACTGATTTTCATTGAGATATTGTGAAAGATCTTTCATAGAGACTCAGCAAGTCAGCCAAATTGAATATGATTTTTAATTGTCAATAATCAATAGGTTGCATAATCTGCTACATGTCTTTCAGTGACTCCGACTGTTGGGGTGGAACAAAGAATAAGAATCCTTCTCATGTTTCCAAAACCTTCTGTAATATTCTGGTTTGGTTTGGTTTTTAATTACAATTATTACCGGAGACAATAGCTTTTCACTGGCAGAAATTGAAATATTGATTGAATTGTTCAATTAATAATGAAATATGAATTAAACCATGGTCTTTGGAAAGTTTTATATCCTTACATGCTGCTTATTAATATGGTTTAGTGCTGTATTATTTTGAACTGCTGATTTCAGGTGCCTCAAATAACTTTGTGAGTTATTTATAACGCTTGTAATTAGCTAGATTAGAAATACAATGAATCAGTCAAAACATGTCAGCTACTGATACTTTTTTCAGGAAGGAAGATTCTTTAAACTCAGACCTACTTCCTCTCCCATCCCCAGGTGCCTCTGAACTTGGATTCATGTGAGATAGTGATTTACTGTAATTAATTTCAGAAATACCTTATATTTCTAAAGAGACTTACAATTCCTTGTTCTCTTAAGATGTTCCTGTTAAAGGTGTTCTTCAATATCTAATTGCAATTCCTCTGACTTTCCAAAAATAAATTATTTTGATGTTATTGCATGAGTTAAGCCATTTAAAATGCAATATTAGTTTTCCTTTTTATTTCAAACCCAAACCATCAATATCCAGTGATGTAGAGATACATCCTAAAGTATGCAGATAGCTTTGTTCATGTCTCCAAATCATTTGGTATTTTACCAAAAACTCTACTCACAAATGTTGGTTGGATTTTTTACATTGGGTGAAAATGTTGGTGAACATTCTTTTTATTTAAACAAAGGAATTAAAAATGTTTCCTCTTTTAACTGTAGCTATGACTACTAATATGTTAACATTTGACATTTTATATGCTAACATTTTTTGTCTTGTGAAAGAGTCACCTCCATGATGATGTTATTCTTGCTCTTATTATTTTAAATTCTCGTGAGAGAGTGAAGAATTGCTGCTGCTTTTTTTATACCTGCTGCCCATCTTTCATTTCTCCTCAATTCCCTTAGAACTTCTTGACCTTAGCAAACCCAAATGGGAAGCAGCTCATGGCATCTTCCCTTGAGATTTAACTGAAGCTGGGAAACCAGGAAGTCTGCTTATCCAGAGAGATTTGAAAAACAGATCTAATATGCGTTCCTTCTCTTTGTTCACCTCACAACAGAAGTGAGTGCAGAACCACATATCCATTTAGGAGAATTTCAATAAAAAAAATTAGCTTTTGAATAAAGCAATTTTGAAAGCAACTTCTGAGTCTAAAATAAGACTGTTGGGATGCATAAGACATACTTGCCAAAGCAATATTCATATTCTGAAAACAATTCTCCTTGAAAAAGAATCAAATTAATTAGATATTTACACTGAAGCTTCCTCAGCATTGCGAGGACACTTAAAGTTTTGCAGAGAATATTCTTTATGCTATTTTTAAGGATCCAGCTGCTCCTATAGTGGAGAACCTGAATCAGGCGGAATAAAGAATAATAATTGGATAAATAATCTCATCTGAAGTTATCTGAACATGAGATAACTGGAGATATAAAAAGGTGTCTTAAACAGGACTAGTTCCCTAAGGTTTCAGGTAAGTTTTTTTCCCCCAGTTTTATTTGTGGATGCCAAGAACTTGGAAACATAGGCTGAACCACCACTGGTTATGTTAGCCAAGCAATATTAGCAGCAGCATTCTCACAAACCGTAATAACTGTGACCATAAACACAACTGACTATTAATCTGCAATGAATACAGAGTTCTAAGTCCTATTCTGTAACCTATGAAATGACTCAGTATTTAAAGGACAATTAAGTTCAGTTGAAGATAATGTAGAAAAGTGTACATAGTGTAGGTTAACATTTAATTTTTGCAGCATGGCACTGAATGAATAATATTGAATATTTTTGCTAGATACAGAGCTATGCTCAGTTCATCTTGCTTTCATGTGTTTAGCAAATAGGACAGAAAAGGAAGGGAATTTAACCATTATCTTATTCATCTGACATTCTCATGTACACATTATCTTTTAATTCCTAGCCATATGTTCTGCTGGAGCATCTGTTAATGTATGGGCTTTAAAATACATACATGTACAACCGGATGATTTTTTTTTTCCTTTTTAGATACATAGTTTCCTTCAGAATTTCAGATCACCCATAAACTGTAGATTCTGGTTGATCACCATATTTTTATTTCATAACCTGTTTTAATTTTTTTCCAATCACATTCCAGTATTTATATAATGGTTTACATTTTTGCAATTATAAAAGATTTGAGCTAGTGTTTTATGTGTCTTACATTGTCAAATGTCTTCAACTGTTTACCCTACCATCATTACCATCATCATTATACTATTGTGGTCTTATATAGCAGGGGTCGCCAACCTTTCGAACCTCAGGGACCACTAAATTCATAATTTTAAATGCTGAAGACCACTAATATGATTTTTTTTTAAAAAAAAAAGTATTTAATGCAATATAAAAATTGCAAATAATTTTTCTGCAGACCACCAACATTTTCTCGTGGACCACTAGTTGTCCGCGGACCACCAGTTGGTGACCGCTGTAATACAGCACAAAGGAAAAAAGTTGCAAAACAAAGGACAGTAGAAGGAGTATTCCTTGTTTTATTGACTTAATCCTGAAGATGCCGATTGTGATGTCATTTAATAATTCACTACAGTGGGCTACAGAAAAGTAATATGAGAATTCTTTACACATGCAATTAATTAATGACACCAAGCCTGTCTTGTAAAATTTGTAACCTTGTTGCCTGAATCACAAGTTATGTGAATATATGCAGATAAAAGAAGGGTCACTTCCCTTTCCAACTGCATATGGAAGTTGTTTCCAGTCTTTTATGAGATAGAAACAGTGTATTTGGAAATCACATATCCAGGAATAACTTCAGGATGATCCATGAACTGTAAGTAAACAAGCGAGAATTTCTTAAACATATTGTGATACCAAATCTCCAACTTAGCATCCTACATGGACTTTGCAAACAAAATATTTCTTGAGCCGTAATTTAGGATTTTGCTTATGAATAAGGCTTAGAACAATATCTATTGACAGGTCATCTAATGAACCTTTTCCCTACGGAGGAGGTCAAGCAAATTAGAGGCACCAACTGTGGCTACAGGGAATTTCCCCTGGTGAAGAAAGGAAGACTCATCTCCTAATGCAGTTTGTTTTCATGAATGATTTTTCCTAGTGATGAAATGAGGTGGAGAAATTTCCCTTTGTTGTCCTCACTCAGAGAAAATTTTGAATCCTAGATGATCCAAAATTTTGCCACATCTCACCTCCCACAAGAAGGATGGGAGCAGGTGAATTGGAAGTAACCTTGTTTGGACCTCTGCAAAAATAGGAGTTAGAACTAGCTTTTGCCAGATGAACCTGTATCCTTCTTTTCTCATCTCTTGAAGAGATGAATAGAGAGTAAAAAAAACCAAGAGTGGCTCCAGGGTTTGGGAAGTGGGTTGCTCAGCATCCCAAAAACCCAGATAGGCCAGACCTTTAGCTTCTCTGCCTTATAAATATGATACTTATATATACTGATTATTTATGGGTATAGAAAGCCAAATATTTCTATATAAAGGTTATAGATTCCTGTCATCTAGAAATTTCATCGTGTGTTACTGTTTTAATTTTTAAATAGGAATCTGTAGGTTCTACTGGGGAACCATCATAACTCCGCCACAAGTTTCCAAAATAATTTTAGCTTCAGAAAGATACACTGGCTTGTAAAATCGGGTTCAGTAGTCCAAAAAGCCAGGTTCCGATTTGGCATTTAGTACTTTGACAGGCTTTCCGCTGACATCCAGAACAGCTTAGTTGAACAAAAGCTGCCAGTTTGAGTCTCCACTTCACCACTGCAGCTCAGTAGGGAGTATTTTAATTCAGCGTCTCCTTTGCTAATTGAACAAACAGAAATTCATAATGAGGCATAGGCAAGATGAGTGTAGTACACTTACAAGGACACTATTCATCTTTTAAAGAGGACTACATTTTGAAATCCCACTGCCCTGATGTTCTCCACCCCCACTCCACCCCAATCTACTCAAAACAGTTGGCCTATGTAATCGTTCTCCCATCCCCTTTGGATGCTATTAAATAGGGCATGGCAGCAGGGCTGAACTTTTCCTCCTTTTCAGAATTCCAGAATGATCCTGACTGACACACCATGTTATGGCACTATATTATCCTCCTTTCTAGTACTAATTTCATGCACCAGAACACAGGGTGAGCCCGGGCTCTGTGGTTGCTCAGTATGGTAGGTCAAGGTGGCAGAATTTAATCTTGCAAAGCTCACCCAATCAAGGCATACCAGCTGCTGTGTCTAAGTAAATCAGATAACAGTAAGAGATCTAAAGAGGGAAAGAGACAGGGGTGAGTGAGACTGTTCCATCTGCTTAAGCCCACCCCACCAATTCTGAAGTACGCTGATAATGCAACAATATTAAAACATAATTAAAGCCAGTTGATCCTATCATTTTCTGAGTTCCTTTTTCTTATTGTGGCTTCCCCCCTTTTTCTCCTCTTCTGTGTTTTTTTTTTAAACACACATACACAGACTGCTTGTAGGACATAGTAGGGACTGGAAGGAAGTTCAAATTCAGGTCAGCAGGCATTGTAAGAGAGCTAAGACTTCTATATCTTTGGCTTAAATTAGAAGAACATTAAAAATCAATGTACTGCGATGCGAAATCACAGATTGGAGCGTGATACAGAAGCAATATGTAGAGAAAAGCATTAGGTGCTGTTTTTCATAGCTTGGGGAAATTTCTGAAAACAGAAGTTAGAAGGGCAGCTTGCTTATTTTTTATTTTTAAAAGGGTATCATTTAGAGGTTGCACCAGGGGTGAAATCCAGCAGGTTCTGACAGGTTCTGGACAGGTCCCCGGTAGCGGAAATTTTGAGTAATTTGGAGAACCGGCAAATGCCATCTCTGGCTGGCCCCAAAGTGGGGTGGGAATGAAGATTTTGCAATAACCTTCCCCTGGAGTGGGCTGGGAATGGAGATTTTGCAATATCCTTCCCCTGCCACACCACCAAGCCACACCCAGCAAGCCACATCACGCCCACCAAGCCATGCCCACAGAACCGGTAGTAAAAAAAATTGGATTTCACCACTGGCTTGCACTACATGATTATAAAATGTTGCACTTCGTATTGTACATTCAAAATGTATGTGAAGTTTAGCATTTTTACTCCTTTTGAGAATGACCAATTTATTAATTTAGTTGCTATAAAAGAGTATTAGAAAGTGGTACATCTGAGTTTAGTATCTCTGCTTTTTAAGATTTAAGAACAAAACTAAAAATTCTTAACCATATTACATACAGTGGGCTGGGATCCATTTATAAAGCTGAAATGTTCAAAGAAATCTATGTCTTTCACACTATAATTAAAATGTTAGCATCATTAATTAATGTACTATTTCAAAATGCATCAGATATTTCTTTACATCAAAAAGACAAGATATCTACTTAATCAGAGAACAACTAATGCGAATACATATATGCAAAGTCATAAACACCATAAATGGCCAGTGGTAATAAAATCTCAACATTAAAAAAAAAAAATCAAACATCTAACTGCATTGCCCAAGAATGTCAGAAAGTCAGTACGGTATAGCAAGAGGCTGTTGAAAATTTTCAAAGTTACATAGAGGAGGATTTAAAAAAAGAAAAAAAAAACTTCTAGTAAGTTAATTTGGAAGAATGTGTTCTAAAAACTCTGGATTGTTTTATCAAGAAGGCTGACATTTTGGAGGTATAACCCTGCCACATTAGAAAAAAAAATGCTAGCTATAAAAATGGCATTTAATGCTGTTCATATTTGTCACGAGCCAGCTAATGATGAGAAATTTAAGAACATAGCTGACAGTCTACCCTTCAGTCATACAGAGAATGCCAGCTATATATCCCCAGTAGCAATAGCACACCAAATCCTTCCAGAGTAATTTATTCCAAGTCTTAATGTCAGACATTAAAGTTTCTAAGGCTGTGTTACATCCACTTACCTAGGAATAAGCTAGATTGAATTCAGAGGACTTTTCTTTTGAGAAAGCAAGTCTAGAATTCAGGTAAAAGAAGCATTATGATTATAGCATGTTAGTGTAAAATAATATTTCCCCAGAAATTGGCACTTTGAGGGATAAATGTATCTTTCCATTCCTCTAGAAAGCTTCTTAAACTATACATAAAATAATGCTCTACCTATCTACCGATCTTCTATCTATTTTTCTATCTGTTATGTTTGAATGGAAAAGATGCTAAAATGAACCTGTCTGCCTTTTCTCACTTGAAATGAGACTTTAGATACAACATTGCAAAAGCTAATTTTTTTAGTGTGCGAATGATAGCATCGCATTTATCTCTTTGTACATCATTTAGGAGAGTTAAGTCTGTCAGAGCACAAATGTCACATTGTCCCACCTCATATAGGATGTTTCTTATCAAATGCCACCAAAACTGTGATCTAAAAAGGGTTTATTGAGCAATCAGTAATTATTCATTATTGAATTAGATTTTAGGCACACGATATTTTCCTGGGAAACAGGACTACAACATCTTTTCCTGCGATGGAAAACATCACAGTTTTCCAGGTTCTTCTTATCATTTGTTCCAAATCACAGGAAAAAACTATTAAGGAAGACAAGATCAAATAGCTTCTGAGTGGTTGTTTTAGGAGCTGTTTATTTAAAAGTACTTCTGGCATCCAATTTGTCTTCCATGACATAGACTGCATTCTTTTAATGCTGCTTGATTGGGGAAGGGGGGAACCTTTCTGCTGCATGTGAAAAAAAAGGATAGTTTCATGTTATTAAATAACTCTTCAATATTGTAAACAATTTAGATGAGGGTATAGAAGGAAAACTCATCGAATTTGCAGATGACACCAAACTAGCAGGAATAGCCCCATAAGATAAGATCAAAAATCTAGATGGATCTCAATAGGCTTGAACACGGGGCCCTATCTAACAAAATGTAATTAAATATAGAAGAAAGTTAGGCTTTACCCTTAGGCAAAGAAAACCAAATGTACAGGTACAGACCAGTGGTGAAATGTAAAATTTGTTACTACTGGTTTTGTGGGCATGGCTTAGTTGGGGGGGTGTTAATATGACTGAGTGGGCGTGGCCAACTTTTTTTTTTTTTTAACTTTTAAAAACATTTTTTCTACAACCTCTTCGGCTGAAGAACTTGTAAAAAAAATGCTTTTAAAGCCTCTGACGATCCCAGCTGACTTGCCTGATCGGCAGAGGCTTTCTTTTTTTAAAAAAAAGCCTCTGATGATCCCAGCTGAGCTGTGCGATCATCAGAGACTTTTTTTTTTTTACTTAAAAAAGCATTTTTTCGACCAAAGAGGTTGTAGAAAAAATGCTTTTAAAAAGGGGCAGGGATTTTTGCTACCCGTTCTCCGAACCACCCACTACCGAATCGGGTGATCCAGTCCGAACCAGGAGCATTTCACCCCTGGTACAGACTAGGTGAAACCTGGTTCAACCACAGTAACTGCAAGACAGGTTTTGGAGTCCTATTTGACAATCACTTAAATATGAGACAGCTGTCATAAATGCCCACACAATCTTAGGTTGTATTAACAGAGGGCTAGAATCAAGATCACGAGAAGTGATACTACCGCTTTATAATGCCTTGGTAAGATCACACTTAGCATACTGTATGCCAAGATGCTGAGACTCTAGAAAGAGTGCAGAAAAGAGTGACAAGTTGATTGGGGGGGCTGAAAGTTAAAACATATGAAGAATTTGCAGGAATTGGATATGTATGGTCTAGTGAAAAAAAAAAAAGAACTAGGATTGATATGATAGCAGTGCTCCAATATTTGAGGGGCTGCCACAAAAAAGAAGGAGTCAATTAATTGCCCAAAGCTGCAGAAGGCAAGACAAGAAGATGAATGAAAACTGAACTAAGAGACAAATAACCTAGAACTAAGGAGAAACTTCCTGACAGTAAGAACAATCAACCAGTGGAAAAACTTGCCTTCAGAAGTTGTAGGCGCTCCAACACTGGAGGCTTTTAAGAAGGGACTAGACAATCAATTTGTCAAAAATGGTAAAGTATAGAGTCTCCTTAAGTTGGAGGTTCAACTAAAAGACTTCCAAGGTCCCTTCCAACTCTATTATTCTGTTATTCATGTGGAGGATGAATTATGGCAGCTCGTAATAGACTTATTAATAAAAAACTAAAAAAGATGAATGTATACTAATACCAACACCAAGCCAAAACAGATATCAAAGGTGAAAAGCAGGAAGGGGAAGAATCCTTCCACATGATCTTCCCCTACAAACTACTTTTCTTCCATCCCTTCCATCCATACCCTATCATTGATGAACCTGGATTCAAACACTGCTTCAATTTTAAGTTATTTATTACTGCTTATCAGGTATATCATCTCTTTTTTTAAATAAAATAAAAGAAGAACGCTCCCACAGAGAGGGAGTCCTCAGGGTGCCATCAGCCAAACAATGCCGACTGGCGACACCCAGGGGGAGAGCCTTCTCTGTGGGGACACCAGCCCTCTGAATGAGCTGCCCCTAGAGGTTCGTATGATCCCCGACCTGCGTACCTTTCGCCGCGCCCTGAATACCCTTTTGTTCCAACAAGCCAGGCTGGCCTAATATGAATTTTAAAATGGGTGTATGTTAGTTTTCAATTTTGTGGGCCAAATTTTTATATATTTGTTTTTAAATTGTTTTTTAAATTTTGTAAGTTTATATGTGTTTTAATATGGCTGTACACCACCCTGAGTCCTTTGGGAGAAGGGCGGTATAGAAGTTCAATAAAATCTAAAATCTAAATCTAAGTAAAACTTCAGCATGCAGCTAGTTCCAACCTGTAATAACATCCAAATCAATGTGTTAAAAAGACAGGTACATGGGCTCTTTCATTTGATACAACAGTGACACCAGAAATGTCTCAAAAATTGCTTGGCAGTAATACAAAGTAGGTGCACCTGCAAGTAGCAGAAGTTCAATTTGTTCAAAACCAATACTGGGCAAAAAAAAAAAAATGAAACCTCTGGTAGGAAAAAAGTGAAATATATGAATTAGATCATCAATTTTCTTGACTGTGAGCCAGAAAAAGAAAACCTTTCTCCTCACCTAAGGTGCAAACAGAAAGGAGAAGAAAAGAGAAAAAATCTCCAAGGTGTGTTTCTGGAGGTAACAAAGCACAGAGCTGGCATAAAAACACAGTATGATCTCAAGTTAGCAGAATTGGGAAGAAACTAGGAGGTTTAATGCTATTAGGGAACCAGAAAGAGAGACAGTGAAGAAATTGAAGAGTTACAGAATGAATTCTTGATTCTCAATTGTTTGTTGGATTCTTGCGAGGACAATTATTCTATAATAGGATCTGTTGCAGTCATCAAGAGTCAGCAATCTAAGTGAGAGTGCTTCTCTTCACAGCAAGGTTGGCTTACCTCTATTTTGAACTGAGTGAAATAATACTTGTGCCCATCAATCTCTCAATCAATGAGAATAGAGCTGGAAGGGACCTTGGAGGTCTTCTAGTCCAACCCCCTGCTCAAGCAGGAGACCATATACAATTTGAGACAAGTGGCTGTCTAGTCTCTTCTTAAAAACCTCCAGTGATTAAGCATCCACACCATCTGGAGGCAAGCTTTAGAGCTGAAGAAGTTTCTTGGAGGAGAAGCGAAACATCTTCAAAGAAAAACCAGAAAGTCCAGTTGCCTATTGAAAAAGCACTTTGGGGACTCCAGTGATGGAGTACCAAAAACTTATGAAGGCAAGCTGGTTCCATTGATTAATTGTTCTCACCATCAGGAAATTTCTCCTTAGTTCTAGGCCGCTTCTCTTCTTGATTAGTTTCCATCCATTGTTTCTTGTCCTGCTTTCTGATGCTTTTGAAAATAAATTGACCCCTTCTTCTTTGTGTCAGCCCCTCAAATACTGGAATACTGCTATCATGTCACCTCTAGTCTTTCTTTTCTCTAGACTAGCCATACCCCGTTCCTGCACACTGCTGGCACATATTTCAGTGATCGTCCATTAGGGTTCCAAGGTACCTCTCTGTTCTGTCCCCGTCTCACACACGCACACAAACAGACAGCCGGGGGTTAAATAAACTGGCAGACAACCAAATTCTTTCGATAAGAGGATTGGCAACCCAGTAGCTGCTTGCCAAGAACTTTACTCATAAACAAGATGCACACAGTTCAAGAATTGTCAAGTCCAGTCTGCAATTAAATCCAAGGCAGATAATGTTGTTTCCAAAGATGCAATGTGATTCGATAGTAGTTAGTTTTGTCCATCACAGAGTCTGAATGGCCACCTCACCCCCTTATATCCCCTGTGGGGTGTGGTCCAGTGACTCAGCTTAATCTCTGGCATGCCTCCTTTTCTGTTGCATGCGCTTGTCTCTCCGACGCTGGCGTGGATCCAGCCAAGACTTATCTCTTCACTGTCCAACTGTGAGGAGATATCTGGCTCCTGGCCAATCTCTTCTCCTACGGGAGACACCTGAGGCGTTGTCAGAGAGGAGGGTCCTGGAGAGGGAGGCCTGGCCAACTCCTCTCCTTCATGTTCAGAGCTTTCTCCTTCCGATAAGTCGGCCTCGGGGGTCGGAGCCACAACACTCTCACAGTTAGTCTTTTTGAGTCAGGTTTTGCCTAATTTGTACTTGTATCTCATGTTAGTAAAAATGCAGAATCTATCAATAAATAAATGCATTGAATAGTTATGTAAGATCATTTCACTGGGTAGAAGAAAAACATTTTTTCCTACTAGGTTGGAGGATATTAGTTCTTACAAATATACATTTTTAGTTTCAGTTGATTTTCCAATAATTTAAATAAATGGAGATTCCTCATATACATGAAGGCAAACATAGATCATAGAATAATAGAGTTGAAAGTTGAAAGTTGAAATCCTGATTTCAACAAAGGCAGAGAAGCTCATTTTGACTTCATGGAAAAATAAATGTCTTCATTTTGTGGATTTCAATTTTGTTTTAATTATTGACCATTCTAATTATTACTAAATCTTCAAATGGTGTGAACTGTGCATGATGGATTCTAGAAATCCCTCTCCAAGTCTGCAAAAGTTTGATTTAGTTTGCACTTGGTTTCTTTATGACAGCACTGATGGAGGAGAAATAAATGTGGGTGAGAGCATGTCGAGCAGCTGAGAATGAACTTGATGGATTTCTGGTGCCAACAAGAACATATATTCCCATTTTCCTTATTGTTTTCCTTTAGTTTATTGAGAGCTTAGTAGTGTCCCCTTCCACAAACCTAGATACAGTTTATTTAATTGTATTCTACAGTCAATGACCAAAATCATCATACCTTAAAACAGAAATAAAAGATAGATGACCAAAAGTTATAGTCATGCATAGAGAAGTATTGAAGTTACCCAAATTGATAAGCAATTGAACATCCCTTTGGTTCAATTCATACCAAATTCTTTCCAGTGACAACCCCACTCTCTCCCTGAAGGCTTTAACCAACCAGAAGGGACATAAAACTGAGACATAGGTGGTTATACTAATAGCCCCGAGAATCTTGTCCACTCTCTCTGTACTAATATGACCAAAGTGACATCTCTTTGCTGTTGATTCTGTAGCACTGAAATTGGAAAGATATGTCCAAACTTTTAAAGACATTTACCTTTAAATATTGGGCCAATACGATAAACATTAATACTAAATCAACATTAAATAATAGTCTTTATTGTAACTGTATTGTATATTAACTCACATATATTATTAATCCAATCCACCTAAAAATTGCCTGTATTTAATTCCCATTAAAAGCTACTGGCTTGAATGCCATCATGTTCCATTGCTTATCAAACAAGATATCCACCTACATTTTGGACATGTGCGTTGTCTGAATAGAGTTCCAAAATTTTGACGGTAATTTATAAAAATAAAAATCCAGTCAAATTTGACTGGCATCCTAAATATTAATTCTGTCTGATATTTTCCAAGTTGCAAAACATGTATCTTATAGGAACAACCCCCACACCTGAATTATATGAATAATACCTTGACTGGCAAGAAGACATAAGAATTTCACAGAAATTTCAGATATGATAAATTTGACAGCATAAAATTCAGATCTAGATGATAGAAGGAAGCCATCGGACTGATAACTATAAGCAGTTATCCTCAAAAAAAGTAATTATCCTGAACCTCCTTACACACCTACACACATACTGTACATATACAGGTAGACATAAAGAGAGGTATTGATCATGCAGTAGCCTACATATATTGCAGCAAGAAAAGGTTTTTTTTAATCTTTAAGGGCATAATTATCTACTATCTGTAATTTTTATTATTTAAAAATCTTTTTTTTTCAATTTCATTTTTACTATCTGTAATTTTTATTGAAATAGGGTATTCTATGCTGCTACAATAAACAATTAAATACATGCAATGGTAGAAAAGTATCAGCATGACATTTGATTCATTAGCCAATACAGTACTAAAGTTTTAGTGAAGTTATAATGCTGAATAGTTTCTAATAGATCAATAAGGTAGAAACAAAAATTTGCTGTTTTCTATCATGCAACAGGCACAATGCCAAGGACTGGTGTTGCCCTTAATTATAACATAAAAAGATATGTTAAGGATTATGGTTGCAGCCTTAGAAAATAGAGACAAAGAATTAGAGGGAACCAAACCAATAAGGTATCCAGGTTGTTTTGGATTGATTTCACCCCAGGAATCATCTGACTCCACCACTGTCAACACAATGGATCTCATTGTATCCATAGCAATGCCTAGATTGGAATAAAGGGGAAAACACTATTTTTACACTGGTAAAGCTGAGGATGATTAAGAGTATCTCAGGTGTGGCTTGGGAATCGAATAAAGGCAACCTCTTGAGAACACAACAGATAAAAGAGGTTGTCAGGCCATGTTTCTGCCACAGTTAGATGCAAGTAGGGAAAGATTATAAATCAATGAGGGAAACCAAGATTAGAAACTGAACACCTCTGTGTCACATGATGTTTTAATCTTATAGCACAGAAATGCAATTTAGGGTCTCTTCATAACAAGGCAGAGAACAAAAGTGATACCACTCTGGTCATTCTTTTCTATTGATGCAACTGTTGTCACCTCATCAAATGTCTCATTTGACGCTAATTTATTCAGCTTAATAAACTCAATTATCCTTTACAAAGTGAATGTCTAAGTTTAGCACTCACAATGAAAGGCAATTCATTTGGGTGAGGCTGTAGCTTCAGTATATTGTTTTGCCTTCCTTGTAGCTGAAGGGCTTCCCCCTTCATCTTTCTTTGAAGAAAGAATAAAATACTTTCTCGTAAATTTGACCTCTCTATCCTTCAAGCTAAAACAATGAGCTGGCATCTATATCTAGGTTTATAGCATTAATATCTCTCACTGAAGCAGACTATTAGTCACTCTTGCGGCTATTTTGCTATTTGTTTAGCACTTAATATTGACTTTACAAAGAGCCAAGTATATAAAAAGTCCTACCGAATGAAATGTATCCTCTTTGTGAAATGAAAGAGTATGCACAAGACTATTTTATTTATTTACAGGACTTACATGGCTATCTATTTCATATAATGATTCTGGTGGCTCACAGGAAACCATAAAACACGGCTAAAAATAAAAGTACCCTTCCCATTAGTGCCCCCAGGCACCATTCCAAACTCCCCCCCAATCTGGTTCAATCTGCCATTCCAGTCCAACTCTTGAGGGAAGATCCAAGTTTTCATAGACCTCTGAAAGGTTAAAGGGTGGGGGGGGGAGATTTCAAATGGGAGGCTGTTCCAAAAAGCTACCCAAAAAGCACATCTTTGAGATGCCATCATCAACATTTAAGAAAGGGGACCATGGAGCACACCAATCTTATCTAACCTGGTAGAATGTCAAAATGCCCTCAGCCACGGGTAGTTCCAGATGTAACCTGGTCCTGTGCCATTTAGGGCTTTACGGATGATAACCCATACTTTGAACTGCACAATTTCTTCTTAGCTGCACATGTCATCAACCAGTTCTAATTTAAATTCTCTTACTTGGCAACTCAAGAGTTTGTCTTGAGGCCAAGATACATCTTGAGACCTATTTTGAGCACTATAGACAAATAGCATTGGTCCCTAGAGTCAGATACAACTGGAAGGGAGAACTTTTACCCTTGTAGACAATAAATGGTATAGACAATTAAATGATAGATAGATAGATAGATAGATAGATAGATAGATAGATAGATAGATAGATAGCTGGGCAGGTAGATAGGTAGATAAAAATCAGATACCATCTTTGTACATATCATCCAGAAAAATAAAATCTCAGACTAATATTCTAGCTCTTTGGGAAATTATGATTGGGTAATTGTACACTACTAGTTAACATGCAGATTTTCATTTTACATAAAGTAGCTTCTGTTGAGCTACATGATCTAATCATGGTAGAGCTGAAACACAACTTCATAAGCACTTAAACTCTCAGCTTCTTATCATTTCATCAGAGATGAATGAAATGCATTATTCAGAACTTAGATATTGCCAATATTCTTATACACTTTCCCATGTATGGGGTCTCTTATCTTCCATTTTAAGGACTAATTAGAACAACTGAGATTCTTATGAACATTTCTTTATGAAACAACCATCTCACTTCAAAACAGATAGGCTGGATCAAAGTGAACACAGTCATTCCCATTTCCTCCCATTAGGCAGCAGAGTTGGGTGATTCAATACAGAGGATACAAAGTTTGGGGCAGAAACACTGACATCCTTGTTCACTGTGAAAGTTGAGAATATTGTTTATTTGTTTATTGATTTCCAGCAATTATATTCTGCCACATTATTTAAAAATTAGATGTTTCATTAAAAACAACCATAAATGTAGTAATAAAGCCTCTTATTAACTACCATGATTCCCAAAAATAAGACCCTGTCTTATTTTTTTATTATTATTATTATTTTTGAACCTTGAAATAAGCACTTGGCCTTATTGCCATGCGCTCAAAAGCCCAATTGGGCTTATTATCAGGGGATGTCTTATTTTGGGAAAAACAGGGTATAATAATAAGGAAAAAAATCAAATTAAAATAAAGAGAACAACCACATTATAGGATATTAGTCTGCAAAAGCTTGCTGGACCAGATGAATTTTAACAGCTTTCCTGAAGATGAGCAACTGAAATCATCTGGATTTTAAGATGGAGCTTGTTTCAAAGTGTTGGGATGTCAACAGAGACGTTTTGCCTCCAAGCACCCACCTCCTTCACCTGCTAGGCTGACAGGATTCATAATGTTCACTCTGGGACACTATGGGCAGAATGAATAGGCCCACCAGAATCAATATGGAGGAAGTCTCATGATTTCACTACAGGGGCAGACTTAGCATTATGCAAACACAAACAGCATTATGCAAACACAAAAACAGATCACTCTTTCCATTCACACTAGTTAAAGATGGTTAGGATCCTTAAAAGAGCAACAGATATTCAAGATAAATATCACGGTTACCTCATGAACCTTGACAGAATGCTACAAAAGCCAGTGTGCACAAAAGTAGTGCTACTGATGTCCAAGTCATCTTTGGCCAGCCTTTCAGATGATGGATACAAATATATTCTTTCCAAACAAAGGCATCTGAGGCAATTAGAGGATCTTATCACCAATGAGGTCTCTTCAGCAGCAATTGTAATAAGCTCAACTGTGCTATTTTTCCCCAGGCCAAATTAGAAATTCTGTAATATATGCTGAAACACCAAAAACTTCCCTATCCCCAACAGTGAATACATTATGTAAAGCAATGAGCCAAGTCCTGCATTGTCCTCCCTGCAAAGCTAGAAAATTTTGTCAGCAGAGAACATAATATTTAGCATCTATTTTTACAATAACTTCAGTGACTCTTGTGAATTTTAGATGTTATTATCTTCAGTGTTTAGTATTTTGTTTTATATTCTACATAAACAAGTAATCCTTATTGCCCATCCCTCTACTCCCTCTCCCTCTCATCTTATTATAGAATTCACGTCAAAGAAAATAAATGTAATAAAACATTCCTACTACAGAGCTAAAATTCACACATTTGGTACCCTCTCTGGTGCCTTGCAAAAGGCTGCGTGCAATAAAGATAATCCATTCAGATTTTTTTTAATGTAATCATTTATCAAATGTTGTTGTTTAGCACTGTACTCTGATTAAGATAAATTGTTCCTCCCCATCGAGTTACAATCTAAAAGACAATGTAAAATGAATATAAGGTGGGAGAGGAAAATCAGTAAACTGCATAGGGTAGAGTAATATTTCCAAGGATATTCATCTACCAGTGAAATGATAAAATGAATTCCCTTTCCTCTTCAGCCCTTACAGGTTGGAATGCATTCTTGATGTGATTTGGGAGAATGACATACATGTTTTGTGTATCACTGAGGTAGTCTATAATCTTTGTTCAGTTTTTTTTTTAATGTATAGTAGGTCATTTGTCACTAGCATTAGCGTTGCATTAGCATTGCAATAATGGTGACCCAAGTGCCTGGAACCTGTAGGAAAGATGAGGGACAATAGACTTCATAAACGTGGCAAGACTGAGTGGCCTTGGGTGCATGGAGCCTCAGGATCTGAGTTTTTGTTATCCTTAGTTCTGGCCAGGGTTGAACTATCCTGTTCAGACCCAGTTCACAATCTAGAGGTTCTCCGGATTTGTGTCTTCTGCTTGAAAAGCAGGTGGTGGGTATGACTAGGAGATCTTTTGCACAGCTTTGGTTTGTGCACCAGCTGCAACTTTTCCTGTATTGTGACTCCTTGCACTCAGTTACTCAAGTCTTAATCATCTTTCATCTCGACTTCTACAATGTGCTGAAATCTTGAAATCTATTCAGAAGCTTCAACTGGAGCAAAGTGCAGCAGCGAGACCCCTATTACAACTCTGTCCCATGAACTTCACTGGCAACTAGTCTGCTTCTGACTACAGTTCAAGGTGTTTGTTATGACCTTTAAAACTCTTAATGGCATAGGTCCAGGCTGCCTGATGAACCATCTCATTCCACTAGAACTAGCCCATCCTAGTCATTTTTGCAGAAAGGATCTACTTTGGATCCCATCAGTAAAAGAATTCTAACTATCAGAATCCAGAAGAAGAGTCTTCTCTACTGTAGTATGCACCCTTTTGAACATCATAAGATCTGCTCCCACCCTCCTATCCTTCCAAAAGAGCCTGAAGACCTGGCTCTACTGGTTGGCCTGGGGACCAAATAAGGGAGTTCCACCCTGGAGGTGGCTGCTGGATTGATGGCAGACTGCTCCCCCTCCCCACACACACACACACTACTTTCCACCTGACCATGTTTTTGGTTATCACATTGATGTATTTCTATTGTGTCTTTTTCATTGTTTATTTTATTTTTCTATTATTTTACTTCTGTTTACACTCTTTTATTTCTTCCTTTTTATTGTTGTAAACTGCATAGAGCAGCCCCAGAGTGAGATAAGTAGCAAATAAATTTAACAAATAATAATAATAATAATAATAATAATAATAATAATAATAATAATAATAATAATAATGTATTTGAAATTATGTGCAAATACAGAATATGACAGAAGGTCCTCATTATGAGCAGATGGTATTGCTTATATATCCCTGATACTCCTGAGGCCATGTCCAGAACCAACACGGCTCTATAATAGCAATAGCACTTAGACTTATATACTGCTTCACAGTACTTTGCAGCCCTCTCTAAACGATTTTACAGAGCCAGCCTATTGTCTCTAGTAATCTGGGTCCCCATTTTACTGACATTGGAAGGCTGGGGAGCTGAGTCAACCTTGAGCCGGTGAGAATCAAAATGCCAAATTGCTGGCAGCTGGTACTAGGCAGAAGTAGCCTGCGGTACTGCATTCTAATCACTGTACCACCACGGCTCTTAACATCTTCTATGTGCTATGTCTTCATGACACAGTTGTTTTAATCTCACCACAACCCACATCTGAATGATTGTTCAGTCATTCTTAGTTCTGTTTTAAAATAGGGTTTCCCCCCTTAAACATACAGTGAGCCCTGGCTCTTTTAGGTATATAAAACGTAGTGTGCTCCACTTATCATCATGCTTGTGTCTATTACGGATGGGATCAGCATGGTGTCAATGGGTTATTTCAGGTAATTATCCACACCATTCATCCATTCCCTGAAAGACCTTTACAGTTCCATCCAGTACTGCAATGTGTTCTAAATTCCATTCAATATCAGCTGACTGGAATTGGAAGGGTGTCAGATTGGTGCAAGATGAAACCCAGCTCTCTGTGCCATTTCTTTGTGCAACTACCCATATTGCCAGTTAGCTTATAAATTATATCCAGCCAAGAATTAGTCTAACCATTTATCAAAACTCATTCTCCTGCACAAGCCCCGTTTCAGGGGAGGAAAACAAAGCTGCAGGAATCCACCAATCCTCTTCCTCAACATGCCCTACAAACTAAATTAAGACTCACAACCATGTGGCAAGCCACACTAGAGGCACCTTATTTAGTGATTCTTCTATTGCCTGTGCAATCTGAGATCAGGAACAACCTAGGTCTGGGTTCATGATGTTGTATGAACTGAACTTCAGAACTTAAGTCCTGAATAATTTCTGCTTCAGAGGAAACTCTGCAAAGACAGTTTGTCCTTTGGTGACTTGCCCCAGTCATTCTTAGAGAAGTCTTAGTTACTCCATCAGTACACTGGCATGGTTTTTGGTTTTTTTTTAATTTGATTTATATGCCGCCCTTCTCCGGAGACTCAGGGCGGTTTACAATGGGTTAAGCAATAGCCTTCATACTTTTGCATATTTATACAAAGTCAGCTTATTGCCCCCACAAACTGGCTCCTCATTTTGCCTACCTTAGAAAGGATGGAAGGCTGAGTCAACCTTGAGCCTGGTGAGATTCGAACTTACAGTAATTGCAGACAGCTGGGGTTAATCACAATGCTTTTAGTCTGCTGAGCCACCAGGCCCAGCAGACTGGTTGGTTAGATTCTTTCATTTTTTCCCCCTCCTTCAAAAAAGCAATTGCAGTAATGAAGAATGAGACCAAGGATAGGTGTTGGCAGCCTCTGTACCGTTGGTGAACTGAAGAAAGTGTGATACCACAAAGTTGCTCCTGAGAATTTGGAAAATAAGGTGGGTAGCTGACTGTGAAGAAAATGAAAATCTCTCAGGATTCCCCTCTGGGAGGAGAGAATCTCACTCCTTTTTTTTTTCTGGCACTGCCATGAAAACAGAAAATAGAAAGCCCCACTATGTGATAAATTCCAACTAATAATTTCTGGATCAAAGCCAGAATAAACTGATGAACAAATTATAAATTCATGAAGAAATTTCTCAGTGCTAGTTGAGGAATTCTGGGAGTTGAAGACCACACATATTAAGGTTGCCAAGACTAAATTGCTACTGATCTAGAGAGAAGAAATCTGTCATCTGGAAATATAATACATATTTTTTTAAAAAGCCCCCTGATGACGATTGAGTGTACCCATAATCACCAACATATTAAGTATTACTTGAATATTAATAAATGGTAAATGGTGTGTGGGTGGAGGGGAATGTAGACTATGGAATGTCTTTTTGAACTTCTTTCAAGGTTCTTTCTACATGCCTTGAGCTTCAGTTGCTGTGTGTGTTGTCTATGCATTACAGGTGATGAAGTCCAACTTATTTTGGAAAAGGCTGACTTACATTAACTCTTCTGGCAGAATTGAAGCTTGGGATACAGTTTGCTAATGTATATTCTGCAGTACATAAAAAAAAAAGAGAAAAACAAAATTATCAACAGCATACTTTAACTGTATTTATTTTTCCGAACAGAAGTTACAGAAGATATTCTCTGTCTATTCGCTAGTAAATAAAAACCAACTCTTTTGTTTCTGTAAAAAAGGGTAAAGAGAAGGGATCAGCAGGATTTGTCTTACCATAGCAACTTAAATCATGGAAGAATAATTGTTTCCAGCCCTGGAAATTATACATTATTCACATATCAGATAAACTTGGCATTTCCTTTCTCACTAGATGCTGTCCTACATAGTCTTTGTTTGGGTTGGCTTTATGTGCTATTTATAGATCTAACATTTGTTTAACATATTCAACAAGTAAGAGAAAGGGGTGAAATGTAGAATTTATTTTTAAAAAACTTTCTTTTTTTCAAGGAAGAGATAAAATGAATGCTGCTCACTGTTGGTTTAGAGATAACATTCTATGAACTTTACTCTCTTACAAATAAACTTTTATTTACAGGAAACTGGAATCTAAGGATAAAGTCCAATTCTTATTTTACATTAGAGAAGTGTATGTATGTATACATGCACATCATGTATACATAATAAAACTATTTGTCTATCACTGTTGAAACTCTTGGTCCTTGCACTGGCATGTAAATGAAGATTTCATGGCCACTAGAAAGTGGACATTAGTCTGATTAATAGGTTCCCAATTCTTGCATCGGAGTGCAATTGGTGTAGTAATTAAGGCATCAAGATTGAAACCAGGAGACCATGAGTTCTAGTCCCATTTTGGGCATAAAGTCAATTAGGTGACTTTCTCTCAGCCCTAAGAAGAATGCAATGGCAAACCACTTCTGAAAAACCCTTGCCAAGAAAACTGCAGGGACTTATTTAGGTAATTGGACATGACTGTATGGGGGCGAAAGGAAAAGTGCTTGCATACCTAAACTTAGAGAGCCTACAAAATCAAAAGCTTTCAGGATTAATCTTCCATAACAAAGAAATATTTATAATCTCCACTTTTGCCAGATCACCATCCATCTGTAGATGAATCAAAATAAAATCATTTGAGACAGTTTTACAATGAAAAATCTCAATATTGCACACTCATATTCAGTAAATTAAAGTTCTACAAATCAACACCATATACTGTATTTCAGACAGAGATTTATGAGCATAATCTATTCCATTAAAAAAAAATCTAAAGGGATTGGGGTAATTGGTCAACCCACCCCATTTTCCCACCACAAAACCAGGGTTGCTTATCTAGAAAACAAAATTATGGTATTAAAACCATAATCTGTTAGCAGTGGTAATAATTTCAGACCACCTTGGCCTCAATAAGCCAAACCCTTAACCAAACTGATAAGGGTTATTGCATCCATTTTGGTGGAAATGAAGAAGAATAGGGTGTCTCTTTTGCTTTGTTTTTACTGGTGATTAAATAGTCAGGGGTATTCACTGTATCAATCAGTTAAGGGTTCTATGTTCTCACCAATTGTATCCAACACACCCAATTTATCTTTCTAGTTTGCAGTTCAAGGATCACCTTCTTCAACTGTCATTGACAGTCCTTAGCTAGAGAGATAATTCAGAATGGATGGTTGAGAAGAAAAAAAGAACTACTAAAGCAGAAGGTGAAAACACTTCAGTACAAACATACATGCATGCATAAACATTTCCACGCTCACGCCTTGTTAATAAATTAACCCTTTTTTACTGGATTGTGATCAATAATAACATAAAAGGCATGGGATCATTACTGCACAAAAAGCTGAAAATTCATCGCAGAACATTTTCCCTTGCTAACTACATAATCTGTCAAATATATAGGGTGATTCATTTTTATAGAAAGCACCTTAAGGCAAGTTTTTTTTAAATTAAATAAGGATTACAACCCACCCTCTTCTCACTCACTCTTATAAGAAGACTGTCAGGCTTTCAATTTGCTTTATATCTGACCAGAATTAATATTAAACTTCTTCATATTATGATTGTAGTTTCCTTTGCATGGAAGCTATGATTGTAGACTCATCATGATTCTTTAAGATGGGTTATAATACAGGGAAATGATGAAGTTCTCTAAATGAACTCTGATCCATCACTAAAACTCAACTGACTATACAAAGGTGTCAACATTTATTTTCATGGAGAAATCAATTAATAGCCCAGAAAAACAGGCAAATCCAGTTTGCTAATACCAAGGGGTAGTTATTGAGAGAAATCTAGGTCTTTAAAGCTTTAAAGAAAGATAACGGGTTAAGGCCATTCAGAACCTGGAGTTAATGTTCTCTAAGGCAGATCCCATAACAGAGAAACTTCTGCTGATTTCTGCTAAATGTAAGTACTTCGTAGAAGAAATCTACATCCTGTTAAATATGGTTGCAGAAGGAGTCAAAAACAGGCAATCCTGCAAATATCTTGGTTCTGTGCCATTTAGAGCTTTATAGGAAATGTCCAACATCTTGATTTGCATCCAGAAGCATAGGGAACCCAGTGTTGCTTGCATAGCAGAGGTGTTACACAAACATTTTGCAGTTGTGAAATTGCCTACACGGTCATATTCTGGACCAGTTGCATATTCCATATGATCTTAAACAGCAGCCCCATGTATAGTGCATTGCAGTAATCCAAACTAGGCATAACTACGGTATAACTGTTTGTGAGCTTCTTGATCAGAAATAGGCCCAACTGGTGCATAAAATGGATTTATGCAAAGGGTCTGCTTTTTAGGGAAAGCAGCAACCATTCTCCAAATTGGTTCCCCAAATAACAGGCAAATCTATCTGGGTGAAACAAAAAGTATCCAAAGTATTCTAAGCCTACCTCTGTTAAACTAAGCATTTATTGATTCTTTCTGGCACATAAACTTTTAAGAAAGCAAAGCAGCCTTTTTTTCCCCTATATCATTGCCATCCTTATATTATACCTTTCAAAATGTAAGAGGAGAATATATTTTTTTTAAAAAAACCACACTAGTTCCTTTCAGGGGTAAAGTCTGTATAGCTTTTTATTTCTGCAACACTGTAAATTACATAGCCTTGGTGCATCTACAAATTTGAGTTGATTCTAAATGAATGAAACTAATGGAACATCTGCTGGAGTAACTTACCTGGTTTGTCAAGAAACATACATTTGCTAACTATCACTGTGGGAAAAAGTATAATATTAATACCTACGTTAAGTTTTGGGTCCTACATACTGATCTTTTTCTCAGTCTTTCAGGCCAAAGGAGACTGTGGCCTACATGCATTTAGGAGAATGGATTTGATCCTTTCTCTGTGATCCAGAAATGGACTATTTCTTTGGAGACTGAGAAAATTATGAGAGATCTTGAATCAAAAAGGATTAAAAGGTGATTTGGCGTTGCATACGCATATACACATCACTTGCAAGGAACACCATAAAGCAACTACAAATTTTCTTGAATTTGCATAGCTGCCCTCCAAGTTGACACCTAGCCTTAGGAAAGGTTCCTTTTTTGGTTCCTTACAAGGGTTATGTTCATGTCCACAGGTATTTACAATTATATTGTCCTCTTTGAAGCCAATCAATGTCCAGCCCTAAGAAAAAATTACGCTTCATAAATATGGCAGCATCCTCTATGTTCCTTACTCACAAACATATATATTGCTGAACCAGTTATTTCTTCAGGTATTTTCAGAAGCAGCCATTTGCAATTTTTCCTAGGATAACTTGCAAAATCAGCTAGCTCTGCCTGTATTAATGGTATTTGGGGATGTATGAACACTTAATTACTTAAAACAAGATCTGGAAGACACATTCATAGTCTTTTTTATATCAAATGTTCATCTGAGCTATTTAAATACCGTACCCATTATGCTATGGGGATATAAATTGCTTGTCTCAGCCTACAAATATCTTGCTTCCATCTGTCTCTAAAATTTAGAGAGTATCAAGGGTATCACTCTGTTTCAAAAAATAGGGCATGTCCCTGCACAAAAAGAAGTATGAGAACAGAACTATTCCAGGTCCTTCCAATTTCTAGCCTTTTGTATCTGAAATGATGCAGGTGTTTCAATAATAGTCTCTCCTGATAAAATATTGGAGCAAAATAAATCCCAAAACTGCCACATAGTTAATTTAATTTTATAATCTCCATTTGGAACAGTCTAACAAACTCACTTAATAATGTTCATTTTTCACATGCTGGCATACTCTCACTTTCAGAAAAAACTAATGGGCAATGGAAGCAGTCATGCCCAAATCAAATTTTAAAAGAGTAAGAACATTAGGAACACAATGAAGAAATGCAAACTTCATAAATACTGCTTACAGAATTAATGGTGAATGCCACATTTACTTCATTAGAATAATCAATTCAACCCCTTAAAGATATTATTTCTGGTTTATGTTATCCGTTCAACTTCATTTACATTTCATTGTAATACTGAGTATGCATCCAACGTAACCTGAGATAAATATAAAAGGCCTCATTGGACAACTTCAACAGAGATGATCCATCATTCTGGCTAATAGTTATTCTTAATTTACTTAAACAAACACTTCTCATTTTGTATTACATTGGGTATATGTGAAACAATTTGCAGGCATAATGCCTAGTGACAATATTAAACAGATCCAGCTATTAACTCAGCCAAAAATTTCAAGGACTGCAGAAAAAAGTAGGTCAGAATGTAATAGTGACATTGAACTTTTCAACTGGGAATAATTAGGTTTTATATCAAGTGTGCAGTGACCTAGTCTAGTCTGAAATGAAGTAGAATAAAAAGAGTTTGGCTTTATTTGTCATTATTTATAGGCTATTTTCCTTGTCCTTTTTTTTAATTGCCTACAATTTAAGAATTAATAATTGTTCACCTATACCGTAGGGAACACTTTGAAGTTGTGTGGAACTGTTTAGCATGTCATAAAAATTAATGAGATGATAGAATGAACAAGGGCCACATTCCTCTCCCCACAAACTGTATACATTTTATATTCAGTAGCTGCTATTTTCTCATTTTTGCTATTCTATGGAATGTCAAAATATATCCACACACATGAATTTATCGAAGCATGGTATTCAGCCAACAGATCTATCAACAAACCTGTCGATTTGGAGCCAGCATATGAACCCATAAGCAGCCATATCAATCAAATGACCAACCAATGATGGCACCAACTACCTCTTTACTTAATAGCCTTCACTCACAATGATCAGCTGGTCACATGATAAGTCACATGGCATGACTAGCTGGTCATATGACCCACTGATAACATGAGATCAATAAAAATGGTGAAGAACTGAAACAAGATGCTTCAACTGAAGTCCTGCTGAAGATGTCACCTAACCTGGTGATGAAATGTTTGGAAGCTAAACAGCAAGCTTGGAGATCAACCAGCACCAACATCTATCACCTGGGCTACAAATATTTTCTATCATTTCTAATGTGGCAATATATATTAGAATTTCTCCCAAAAATTATTTCCTATTTCTTATACAAAATGGAGCAAATGTACACCTATGAAATAATGTATGTTATATATTATGTTTTACATTTTACAATGCAGGTTGCAGCAATTTAAATTCATAACAACATGGGAAGTTTTCTGCTGAGTGAGCAAATAGAATTAACATGAGCAAGTCAACAGGAAAAAAGAGGGGAGAGGTAAGAAAGCAACTTGGTTCTGAGAGATTTTGTGCTATGATGAGAAAGATGAAAAAGTCATCTTCTGAATAGCTACTGACTGCAAAGGCTGTGTTCTAAGAGTTGCCAATTGCCCAGTGTTGGTAACTAGTGACATCTTCCTGCTGAGTGAGTAGAGATTGTCAAAAGAATATACGGCAGTCAGAGTTCAGGATGAAACTTCCATGAGTGAGCAAGCAGAGAAAGTTAACAAAGGACTTTAGCAAAGGAATTTAAGGGAGAGTTCCTGAAAAATATTCAACAGTGAACTGTTGGCTAATGACTCCCTTTCAGGAGAACAAGAGGAAATGAAAGTCTTTTAACTGTTGTATATAAGAAATAAAAATGAAGATTAAGAGACAGGATTCTGCTGTAGTGAGCCACTTAAAAACAATTGTAGTATATATGCAGCAAAAGTAAGCTCACAGCAGTCCTTGCTGGAAAAAATTCAAAAGACTGGAGTAACAAATCAATCGATGAGTAGGAATAAGGATTTATTAATCCTTATTTAGAAGGTGCTACTTCAGAAGTTGACATCAGAAGCAACTCAAAAAGACATTCAAACATATTAGAAAACACACTGGGTGAAAATGACAACCAGAATCAAGAGACACAGAGGAAATTTTATATCATGCTGATAAAAAAGATTCTGAGAATTCAGGGAAAGTAGAAGAAAGATTGAACAATGGAGACAAAACAGTTGAGCTCTATAGCCATTGATACAATCGGTCTACAATTATACGGGCTAAACTTTTGCTGATCTCAGATGTGTAACTGTACCATATACAAAGTCAAAGAAAAGAGTCATGGCAATTTATCATAATTAATGATAAAAAGAGTTCTAATAAATATTTGCCAGCATGAGCTCATAAAGTCAGAGTCTGAGTGAATGTTTGTTTGTTTTTTAAAGTCCTAAGAGTAACAAGAGTTTTACAGGAAGAGCAATTTTCCCATTTTACAGATGGTGAGTATGTTCCACAGGGACATAGATTCCTATGCTTACATTTGTGCAGGAAATCCTTGACTTACAACAGTTCATTTAGTGATCATTCAAAGTTACAAGGTTACTGAAAAAAAAATGACATGACAATTTTTCACACGACCATTGCAGGATCCCCATGGTCGTGTGATCAAAATGTGCATGCTAAACAACTGGCTCATATTTATGACGGTTGCAGTGTCCTGGGGTCATGTGATCACCTTTTGACAAGCAAAGTCAACGGGAAAGTCAGATTCACTTAACAACTCTGATACTAATTTAAGAACTGCAGTGATTCACTTAACAACTGTGGGAAGAAAAATCTAAAATGGGGCAAAATTCACTTAACAACTACCTCACTTAGCAAAAGGAATTTTGGGCTCAATTGTGGTCATAAATCAAAGACTGCCAGCAGGCAGCTGGATTCAGTGGGTTACTGTCCCTTTCTGATTCTATGGTTCTATGAGAGGATATACAAAACTTGGTAATTTGGAAACAGGTCTTTTCAGATAACTTAATCTCTCTGCAACGTATCATTCCAGAAATATTTCAGTGGTTTCCAGAATGAAATCTAAATTATAAGTGATTTGAAATATCTTGGCTTCAAAACAGACTTGTTTTATCCAAAATGCCCTGTCTCGCACAAATCAAACTACTTCCAGTTCTGAGGAGTTCCTTCCACAATCTACCAAATCATGTTTGGAAGAGCATGAGCTGGAGGACGGTTGGCATAAAAATTGTGTTCCTACATTGTCACTTTTCCTGAAGGTTCAGATTCTTGTGTAAAGTTTAAAGTGTGAAATGCATGCTTGCATTAAATTGTAATTAAGTTCTCCCATGTCTCCAGGTTGGAATTAGGAATATGAAGATGACTTAAATCAGTCAAAAATTTGTATCTGTCAATAGCTGTAGTCTCCACTTCACTCTTACACAGTATAGTAAGAGAAAAGTTAGATTAGCAATATTACTAGTCCATAGGAATTTTAAAAAATTCCCATGGGGGCACAGATGCATTTTTAGGGCACCAGATTAGAAAATATTACTATACATGTAGCCTTAGAGTAAATCTATCTCATTTCCAAACATCAATTCCTAATACTTTCTAGGTGTTTATTTATTTAAAAGCAGACAGACAAGTCAAAGGACACAATAGGTTATAGTTCTGTCCTTTACATTGTTCTCTCCCAACTTTCTGAATATCGTCCCTGAGTCCCATTAGACACAATCAAAATATCCTAGGTCTTTTCCTGAAATTATTCATCTCCCCAAGGTGAATCTTAAATCTTTTTGTTTGCGAGTTCTGCCAGTTCAATAAAAAGCATGCCATCTGCTCCACTCATGGGCTCACTGAAGGGGATTTGCAATGCTGAGGTCTCCTGAGAATTAGGAGTTTATTCTTCATCTTAGAATACTGCCTGTAGCAGAAGCATGGAAGCAACAGAGGCCTGAAGCCTTCCATTTTTAAATAGAGCCTCATTCCCAGGTTGTGAATGTCACCCCCTCCAGATCTGCAACAAGGCATATTGCAATAGCAATAGCATTTAAACTTATATACCGCTTCATGGTGCTTTTCAGCCCTCTCTAAGCGGTTTACAGAGTCAGCATATTCCCCCCAACAATCTCATCTTAGCTGCTCATCTTATCATAGGGTAACTTGGGATGGCTTGCAGTCATATATAAGATGAAACATAAAAAGTTAAAAACAAATATTAAAACCAAAGACACATGGGGAGGTTGGAAACAGAGTGGGCATGAGGTAGGATCTGTTATTACTCAATCAACCACCTCCATTGGTCCCTCAATATCAATGGACCAATGGTGAAATCCAAATTTTTTTACTGTGGGCGTGGCTTGGTGGGCATGGTGTGGATTGGTGGGCATGGCAGGGGAAGGATACTGCAAAATCTCCATTCAGACCCCATTCCAGGGGAAGGATATTGCAAAATCTCCATTCCCACACCTCTCTGGGGCCAGAAGTGGTATTTGCTGGTTCTCCAAACTACTCAAAATTTCCACTTCCGGTTCTCTGAACTACTCAAAATTTCCGCTACCAGTTCTCCAGAACCTGTCAGAACTGCTGGATTTCATCCCTGACCGTGACCCATGAAGGGCTTTAAAGGTGATCACCAACACCTTGAATTGTACCTGGAAGCAGACTGGTAACCAGTGCAGTTTGTGGGGCAGTGATGTTACAGGGAATATTCTTGGAGGCCCCAAAACTACCCACACTACTGCACTCTGCACCAGCCATAGATTCTAAATGCTCTTCAAGAGTAGCCCTATATAGAGCTCATTATAGTAGTCCATTTGTGAGATGACTAGGGACTGAACGACTGAATGCAGGGAATCCTGGTCCAGGAAAGGCTGCAACTGCTGCACAATACAAAGTTGTGCAAAGGCTCTCCTAGCTGCGACTGCCAACAGTTCCTTAAACAGGAGTCACAAGTCCAGAAGAGCCCCCAAGTTGCAGACTGGGTCTTTCTGGGTCTTTGACTCCGATCCAGAGTCAAAGATGACAAAGTCCCAGATCCCGGAGCCCCCATGTACCCAAAGCCATTCAGTCTTACCAGGGTTTCAAGTAGGGTATTTCTCAGCCTTCTCTGTAGATAGCAAGGAGATTCTGAAAGCCTCCATGCACAAGTCATGTATTGTACTATGGTCCTTGAATGTTGACAAAAGCATTTTGAAGTCATTGCCCATAGAAGTTATAGAGCAGTGAGTTTGAAATAATTGAAATCATTGATCATAGAAATTGTAGAGCAGTGTTTCTCAACCATGGGAAGTTTAAAATGTGTGGACTTCAATTCCCAGAATTCCCCAGTAGCATCTTAAAGTTCCCAAAGTTGAGAGATAGTGCTGTATTATATTTATAGCAGATCAAATGGTGTTTTCAGATAGCTGTTCAGTGATGCTATGTTTCAAGAAGGGGCTTTTAAAAGGTGCTGTTGGCATGTCAAAAGACATTCCTGCTAATATCAGAAGCATTTCTTGAAATGCCAGAAATGAAGCAGCACATAGAACCTACATTGACTTAACTTTCCACCCACTCCTCTTTCATTCCAGATTTGTGATACAATAAAAATGTGCATTTAAATTCCCTTCACATATTCTATCTTGACTTCCTGGAAATTTGCAGATCGCTCATATACATCAAGCAGGGGTGGCTGAATATACTGCAGAAGAAGGAGTTTGAAACTAATTTGATAGTCATCTTTCCCAGTACTCATATACTGCTTATAGATGCTCAATTATTCATCTTTAGATTAAGGCTATTTGATATATCTCTATCTTACTCACCTGTGTATTCTCACTGTTTTGTCAGGATTGCCTGATGCTCTCAGAACTTGGTTGTTTTCTTGCAGATGTTTCATTATCAAACTAGGTAATATTATCACTACACTGATGATGTGTACTGATGATGTTACCTGGTTTGATAATGAAACATCTCCAAGAAAACAACCAACCTCATTTTCACACCACATTCGATCAATTCACATTAGAATGACCCCTTGTTTCTGTGACTGTCACCAGGCTGTCTAGTGTGCCTTCCATAAAATACCATACTCTAAAATGATCTAGGGGAAAAATGGAAGCAATAGCTGGTCAAATGCAGTTTGAAATGTCATAAGTAACAAGTTTATCCTGCCTGCAGCAACAATGAAAGGAGCTGAGTGAACATTCCAGTCTAAACTGCACCGAACAACAGTTGCTGGGTTTGCTAAATCATCACATCATTAAATTAGCAGTTGTGTGTTTAATCTGGTTCATATAAACATTCTTACTGATTGTTCCTCTAATCCTTCTCTATCTTTCCACACCCCAAAATGATTCCAAAATAGACCATTGTTTTCCAACATGGTTGAATGGTATACCATGCGAGATATACCATCTTAGGTATGATCCCCAAAATATATGACTCAATTAGGTAACTTGTTTATAGAACAAGAAAAAAAGACAACAATATTTCTTGAGAAAAACTCAAAAGGGGGATTCTCACTTTATCAAAACTAGTTCTCATATTGAATTTGGCTGCGGACTGCAAAATGCATGCTTTTCATGAGATATACACTTATAAGTATATCAAGTAAATGTAAAGTAGAAAAAAATAATGTACAGATGTGCAGCTTTTCTGTAGTAGAGGTGGCCCTCATTATTTGAAGAGATTCTGCACCAGCCTACAACAAAGGTTGGGAGACATTAAGTCTATGATAATTGGAAAATTAGGATCTTGGACATTACCAAAAAGGTGCTCCAAAGATTGGAAGGGTGTAATAGGAAGACTGACTGGGGCTGAGCAAGTTAGTGAGAAGTGGGAAGGAAAGCAGAAGGTGCAGAAGAAACATCAGGGCTGAGATCACTGGTTGATTGGTGGAGGGATGAATACTCAAAGGATATGTTCTGCATGTGTAGAATGGTGGGTCAGAATCAAGTCCCAAAAATCTTTGAAGTAAAGTCTGTATTTACTAACCAAGGATACATAAGATAAAGGATACCATGCATAAGATGACAAGAATATGGTTGCTAATGCTCCCTTTTCCAGGAATGGCTGCAGCTGTTAGACCAGGCATCAATGGACAAAGGCCTTCTACCTGCTGTTCCCACTGAGAGGTGAGGATCCTGAAGTACTCCTAAATTCCACATCAATTTGTTGTATGATCAGTGGTATAAAAGACTGTCCAGAGGTGTAGCAGAAATAATAAGTTCATGCTCCATCTAACTAGGCTTTAACTAGGCCAGTGATTGGACCTGTAATTTTTTCCCATTGCCAAGGCTGAAATGATGAAAAAAAAATTCCGGTAATCTATTTCTTCCAAAGTCCTTTACAGCTACTGCCAAATCTTTCAGTGACTTTTCCTAACAAGATAGTTGTCTAATATTGTTGGGTCCAAGATTGGTCATTTTAAAGGGTGTACCAATATGCTCTTTAAACACAACTTAAACTACAATTCTCCTCCTGCAGTGAGTCATTTTCAAAATTATTGCATTTTCAATATCTGCCTTGGGCAAGGGGTTGGACTAGAAGACCTACAAGGCCCCTTCCAGATCTATGATACTATGAAAAACCTCCTGTCCATTCCCTGGCCTTATATACAAGCCAGGTAAAGTAGGGATCAAGCTTAGAGGTGGCATGGATCTTCTCATTAAGGCCCCTGGCCATGCTCCTAGTGTGAAGAATGTAGACCTGACCATGGGCACAGGGAAGGATTAAAAGGTCTGTTAAAGGGTGACTTTCAGGACAGATAGTTCAATACTGATAGAAAAGAGAGCATTAAAAATAAGCTCAAAAACTCTAATCTCCTTTTGACTAATATAAGATGGAACAGACAGAAACTCTGCCAGCTACTTGACATTCTATTATTCTATTTGACAACAATAAACTTTCTTCCTGGAATTCTTACTGCATCTTGTTTTGGGGTCTTGCCTATCTCAACAAATTCAAATTTTTCTCAAATAATATTGTAAGTTGCCACCCTTGGCACTTCCTTAGACTCTCTCCAGCAATCTTCCAACTCAAAGCAAATGCAAGTGGTGCTATCCGCAGAGTGTTCAGACCAATGGTGAAATCTGAACTGGTTTACTACCAGTTCGCTGGCTGCGCAGGCACGCTGCACACCAAACATGTACTGTGCACATGCATGTGCAGTGCGCACCATGCACCAAATGCAAGGTGCATGCGCGTGCAGTGGCATGGGGTAAGTAGAAAAGCCCGCATGGGGGGTTGATCAGCTATGGTGCGCGATCTTTTTTTTTACTTTTAAAAGCATTTTTTTTACAACCTATTCGGCCGAATAGGTTGTAAAAAAAATGTTTTGAAAAGGTTAAAAAAAGGCTCTGACGATTGCGCAACTCAGCTGTGATTGTCAGAGCCTTTTTCTTACTTTTAAAAGCAAAAAAGCAAAACTTTCTGCACGTATACAAAGGGTACAAAACACATTACTTCCTGGATAAAATGACAACTGGGCGGGTAGGCGGAGCCTCACGCCGCGATCGCTACCGGTTCTCCGAACCACCTGCCATAATCGCTACCGGATCAGGTGATCCGGTCTGAACCAGGAGCATTTCACCCCTGGTTTAGACTCCAGTAAGTCCAGAGTTTTTAGAGAGTTTAATCGGTCTTTTTCTAGCTGTTCTTCATTAAAAGGACAGGTTTACTTTTAAAACGGGCTGAAGTTGGACTTTCACCCATGCACACACGGATTTGCTTGTGGTCTTCCACTAGCATTCCTTCAGGCATTATGAGATTGATCTAGGGAATTACTACTTGTCTAAACAAATTATTTGGTTTGGCGTATAAATAATAGACTTCAGACATCATACTAAGCCACAGTTTTGCATTTTCAGCTTCAGCTTAACACTAGGTATGAATCCTGCGACAATGTGTTCTGCTGTAATTCTCCTGTGTTCTCACACGCTCAAGTCACAAAAGCACATCTACCAAAAAAAATGCAAAAGCCAGAGGCATGCCTGCACAATTCTTGGGCACACATAAGCTTTGCTAGATCACAGGTTTCGCTGGGCTTCTTGTTGCTTCCTTCAATTTATCATGGTGGTGTTAAATGATCATAATGAATGTAGACACTAGAACCTTGAAGGCTTTGTCAAAAATGTTTTTGTCAGCTATGATAAATGTGAATCGTAAAATATTCGCCAATTCTCAGGTGGCTTTATGTCTAGCTCAATGTATTCATGAAACTTCTAAATTTGGGTCCATTCACTTCCACTGACGTACATTCGAAAACATCTTTTTGTATATATGATGCTGTTATCAGATGTGGGTGAAATGAACAATATGCAAGTCCAGACAAAGCACCCCCACATGTTTGCTGAGGAGGAAGCAGACTGCCATTGGCATGAAGTGAACTTTCTTTGCCCCTACATTAAAAAAAATAAAATAAAAGGGAAAGCACATAATAAAAATCGATGTGAATTGTTATCATCTAATGATATACTAGAAGAGGTCAGCCATTTAGCAACAGTAGAACAAAAGATTAAAAATATAAAGAATGGTTTTCATAACATAATTAATTGGGATGACCTTTGATGCTCTGTGGGTGCCATGAAGGAACACTAAACAGGATTTGTCAGTACTGCAATAGGTGTTGGTGATAAAGGTGCTTGAAAATGCTGGGTCATATTTTTACACTTTTCTAGGATACTTTGATTAAAAAATAATAATAACAATGAAATAAAGGGAAATACTATCAGCTGCCATTATAATTATCCACACAAAAATATTATGCCAGGATTATTGATGCCTATTGTTGAGCATAGCAGCCTCATGTAATGATTAAGAACTAGTTCATCAATAACCTCTGAACAAGCTAAAATCACAACTAAGTAATAAGAGTTTACTTTTCAAAACCGTCAGATTTTATTTTTTCCTTCTTGAGGACTGATAGAGTTGGCTTGGGGTCTACTACTGCTGCTTTGATATGTGAAAACTGTCAGACAGTGCTGGTCTTATAGGTCAAATGGTAGTTCAAATGAAGCTCCCACTACGCAAAACTTAAAAAGCTAGAAGTTGGTGGCAATAAAGTTACCTCCAAGATTACAAAGTCTAACATTTCCTAAAGACCCATTCTTACCGCAAATCTCAGTTCCACATCTTTTTTTTAGAGATTCAAAACATGTAGAAGTGAAGTCATTTTTAGTTAATGATGGAATGGATGCCCTTCAACTTTATGTTTGGGACAGCTCCAGTGGTAAAATCTAAAATTTGTTACTACCAGCTCTGTGGGCGTGGCTTGGTGGTGGTGGGTAATGTGACTGGGTGGGCGTGGCCATTTTTTTTTTTACTTTTAAAACCATTTTTTCTACAACCTCTTCAGCGAAGAGGTTGTAAAAAAATGCTTTCAAAAGGCTCTGATGATCCCAGCTGAGTTGCCTGATTGGCAGAGGTTTTTTTTTTTCTTTTACAGTAAATGCCTCTGACAATCAGGCAACTCCGCTTGGATCATCAGAGGCTTTTAAAAGCATTTTTTCTACAAGCTCTGAAGAGGTTGTAGAAAAAATGGTTTTAAACCCCTTTGAGGATCCCAACTGAGCCGCGCGATCATCAGAGGCTTTTTTTTTTTTACTTTTAAAAGCATTTTTTCAGCCAAAGAGATTGTAAAAAAAATGCTTTTAAAAGTAAAAAAAAAAAAAGCCTCTGACGATTGTGCAGCTCAGCTGGGCGTGGGGGAGGGCAGGGATTTTTGCCGCAGGTTCTCTGAACCACCCGCCTCCATCGCTACCGGATCGGGCGATCTGGTCCGAACCGGGAGCATTTCACCCCTGGACAGCTCATATCCATAAATAAAAGAACACAAATTCATTTTCTTGTAATTATATTGTAGTCTTATGTGTGTACAAATGCATTCATATGAATTACTTTTTAGTCCATTAGCGTCTTTTGGTCTTCAAGCCACCAATAAAAATCAGAAGTGAGGATTCAAAATATTCTCAAAGGAGTATAGTTAATTTTTCCAATTCAAAGAAAAGTTACAGCTGGATTATACCAGGTGTGTAATGCAAAAGATTTGCAACAAACCTTAACTGCTACTTCTTTCCAGATACCTGCTTTTCCTTGAAGGTAAAATGCAGAATTTATGACAATTCAAGATAAAACTTGTAGATCCTAAGCGCACCAATTGTCAGCATTATTCTCATTTATATCCTTGGAAAGAACCACTCTGTTCAGACAATCCACATTCACAATCCAAGTTCACAAAGCTGCATCCTTTTCTGAAACAGTTAAGAAAGTCAACTTGTCAGCAATTCTAACAAGAATATGGAGAATTTTGGGTGGTGTGCAAATTAAAATGTGAATTGCTCTTACTATTTGACCATCTAAATGAACCACAAAGAACCAAGTAAAGTAGAGTTGGCAACATTGCTCAACTTCAGATTTAACTTCAAATTGTTGTTTAACAAGTTACCTTCTTTCTTATTCACCAGTTAAGTGGATCTGAATCTCTCACGTTTGCAGCCTGCCCTCCACTATTTCAGCCACATGGCAGAGGAAAAAAAATGGATAAGTAACTGGTGTGGGGGGAAAGGAGAAATCCACATTCATAAGCTACAGTAAAAGATTCACTCAAGGAGAAAAGATAATGATGACAAAAATGCAGATGTTCAGTGCTTAAAGGATTAAGGAGAAATGTATCAATCCCAGCCCTTTAAACACATAATAGCCATGTCTCCTAAAAACTCAATCATATCAGATTGCAATATCTGTGGACTAGATGAGAATTTTCTACTCTGCTGAACCAAAGCTTTACACTTTCATTAGCTCACATTCTCTGCCATGACACAAGTGCCCTCTCATCAGATGGAAAACTGAGCTGAGTGGTGCCGACAGGACCAGGCAGATAAAAGGAACCTGATGAAAGTGTTAAATGTTTGCCTTGTGGATAAACACAGCAAGCAGCTCTAACTGGCCACCATTTTTTTGTTCTCTGTGGACAAAGGGACTGGGTCTGTGCTCAGATTCCTCTTTATATACAGGAAGGGGATTCAAATCTTACTAAACGTTATTTTTCCAAATGTGTTTCTCAGGAAATCAAAAGATGGATTTTATATCCAAGAGATTACTTGCTGTTTCGATTGGAGCTGCTGTGAAATTTTGCAAAAGGACACGAACATTACCACATAACCTGAAGATAAATAGTCCTTTTCCGAATCATTACACAGGATTTAACCAAAACATTGTCCAAAAATTGAATCAGGAAAGGAGAAAGAAAATAAGGAATGAACAAGAATACCGACACACGTGTACATTTCTTCCGGTCTGCATAACTTTTCAACAGAGTCACTGTTTGTGAGGTGGGCAACCATATATCTTCCCTGAAATAAATTTTTGTAGTTTATGGTAACATCTGTGATACATTTAGAAAAAGTATTGTGATAAGGAGTCCAGTCCTGATCTGAATGAATTTCAGTGTAAGCTCACTTGCATTTCCAGAAATATTATTTCTAATAGAATATTACTTAGCTCATTTAGAAATATAGAAATATATAGACTATATAGGGAGTTCCTTTGGTTTTCATACTGCATTTACTCTCAGCTGTCTTCTGGCAGGATCTCCCCATCAGGAAAATTAGGTGGAAGAGGTTACCAAAGAATTGGGGGGGGGGGTATTCTGTAATTGTTGTTTGCTATCTGCAAATCTTTACCAATACAGGTAGTCCTTGACTTATGACCACAATTGAGTCCAAAATTTCTGCTGCTAAGCAAGACAGTTTTTAAATTAATTTTTCCCCATTTTACGATCTTTCTTGCCACAGTTGCTGAGAGAATCACTGCAGTTGTTAAATTAGTAACAAGGTTGTTAAGTAAATCTGGCTTCCTCATTGACTTTGCTTGTCAGAAAGGCACAAAAAGGTGATCACGTGATTCCAGGACATGGCAATGGTCATAAATATGAGTCAGTTGCCAAGCAGCCAAATTTTGATCATGTGACCATGGAGATGATGCAATGGTTGTAAATGTGAAAAATGCTCCTAAGTCACTTTTTCAGTGCTGTTTTAACTTCGAACCGTCAGTAAATAAACAGTTGTAAGTCAAGGACTACCTGTACACTGTTTCCTTCATATATTCATAAATGACAAAACAGTAGTAGAAATGAATTCCTATGTTAGGTGTCAAGAGATACGTATCCTCCACTGATATCAGAAATAAATCAAGATAACAAGATGTATGGAATGCTTCATTTTAGACAATTTCAATCTGAGCAATTGCTTTTCTGAATCTGAATTTTTAACCTTTGCATCTTTCTTAGGTCTACCTGGATTATAGCATGTTGGAACATCACTTTTCACAACAAAGTCAAAATGAGAAGAAAACAATTATATACTGCTCATCATATTTCTGACTCTTCAAATTTATTTATTGGCCTCTTGTCATATACATTTTAGATATGATGTGTGACAGTGACAAAAATGGTTGAAAATGAAGCACAAAATAGAAATCTACTCAAAAAAACCCTAGAAAAATAAAAGGATAAAAAAATTGAGAAAAGTGAAAAGTTAATGAGATATACAAGTTTTAGAAATGAATGCATTTCAATTTCTTCTTGATGCTCAGCCTTGTGACAATTTTTCCCACTTTATTTCATCACAGTCCACCACAAATCTGTGACCCATCAAATTAGAATTCTTGGGGGGAGGGCAGCCATCTTGAAAAACATCACATCCAGAGGTGTCAATAAAAATCAAATCATTGCATTATTGCCATCTTTTTCTTGGGAAATGTTCCAAAAAAGCATTAATAGGAAATACTATTATCGTCCTATCCAAACATAGATTCAGAAAAGAATCTATGGAAAGAAACTTTCAACTGACTATGAATGTTTGATACAATCTGTCAGTTTTCACTGTGCTGTCATACATGTTATCCTCTGGTACTTTCCAAGTCACCCTAGTATCACTTGTAATAACAAGAACCGAAGTATGAATACTGTAACAAAAATCTGATTGAAGGCTTCCTTAGACCATAATTTAAAGTAACCTTTCTGTTTATCATTTCTGCATAGCGGTTTTCAGAAGCCCAATTACTTATACGTACGAGAAAATTGCTAATCTATTTAAAGTAAGAAATCAAGATGTTTATTTGCCAAGTTGTGAGGAAAACAATAATGATGATGATCATGCATGTTTAATCTCAAATTCAAATTGTTGCTGAAATGCTATGGTTTAGAGAGATCTTTGACTCAAAAAAAAAACCCCTATTAAACATTTCATGAAATCTGAAATTCTCCTCTGTGTGCAGGAGACATGTTTGTATAAAGTTCAAAAAGGCAAGAAGAATTTGAGGTAGTAGAAAAAGATATCGGAGAGACTTCTGCTTGGAGGAGCAACACTTCTGCAAGGAAGCAGAGAAGTTTCCTCACTGGCTACGTGTACTAAATTAAGCAGTAGGGAAGTTCATCCAAAGTGCACAGATTATCATTTTCAATAAACCCAAAAATGACTCTGAGGCATGAATGAGCTTGTCAGTTTTTCTCTACCTCTTCAGCAAATGATGGATTCACTCTGTGCCTGTGCTCTAACCCACGAGATCCGCCAAGCTTTGTCAGTTATTCTTCATTCTCAGTCAAGCTGAAATGCAGGCTGTAGTTAAACAAATCTGCTTTTATGGCGCAAAGCACGGTGAAACAGAGCCGATTACTGCCTGACACATTGCATTAGGCTGTGGTGTAAAGCAAGGTTGATAATAACTCTATTGTTTTGGTGATTGGGCCTGGTCTGAGCCACACATATGCCAATTTCTCTGCTTTCTGATTCAGGGAAACAAATGTTGTGTTTAAGACCTTTTATTGGGTGTAATACATTTTATTACACAGAACTGATGTTATCAAAATGTCACTTAAAGGCAAGCTGGAAAGAGTGAAACGGCTCTTAATTGCACCCCCAAAATGGCTAGCTGGCTCCAGTTGAACAACCGGTTGTTCTTGGTGTAGTGGATGTGCTTCAACAACACTTCAATATTTTCATATGTTTCTTTTATGTGTGTATCATAGCTAATAGGTAGTGAAGAGTGTACTTTGCCATTGTGTAAAAACAGAAAATGTTTGTAAAATGGTATATGGCAGGTTAAATTGCAGGCTATTTTCATGATTAGCAGCCAAAAATCTATAAGCTACATCTAAAACTGTTCAGGAAGCAAATCTTTGTTGTCCGGTATTATTCCAGGTGATTTAGAATTTAGTTTCCATCCACCAAGCATCCAATCAATCGCTATATCCAGATCAAAACAAACACATGCACCTCTCAGTTCAGCTACCAAAATATAGTTTTATGGTGATTTACTAAACACCATGAAGCATACAAAAATCCTGGCAAAAGCAGGATAAAAGTTAGGCAGAAGAGAAGCTGCAAAATATGAGTTTATGGTGATTTTCTGAACATTAGGAAGCATACAAAAATAACTTGACAAAACAGGATAAAAGTCAGGCAGTAAAAATATGGGAGAAAAGATATGATAAGGAAATATTTCCATAATCTGTTTCTCTTTATCAGTATTTCTCAACCTCAGCCATTTTAAGATGTATGGATTCAACGTCCAGGAATTGAAGTCCACGCTTCAATGGCTGAAGTTGAGAAACATTGCTCAATACCAAAAAGAAGCAATACTGTGAGTGATTAGAGTGGACAATCCCAAAGGGCGTATCAGCTTTAACCCTTTTATGCCCTTAAAGGAAGCAGAATAAAGATGGAATATAGGATACCAAGTGATCCTGCCTCTATCTGGCACTGTGAAGAAAATAATGTGGTGGATTCGGTGATGAAACCATCAAAAACCACAATCTCAGCTAAATGTGTAGGAATAATTTAAGAAGCAGAATTTTAAAAAAGCAACTTTGTATGTTTTGACATGGAATTGGAGACTTAAAAGACTGTACAGTCCTGTTTCTTGGCACTTTGCAGGATCACAGATTAGAAGGGAAGAAGGGGATTCAAGGCTTATGTGGGAATCTAGGTGGTATCTTTGGGCAATCAAGCACATTCCTTTCCTAGCTATCAGCCAGGAAACAATACCACTTCTTAAGGACTGTATGTTATGTCCATATGTGCCCCCAACTACCTTTCAATCCACTTCACCTTGCACTTTTGCTATTTAAAGCCACAACTGAATAAAAGCTGCACTATTGAGTGCATTCCATACAATAAATATCCACAATAAGAAAACCAAGAAAATGAGATATGTGATATTCTGAACTTGATATATAATAAATTAACCTCCAAACTTCCAAGACTTATAGAGCAGCTCAAGGAAGGAAAATGTACAAAATGCTAAGTTACCACTAATCATGAGTAACTGACTGATACCCTATTGTGGCATAGGCCTTGTCATCTCTCCTTCCAGTCAAGAAAGAAAAAAGCCATACTTACTCAGGGAAGGCTTTGGCTTCTTAATTATATATGGACATAATTGCTCTGTTTTCCCATTGAAATCTAATTAATAATCACACATACAACCTATACCTAGCATTAGGTAATCAGAAGCAGAAGGAAACACAAGTCTTCCTTCATAGAAGACTGAAGGATATAGAACTAGATCTTGATCAGTTAACTAAAAACATCCTGTTCCCTAACATTAGCAGTAGCCTTGCATTTTGTTGCTCAAAAATTGAGACTAATAGGTACAGTATTTGTTGTGGTGTAGATCCTGCTTTTGAAGGGCCTCTGCCTGCTTCCTGTTTCATTTGATGCATAGTATTATCCTCTACCTATAAAAATAGTCATATTCTATTTGCAGATCCTGTGCCTATGCATTTGCCCTTGCAAAGTTGCAACATGTGAATATTGAGTGTAAAGGTGCCACATTCATTTTACCATCTCCTTTGGTTTGCTTTGCACAAGGGCACCCATGACATACAATAGCCTTTCTCACTTTGTGATTGTAATGCAGAAAATATGTGTCAGGATGCAATGACCCAGAGATGAGTTATAACAAGAGCTTCAGCAAACCTAGCCAACAACCTCTCATCATCACCCATGTAGTAACAAAGAACAGCATGTCATAGAAAGGACCTTCAAAGAAAGATGGGTGACAGTTAAGGATGAGTATTTGAGATACCCCATTCTGTTCTCTATTTAGAATCTTACCAATGCTCTATTGAATTGAGTCATATCAATTTTACTTACCATATAAAATTATAGCTTTCGTATAGGTTAGTTTTCTGACTCCCATTTTCCCTGGTCTTTCTTTTGCAATGTGCTCATTTCTTATTCCACATTATTATGTTTTCAAAGCTTGTTCTCAGAACTCACTCTCTTCTCATGCAGCATCTGTTTGCTATACTTTACGCCTGCCAGAACACACATCAGATATCCTCCTCTTCTGTCAGTTACTTCCAACTGACAGTACCAGGATGTCAAACCCAATCTTTCTGATCATAAAATAATGGTATTGGTATAAATCACATTGACCTTAGTATGATAAAGGGCAATGGGTCAAAAAAGATTTTTATCAACTGAAAGGGGATAAATGGCCAGGACTCAGCTTTGTTCCCAATTGTGTTAGAACTATTTATTTCCCTTCTTGCCCTATCTCTTGACAAGCAATTCAAATCACTTACTGAGATTTTAATTACTAATCTTATAAAGTTGAAAACAACGACAATAATTGTTCCAGTTCGACTCAACTAAACCATATTTCAGCCTTAGTTTCATACTGGTAATTCTTTTTTTTTTTTTAATTGAAAAGTTTTAAAAAGTTTTACAAACAAATTCCCCCCCTATACTGGTAATTCTAAGTAATGATTTTAGTAGCATCAGAAGGTGGGAAAAAGAAACTTTGTATGAAAAAATCTGCATAATTAGCCAAACATCCAGCTGTCAAAACATTGGTATTCTTTCTAAAACATTTAGGATTATATATTTCAATCCTGCTGCTTAGTAGTAGTAAAACTAGTGCATTCAGAAATTACCTAGATTTCATAGCAAATATTTTTGTACAATGACACTAACAACAACAAAAAAAGATACATTGATATCTGCTCAAAATTTGCAAAATATTGTCCATTTCTAAATCACAATTCATCGTGCTTAAGGACCATCTAAAATTTAAAAAACATTTAGCATTTAATTCCATCCTGAGAATTTGCGTAAACATGCATGTAAAACATTTAATGTAATATATAATGTAAACTACATTGAATGCCGGTGTTTCAAGACAAATGCCACAAGAAAGTGTGGGGAGAAGCCATGTAAAATACAATATAATTCTTCTGCCTAAAAATCTATTGTTATTTATTTCTCTTTCAGCAGAAAATCTTGGCATCAGGATGCAGATTGAGAAAAAAAAACAAAATGCTCCTTAGTGCAGAAAGGTAGTGTATCTGATTACTGAGTGCTGAAAACGTCTCACACATCAACGGTTTTATGAAATAAAAAATCCTACATTTCATATAAATAATGTTTACATAAGATGTCCGATTTAGATTTGTACCACATCCTTGAGCAGCAAGACATGTGCAAATGCTTGGCGTGAGTACCGAAGAAGTTCTTCTCCTCCAGCGTGGCTGGTTAAGAATGTTTTATGCAAGCTGAATTGGGCCCAAATGACATTACCAAGATAGCTCATATAGTCATTTTCATGTTATTTCAGCTTCGGTGGATTGTTGAGACTTCAGGCAAAATGAGAGCAGAGATTTAAATAATAAATAAATAAATAAATCACATCCACCTTCTCCACCATCAAAATGCTGTTGAAAACCATGCCCCAATTCATTCAGTATATAAATACCACCCCACTTGGTATAGGCTTTTCCTATTTAAATTTCAACAGTAATTATTTATGTGGATCACTTTAATTTTTCATAGTGAGTGCCTTCCATCCTTCCACTCTGTTAGATTCAAGCCACAAATGCTATACAAAAGGTAACCACCTTTTAACCTCCCAGAGATTATTTCCCTTCTGTATTTGACTAGTCTTTGGGGGGGGGAGGCAGCCTACAATTTTGCTCTCTTTCAGCATTATTGCTACTTGCTTAATAATCATTTGACTTGCCCCTGCTCTGATGAATTAAACAAAGGCAAGTTAGGGAATACGATAAAAGCAGTATTGTGCCATTATGGTATGAGCTTTTGTATGTGGGTCACAACATCACCCACCCACAGGAAAGGGCATTGCTATAGCAAGATGCTGCTTCTATCATTTTGATGGAATAGAATAGAATAGAATAGAATAGAATAGAATAGAATAGAATAGAATAGAATAGAATAGAATAGAATAGAATTCTTTAATTGGCCATGTGTGATTGGACACACAAGGAATTTGTCTTCGGTGCATAAGCTCTCAGTAAACATAAACAATATATTCATCAAGAATCATAAGATACAACACTTAGTGATAGTCATAGGACACTAAATAAACAATCAAACCATACTAGCAAACTAAATAAAACAATATAAATCATAAAGATACAAGCAACAAGATTATAGTCATAAGTAGGAGGATATAGATAGTAAGAAGGATGAGAAGAATAATAGTAATACAGTCTTAGTAAATAGTTTGACTGTTATGGATATTAGTTGTTAAGAAGAGTGATGGTATGCGGGGAAATACTGTCCTTGTGTCTAGTTGTTCTGATGTGCAATGCTCTATAACATCATTTTGAGCTTTAGATTCTGCAAATCAAATACAGGGCTTTGCTTCCCAAAGATTCCCCCTCACCTTATTTGACACTTTTAGAGGCCAGTTGTTTATTTTGATAGTTTGTGTGCATTTTTTTAGAACTGCTCCTTTGAGTTGAAATTGTAGTGGCTCCCAAATACCAGAAAGCAGATTTGATGGTTTGAAACATTTCAGGGGTTGGAGGACTCCTGAACTTTGTTGAAGAGGAAATTGGCTGATGTGTAATTACAAAGCGTTGCTTGTAATGTTTTATGTTTATTTATTGTAGATATGTTTTTAAGCTTTAAATTGCCTTAAAATTGTGGAGAAGCAGAATATGTTAATAAATTCTTCAGTGGTGAATTCATGCTGAGATGGTGGTTACAAATGAAAATTCATCTAAGCAGTAGCTTTCCCCAAATGTAGTCAAATAAAAAGCTACAAAATGTTTTGGGGAGGAAATAGAAAAATGCAGGAGGGAAACTGAAATTGCCTGCCCAGAATATAGAACAAGTGCACTCGTTAATGGAAATGAAAAACAGTGCAACAATTTCTTGCAATCCAACTTTTAAAGAAATACTTGATTGCATTTATGTCATTGCTCCATGCTTCTTTAAAGCAAGCTTCCTAATTCTTATGTATTTGAATTAGCTTTTTTCTTTCTTTTTTACCTTTTCTTTTATTATGCATATAATCCAAATCAGTTTTACATTGTCTGAATATTCTTGTTCCCAGGGGCATCTTTTTAGGGGTGGGACACAACATCAACATGGCAGGTGTGATTAAACATCCATTAACAGACAAATAAAAAGGAAATAGGCTTTTGACACACTCTTGGAGTTGCCATTTTAACTTTTTGTGTGTCGGGGGGGGGGTGTTGCCTTCCCATTGGATGCCTCTCTTGTTCCTTTATTTATTTATTTATATCAATTTTTCTTAGCCATCTGGTCTGTTACAATTCTTCTGTAACATGTGCATTCTAATCACTTATTTCATCTGTAAAGACTTTTTAAATGGACCCCAAAATAAATGACTTTTGGGAGGAAGAATATTTATTCATGTATCTGATTTTACCTCCAATGTTCATTTCAAACTATAGCATATATGCTGCCTTAAAAATTAAAATAGAGAATATAGAAAATTAACTAACACTTGGCTGTGAGTCAAGTCATCATACTTAGAAGACACCTAATGAAATTTAAAATCTCTCATTGACTTCATTAAATATATTATTTCTAGCAATCATACCTCAAGATTGAACTTTACAGATAACTACCAATATATATTTGTTAACTTTAATACCAAACTGCAGTTTTTGCATATTCTGCAAAGTGAACGTATAAAAATGGAGCAAGTGTTTGAAATCATATTTATTAAATCAATAATAAAATCAACTAGGATAAGATCTGTAGGTGGTCACAGGTCCAAATTTCTTAGCTAAAGTAAATTGATTTAGTGATGGTGACCACTTTGAAGAAACTTGCACACTATTTAAGAGCACCTGGAGGCTCCAACTGGTCCAGAATGCGGCCGCGCAGGTGATTATGGGAGTGTCATGGTGCTCCCATATAACACCTCTCCTGCGCGAGCTGCACTGGCTTCCGGTGGTCCTCCAGGTGCAATTCAAGGTATTGGTTACCATCTTCACAGCACTCCATGGCTTAGGACCTGGGTATTTACAAGACTGCCTTCTGCTACCAATAGCCTCCCACCGGCCAATACGCTCCCACAGAGAGGGGCTCCTCCAGGTGCCATTGGCCAAGCAATGTTGGCTGGTGACCCCCAGGGGGAGAGCCTTCTCTGTGGGGGCTCCTGCCCTCTGGAACGAATTGCCCTTCCGCCGGGCCCTCAAGACACTTTTATTCCAACAAGCTGGGCTGGCCTAATTTTTAATTTTTTTAATTGTTAACTCTTAATTTTTAAATGTCCAAAACAGGTAGTTTTATTTTAATTAGACATGGGCCAAATTATTTAATATTTCTTAAATTGTTTTTTTAAATTTTATATCTGTTTTATTCTGGCTGTACACCGCCCTGAGTCTTTCTGGGAGAAGTGTGGTATATAAATTAAATTAATTAATTAATAAATAATAAATATTTGTCTTTGAATACTTGTTTATAAATCATGTATTTAAAAAGAATGTCTGGAGGTAAGTGGTCTGCATCCTTTTTGTTGTACATCTTGTGAGTGCCACCATTCTTACAAACAAGAAGACAAAAACCTATTTTGGAGCTTTTTTAAATTGTTTGTTTGGTTCATCAATATGAAACAATAAACTGCATATATTACTTAACCATTTTATTGTTCTAATCTGCCTTGGAATTTTGTTTAAGGCTTGAAATTAAAAGTTTTCATAAAATTTACAGGTGGGTTAAATAATGAGTTAAATTAATTAAACTAATAGAGGCAAAGCCATTAATTTGTACACTGAGAATGCATACCAAGATTGTACCCTCAGTTGGACTCCCAACCTGTCCTTTCACACTGAGTAAAATAAATGAAGGAGTGAATATGTGGTGAAGAATTAGAAGGAAGAAAAAGAAAAACAATACTAAAAGTCTCTTGGTTTTATGACAATTCTTTCTGGTGGTGGATTTTATTTTATTTCATTATTTCATTTTATTTCATTATTTCATTTTATTTTAGCTATTGCTTGAATAATAGATTGAAAAGCAATCATTATTAAGATAAATACATCTAAACACATTTTCTATGAACAAATGAAATGGACAAAGGCACAAATTTGGATTTGTGCTTTTTGTCCCAAGAGCATTAACTGAGCCTTACAAGAAAGCTTCACATTGATGCAGTCTTTAAAAGGCAGCTATGTCTTTCCTACTTAAAAATTAATTCCAGAAATCTAATCCATGGAGAAGTCAGGATTTAACTTTACACTCCCAGTTGTTACAATGATTTGGTCCTAGTCGCTTTCCTCAAAGTTCAATCTGCATAGAAAAAAATCCTACATAGATTAAACTGAGGGGTTTTTCCTTAGCCACAGATAAAATCTCCCTAGTGTCATTCTAAATTGTTATTATTGTAGGCCCACCAGATTTCAGTTGCAAAATACTGGAAAACTGATGGTAGCACTGAACAGAAATAAATGTTGATATCTCTTTCCTGCCATCTAGAGATATTTGCCAGTTAGGTATGATATGCCTAGTAAACAGTCTCCCAAATTTTAGTTTTGAATAAGAAAAACTGGAGTAATAAACATGACCTTTCACATGCTGAATTTCTTTTTTTCAGATGTTAAAGTGTAAGAAAAACTATATTGTTAATTGCTCAGACCGTCTACAGTTTATTTTAAATGACACCCATTTATCAAAGGGGAAGCAGTATAAAATTATTTCCACGTTTTTTCCCTCTGTGAACAGATCTTTAATCGGAGTAGAGGGGAAAGATGAACCCATAATACAGTAGCAATGTCTACACTGGCACTACACTACAACTTAAAGTTTCTGGGGTTGAGGGAGACTGCAATAGAGGCTCAGTTCTGACCAGCCAGGCCCCATATCTACAGATTAAAAGTACAAGAACTTTACAGATAAAAAGAACATTGAACATACCAACTTTACTTCAGGTTTCTTATACCGATGTTTAGGTTACATTAACATCATTGTTTATATAATGTGATAGCTTCATTATCTTATCTGTTATAGCAGTTAGAAAAATGTTGTCGTTTCTACCACAAGTTGCCATTACAAGTTTTTGATTAATGTTTGTACTTTATTCACTAGTTTGAGTACCATGTGATATAGGGGCAGGATATGTATTGATAATAATAATAAAAATTATGTTGATACAACTACTATTAATATTGCTATCACTGAGGAAATGCTTTAAAAGTATTGCTTTGTAATGCATGAAAACACATATAAAGCATTTCATTTTGAATAATAAAAGCAGCTAATACATTTTTTCCTGACTCATTTGGTTGCTTCTCTTTATTCCCCAGGAAAATATAGGTGTTTGTATGTTTTTCTTTGGGTGTGTCTGTGTCTATGAATGGAGAAGATCCCATGATGCTACCCATTCAGTTTTTGTGTCTGTATTAGAGTGAGTAGATAGTGTCACTGAATCTTTTGCATTCATACAAACACAGACACACAAACACACACTCAAACAAACACCCTTATATTTTGAAACACAGATGTTCAAGAGAGTAAAGCATGCCTTCCATTATCTTGGATGAATCATACCATGGTAGATTTAAAAACATACATTGCTCCATACACATAAATGAATTTCAGCATTTTATTTAATTTGTCAGAAAATGAGAGCATGTAATATGCGAGATATTTAGGTATACTGTTTTAAATCTTAACAATTATATCTATGAAATTCACTACGTAAGTTGCATTGTTTAATACTGTTCTATTAATAATTATTATTACATTTTAATACACATACCAGCTATATGCCAAGTTAGTTTTATATTAACATCCATGGAGAACATAAACGAAAAGTTGCAGTTTTGAAATACAAGTTTTTGAACAAAAATGGCATTGTTGAGGAAATTTCTTGTAATACACAATTTTCAAATTATCTGAAACCTTACATTTCATTCCATTTTTTTTCCCCCGGTTTCAAACCCCACAAAAAGAACTTTGAAGCCATACTGGATTCTGCAAACCCATCAATAGAGTATTGCAAACGGGTCTGACAAGATTTCAAAGACAAAGAAGATTTAATGTATTCTTACAAGGCTCCAGGCAAAAACACAAATTTGCACAAATATTCTCTGTGTATTAAACAAGAACTCTCTTGCGCGCTCATGTTCTTTTGCTTTTTCTCTCCCTTTTTAGAAGTTCATGTCTAGGTCAAATCAAGTTCACTTACGTCTAACAGATTATTCTAGTTAAAAGGAATGGCAGAGATTAAAGTGTAGAATGAAATACCTTCCTCTTTCCCATTGCTACAGGATTTAATATTAAAATCCAGTGACACAAATATAACTAGCCTTTAGTAGCTAACCTAGAGACCTCCAGGTGTTGAGCTGGAAGGGATGGTTTTGACTTTGCAATATAAACAGAATTATTTTCCACACATCAAAATTCCACCCACAGAGAACATCATTAATGATTATAATCGTCACATTTAATCATGAGAATGCAGTGACAGGCAAAGAAAGGTTAGACAAACTGACAGTTCAGGCTGTTTCTCTGGAATTGGGCAGGGGGGAGGAAATGTTGTATGTGTTTTGTTTTAAAATGCACATAAATATGCACTTCCTTCCAAGAAGGGTATTTTTGCAGCTTTAAATAAGGCATTCATAAAACCCTTTCCTCACAAGAGCTAGGGAAGTGCATCATTAACCTTTAGATGACATAAAGGCTAGGACCTTAATGAGTTCTTTAAAACTGTTGCTTTGCTGATGTTGCTTTCAAAGATGAATTAAGCAAGGACCCTGAAAGGCCGACTTATGCAAAGGAGAACACCATTTTATTTTATTTATTTGGGTGCATGGAAAAGCTGTTGATAGGAATCGTCTGGAGCAGAAGGGAAAAGGCCATTTGAACACTGGTGTTATTCTCATTCATTTGGAAATACTTTTTTAAAGAGTAACATTGGCATAGGCATTTCAACTTAAATTAGCATCACTGAGGAGGCATCTTATCCACATCTGTTCTTGTAAAATGCTGTTTATTTCCATTCTTTCTTTCTTTTTTTAAAAAAAGACTCTAATTCTTCATTTGCTTCACTAGGAAGGAGCCTATTGCAATCTGTAAATTAATTCTAAGGAAAATTATTTAAGTTTGCCCTCCACATATGATACACATAGATGATAGATAGATGAGACAGAGAGAGAGAGAGAGAGAGAGAGAGAGAGAGAGAGAGAGAGAGAGAGAGAGAGAGAGAGAGACTTTGATGAAATAAATGTGTATATTCATTTATTCATTGTTAAGTATTTGATGTTTTACTGATTTTATGAAAAATGCTATAAATAAGCAAGATATTTTACATTTTTTTTAAATATGTATACCCTTTAGGTATATTACATCCTGATTTAATTTTCTCAGACGATGAAATACCTTTTTTTTCTTTTTTTGAGTAGTGTTGGCTCCATTTATATTCCATATTATAAATGTATAGTCCATAATTAGTTAAACAGCCTACAAATTCTTTAGCCATGGCTCCCATCTCCACAATCTGTTCTTCAGTATTTTCAAGCTTTTATTGTTTATTGTCTCTGTATCCTCTGAGTCTTCGTCCAAGTCTGCCCTATATTTTGAAATGAATTCTTTAGCCTTTCGTGTAAAATTTAGTCTACATTTTTGTTGCTGAAAGGTAAAAGTATGCTTTCCATCATGTTCCAACAAAATGGAATCTTTTTCTGCTTCAATACTTCTGTTCAGAATTAGTATCTCTTGAGTACATTTGGCTGAGTCTTAACTCCTTGAGATCCCCTGAACTTGTCCCTGCAGTTTTCTTTGAAAGGGTTTCATACATGATTTGCCATTGCCTCCTTCTGAGAGACTGGCCCAAGGTCCCCTGGCTTTTGTACTTAAGACAGGACTAGAATTCATGTTCTTCCAATTTTAATCTAATGCTTTGAACTGCTACACCGAACTGACTTTCAAATATAAGATTAGGCCTCACAAATTTAAAATCCATTCTAATATGAATTTATTTGTGCATTTTAAGATAACCCCTAAACAGTAAAATATGTTTATGTTAATGAGATGCCAGGCTCAATGCAATTATGCTAGCATACCTACACAAATATACACAGAGACTGCTATTATCATAAGCCCAGATAGGAGTGTTATGGATAGATTCATTTATAGTTTCAATGAGTCTATCATTGAAAAAACTGAAGGACCAGACTAGAAAGAGATTGTCATAGACGAAATCTATTTATATGGTCTCTAAAAATCAACAAAGATTTGATGGCATATAATCAATCAATCAATTTGCTTCTGAATCTTTTCATATTATCCCATTATAAATTGTTTAATCAATGTGTCCAGTTTTTAGAGCGATGATAAAGGGAGAGATGGGGATAGAGACAGAGATGGAGATACATAGATATAGATATAAAAAATTATACTGCGGTATGCATTTCTGATGTATGTAAAACTTCTCATGAGACAAGTATACTTAAGAGCTCTCTGATAAAATTAATAATGGCTAAATTGCTGGGTCATGACTAAACAACTTCTGAGTGTTTTTTTTTTAAAAGCAAAGATAAATCTAAATTTGATTTGGGAAGCTGAACTGCAAGTACTGGCACCTTGCATTTGGAATCTGCTGAGATTATAGCAATAGCAATAGCACTTAGACTTATATACCACTTCACAGTGCTTTACAGCCCTCTCTAATCGGTTTACAGCATCAGCATATTGCCCCTAACAATCTGGGTCCTCATTTTACTCACCTGGTAAAATGAATGGAAGGCTGAGTCAACCTTGAGCTGGTGAGATTTGAACTGCCAAATTGCAGGCAGCCGGCAGGCAGCAGAAGTAGCCTGCAATATTGCACTCTAACTACTGCGCCACTGTGGCTCATATACTCTGCCCTCTAATGTAGATAATCAAGGAGGAGGTACAATGAAATACTGACAAGATGTACACCCTGGAACACCTCTTTTTACAGGGATGACTGACTTCATCATCCTGCATCTTCATGTTTATTATTCTATTTGGGGCTTTTTTAAAAAATGCATTTCATAACTATCTCAGCAAGTGGTAGCATCTTCCCAATTTGCTGGGGCTCAGAAGCTAAGTGGGGCTGAACTTGTTAGTATTTGAAAGAGACGCTACCAGGAAATTAAAAGAAAAAAAAACTAGAGAAAGAAAGACGTGGAAAACAATTTCTATTCCATTATCAACTAAATGGCATATGAAACTTTAATAAAGTTTTTTCTCACTAGGTGCAATTAAATGAGGTGCTGTGACTTAATAAGTTCAATTTTACTCAGAGGGGAACTCTTTAAACCTATTAATAAGAGGATTTTTTTTTTTTAAAAAAATAATTTCTTTCTTTCTTTTACTTGCCTCCTTATTCCTCTCAAAATTTGGCACCAGAGCATTGAGGAGTTTTCAAGAGCAGCAGGAGAAAAGCGAATGGAGTTGGTTAATGGCACATTAGTCAAATAAAACCCTCCTCCCTTAAGTCTGCAGGACCTATTCTATGTCCTTATGTCAACAGATGTTGTGACAACCACAGGGGAGCAAAAGGCCAGGGCTGGCATTGCAATGCCATATGCCATTTTGACATTCCTGCTTACCTCTAACATAGCTGAACAGATTACCTTTTTTCAGAAGAAAAGGACATATTAGTTTCTTGCTTAAATATTTCAATTATATCAGGATTCATGATACTGTCTTGGCACAATAGTTGCAGGATCAAAAGCTATGGCCAAATGCCACTCAGATATATTATGTTTACACCAATTTTTAGGATTAGACCTTTGGTACAGAATTAAAATATTTCTGGCTAACAGCTTTTCACTGCAAATAAATGATGCTCATTTCTGCTATACTGGATTTAATGTCATAATTTTGCAAATACTTTTCTGTTTATCTCCCTGATGCTCCATGAATAAGTCTTTCCAATTAACCTATGAATACCATTCTAGAAAATTCCTTGGACTTTTTAAAAATTGTCCTTGTTAGTCTACTAATGTATCATCACCATGTATAAAAGATAGATTTACTGTTTCAAAATATTGCTATCCTTAGGGCCATATAATAAACATATTTGGCTTTCCATTACTATAACTGCATACTTTTGTGCATGGTTAAAGAATTGCACAGCAAAATTTGGGGTCTGCCAATTCCGAAAGATCCTTTTGGGTTGCATTTGGCTTCAAATGAGATACAATGGATAGTAAATCCATTTCTCCCCCATCCCTACTCGCTTACAGCATTGGGTGCTGGGAAATGGTGGGATGGATCTTAGTATAGAGCAAAGCTCTCCTGCTTCTTTGTCCTTTTGCAACTGACAGTGTTTTCCTTTGATTTTCAAGTCAGTATCTGATATGCTCTTGTAGCACATATCTGACCATTCAGTTCTTTACACATTCACACACAGAAGCTTTTTGTATCCATGGTTTATGTCTAACAGGCAATCATGGTGAAAGCCAGTCACTGATATTTGTTTTGAGACAAATGATGTTTCAAACATGAAATTAATGATTAGAGGAGAAGAAGAAAACCACACACGCACACAACCACCAAATGGCTATAACTCTTCCAAAGGAAGGACAGAGCAGACACAAACAAAGGAAATAAAAATAAGGTTCTAGCACTGATGGTCTGGTGTTAGACATAAGAGTGTTTTAGATTAACAGGTCCTTTCTCCTTTTTCACACTAATAACTGAACATTGTCTGAAGTAAACACACCATGAAATGTATTGATTGTGTTGCAAGACATGTTAGACATCAGGGAAGAGGGGGGTGTAATCAAGCTGTCGTGAGGAAAGGACAGAGGAAAGAGCAAAGAGCTATTTTAAAATCCAGGATAGGACTTAACTTTTCTCTCCCATAACTATTTTAATCCAAGAATGCCTGGAATTTTCATGTTTGCTCAGAGAAACTGTGCAGAGTCTAAAAATGGCTTATCGTATGATAGGATCTCAAAAAGATTTTTAGCTGTAACCTTCAAGGATTAAGCAGCTCAAACTTAGATTTACGAAATAATGCTTGATAATTAGACAAGGTCAAGATGGTGAAGTGGGAGGTAATAAGCATGAGAGACAGACCAAAAATGAAATAAGCAGGACAAATAGCTGCTGCGAATGTCCTTGGATTGACTCTTACTCAGCCAGTCAGCACTGGCCATTGGCCATGCTGATTAAGGCAGATGAGAGTTGTAGTCCAATTGCACCTGGAAGGAACCAATTTAAAGCAATGATGGAAAGGTTAATTTGGGTCTCTTCCAATGCTACTTTTAGTGATATATAGACACAACAGTTCCTCTTCCCCAGGCTAGTATAACTCTTCTTGAGAGAAAGGCAACATGAGAGCAGGCAGAAGTCAGGAAAGGAGGGAGGTTTTACATGTCTCAGACCTTTGAAGTTACTGATTAGTGCAAAAGGGAAAATGGAGTTGATAAAAGAAAAACAGAAAACAGTTCATAACGTCATAATCATCTCATTGTATGCAAAAGCATGCAATGCACCTTGGGTATGCCCTAAAGATATTCTGTCTCAAAACATATATTTTAACATGCTTTGATGGGAGAACAAAATTAGGACTTGACAAATAGAAAACCTGACATAGTGAATTTATTTCCTATCTATACTTTGATGAAAAATATGAGTGAGATCAGTAATCAGAATGTACAAAAATCAAAGTTCTGAAACATCCTTCATAGATTTTAAGTTCTTGAGGCAGTAAATTGCACAGTTTTCTACACCAGTCTATATACATTTGTTTAAATTAAGAGTAATTATAGTTTCATAAAACACTATCTCAGTAGATCAAACTCTATGCACCCATCTAAGCAAAAATGACCCAGAGTCTCCCTCAGAAATCTTTTTCATCATTTATTTGCAGGATTCTTTTAAAATGGAGACTTTGGGAATTTTTCAAACAAATCAGGGATTCTACTACTGAGTGATGCCTCCTTAGCCAAACTACATGTCTTTGCACCCCTCTGAAGCTAATAAAAAAGAGAGCAAAAATAAGACAGTTCTTCTATGTGACTCATCACAAAATGGGTCCAACGTAGGTGAGGGGGAAAAAAGGGGCTTCATTTGAAGAAAAACACAAAATAAGGATGTTGGTTGAGTAAAAATGAAATTAAATAAAGTCAACCAAAGCACACACCAAATCTTTAGCCTTTCTGATTTCTTGGAGCATTTCCCCTTGGCAGTTCTCCTGTTGCCACCCAGACTTATCCTTCACAAGTGAATTTCAAACCAGCCTTCAATCATCTTTTCTTCTGCTGGCAAGAAAACACTATGAGTCAATCAGCTCCCTGATAGGAAAATTCAGAACATAAAAGTCAAAGAGTGTTCAGCTCCCTAAATTGCCACAACCTTCTATGGCTATTTGTGGAATAAAAAAAAAAGGAAGGAGCTTCCCTTTTTTTTTAAAAAAAAACTAAACAATCAGTAAGCTAGCCTGTCTCCACCCACTTCCCTACAAAATTTCCATATATAACAATTCTTGGTATCTTTATTATTCTGCCCACCCTTCTAAAGAAAAAATATTCCCTTATATAAATAAAATCAATGACTTTAACTTGTAATCCATATAATATCTTCTTTGATGTCTTTCCACTGGATTGTTAACTTCATCACCCATATTAGGGTAACATCACATCCTAATTCCAACAGAATGTTCGAAATCATCAGTTATCATCTGCCTGCATCAGTAATAAATATCTTCATGTATATATAAAAAAAAAAAAAACAAAACAACCACCCGAGTGACATTATAATTGTATTCCATATAGTATCTGTAGTAGTGGCTTACTTCAAGATTATTAAATCCAACCATCATAATGGGGTAACAACCAGATCTTCTGCGTGCCCCAACGTAACTCTCTTGCCATATAACTCAGCATAAACGTAATACATTTATCAAAGAATCCAAAATAGATAATTCCAATCCAACAGTTTAAGGCCCTTTTCACATCCCAAAATTACGGCATTGCAGAGGTCTGTCACTCTCCTCAGGATGATATTAAACAATACTTCGCCTCAACTGTCTTTTCATGTATTCAATCATCTTTTAGATAACTGGCTTCACTGTTGCCTAGTTTAAAAATTTTTGTTTTTGTGAGACCTATTTCTTTTTTTCCTTACTTTTTGTGGGTTGATCTCCATCCTGGTTTCCTTTCTATGATTTGTATATCAACTGTTCGATTTTCATTCTGATCTATAACTTGATCTTGTTGGTTTTGCTTTTGTGGCTTAGATCGCCATTCATGTTTCTTTTCTATAAGTTGTGTATCAGCTGATTGATTTTCATGCTTATCTGTGACTTGATGAGTCATCACATTAGAATCCAACACCGCTTCTCTCTTATTTATAGGTAGTCCAACTGAAACATCTAAAGGATCCAAAGGCAATTCATCTACCAAGACCTCTGTAACTCGATGTTTTTCCATTATTTCCAACTTGTCACTGCGTTATTTTATTTACCAGCTGAGCTCATTATTTCAGACCCTCCGTAGCTTGCCAAGAATTGTTATCAGTAAGCTACGTGTTTCCGCATCCACCCACATTCCTTCACTTGCTTCTCACTTCTCTTTCCTTTGTTCTCCTGCCAGCAAGGTCCGTCTTGGACCGGCAGGAAAATTATTTTCAAAAATGTAACAATTAACTTTTCTTAGTTAGTGAGGTGTTTTATTTTCTTTATAACAAATAAATGAGTTTTATTAGAAACCTTCCTCGAGTTTCTTTTCAGATTATTGACAACTTGGATTAAGCCACGACCCATCTCCTCTAAACCAGGGTAATTAGTTCCAGAGCCAAACATGGGATTAATAAATGCCCTGACAACTGGTAGCAGAGGATGGTTTGATTTATGGCTTTTTTCCTTGTTTTGTTTTGTTACTTCTGATAAGAGCGCATAGGCAATTAGTTTTTAGCTACTGAGGTACGCTAATTATATTGCTAAGATGCCGAAACAGAAGAAAAAAAGGAAAAATGAAGCACAGAGCTTTATCCTCTTTGGAAGAAGAACAGGAGATAGTAACGCCCTCAAGATTCCAGCCTCTTGCTACGGCTACGCAATTGGAACAAGAAGGTGCCATGGGTGAAGAAGATCTGAAAATGCTTTCGGAAACACATCAAAGGACAGATATCAGAACAGCTGCTTTTGAAGATAATGAACTGCGACTGAGGTCGGTAGCTTCTTCTTCTCAATTTGCATGCTATGAATCTATTCTACCAGAGCCCACAGATTACGATGTGCTTGGTGCCAGGCCAAGAAAGTTTCCACAAACGGCAAAGCTTTTTCACCCCCACGCAGAGAGAGAAGTAATTCATTACTCTTCTCAAAGCCCTGAGCTCACCCAGCGTGAGATGGCCATCAAATCCTATCGTGACCGTATAAAACTCTATGAACAGCAGCTATCCCAGGCAAAAATGGCTATATCTATGCTTGAGCAAGATAAGGGAAATAACTTAATTTTTTCAAAAAGCGCCATATTGCCTTCTCCTCCGGAGCCAAAGACACTCCCCCTGGTGGATCCTGTGTCAGGCCAATTAAGGCAAAGAGCACTGCATACGTCACATGAAAGTCTCCCTGATCAAGTTACACATGTCTTACATAACCACTCCTACTCTAAAGCATACAATGCCCCGTATGCAAAGCTGCCCAAAGGTGCAGCACCATCTGCTGGCAAAAGTAATTTACTACAAGAAGCTGAAATGCCACAAGTGTTTCCACAGGCCCAAACTCAAACACCCCCTGGTGGTGATGGTGCCTTTTTAGATGGAACACAGCAAAGGCAAATGACTGCATCTCCAGCAGGTCATGCCAATATTGCAGCTCAAGCACAAATGGCAACTGGAATACAGCAGATTCCAGTGCATCAGCCACAGCAGCTACAAATGCCTGCATATGTGCCCCAGCCACAAGTGCAAATAGGGCCACCTCCTGGCCTGCCTCCAATGGCACAACCAAGACCATTTTTAGGTCCACAACAGGCACAGCAAATACCACAGGCATTCCTGCCAGCACAGCCAGCATATCAAGTGCAGGCTCCTTACCAGGCATTTTCTGTCTCTCCACTAACTGGTGAGTCAAAACTAAAAATGTCTGAACTCCACGGTTCGAGATTGAAACCTGGTGAACAAATTGGAGGACATTTGACCAAACTGAAAGGTCTGAGAACAGAATTGAGAGAAAGAGGCCATAACATTGAAGATATTCAAATGATCAGCATCATTATTAACTCTTTGAACTATGAATGGAAAGATGCTGTTACAAAAATTAACCAAGTCCCAATTGCTCAACGCACAGTGGACAATGTCTGTAGACTTTTAATTGAAGAAGAGGCATTCATGTTGGCCACGCCACATTTGAGAGGACCACCCGCATCAAAAGCTCCAGCTAGACGCCCCTTCCGAGGAAGGACCTACGCTCCAAGGATGCCAAGATGCAACACCTGCAATCGTGTGGGACATGCCACCCGGGATTGTCCCCAACGAGTTCCAGCTCCCGTCACGTACCAGCCCAGAGGAACAGACTCCAGAGGCAGAGGCAGAGGCGGAAGACAAGGTCGTCGTGGTCCCCGGCGTGATCCACAAACTCCACTCGCCACATTGGCTTTAACCAATGATCCACAACCTCAACCAGAGTACGACAGACGACTCCTGTGGACTTTGGACAGTGGTGCAGCATTGCATGTTACCTATAGAAAGGAACTTTTCACAGAAATGCACGAGCCTGAACCAGAACTACGTGAACTTTATTCTTTCTCAAATCATCCTTGTCAGGTCAAAGGAAAAGGAACTGTTTATGTTGAAGAGCTCGATGCATTCATTCCTGATGTTTATTACATACCAACAGCAACCAGTAATTTGCTTAGTCAGTATCACTTGTCTAGAATGTTAAAGTTCCAAGTTCACCACCTTGAAAAAGCAAGTTACATAGTTAAAGATGGAGATATTGTTGCTGAAACCATATTAATTGGTGGTGTTTATTACTTAAAGCCAAAGCCTAAACCGCAAACACAGGCAAGTATGCAAACTCCAAAAACGGAAAGCACAGGCCCACAGAGAGATTCTCCAGTGAGAGATCCTGTTGCTATTCCTAAGGCTCCTAAAGCCAACAAAAATAGAATTGGTAAACAGGTTGCTCAGAGCAAGCCTGAGGTTCCGCATAAAAATGTTAATGTTGAGAATTCACTAACAGGTAAACCTTTGCATTCCAGGTGTATCCACAAATGGCATAGAAGATTGGGGCATGCCAGTTTCCGTGTTCTTAGGAAGATGCCGGAGTTCACAAAAGGTTTGGATCTAAAGGGGTGTAAGGTGTTTTTGGATTGTGCTGTATGCAAGAAGGCCAAATCCAAAGCAGCAGCTATTCCCAAACACGCTACACGCCTGTCAACACGCATTTTTGATTTGGTTCACATTGACATAGTTGGTCCATTCCCACCATCATTTGGTGGTAGAAAATATTTTCTAACAATTGTTGATAATTACTCTAGATATGGATATGTATATCCTATGAAAGAAAAATCAGAGACTTTTCAGATCTTTAAAGACTTTGCAACCCTTGTTTCTACCCAACACCAAGTTCGCATCGCCAGAATCCAGAGTGATCGTGGTGCCGAGTTCATGTCTCAGCGTTTCCAGGACTGGATGCGTAAGAATGGAATTATTCATCAGACTTCGGCCCCTTACACACCGGCTCATAATGGAGTCGTAGAACGAAGACAAGGGGTACTGCAAACCATGATGCGTTGTCTCCTAGAAGACGCCAACCTTGGTAAGATATACTGGGGTGAAGCTATCAAGTATGCAAATTACATTGTCAACCATACTTGGAGCAGTGTAACAAATCAGACTCCTTTCTTCATGTTGTATGGCTACAAGCCTGATCTTAAAAACATCCATATTTTTGGTTCATATGCTATGGTGAACATTCCCTTAGCTCAAAGAAGAAAAGGAGGTCCAACAGCAAAGAGACTGAGATTTATGGGTATTGATGATAACTCAAAATGGAGCAAATTTATTGACTCTAAACATGCAATTGTGATTTCCCAATCTGCTAATTTTGAAGAAGATATTGACTGGTCCAGGATTCATTCAAATGATCCTGGAGTTTATTTTCCCAGAGATGATACTGCTGATGTTACGCAGATTGATGATCAAGATTCCACTGATTCTTCTCAACCCGATGTTCCGTCTTTGCAAGCCGCGGATGCTGATGCTAGCGACGAAAGTGAGGACGAGGACAAAGCAGAAGAAGACTGGACAGTTGTTCCGAGACGTTCCAAGAGGGCCACAAAAGGAATCCCTCCACAACGATATTCTTGGCAACTGACAAAAGCACCCTTGCCTTTGATTTGCAACGTTACACTTCCACCTGATAATTTCACACAAATCAAGCAGCTCCCTGATTCAGAGCAAGACAAATGGTATGAAGCAATGCAGGTTGAAATGGACAGTCTAAAGAAACTTAAAGTATTTACACCTGCAAAACCTCCAGCAAACAAAAAGGTCATTGGCACTCGATGGGTCTACAGAATCAAAAAGAAACCAAATGGTGAGTCATTGTACAAGGCCAGACTTGTAGCTCAGGGTTTCGCTCAACGTTATCCTGAGGATTACACAAATACTTACTCACCGACAGTGAGAACTGAGAGTGTAAAAATTGCTTTAGCAACTGCAACTATCCTTGGTTTAGAAGTTTTCCAGTTTGATGTTGACACGGCTTATCTACATGCAGACCTAGACGAAGAGATCTACGTGAGAAGTCCTCCAGGATTCTGACAGCAAGAAGGGGATACCTGGTTCCTAAACAAAAGTCTCTATGGTCTGAAACAATCTGGTTTAATGTGGTATTTATGTCTTACTGACAAACTAAATTCAATGGGCTTTATTAAGTCCGAAACTGATGAGTGCGTGTTCACAAAAAGATCTAACAATGCATATGAGATAGTTCTTGTTTATGTTGATGATATTGTTTATATTGGTCCAAATAAGCAAATGAGTGAAATTTTTGCCAAAGCTTTGCAGAGATACTTCACATTGAAATCATTAGGTCACATTAGCACTTATTTAGGTGTTCAGATTGAAAAGACACAGAAGGGGTTTAGTCTTTCACAAGAAGATAAAATTGAACAAATTTTGCATCATTGCAACATGAAAGATGCTAACACAACAAAGACACCCATGCAAACAGATTTTCATAACTTGACACAAGAAGCAAGTCCTGAGTTCGAGGATCAAACACTTTACCGTTCAGTCATTGGGTCATTATTATACATTAGTAGTTGGACCAGACCCGACATTGCACTTAGTGTTAATCTCTTATCTCGACACGTAGGTAAGGCAAAACAGTTTCATTGGACATGTATTAAGAGATTATTGAGATACCTAAAATACACCAAACACATGAAATTATTATTAGAACCAACACATACTGATTATGCAGAATTATGTTGTTATGCAGATTCTGATTGGGCAAGTGATAAGAAATCACGTAAAAGTACTTCAGGTTATATGATGTTCTTAAATGGATGTCCTGTTTATTGGCAAGTACGTAAACAGAATTTTGTTTCTTGTTCATCTACTGAAGCTGAATATGCTTGTGTTTCAGATGCATGTAATTCCCTAACTTGGTTTGATGCTTTAGTCACAGATATCTGGACACACCCGATCCGACCGATCACCGTGATGGAAGACAATGAATCGGTGGTTTATATTTCTGAATCTCATTTTACAGGTTCCAGGTCCAGACACATTGACATTCGTTATCAAAACATAAAACATTTAGTGAAAAAAGGTTTTGTCAAAATGCAATATGTATCTACACATGATCAAATTGCTGATATGCTCAACAAACCACTTCCAGCAGCTCAACACGAGTATCTGCGTGAGAAGATGTGCCTTATTTGATGATGAACTGATATTCGCTCAACTGGCAAAGAAGGGGAATGTCACTGCGTTATTTTATTTACCAGCTGAGCTCATTATTTCTGGACTGTCAGACCCTCCGTAGCTTGCCAAGAATTGTTATCAGTAAGCTACGTGTTTCCGCATCCACCCACATTCCTTCACTTGCTTCTCACTTCTCTTTCCTTTGTTCTCCTGCCAGCAAGGTCCGTCTTGGACCGGCAGGAAAATTATTTTCAAAAATGTAACAATTAACTTTTCTTAGTTAGTGAGGTGTTTTATTTTCTTTATAACAAATAAATGAGTTTTATTAGAAACCTTCCTCGAGTTTCTTTTCAGATTATTGACAACTTGGATTAAGCCACGACCCATCTCCTCTAAACCAGGGTAATTAGTTCCAGAGCCAAACATGGGATTAATAAATGCCCTGACACAACTCCTCCTGCTTATCTTGTGTTGTGCATAAAAATGTTGAGCTCATTTTCAGAATCTTATGATAAAATTCTTCTGCTTTTTCAACAGTATTTAATTGGTATCTTTCTCCTTGATATCTCAATATTACACCAACTGGAACATCCCACCTGAATAAAATATTTCGTTTTTTAAGCTCAGTCACCAGGAATCCAAATTTCTTTCTATCCAATAAGATCTTAGGCGGTAACTCTTTATATATCCAAATCTTTCTTCCATACAGTTGTAAAGTAGAATTAAAAGATTTTTGCACAATATTATTTCTTATTTCTTTGTCTGTAAAGTAAATCACCACATCTCTAGGCAGTTGCCTTTGCTTTGCAATCCAAGAATTTACTCTATACACTCTGTCAATCCTGCAAAATACTTCCTCAGGATGAACCTTTAAAATCCCAGCCAGAATTTCAGCAGATATTTTCCTTAAATCACCTCTGTTATTTTCCTGTAATCCTCTCAGTCTAATCGCAAATTCTGTGAAGGTATATTGCATCATTAAAACTTCCTTTTCAATCCGTTGTTTTATATTTTCTACATTGCAAGTCTTATGATCAGCTTCCATTTTAGATTTTTCTTCTAAGCTATTGTTTTGAGTATTTATCAAATCATTTTCAATTCTTTGTATTTTATTGTCCAAATTATAAATCTTGTCATCAATTTCCTCCATTTTAGACTCTAATAAGTCAATATTTGTAGCCAACCTTGTAACAATTTCTGAAAAACCGTTAGTCATTTTTACAATCTTTCGTTGCAAAATATCATACTTTGATTGTACCAATTCTTTAATTTCCTGCTTGAATTTTTCAAAATTCTGGTTCACAACCTCATCCCTTCTTACAATCTCCTCCAAAAGAAATTCAATTCAATTAAAATCATTTTTCTGAGTTTGTAGGTTTAAAACTTGTTCACGTAGTTTGTAGATAGGGGAATCCCCCCCCCCCCACTGCTTGTTTATCTGGCTTTGTAAGTTCAGACGCCATACTTCCACACAGACAAACTCTTCTTTAAGAAAAGAAAAAAAAAGAAAGCTTCTTTCCAAACAAGATCAGTATCAGATCTCCAGGAAAAAGAAAACATAAAAGTAGTACTTTTTCTTCAATTGTAGCCAGCAGTATTTATTCCGCTACTTTGTGGCTTATTAAGAAATGGAAGGACTTTCCCTTTCAGCCCCTTCTCAAGCCTCGGCAGTCGCCATTTTAAAATTCTTTTTTCCTTTCTTCAATATCTTTTGTAAAGTAAATGAGAATACTTGCGATTTAGGGTCACAGGTCCAGATCTCATCCTCTTTCAATAAACGATCTGTTAATTTTCTTTAAAATGCTTGTTCTCGTCGCCTGGCTCTGCAAAAAGGCAGAGGTCTCCCGAAGCCCGGAGCGGCGGCGAGGGAAATAGGGAGCCTCATCTGCTTCATCCCCCGAGAGTAAAAAAAAAACCCTGGGGGCTTCGCAGAGATCTCTACCTGCCCTCACCTGCTCTGTCTCACATTTCCTTATGGAAATGGAGTTTTTCGAGCCGCCTTTCAGATGTAAAGGCGGCTCTTTACAGGCGACGGGGCTGGCAGTCCCAAGGGACCGTCTGGCAGCGACAGAGAGCAAACAGGAAGTCGAAAAGGGAAGTTTCAGAGAAATATTTATGGGAGTGGAGGAGATGGACAGACTATGAGTTGAATGAATGTTGAATTAGGATTTATTATATAGATTTATAGTGGAAGGCTGCTTTGAAATGTTATATTAATATACACAAAAGATTAAACGTTAAATTAGGATTCATTATATAATTTTAAAGTGGAAGGTAGTTTTGAAATGTTATATTAATATATGGGGAGGAGAAAAAGGGCAGATTATTGTTAAATTGGGAGTTATAATAATAATACTATGCTAAACCAGAAGCTATTACATAATGTTATAGTAGAATGTTATTTTGAAATGTATAGTATAAGAGGGATATAATAATATTATTAGAAAGAAAGGGTCAATATTTGGGGGATGGAGTAAGGGGATGGTAAAGTATTATATAATCTGTTATGAATTTGGATTTTACTTTGAAGAAGTCACAGGGGGAGGGGTGGAGAGGGGGGTTAGGGAGGAGGGGGGGAGAAAAAAGGGGGAAAATCTGTATTTGAAAAACTTTTTCAATAAAAAAAAAAAGGAAGGGGCAGCAACCACAGCAAATCAGAGGAAACTGCTATGAAGATGCCTTTCTTTTGTTTTTGTTTAAAAACTTCAATCTGCTTGATAGAAAACTAATTTAGCAGCATTTTTGTAACCAGGTGTTTTTTCACAATAGCAATAACTGTGCCTAAAATCTGGCTAGAGATGCCAGAGACTAAGAGCTTGTTTGACCTGTGTTGTTAGAATGACAGACACACTTCGTTTCCCACTTTCAATAACATTTCTTTCAACAAAAGTCATGTTCAGGCCAAAACATACCTTCCAGGCTGGTATTTCTCTGGCTCGGCCTAATTTGTTCATTTTTTATTATTATTATTAGCTTGAGTTTTCAACTGCCCATCACCAAATATAACACATCCCCCCCCAAAAAAATATGTTTATAATTTAAAACATATAAATATGTAAGGTAAATAAGTAGAAATAAATTATAATTGGGGAGAGATTTAAAACATTTAAAAACTTTAACTTAGCAGACTAGCTGAAAGGGATATGCATTTAAAGCCCTATTAATGATGAGTGCAGATGAAAGGTCTATGGTTGATGTCACCACAGAAAAAACTTGACCCCAAGGGGATAGATGAACCACCAGAGCCACGGTGGCACAGTGGCTAGAGTGCAGTACTGCAGGCTAGTTCTGCTGATCACCAGCTGCCAGCAGTTTGGCAGATCGAATCTCACCAGGCTCAAGGTTGACTCAGCCTTCCATCCTTCCAAGGCGGGTAAAATGAGGACCCAGATTGTTGGGGGCAATAGGCTGACTCTGTAAAACCGCTTAGAGAGGGCTGTAAAACACTGTGAAGCAGTATATAAGTCTAAGTGCTATTGCTATTTTAGTGGATGCTAGAAAACCTGCACGACGAGGTGGTTCACCAGGTGTCCCCAGTCCAGATCTAAGATGCAAAACTCTGAACAAAGAGTTAGAGACAAAAAAGAACTACAGAAAACTTACCTGTGGACAGACATCTGGATTTCTGCATCTCAGGGAGCTTATGCTGGCATTTGTGGCCATTCAATAGCCATTCACTTCTAGCATTCAAAGGCAGAAATCTCACATCAGGGTGAGACTGCCAAAGAAATTTTAGGGAGTATACATTAAGGCGTCAAGGGTGGTGTGTGTGCTGGGAGATACTTTCAAGTCTTGCCTACCTGGACTAATTCCCGCAGTTGTCTTGGCAAGGTTCAGAAATGATTTGCCCTTGCCTTCTTCTTCCTGAGATTGAGAGTGATTGGCCCATTGGCCCAAGATCCTGTTCCTCTGGTTTCTAGCCTGATGCCTTAACCAGTACACCAAACTGGCTTTCACAATTTAGAGAGTTACAAAGGAAGAAGAAAATACACCAGACTATATTCCTTCAGTTTTTCAGGAATCTCCAAAGTAATAGCAGATGGATCCCTGATAGCATCTTCCTAGGTCTTCAGGTACAAGTGGAGAGTTCATTTCAACAATATTGTATGGTGCCCAGAATTATAGAGAGTTGGGTGACATACAAGTTTATTATTAAAATGACTGAGGTCTATGGCCATTTTTTCCCCTAAGGATTGGTGTGCAGAAAACACAAGATCTGAAGATGATCTGATAACGTACCTTACAAAATTACTTCGTCACCATTCAGAGGGATGGCCATCTACCATAGCTATCCTAAATGAGAGATCATCTTTTGCTTCATTTTTTTCATCCTCCCTTCTGTAGGTATTGGACTAGGGAGTACATGCTGTTATCTTAATTGTTACATGCTGTAAACACAGATAGAACGCTCAAAAGGGAAAGTGATTATACAATAAGATACAATGTGTAAAACTTGATAAATGTCTTTTTAAGCATGTATGTATGTATGTATGTATGTATGTATGTATGTATGTATGTATTTTATTTTTTTCTTTGTATGCCTTTATTATTTTTTATAAATAATTCAAGGCAGCGAGCATATCAAACACATCTTCCTCCCCCTATTTTCCCCACAACAACTCTCTGAGGTGATTTGGGCTGAGAGAGAATGATTGGTCCAAAGTCACCAGCTGGTTTTTAATCACTTAAAGCAGCCCTAGAACTCACAGTTTCCCACTTTCTAGTCTGGTGCCTTAACTACTAGCCCACACTGGCTCTTTGTAGATGAATCTACTTCATTATGTGTTCTAATAAATATATTTCTGCCACAGTGACCCAGAAATTAATTGGCAGGCAATGTAAATATTCAGAATTGGTATAATCTGATTTTTACAGGATATTCTGGAGAACAATCTGGGTACAGCATTTGGTACTATTTGAAGTTTTTGAGTGATTCCCAAAGACAGCTCCACATAAAGTTCATTAGAGAAATCAAATCTGGAGAGTAGAAAATGTATCATTAGAAACAAACATTACTGTCTATGAGGGGATGCAGCTGGCGTACTGGTCAATGTTGCTAAAAAAATTACTCTGGCTATGAATTCTATCTCAGGAGTCATGGAGATATTTGCAGCTACAATATGACCCCACTTATCACAGTCCTAGAAATATAATTCCCTGGAGTTTCAATTTATTTCCCATCATCCCTTATTATCTATATGCAAGCATTCAGAAAGTCACACAATTGCCAGATGATGTTAGGGCAGAGAAATGGATTTGACTGTCCTTGGCTTGTAGAATTCTTGATTTCCTACCTCACCGGATAGTTTTTGACTTCCTACTTTACCAATAACAGTATATAAATTAACTACTCTCTCTAGAGAATTACTCATTTTTATATTTCTTTTTTAAGCCAATGGACTTCTCTCTCCTTAACACCACAAACATTTAAAAAAAAAATAGGCTTTTCACACTGTCTCTTTGCCAAGTACCTTCCTGAAATGTCTTCCTTAAGACATTTATTTTTCTTTGATCAGACCATCCAGTTACTTCCTTTAATATCTAGCAATAATTGTGTTACACTTTTTCCAAATAGTTGCAATAATAACAAATATCTTGTTTTTAAAAACTCACATCTACCAAAAATCTGCCCAAACCCCAAGCAACAGATTTAAACCAAGTTTAAATAATGTTAATATTATCCATGCCAGTACTTTAAAGTTATAGAAGAGGTCAATAATGAATGTTATATGTACGCATATTCTCTGCTTATTATGGTTTTGCACAATCCCAGCAAGAATTCCTCTCTCCAGTGGTGTCTGTTTAATGTATCATGATAATATGTGCTACCCATGAAGAAAAAGCCAGACCATTAACTCTTTCCCACAATAGCTATTAAGTGAAAGATAAAGTTAAATTTAAATCCCATGTTGATCCATAATCCTATTTTTATCTGGCTGCACATTTGTGAATAAACTGATCTAAGACATTATCAACAGCTTCCTTTGAGTGAGAAAGAAAGTCTAGCATCTTTGGAAACAATTTGGACAGTTGTGAGGTCACCATGAAATGTGCCTGGGAATTTACTCTGACCAGCTTCTCTTTCTCATGATTGAGGAGCTAGACAAAATGGCAATCCACAATGGATGTAGCTGAAGTATCTTGGAATAATCATAAGGGGGAAAAATGTTTCCAAATCCCAAATGCCTCCATCTTTTTTCCCCTTTTTTTCCTTTTTTTTTTTTTTTTGGTGTGTGTGTGTGTGTATGTGATCCTTTGTCATGAAAAAAATCATGAACAAACAGATGAATGAAATCTCAGTTAGAAAGGGCTGTTATGATAAAAGATCAAGTAGATGAAATCATCAGTGCTAAATGTCTCAGTTAAGGATAAGCAACTCATTGCAGCAAATCTTAAGCTCTACTCTCTACGCTATGAAGTCTGAAATTTAGAAGCTTTTTACTTTTATTTTTTCCTTTTTTTTTTTTAGCTACCAGCAGAACACCATGCCCTTAATATCGTGTTGTTGCTCTTTTTGAACTTGATGTCCTTACTAGCCAGACTCCTGAAGTATCACTATCTAAGAAACTCCTCAGCAGGATATGAGCAAAAAGTGTAATGATGTGGTCGCCTGGGAATTGCTAAAGGAAAGCAGGCACGTTATTCCATTTAGGAAGCTCTTTAAAGACAACAGGAGTCAAAGACAAGGTAAACTGAACTAAAGCTAAGAAGTGGAAAAGTAGAGGATGTGATCGTGCTATGTTTAAAAATCACCTCAGAACTCCCTTCAAACCAAAAGCTTGCTCTGTGTCTTTATTGCCCAGATAGTTTGCTGATTTTATGTCTTGTACAGCGAGAAAAGGGAGGGAGGAAGGAAAGAAAGAGAAGAGAGGAATACATGTTCCCCTACCCTGTTTAGCTTCTTTTTTCCCCCACACAATACTCTGTTCCTGTGCATACAACTGGGTCAGTGGGAGGGAGGGTTAGTGTGTTGAGGGGATACAAAAAAAAGTCAACTGACCCACTTAGCAAATCCCCAGGGGTTAAATTTAGCGCAAAACAAATCTAGCCATACATAGGGCTAAGCTAACTCTAGTCAGTGACTGCTAACTCAGTTAGTTAATTGGAGCATAGCACCAGAGCCAAAGAGGAGTAGAAATGTATTACGTAGCTCCACAACCTGTGTCATTTTCCCCAGACTGGAAGATAAACATATACCATATGGCCTCCACATATTTATATAGATCTACTGACCAATTTAGACCCCTGATAGTAACCCTTATATCTCAATATAATGCTTTGTTTGAATAAACAGCATTTTTTAAAAAGTTCAAATCAGAAAATGTCCTACCATCAGAATGATATTTAGTATTTAAACTAATAATGTTAATTCATTGAACTATCTTGCTGATTTAGGGATACTACATATAAAAAAGGCAGATGAAAATATAACAATAATAACAAGTTCACATATACACCACAGTCCAAAGCATCTTTTCTCCATCAAATCCCAACTACGTTTTGAAAGAAATTTCCTTTATCCTTCTTTCTTTCTATTTCTTAAAAAAAAAACAAAAAAAAAAACTAAACTGGATGCAAATTAATTTCTGCAATGGTGGAATAGAGAGAAATAGACATGGAATGCTGGTTAAGAGCTAACTAGCTTTTGCCATGCTAGCTTTTGCCATGCAATAGGTACTTAGTTGTACCTATCTTATACAGATCTGCATTGTTTTACTCTCATTTGGCTGTAAAAATGGCCAGAAGAGCCACAAAGAGATTTAACTGAATACAACTATTCAACAGCTTTAGAACACTGAAACTAAGTAGCAATTAACAAAACAATAACTACAGTAATTATTTTTGTCGAGATTGCTAATCTATTGCTACTGACACAGAAGAGCTATACTGGTAAATCCCAAACTACCTTTTGTCTACCCCTAGTTTTCCCTATCTTTCTGGTTTCAGTTTACACCAACAAAATGCTCATCTGGAAAGAGCTGCATAAACAAATGTTCTGTCACAACATCCCACCAGGCCACTGTTATACAATAAAGTCAGGCTGCTAGTCCATGTTTAAATAATGGGTATTGATTCCCTTGTTACTTACTGTCCTTGCTTTGAACTTCATTAATCAATGTACGCTTCCTGAAATCCAATGTGTAAGTCTCAGAGAGGTGAACACAGACAAGATTTGTAACCCAGAAAGCAAAACAACATTGTGCGATCAGTAATCTCCTTGGGCTGCAAACTTGTGTTGTTCCACTAAAGTGAAAAGAGAAGTATCTATTGTCTTTCATACAACTAGAGGCAACTATTATGTATTCCAGTGCATGTTCTATCAGGAACTTAGACAAGTCTCCTGTGATGCAGAATTCTCATTTTTCCCCTTTTCACAGATGTGAAACAACATATGCAAGACAAAATAGACACAAACTCCATCTGAATTCTTTCACCAGTAATAATTTTTGCAGGCTGGCTGCTGTGAGGTTGACATTTAGACATCTGCAGTATGGAATAGAGTGCCAATAAAGTGAATATTTGCCCTATAGTCCTTTGGGTAGCAATATGCATGAAATAAAAAGAGCAGTGGCAGAGCAGGGAGTTCAGAACAAGATATGAAGAAAAAAATATGTGCTTATTAAAGAGACTGGGAGAAACAGTAGACCTTGTAGAGATTGCCTGGAAGCCTGGCATTAAGACAAATCAACCACCAACAGGCACATAGAGATAAACAACATCTACATACCTCAAAAGAGATAATCAAAAAGTTAAAAGACCACAACATCTCCATGCCAGCAATCAATACCCAGAGATGTTGAGCAGGGGTTAATACCATAATTAATACTGGATCAAAAATAAGGTGGTAAATAATATTCCAATGTAGGAACTACCAAACTATCAATTCAGACAAACAATCAAATGGTAAACAACAACCTAGTCAAGGAACTACCAAGAACACTCCCACCAACACCAACAGGGCAAGTGAACAGAGAGCAAAGTACATTTTCTATAAATGAGGAACAATAGAGAATTCTGCTTAGAGGAATCACTACATGCCTTCCTTGGGTTTTGGAGCCTGACAGATGTTTTTCTGTATTGAAAGGTATCCACAGGAGTTATCAGTAAGTGAAGCACCACTCCTTTTCTATTAAATATATCTATTAAAACAAAAGGGATTTTGTTTTATCCACCATTTTGACCATGTCGTTTTTAATTATTCTTTTTTTAATAATTTTAAATTTTAAAAAAGAGAGAGAGAAAAATAGGTAAAGAAAAAAATGATAGAGAGTAAGTATCAGTAAGTGGGCAAATTTACTGAGGTTGGACAGTTGGTGGTCAATGTTATCACTGATGGAAAATGAACTATAATTTTTTTTTTAAAAAAATTCCATAAGAATAAAAGGATTATAGAGATCTTTTTGAATCCCTAAATTGAGTGCCCATATTTACCCAATTTTGTTATTCAAGATTTCAAAACATAGAAAGGTAGAGCTACTAAAAACATTGGTAAATACTTAATTTCCAATTTTCCATTTGTTCTGCTCTGATATACAATATCTTTTTGACTTCATTGGTGGTCTCTATAGATGCCCCTGTCCTTATTAAAATATAACCATCTAGAATCCTAAAAGATAAAACATTAATGTGAAACAAAATACTGTATATACAACAATATTTTTCATACAACCATCGAGAGAGAGAGATTTTTAGAACCAAGCTAGTTCTGTTACCACAAGAGACAGTAATTCTCAGAAGCACCTTTCATGATCCTAAAAAACAGCTCTATTTAGTGTTAACGGTAGTCCTGTGATTGAATTAGTTAGAAGCTTGATTCTTGAGCAGAAGTTAAATCTAAGAAGGCACTGGGGAAGGATTGACATCCATATTTTAACCTTAAGAGCCATAGTGGCACAGTGGTTAGAATGCAGTACTGCAGGCTAACTTGCTAACTCACTCCTCACTCCAGGAGTTTGATTCTGAGTGGCTCAAGGTTGACTCAGCCTTCCATCCTTCCAAGGACAGTAAAATGACAACCCAGATTGTTGGGGGCCGTATGCCTACTCTGTAAACTGCTTAGAGAGGGCTGTAAAGCACTGTGAATCAGAATATAAATCTAAGTGCTATTGCTATTCACCAAACTGGCTTGCTAACTGCTTCATATGGCAAGTAAGGAGTTCATGTGGACCACCTATGATTATTAAATTTAATTAACAGAGATGAAAATCATATTCAAAGAAAGGTGAACATTATCAATCCAGTAAATTTCATTGAAATAATATATATTGATGGCTAAAGACTACAGGCTGTCAGCTTTCAACATACTTAATTAAATTGTTAGCAATGCACTTAAAAACAGGGAGATTTGAGAGGATGGGGAAAAATTATTTACACCTCAGAATTCTTATTAATAGTGTTACTCCTGGAGGCTGCATCCCATTTCAGCTTTCCTAAAGGAATGAACAGTTGATGATTTCCAAAGCAGCTTGATCTTCTGTATCTCTTGGGTAATGTGTTAATGGTTTTTAAACCAAGAATTGTTAATGGATGCTCTCTGATTCAGTTTACATTTAATAAATAGATACTTTCAAGATAGTTTTTTTTTTTAAATCAATTTCCCATTTTATCCATTTCTGTTTTGGATTTTATATGTATGTTTTTATGTATACATGCATGTATAGATGTGGATGTGGGTGTATAAATATACTATATTCTTTATTTTGCAGGAAAATGAGGAAAAACAAATCCAGTCCAGATGTTCAAATACTTATTTTTTGAAATTGTACTTATCCATGTTTTACTAACTATTCATAGACTCTTTTATTATTAGCAGTAATAGTAATCTAAGTAAGATTAAGAAGAGCCTTGGTAGTACAGGGGTTTAAGGCACCCTGTTATTAAGCTGGTTATTAAGACCAGCTGCCTGCAATTACTGCAGGGTTCGAATCTCGCCAAGGCTCAAGGTTGACTCAGCCTTCCATCCTTTCTAAGGTAGGTGAAATGAGGACCCAGTTTGTGGGGGCAATAAGATGACTTTGTATAAATATACAAAAGGATGAAGGCTATTGCTGAGCACATTGTAAGCTGCCCTGAGTCTTCGGAGAAGGGCGGCATATAAATCAAATTAAAAAAAAAAAAAGATTCCCTCCAATCCAAAATCTAAGGGTTACTGTCAGTGGTGGGTTGCTCCCGGTTCGGTCCGATTCTTGCAAACTGGTAGTAATGGCAGCGGGAGGCTCCACCCACCCAGCAGGATGTCATCACGAACGATCTGCACATGCACAGAAGCTTCTGCACATGCGCGTGCATGCTCCCGTTGTGAACCAGTAGCGGAGGTAAGTAAAACCCACCCCTGGTTACTGTGGAACCTTAGGCAAGAAGGATACTACCGATAGTTTCCAAAATAGTTTGATCTTCTGTATAAGCAGTGATTTTCAGTCCTGGTTTACTGTTGAGAAGCAGGAAGAAATGCTAAATTAGAAAATAGAAAATAAAATGAAGTAGGTGGCATCACAAATAAGAACCAAACTGGAAAAAAGCCCTATTTTTTCTATGATCAAATGGCTCTTAGCTCAGTTCTACAGTATATGATATTTTACACATACATGTAGATGTGATCACTTATGCAGACAGAACAAAAGCAGAGATTTTGTCATTTGTCCAGTATTCTTGAACTGCAAATTCCATGAATTGCAGTCAGGGTACTCCATGATGAAGGGATACTGGAACAACTGAATTTTTGCTTTTCATGGTGGCACCTTTGCTTTGCTTAGCTTCTAATTCTGTCCACTCAGAAAATGTGCAGAGTAGAAAAATAAAATATAAATCAAATAAAAATAAAATATTTGCCTATAGGTCGCCCTAGGCAAATGACATCAGTAAATGCCGTAACATAGATGGTAATAAAAGAGTTAGCAAGTTGCCATAGTTAAAAACTCACCTATGAAATTTGGTCCCATCAATGCAGCAATAATGTAGGGTAGAGTGATTGGCACAGAAACTTTTTTTTTTAATCCTCTGGCCTATTTCTAATGAACTAAACTTTTAAAGAACAAATGCACATGTGGAAGCAGTAGGAGATAATTAGCTCTATTAAATGAGGCTGTTCATTGGATTCTAACCATAATATCTTTCACAGCGGGAGAAAGAGTCTATTTATGTGTCAAGGATCCTTACCCGTGACATTTCCTAATTGCTTTGGGGGAGTTCTGTTAACTTACCTAAACATCAGGGGACACCGAACCTGAAGTTTACTGTCGAGATCTTGGGAAGATGATGATGTGTGGAATGATGATTAGGCAGTGTGGAGATTTTTTTTTTTTTTGGTCTTTCTTTTAATATATGAATCATCAAGTGGGGGAATGAAATCCAATCACACATGTCTATTAATTGATTACAGGCAGAGAGGGACAGTTAAAACAAAAAATGGAGCAGTCGTGTCAGATTACATACAGACCCCACAAGATAGTTGTATTTGGGATAAACAATGCAATGCAAACCCAAAGAGGCAACTGGACTTTCGGGTTTTTCTTTGAAGATGTTTTGTTTCTCATCAAAGAAGCTTCTTCAGCTCTGGCTGGATGGTGGAGAATGGAAAGATTTATATTCTTTGCAGACAGCTGGTCATTTGCATTCTTTTAACGAGTCATTAAGGCCAACTGGAGGTTTATCTGTATCATCAGGGTCACCTGAGCGGTGCAAATGGGTGTGGAGCCTTCTTGGAATTGTTGAAAGGACTGTGTTGTAGACTGGAGATAGACGATGTCATATCCCTCCCCCTCCTTTGAGAGAGGGCTGTTCAATTTTGACATACTGTAGATGGCCTCTTTGACCCTTCTTTGGGACCTTTGGGACAACCATGACTTTCATGATTGAGAATCTCCATAGACAATGCAATGCAAAGTAGAGATAAGGATATCATAAGAAAAAATTAAATTAAAAAATAATTTTAGCTAAATATATAGATTTAGCTAAATTTATATATATTTATATTTTATATAAATATTTATATATATATTTATATATAGCTAAATTTATAAATTTATATTTATATTAAATAAATTTAAAAGGGATGTGGTGGCTCAGTGGCTAAGATGTTGAGCTTGTCAATCAAAAAGTCGGCAGTTCAATGGTTCGAATCCCTCCGCATAATGGGGTGAGCTCCCGTTACTTGTCTCAGCTTCTGCCAACCTAGCAGTTCAAAAGCACATAAAAAATGCAAGTAGAAAAATAGGGACCACCTCTGATGGGAAGGTAACAGTGTTCCGTGCGCCTTTGGTGTTTAGTCATGCCGGCCACATGACCACGGAGATGTCTTCGGACAGTGCTGGCTCTTTGGCTTTGAAACGGAGATGAGCACCACCCCCTAGAGTCAGGAACGACTAGCACATATGTGCGAGGGAAACCTTTACCTATAGATTATACCAATATTATTCACTACATCATTCTTTTTTTCTCCATCTTTCAAAAACAGCCATGCTGTCAATATACCCATACATTGATTCAGACATTGCCTTTTTCTCATTAAACTTCCTATCTCTCTCTTTTTTTCAGGATCTTCCCAATTCTATCCAACAACTTCTTTCTGGGTCTTCCCCTTTTGTCTCATTCATTCTTCTTCCATGTATTTGTTTGATGATTTGATCTCATTCATTCTCGTTGTATGACCAAATCATTTCAGCATACTTTTCTCATTCAAGTTTGTATTCAATACACATCTCCTCTGCAACCAATTATTTTTGATTGCATCTCTTTTTGCTTTACCCAGCAATCTTTTAATTTACTGCTTCCATTTTGTCAATCCTACAAGGTAGACTAGACCAGGAAATCAACTCTGCAGCAAGGTAAAACTACTTTTATTGACACAGACTATACTAACTGAATTTTTCAACACTGATTGTGCTGTATCTCCTTTTTTAGTCAATCAGAGAAGCATCTATCTGAGCTACTTCCAAATGTTGTCTCATTTCTTTAGACTAATACATACATACATACATACATACATACATACATACATACATACATACTATATATATTTCAGGACCTCTTGCCTAAGTAATGTGTCTTGCATATTTCTGTCAATGTTATATTCTTTTCTCTCTATACTGTTCAATTGATGTTTTTTTTTGATATACCATATATTCATTAAAAAGTAAAGGAGTCCCTGCAGCTTATACTCCATTGCCAACTGTAGGGGGTCAGTGCTCATCTCTGTTTCAAAGCCATTGAGCCAGTGCTATCTAAAGACATTTCCATGGTCATGTGGTCAACATGGCATCACAAAGCACTGTTATTTTCTCTTTGAAGTGATACCTATTTATACTTGCATTTGTCTGCTTTTGAACTGTAGGTGGGCAGGAACTGAGGCGAGGATGGGACCTTATCCCATTACTTGGTGCTTGGGTCTCAAACCTGGGCTGCTGGCTTTCCATCTTAATCACTGAGCCACTGCACTGCCCCCTATATATTCATATAATTTCTATATGATAAAATGGGTATAAGTGTACTCGAATGTACAGCCATTTTCGTTTCTTTTTACAAACAGATTTCTACCAATTTTTCTCATACTGTCAACCAGCATATGCCCTTCTCAAAATTTCTGCATCCCTTTTCCTGTTTTTAGTAAACATTCCCACAAGGTACATAAATTCATCTACTTGTTCTAATCTTTACTGTTTAGGTAGGACTGGCAATTTCCGTTCACAGTGTTATTTTTCAAAACTAATTCTGACTTGGAAAAGTATCAGGCAGTGCTGTATCTTGGCACAATCACAATTTAATTTTCGTACAAATCCTAATACCCTGAAGTATGATATTGGCGGTGGATTGGACTTGCAACAGAGCAAGTAAAATATATTTAACTGTTTGGGCCCACCTGACTTACACTTTGTATAAGGCTTAAAAATCTTCAGTTTCTTTATTATCCCAAGGTACACCATGAGAAAAAAGTAGTTAGTTTCCTGTATAGTGATCCATATGATACATTTGCTCACTTAGAATCAAAACAGCCAGATTTTTTTTAGAGACATCTTCCACACTGTCTGTTCTATTCCCAATTAGCTGGTCTTTTCAAGGTCATGATAGGGCTATAGTTAAGTATATTCAATTGTTAGATTTCCTCCTCTCTCCCCTCCACAGCACTATCGTCACAAAAAAATAAAGTTGAGTCCAGATGAACCAATTCCCTCCAACAAATACTGAAGAATTATGGTTTCTTTCATGAAGTTATATTAGCAATGGGCTTTCATTAACTAGGTTAAGCTAATGAGTCATGGAAAGGTCTTCAGCCTTGACTCCCTAAATATGCCTTTTTCCCCCCCACCCATAATTTACACAATAAAAAGACACAGTTTAGAAATGTCTTGTCTCAAGATGTTAGTAACAGAATTAAGAGAATTTGAATATAATTTACACCATTTCAGCTCTAGAGTTCATACCAGCCTTGTCATCCATAGTGCTGCTAAATTTACTAGGGGTAATCTTAATATCATGAGGGGTAGCCACTGGTCTTGACAGAACACAAGGAAAAAATGAAGTAATAATTTGTCACAGTGACAGCCACATAACTCCTGTGACAACTCAATTCATAAATTTCATTCCAGTATCTTCTGCGGCGGAATGGGACTTTTAGTCTCTGACTTTTCATTCTCCTCAGGCATTTCTCCTCAGGTGATTCTCCCCCAACTTATCTCCTCAGCTGGCATGCCTCCAGTCATTTGCCCTGGGGAATGGGACACCAGCCTCTTCGTCCCAGACTCTTTGACACTGCCCATTTGCAGAAAGAGGGTTCGTCCTGGATGTTCTGCCCTCTGTGACAGTTAGCCCCCAACCAATTGGCTAGAGGGGGTGTAATAGAAATTCAGCCAAAGGAGAGAGGTGTAAAAGAATTTGCCAAAATGCCTGCCTTCCTTCCTTCCTCTTCCCCCCCCCCCCACCAATACAGAGAGGAACAGTTGGATTACTCGGAAGTAAGTCTCATTAAATTCAATGTAGAGGACAACATTGCCAGCACAGTATGAAGTAGGACACAGCATATAGGAGGATATTTCTGTGAAGGTTGCTATGTATGCTAATAACAGAGAGTAATTAATGCCTTTCCCTATTGCTACTGCAAAGTTTTTGCAGAAATAGTGATGATTCAATTCTTTGCACATTTCCAACTTTTACATCTTTGCCTTTGTAAAGGCTAACATTCATGCACAGAATATTTAGCATGGATATTGCCAAAAAGGAGCATCCAACCTCTTTTTTTGTGACTATAGCTGCAGCTAAGAAGACGATAGAAATCTTAATGCAGCTCTCCATTTTTTACAGAAAAGAAGTTGTGGAGCTGCATATTTTTGCTGTGTATGCTACTGTCTTGTGCCATTTTACCAGTGCAAAGCAATTCCTCTTCACAATGGGACAGAAGGGAGAAATTGCTATATCTTTTTATTCTTGCTTTTTATATCCAGACACCAATTCAGACATTGCCTTTGTTTGTTTAAACTTTTAATCTTTATCTTTTTGAGAATCAGCTCAGCTGTCATGACTGATATCTCACTTTTACTCAACCCATATATTCTTCATTTATATATTTGTTTTCCAATGTTTTCATTCATTCTATCTGATCAAACCACCTAAAAAGACTTCTGTAATAATCACTAATATCCATTCAATCCCCATTCATTCAGCTTAAGTTCATTTCTGACTCTATCTCTTCTTTTTATCACATGTATTTCATATCTCTATGCTTTCTCCTGTCATACCCAGTTCTTATATATCTTGACAATGTGGCTTTCACATAAAGCCAATTGTGCTTCTTTTGACAAATATATATTCCTCATTTATTACTCACTACTTTCTATCAGGACTTGCACGTCTTAAAATATTATCTTATTAAAGTACATAAATTAATTTACTTGATATAATTTTAATCTATAACTTACAGCCATTCACTCCATTGTATATGTCAAATACAACTACCTTTATCTTCAACATATTTATTTTAAAAAACATACTCTTGGTTGCACCATACAATCTATCTAAATTTTAGATAGATTGTATGGTGCAAGCATCATCTTTATACATAAATACATTCCATTCATTCTTACTCATTACACACTAAATCAACATTTTTATTGACTTAAAAAACAAGGTTTTTTCTCCCCAGGTTAATCCAGATCTTTCAGACCCTATCTGGATACCTATGAAGTTACAGGTTTTCTGCTCAGTGTGCCTCACTTTACATTTTTTAAATTGAATACCATCTACCAAAAAAATGCCTTTTTATCCAGTTTAATAATATCCTTATGGTAAATGCTTCACAATAATCTATGATATCATTTATTAATTTGACCAGCTCACTGCTTACCCAATAAGTCAAGCATTAGCAACAAATTTAAAAGCACACATCCCAGCATAGTTCCTCTTACATCCCTCCATTGGGAACATTATTTATTCTCACAGTTTGCTTTTTATTTCTGATCAACAACCCATAAAAGGATGCACTCTCTTATTCTGTGATTTCTAAGTTTACTTAAAAGTCCAAAAATACAGTGTCAACTGAGTCACCTCCGTAAACATGTCTTACGTTGTTCGCAAAAAGAAATTCTATGAAGTTGATAAGTCAGAATTTACCTTTGCAGAGTCCATGCTGATTTTCTTACAGGAAGACTGGTTTATATACCTCAGAGGATTGGGGTTTTTTTTTTTTCCTTTCCACCAATTGTCATTCCATCAACTTAATCAGAACAGATATTGAGGTGATCAGACCTGTGATTTCCTGAATCTCCCTAAGTTGTTGTTTTTTTAATGGTGCCATCTTGGCTGTTTTCCAGACCTCTGGTACTAAGCTCAGTTGGAAGAAGATCATCAATTTCATATCTGAATTTTCTAGGAATTCTCAAGTGGATGCCATCAGCACCTTAGTGATGTGTTCTGTGTATCCTTTCAAAATCCTAAAATAATTTCTATTGCCACTTCCGGTTCCTTTAGTTCTGGTTCTGTCCTTGAGATAGTCAATGGCAGTTTAGGTATCAATTCCACATCTTCTGTAGCTAAAGTAAAAGCAAAGCATTTGCTCAGTTTTTCTGTGCTATCCTTATCTTCTTGAGCATCCTTTTTATTCTTTGGTCATCCAAAGGTTCAATGGCTCCTTACCTTCCCAAAGTTCTAAACTTTGTACAGATGGATTCCCTTAAAGTATTTTTCAATGTGCTATTCAAATTCCTCTTTAAAAAATATTATCACCTTATAATTATCACCTATGCTATCATAGTAGATATTGCTGATATAACTTCACTGTATAAACCCATAGAGTTTATTTTTACATTATCATTGAGAATTGAAAATGTTACATAAATTGTATTCAGAAATGAAGTGTTCAGATAAGCAAACAATATTATGGCTGTCTAATTTAGATGAAAGGAATAATTGCCCATCCGAATGCAATTGTATTAGTCTTCCTCCCTCTCCCCCTTGCCCAAACACTTTTAAAATCTTTTAGGCCAGCATTTTACAACTGTCTTTATAAATTATATGTTTTCTTTTCCCTACCAATATTAATCAAATCCTACAGCTATCTTTTGCAAAATTCAGCAATGAAATGGATTTGCAACCTGCAATGTTCCAGGGATCAACTTGTTTTTGACATTTCATTCACTTTTCCCTGGGCAAAGGCAATTCAGCATTCACTGTGTATTTTCATTTGTCTTCTGAGTCCCAAAACATCAACAAGAAAACAATGAGTCTCTTAGTTCTCTGAAATATATACACACTCTTATCTATCCAATAAACAAGTGGGGTGGGTTCTACTTACCTTTACTACCGGTTTGCAACGGGAGCGCACACGCACGCGTGCTTCTGCATATGGACAGATCATCAGATTATGACATCCAGGCGGGTAGGCGGAGCTTTCCGCTACTTTTAGTACCGGTTCTATAGAACCAGACAGAACCGGGAGCAACCCACCATTGAAGTGAGGGCAGCTCAAAGGCCTTTATTTGCAGAAGCTGTTTCTAATTTATCCACTTTCTGGTAATTTAATTTAGGTAACATTTATGTTCTAAAGGGCCAAAATTTATTTTAAAAAACCCTTATTAAATTATGGAACCCCACTTGCCTTCGAAGACATAGTCAAAACACATATACAGTACATCATATTCCTAAAAATATGATGTCTTCCACATTCATAGAACTGAACTACAACTCTCCCAATATGCACCATAATAACTAAAATTTTGGGACTTGCATTCTATCATGTTTTGAAGGCACCAGATTAGGAGAGTCTGATAGGAAAAAACATTACAGATGTTATCTCAGTAAAAGAAATAGATTACTGTTTGCTTGCTTTTTTCCCCTTCTCATTAAAAAAAAACTTCCCTTCTTATTGAAAGTCAGAATAAAGTATATGACCATCAAAACATTTTGGATTCTATAAATCAACAACCCTTGCTGGCATCCAACATTTTCTCTGTCTCCCTTTTGCAATGTTGCAGTTCCAATATTAGAAAAGAAGAATCTCTATAGACATTTTAGTGATGGTTATGAGAGGGCAACTGACATTGGGTAGCTCCACTTTGAGGAATTTCAGAAAATAATTAAAAGAACCTGAATGCCTTTGGAACATATTCCAAGGATCTAGATCATTGTTCCTCAACTTCAGCAACATTAAGAAGTGTGGACCTCAACTCCCAGAAATTCCAACCAGCATGCTGAATTCTGGGAGTTGAGATCTACACTTCTTAAATTTGCTAACATTGTTCTAGAACCCCACAGGAACGAGAACATGTTCTCTGTTATTGAGAACAGAAAAAAAAAAGTTTAAAAGCAAATTTTGAAACATAATTCCACACACAATAAAAATTAAATCCCCTTTTTATCAGACATTGTGTTTCTTCTACTCATTGTACACTTGTCCTTTTTGTAAGGTAAAGGTAAAGGTTTCTCTCGCACATATGTGCTAGTCGTTCCTGACTCTAGGGGGCAGTGCTCATCTCTGTTTCAAAGCCGAAGAGCCAGCGCTGTCCGAAGACATCTCCGTGGTCATGTTGCCAGCATGACCCAATGCCAAAGGCACACGGAACGCTGTTACCTTCCCACCAAAGGTGGTCCCAATTTTTCTACTTGCATTTTTTTACATACTTTCGAGCTGCTAGGTTGGCAGAAGCTGGGACAAGTAATGGGAGTTCACCCCATTATGTGGCACTAGGGATTCGAACTGCTGAACAGCTGACCTTTCGATTGACAAGCTCAGCATCTTTGCCATTGCTTCCTTTTTGTATTAGAGCACCAAAGTTGGTTGCATGCAAAAATTGAGTTCATTCTTCAGAAACAAGATGAAAGCTGTACATGGATTATTCTGATGTCCTGCAGCTGGGGTCAAGTGCTACACACTCTCTAAACTCTCTTCTTTGAAAATATTTTTTGCAAAATGTGTGTGGCTCATATTCACAAACATTTGTCACGCTATTGATTTTTCATACCATCTTAAACAGTGATGTGTGTGACCTGAGGCACCCATTGCCTGCTCAATGGGTCAGAACCATTTCAGTGAACATTTCTTTAACATTATTTTGTAAGACTCATTAGAGAAATATTAAAAACATTTGCCTCTATAAGGATCCTACAAGTGCCCTATGAAGCATGGAAGAAAAAAATGATCCTGACCTTTCAGTGCAACTGGAACAAAAGTTTAGCAGCAATTAAGCCTACTTCTCTTAGGCCTACTTCTGTCCCAATTAATTATAGCAGTTCACTTGATAAGGCCTCTTGCTTCTGTTGAAGGATTAATTAAATGGTGAGTGTGTTTTGAATATTTTACACACCTGTATGCTCTGATTATTAGAAAACAGTATTGTTCTAAAAAATAGATAGTATTCACCCCAAAGAGGCAATCAAATTAACTCAACAATACCGAAAATTGAAATTGTACCAAATTATAATATTTGATGAATAATACCTCTTCCCTAACAAAAAAACAAACAAATCATTCCAAGATCCATAACAGGCGGTGGTTCCTTCTTTCCTTCCTTCCTTCCTTCCTTCCTTCCTTCCTTCCTTCCTTCCTTCCTTCCTCCCTTCCTAACATTTTAAAAGGAAATCACAAATTCCAGACTACATAGCAAACATAAGCTAAAATTTGTCAGGATTTCATAATAATTATGTATATAATTATAAGTACATAAACTTAAAAAGAAGAAAGATTCAGGCATGCACTTGTCAATGTACATTTCAAATTGTTTTACTATTTATTTTACTTGGTTTCATTCTTCTATCTTGCTTTTCAGCGATTCTAACCCACTATGAGATCCTCTGGGTGGGAGGCTATAAATATTTTAAATAAATAACTGCAGCTGTAGAATATAAATGCTACATACATGAAATCTGGACAAAGCTGCTAACCTTTCAAACAAAGAGCTGACCTTCTGGGAATTAGAAGAAATGGAGGTGAAACCAATACGGTGGCAAAAAAACCAGAAGTTTATGCATATAAGGGGACTGTTAGAATGCCCTCTAGTGAGGGCTTCTCTATTAATACGCTGAGTGGGAGGGGCAGGTATGGCGGGAGCAGGGGGCCATATCATGTGGTGGGGGCACGTGCTCGCTATCTCCGAGCGATTGCGTGCCCTGGTCCCCTTAGCTCTTCCCATTCCCCAGGCTGCTTAGAGTCTCAGCGCCCGAGTCTCTGGCTGATGTTATGTAATGCCAGGTCCGTAGTAAATAAAGCCCCCCTCATTTGTGATCTTATTCAGGAGGGGGGAGCGGACCTGGCAGGTATCACGGAGACCTGGTTGGGCCATGAGGGGGGAGTTCCCCTCGTGGAGATGTGCCCATCAGGCTTCCGTGCATTTCATCAGCCGAGAGCTCAGGGCAGGGGCGGGGGGGGTGGCGGTCATTTTAAAAGAGGGTCTTGATCCGACGGAGACCACTGTACCTCAGATAGCCGGATGTGAGTCCCTTTTTGTGAAGTGGGGTCGTGGGGCGCAGATGGGTCTGTTGATCACGTACCTGGCTCCCTGCCACGTGGCAACGACCCTGCCCGAACTCCTCAATGTTATAGCCGAGGTGGCGGCTGATACCCCCAGACTTGTGGTCATGGGGGATTTCAACCTGCCATCCATCGGTGAGACATCTGAGGTAGCTCGGGAGTTCATGGCTTCCATGACGGCCATGGACCTGACCCAAGTAATTCACGGCCCTACTCATATGGGGGGACACACTCTGGACTTAGTTTTTATCTCTGGTCAGTGGTTGAGTGGCCTTGATATAGGGGATGTAGATATTGAACCCTTGTCATGGTCTGACCACTCGCTCCTTCGACTAGACTTTCTGACCGCCGTACCCCGTCGCAGGGAGGTGGAACCGACCAGGTGGTTCCGCCCCAGGCGCCTGATGGACCCTGATAGGTTCCAGATGGAGCTTGGGCCATTTCCTGAGACTCTAGCTCACGACTCGGCTGATGACCTGGTGGCCGCCTGGGATAGTGCGGCTGCCAGGGCTTTGGACCGGGTCGTGCCTTTGCGGCCTCTGACCCGGCACCGAACTCACTTAGCTCCTTGGTTCTCTGAGGAGCTGAGGGAGATGAAGCGCTGGAAAAGACGCCTAGAGAGCGGTTGGAGGGCCAGTCGTTCCGAGTCTGACTTGACACTGGTAAGGTCTCATATTAAGACCTACCTAGTGGCGATAAAAGCGGCGAAATCTAGTTATTTTGCCGCTCTTATCGCGTCATCAGATAACCGCCCAGCCGCCCTGTTTAGGGTGACCCGCTCCCTCCTCCATCTGGGAGCGCGGGAGGACCCCTTGCAGGGCCGAGCTGAGGATTTTGTACAGTATCTGGATGATAAAATAACTCAGATTCGGGAAGACTTGGCCGCCAACTGGGTTAGTTCAGACGAGATGACTGAGGCAGGCCTTGAGAGTGTTATCTGGGAGGAGTTCGATCCTGTGGCTCCCGAGGACGTGGACAGGATCTTGGGGCGGCTGAACGCAACCACATGTTTATTGGACCCGTGTCCCTCCTGGTTGGTGCTGGCTTCCCGGGAGGTTACACGAGGCTGGCTCCAGGGGATTATTAACGCTTCTTTGAGTGAGGGTGTCCTGCCGCCTGCCTTGAAAGAGGCGGTGGTGAGGCCTCTCCTCAAGAAGCCATCCCTGGATCCAGCTGTTTTGGCTAACTATCGTCCAGTCTCCAACCTTCGCTTTATTGCGAAGGTTGTTGAGAGTGTGGTGGCGCGACAGCTTCCCCAGTACCTGGATGAAGCTGTCTATCTGGATCCGCTCCAGTCCGGCTTCAGACCTGGGTACAGCACGGAAACGGCATTGGTCGCGTTGGTGGATGATCTCTGGAGGGCCCGGGATAGGGGTTCTTCCTCTATCCTGGTCCTATTAGACCTCTCAGCGGCTTTTGATACCATCGACCATGGTATCATGTTGCGCCGGCTGGAGGGACTGGGAGTGGGGGGCACCGTTTTGCGGTGGTTCTCCTCCTATCTCTCCGACCGGTCGCAATCCGTGTTGACAGGGGGGCAGCGGTCGACCCCTAGGCGCCTTGTTTGTGGGGTGCCACAGGGGTCGGTCCTCTCGCCCCTCCTGTTCAACATTTATGTGAAGCCGCTGGGTGAGATCATCCGTGGTTTTGGGGTGGAGTTCCATCAGTACGCTGATGATACTCAGCTGTACATTTCCACCCCAGACCATCCCAATGATGCCTTGGAAGTGATGTCCCAGTGCCTGGAGGCCGTGCGGCTCTGGATGGGGAGAAACAGGCTTCGACTCAACCCTTCCAAGACCGAGTGGCTGTGGCTGCCGGCGTCCCGGTATAGCCAGCTGACGCCATCGCTGGTTATTGGGGGCGAATCATTGGCCCCCACGGAGAGGGCCCACAACTTGGGTGTCCTCCTGGATGCGCGGCTGTCTTTAGAAGGGCATATGACAGCCGTGGCCAGGGGGGCTTTTTGTCAGGTTCGCCTGATACGCCAGTTGCGCCCCTTTCTGGACCGGGACTCCCTACGCACGGTCACTCAAGCACTCGTCACTTCTCGTCTGGACTATTGTAACGCTCTCTACATGGGGCTCCCCTTGGGGTACACCCGGAGGCTCCAACTGGTGCAGAATGCGGCTGCGCGGGGGATTATGGGAGCGACGGGGCGCTCCCATGTGACTCCTCTCCTGCGCGAGCTGCATTGGCTGCCGGTGGACTTCCGGGTGCGCTTCAAGGTGTTGGTGATCACCTTTAAAGCGCTCCATGGCTTAGGGCCAGGGTACTTACGGGACCGCCTTCTGCCACCAATAGCCTCCCACCGGCCGGTTCGCTCCCACAGAGAGGGCCTCCTCAGGGTGCCGTCGGCCAGACAATGCCGGCTGACGACCCCCAGGAGGAGAGCCTTCTCTGTGGTGGCACCTACCCTATGGAACAATCTACCCCCAGAGATACGAGTGATCTCCGACCTTCGGATTTTTCGTCGGGCCCTAAAAACTCATTTTTTCCAGTTAGCCAGTCTGTCTTGATTTTAGGGTTAGTTTTTAAAATTTTAATATTGATTTTAATTGACAAGTTTTAAATTATGGGCCAAATTATAAATTATTTTAACTTTATTTTTAAACTGTGATGTTTTTGTATAGATGTTTTTATCTTGGCTGTTCACCGCCCTGAGTCCGAAAGGAGAAGGGCGGTATAGAAATTTGAATAAATAAATAAATAAAATAAATATTGTGGTCTGGATTTGGGAATTCTGCTTTGTAAATGCATATATACCTGGGAGCCTTTCCAAGCTTATTCAAAAGCTGCTACATCTGATTTTGGAAATTGCTTCAGTTGAAGACATCAAATTTCACCGAATAGTATAGAAATCTATATATTTCACAAAAATATTGTTCAGGTACACAAATACATTTTGAACCATTGCAAACTGCAGGACATCTGGTAAGGGAAACAGAGTAAAAACTCTGTTTACATCTGCATGCAAGCTATAGTGACAAATTATCTCTCCAAAAAATTGCCAACTCCCCAGAACAGATCAGAAAAAGATGGAATCTCACCATTAGAATCTCAGGTAAAGATACAAATTTCTGCACAGTAAAAGAACTGCAAAATGTGTTCCCAAACAAATTCAATTTCCTTTTCAAGATAAGGAAAGAAACTATTCTCTAAATTAATGTTGTTCATCCTTGGCAACTCTGGTTATATGGGCTTCAATTCCCAGAATTCCCCAGCCAGCATGGCTTAAAATCACCAACATTGAGAAGCAATGCTTTAAACCACTCCATTAGTGATAATCAGAACACATTATACAAAGGAAACACCTATACTAACAAACAAAATTCTATGTCAATTCAAGTCATATATTGAACCAAATAGAAGAATCAGCTTTCATGGATCCTTCTTCTACCCAATCCAAACATACAGCATAATTCTATGGTGACCTAGGTTAAAAATGCTTAAAATATTGCTTTCAGCATTGTATTTATCTATATAACAACAACTTGCAGTAATTTTTAACACATAAGACTTTTGCTACCATGTGAAGGCTGGTAGTCTTGTAGCCAAAATGAGAGGCTACCAGAAACAATACTGGCAATAATCAAAACTTTTTCTGACCATAAACAAGGAGGGAAAAGTTTCACACAAGATTTCACGATCACTTGCTCAAATCCCACCAAAAAGAAGTGGCAATAACTTAACAAAGGTAGAAAATAAAGTAATAAAAAACCCTAGGAATCATTTAATCAAGTGTGATGGATCTCCTTTGGCCTTCCTTGCTTTTAATTTACAAGAAACCTTAATGGTGAAATGCAAGAAGCCTCTTTCAAATGTGCCCCATATGAATGATAATAAACAATATGCTTCTGAAATGAAATCTATATAATAATGCTTGTCTGGGTTTTATTGATACAAATGGACAAATCTACACTCACCCCTCCAAAAGACCAGAAATCTTCAATCTGAGCACTCATAATTTGATTTATAACATTTAGAATATGTATTCTCGGAATATATGCCATCATTAATCACAGCTATTAAAACATTTTCACCACTATATGGCCCAACGATAACTTAAATCCCTCTGGAATATCATCTCCAGATGATTATAATATTATGTTACCTTAATCTCGCAACAGAATGAATGGAAAAGCATAAGAAAAGATTTTATAATAATTTAGATTATATGTTTTTGTATATGTCTACAGATTTGTATAACATATCTACCAACTATCTCTTGTGAATTTGTATTTTCCCATACTTCCTTCAATTATAAATGGAGTATATATCTTCCGATCAGTATTATTTGAGAGTCTCTTGTCATTGTGCTATATTAATAGCTCCATATCTGCTTTAAAACAACTCACTATTCCTGTGTTTACAGGTCCCTTATCTGCAGAGAAGCTTTCCTGGCAAAATTTAAATCTCACTTTACTATCATCCTAAATGACAGGTTATTTTCTGGATACAAATGTTCAATTACATAAAAACTATAAATCCCGTCTTATTGTTGTACATATTTACCTCTTCCCACACCCTAAAAAAATGAAGCCTGCAGACTCATTTGGACTCCTTACAGAGAGACTTTCAATTCAAAAGTTTAAATTAAGGGTTCTCTCCAATTACCATTGCTCAATGAAATGAAGGAAGAGAACATAATTTGGAATAAATTGCACTACATTCTACCTTAAGCATTCCATTCAAGACATGGGAGTTTTGAATATAGTTTTTCTTGTAGCTGCCAACAATAATACCTACAATCAAAAATAAGCTTTTAGCTTTGACAAAATTATATCTAAGGCCTCTCTCAGAGGTCACTGAAATTCCTATTTTTATATACAATATGAAAATTATTTGGAATGCTCTGTTAGTCAATTGTTCCCTGGTCCTTGAATAGAGGAGGTCATGTTGTGTTTACAGTAAAATAATTCCTTTGGTTTATAGTTTCTCAATGCAGCCCCAGATTCTGCTTTACAGAAAAATGATTCAAGAAATTATTTGTGTTCATTATTTCAATAATAATAAATGCACTCTTCCATCTCTTGGTAGAAGTAATAGAAAAACGCACTTATCTTAAACATATAAGTTAAAAAATCTACATGTAAAAAGTAGTGAAAATCAACTCAAAAAGCCTAAAGATCACTCATTTCTTAAGGCAGAGGGAGAATAAAGAATATAAACTAGAAAAGTGGATAATTATTACTTTTGATGTCATATGACACTCTACAAACAGATTATATTTAATTATACAAATTCAAATAAGGCAAGTTGCATAGTGATCTGAACAAAGATTGAGTACATTCTGAGCATATAAATAGTTGCTTAATTTATTTTTTGTTGTGGAAATTTAAAACGATAAACCCAAAGATCTTGAATGATTATTATTGCTGTATAATATTAGAACTAGGGCAAAGTTAATTTGTTTGATTTAATTAATATGGACAACTCTTTGGAATAAAGTTAGATACAGGAGAAGTTGAAGATAAGTCACTTGCCTTTTTTAATATTTTGCATTAATTACAATATCAACATGAGCTGCAGTGCTCCGGAATGTGATTTCTCTTCTATCAATCTTAGTTATTGTCACAATTATGGGATTATCGAAACAAAATATTTTTTTTAACATTCTAAAGTTGTAGTGAAATACAAATTTAAAATTCAGTGAAGAATTAGCTTGAACCCAATTGAAGAAGAGTATAATGCTATCATATATTAAATAGCAAACTCAGAATATTGAATTGGACAGGTTTTTATTGCAATTTACCTTGAAGTGAAGATGAAGTCAGATAAAGAAAAGCAGATTCTTTAGCACAACATAATTTAAAATTTATGTACATTGGAAATGTAAAAGAATCCACTGGCAGTTTTGAAGAGAAACTCATAAACCGTTTCCAATTAATTTCACAGTTACATAAATACTAATATTAAATGGTTCTCTTTTTTTTACATGATTTTTATTGAAACTTAAAAAAAAAATTAAAAACTAAACAAAACTAATATAAAATAAGGGAAGGAAGCAATCAAAGAGAAAGCAAAAAGTACCAGAAAAACAGTGTAAGAAAAATAGGAAAATAGGAAAAAATAAAAAGAGAGGGCTTCACAGTAGTTAGAAGTACAATTATGCAATATTAATTAGTAATACTAAATAGATTCTCTTATTTTTCACATTTTATCCACAAAACTGATCTGGAAAAAAATGCATTTGAGATTTTATTGTAAAAGTTACTGACCTATATCAAAGAATTTTTTAAAAAAGATAAGAGTTACATTTTTGGGACAAACATTTTTAAGAGAATAAAACCTAGGTTTATTCTAGAATAAACCTAGGTTTATTCTAAAATGAACAGATAAATTCATAGGAAAACACTGGAGCACTCTGAAAGTACAGAAATATGGAAATGACTAATGAAAGTGAATCTGTTTTCATTCTTCATTCTTCTTTGCTTTCCTGGATCCAAACTTTTAAACAAACGCTTCTTTAGTAGATGTTGTAGTTTAGCAATGGCATATTTCAGAAATCAGGATTCTCCTGCAGCATATCCAGAATTATTTTTTGCTTTAACAGGAAACCAAGTGCTAATCTTATATGTGACTTTGAAAATTCATTTCATAGTGGAAATTTACAGTGAAAGAAGCATTTTCCCCCTCTCTTGCCCTCTTAACTATTTAGGCACATATCCCATTTTGCACATGAAGAGTTCTATTGATTTCCATGAATATATGACAAGCAAGATTTGGGGTGATTTTTTTTCCACTATTCATCCATCCTCACCCTCGGAATGAAAATAAGCACAGCTCCATTTAAGTACACAAGCAACTGCCTTGCTTTTTGTGAGAAATTGATTTACGATGTCTTTGTTTGTTTCTCCAATAATTTAGCATAGACACACACTTGGTCACTTTTTGGCATTTTTTGTAAAGAGAAATGCTAACGGTGGGTGAACAAGGGTAACTTCCACTGTTTACAATAAAAACGGATGTGAATTACTCCAGAGCACAATAAACTATCTTGCAATTGAAGGGTAGCTATACTTGAGCAACTGTCTCACCTGTCTGTTATTCCATTTGCAACAACTGGTATATACAAAGATTATGCATGTGTGTTAACTCAAACAATTTAAGGTCACTTTTTCTGACATCCACAAATAAATTGGTGATTTAGCACAGGCAAAGGAGCTGTGCCTCCTGCTCACTAGAAATATGTCATGATGATATCTAACCTTCACCAAGAGAAATAAACGAACTGCCTCTGCAGCAGGCATCGGGGGGGGGGGGGCATCAAAATATCAAAATGATTTTGCTGTTAGAAAACAGATAGGCATTTACAAGGCATGGGATTAATACAGAAGACCAAACTGAATGGGATGTTAATTGGGTGAATGCTCCATTTCTTAACAATAGAGAGATGTGTGATAATTTATTCTTTTTATTTTTAGAAATAGGGAGCAATAAAGGGAATGGAATGAAATAACACTCTCTGTGGGGTGTGGGAACAAATCCAGGACACGGTGATTAAAAGAGGGCTTGATTCTTTCTTCCTTCCTCTGATCCCTAGTTCCTGTTTTTCAAGTAGGGATGTACACATTAATGACACATTATAACTAAACATAACGCTATTCTCAGCAATTGTGCCTAATAACGTTTTTGCCTTGCAATGTCTCATATAGCACATCGTTTTTCCATGTGGGCTCATAAGGCTTCTCAGAAAATGTAATCAAAGGTAAGAAGGACAGGAAAGTTCACCTTCCTTTCATGGTTTTATTACCTGGTATACATAAACATTGTCTACTTATCTTGTCCTCATCAATGCCTAGGACCCAGCAGGCGCAAAATAACCTGCTAGAAAACACAGTTATAACTCAGACCTATACAGTACAGTGTTTTAGTTTGGGTACTTAGAAGGCAATTGATTCCATCTTGACACCAAGATATGTTCTTTCTATTTAATTGACAGATGTTCATTGTGAGTTTAGGAAAAGGAGCAGAACTCTGCTGGTTGATCCCACTTTCAAACTTGACACATTTGATAGAAAAGTCCCCATATCGGGGATTGCCAGGGTTTTTAGTCTATGGTGCATACCTGGATGATCTACACACAATGAGAATGTGAGTGGGGCCAGGGTGAACCCTAATTTGATTTAATTTAGTTTTGTTAATACAACAAAAAGCTGTGCATTTGTGGGATTTGGCTGAGGTTCAAAAAATTAAGCAGCATCTACTCTGGGAAAAAAATAAGTATGTAGCTTATTACTTGGATGGGAGATGTCCATAAAATGTCTTTGCTATAGATTAGATTTAGATTTTTAGTTCTGATCACCTCATTTGTCCAATTTCTATTCTAGATGTCTAACTTCTCCCAGTCTCACTGAACCTGGCAACATAATCATTTCAATTTTTTTGTAGATACCAATATCTTTGCAATTGCTTAAAAATAATCTGAAATTCAGACCTTGTTGTGGAAACTATTAAGTTCAACACTGACAATCTAAGACTAGTTTGCTTAATGCTTTAAATTAAAAAAAGAATATTAACATTATGTTCCTTAGACATGTGCTATTTTAGCACTTCGGGACTATAAGTGCAGGAACTTTGGTAAATAAGCATAAAGAGAAACTAAATAGAGTAGAACACTATAAACACATCTGTTTTAACTACACCCACCCCCCCCAAGAAACTAAAGTAAGGCTCCATTACAGATCATAATTCCTAGCCTATTGACTATCATAGCAATAAGAGTTCATAGTCTGAAAGGTCATCCTTGCTAAAGAACTCATTAAATAGCTAAGCTCTACCATTATAATATAGACTTCCATGTAAAACATAGCTAATGAAATGCCATCACATATGCAGGACCTATTCAGAAGAAAATTGAACTCTTTTAATTTCATGCTTGCAATTCAGTATGGCCCCCATATAACCTCTTCTAGTTTTTCATAAACATCTTTGAGTTAGGATATTTTCAGTATAGCTGTCATTTAGACCCTAAGTATTTAAACAAAAAATAGCCACCTTTTAAAAGATAGTACTCTAATAGGTTTGATTTCATCAAAATATTAACATTAAGAGAAACTGGAGAAACTAATTTTTCTTAAAAATCAGGTTTGGTTGGTCCATAAATTGAGAAATCAGAATTGGAAAACAAAATCTTGGAGTCCTAGTAGACAATCACTTAAATATAAGCCAATAGTGTGCAGTGGCAGCCAAAAAAGCCAACGAAATCATAGGCTACATTAATAGAGTGATAGAATCATGATCATGTGAAGTTCTAGTACCACTTTACAAAGCCTTAGTAAGACTATATTTGGAATACTGCATCCAGTTCTGGTCACAATATAAGAAAGATGTTGAAACTCTGGAAAGAGTTCAGAGAAAAGCAAAAAGAATGATTACGGGCCTGGAGGCTAAAACATATGAAAAAAGATTACAGGAATTGGGTATGTCTAGTCTAGTAAAAAGGACTAGGGAAGACATGATATCAGTATTCTAATATTTGAGTGATGGGTTCAAACTACAGTACGTTCCAAAGTACCAGAAGGCAAGACAAGAAATATTGAACGGAAACTAATCAAGGCAAGAAGCAATTTAGAACTGAGGAGAAATTTCCTAATGGTGAGTGCAATCAACGAATAAAATAGCCTGCCTTCAAAAGTTGTGGGTTCCCCATCACTGGAGGCTTTCAAAAAGAGACTGGATAACCATTTGCCTGAAATGGTATACAGTCTTCTGCTCAAGCAGAACTAGAAGACCTCCAAGGTCCCTTGGACTAGAAGACTTCCAAGGTCCCTTCCAACTCTATTATTCTATGTTCCATGTTCTAAGTGATTAAACATGCATTTGAAGAAATTGTTGGAATAATAGGAAATTAGATGATTAGATTAGATTAGATTAGATTAGATTAGATTAGATTAGATTAGATTAGATTAGATTAGATTACATTACATTACATTACATTACATTACATTACATTACATTACATTACATTACATTGTTTAATTTTGGTCAATGTAAAAATAATAGGAGAGCTACATTAGCACAGCCTTGGAAGAAGAATTCAAACAAAGATGAGGCTCATAATATGAAATTGTTGTTGTTGTTGTTGAATATTTTCTTATTCTGAAGGATATTTTGATTTTGCTTCTCCTTGTGGGCAGGTGTTTCACTTCAAAAATCATATTCTGGTTACTAGATAACTCTCCCGATGTTTCGTTTCATCAACTGGATATGCTTGAGAGGATTTCTAGGCTAGTTCTCTCAAGCTTTGGCACATTGCTTCTAACCTTCTGCTCCTCTGTTCATTTGCTCAATCAGAGATTTTTGTTTGCCTATCAATAAATTATATTTCCTCAACATCAGATCTAGAGGATTCCTCACAAGCACCGAGTCCATATCCTATCTTTCAGGGGAGTTTTCGCATGATGTATCATATTAAAGAGTGTAATGCAATAACAAAATCCAAAAATATAACCAAAAAACTCTAAGTGGATATTGAGAATTTGGAGGTTTAAATCTTGACAGAATATACAGTTTAGCCTCTGGGAAGGATGATTGTGTTTTAAAGGACAGCACAGAGAAGGTGAGAAGGACAGAGCAGCCTCTGTAACAGAAGGCGGAGATATGACAGAGGAAGACAGATGGTCCACTCTAAGGGATATGACAGAACTGAGGTCTGACCACTGAATAGAATGGAATTATTATTTCTTTTAATTTAAATATATATATATATATAGTTCTATTTATACAGCATAAAATTCGGCATTCCTTTTTTAGTCACTCATGTTCACTGTTAGCATGAGTTTCCAAAATTCTTCTCATAAGACTGTTCCTAAATCAAGCCTCTGTAATGCTATATCTGGCATTTGATTTATTTTCTTATATATAAGAACTGTATATTTGTTTCTCTAAATTCCATTATGCTATTTTCAACTTGATTTGCAATATACTTTTGTTTTTGTCTTCTTTGGTATTTGTTACCCGACCCAATCAAATGTCATCATCAAATTGGATCATTCCCTCCACCATGAGCGATAAGACTATTAAATATTCTGAAACTATCAGATTTACAAGTATCTTCATGTGTCAGAATTGTTCCTTATGGCCTTTATAGTAACAATTATTTGTGTACATGTGTGTGAGAGCAAAGAAGGATTAATTATATTTAAAGCATTAAATATTGCTTTAGTATGATTATGCACTTCTGAACATCTCCATGCAAAATACTTCATTTCTATCATCACAATCTATTGTCAGTACCAACTAGTTCAAAAATAAAACTCATGATATTCATTAATAGTAAATGTCATTGTCTGGAATATTTCAACCTGATTGTAATACCATAAAGAGGCAACATAAGTTATAGTGCCTTTTTAATCTGATCCGAAAAGCTGAAGACATGGAACTTAACATATTGGATTTTCCTTTTTGCTAATTGGTCCAGTTACATCATAGATGTCAATGAAAAAAAATTGGGAATGAGGTATAACACTGAGTCTGACCTTTTCGTGGTACATGACATGGACTGAAGCATCCCTGACAAGTGGCTCCCATGTTTAGGACATTCAGAGTACCTTTGGTTAAAGATTTGAATCTTCTCAATTTTATTACATTTTAGTTTTACATTTTATTACATTTTTAGTTTTAGTTTTACTTGGACATTGATTTTTTTTTCATAGTGAAAAGAATGGAAAAGTTGGTGCTAGGATCTACCCTATTTAAATAAAGAATTCAGCTCTAAAATTTTGAGCTTTTCCATTCATTCAACATAAAGCAACCCGGTAACTCACTGAAAGCATTTGTGGATTATCATTCCTACTCCATCAGTAGATTCCTTTTCTGGTCCAGAAAATGCTAATTTCTGTAACATGACTATAATAGTATTCTGCAAAATGGCATTAAAACGGTTGCCTAGAAACATACTGCTCCCTCTCAGAGCAGATCAATATGCACCTTAGGGTAATACCCACTGTTACATGGAAATAACAACCGTATAATCCGGGGAAACCTATTTGATTGATTATCTATGAAAAGTCATTATGGCCTAATGGGTTCCAATCAGATCCTTGAAGAAATCAATTCACTGCAAGAAATATAAGACGCTTTAGGCAGTGGCAAGGCAGTTCCTAATCTTTCATTATCTTAGTTGCAACAATGATAGAAGTTCAAAACTTCAGGTAAATTGTATTGAAGTTAGAGATATATCCCAAACTCATTCCTCAACCATCTCTTTTCTAAACCCCCAGCTTCCTAAAGTTTTCCAAACTTCCAATGGTTGACACTCTAGGGCAGTGTTTTTCAACTTCGGCAATTTTAAGATGCATGGACTTCAACTTTTTTTTTTTTTTTAATTTGATGTATATGCCGCCCTTCTCCGGAGACTCAGGACGGCTTACAATGCGTTAAACACTGTCTACAGCAGGGGTCTCCAACCTTGGCAAATGGGAAATTTTGGGAGTTGAAGTTCTCCAGGTTTAAAGTTGCCAAGGTTTGAGACCCCTGGCCTATAGCATGCCTTCTGAGCAGCGAAAGTCCTTTCCTAGCCAACCTTGCAGCTCATGAGAGACCCTACTCAAAATCATCGAGTCCTTTATTTCAATCAATGGCCAGACCAGAACTACAAAAAGGAGGAACAAACTATCACAGGATCATACCATTCTATTTTACCAAGTACATTTTCACTCAAAAGTCACTCACTGGCTGAGTCACCAGAAAACATAAGCATAAGATGAATCTTTATGATTCATAAATTATGCAAGTTTATTGCATTATTTACTGGAGATTAGGCCAGGTCCCCTGTTGTTGGTCTTTTAAAAGTTGTTGAATATCAAGAAAAGAGCCTGATAGTACAGTGGACTAAAGCACTGTTATTAACATCTGCTGCTTGCAATTACTGCAAGTTCAAATCTCACCAGGCTCAAGGTTGACTCAGCCTTCCAGCCTTTCAAAGGTAGGTAAAATGAGGATCCAGATTGTGGGGGCACTAAGCTGACTTTGTATAAATATACAAAAGTATGAAGACTATTGCTTAACGCATTGTAAGCCGCCCTGAGTCTCCGGAGAAGGGCGGCATATAAATTAAAGCAAAAAAAAAAAAGCCATTTCACAGAGCTTTCCCCCGATTTAATTTGATGTTACCAGCTTTTTCTTCTATCTTCTTTGTATTGTTGAAGGATGCTTTGTTTTTATTTGTACTGTAGCACTGGATGTGTTTTATGTTTTTTTCCTATGTAAGCTACCAGGAACAGATTTGATTGTGGTGATGTAGAAATATATTTAATACATAAAATAAATTATTTTTCCAACAAGGTTATACATTGCATTTTTTTTCTGTTCACATCAACAAATGGATGGATGGATGGATGGATGGATGGATGGATGGATGGATGGATGATTTCTTAATTTTATATCCAGTCTTTTACACATGAGTTCAAGACAGTCCAGAACACCCTGCATCTGTTTCTCTCCCACAGCAGCAATAGTATGAGATAAGTTGAGCTGAAAAAGAACTAAAGGCTCATATCACTTCATAGTTTTCTTTCCAAAGCCAAATCAAATAATGTAGTGCTTCCAAAGGCACTCGGTAGCTCCAATCCCCAAGTTACAAGGGAAACACCTGGAAAGTTTTTTGCTAGCTATATGATTTATTTTATTCTGCTCTTGCTATTAAAATCATTAAAGCATTTATAATAGTTTTGTGGTAACCCATTTACATTTTTCTTCAGTCTTATGCTGTGATTTCTCCTGTTTTGTTTTTGTAGTCCTGCATTACACACCAGAGAGATCAAATTCTTAGATGCAAAGGAACTTCCTTGTTTCAGAGTGATAGAATTGGATGCTTTAAGAAATACGGATTTAAGTATTTCTTTAAATACTTTTAGAAATAAGGAATACCTAATTATTAATACTATGATGGAAAAAAGTCTCATTCTAATATATGAGCAAAAAGGTCCTGAAATGTTAATCAAAATATGGTTGTGAGTAGTCCTTGGCTCAATAGTGTTCAGTTGATAGTTTACAGAATATTTCTTGACTCTCCTTGGATACTGGAAAATTATCTTCATTTTTTGTTTAGATGACTAGTTTCATACTCGTTCTGTTTTAATTAGCAATACCAGTGTATTTCTCCACTTAAGATTGCATTTCTGAAAAACGACATAAATACTTAGCATTCCTGTATCTTAATTGTCAAACTGTAGTCCAGTTTAGCTTCACCTGAACTTAAGAGCCGCAATGTTTATTACAGCTGAAATTCCACTGAATCCAAGCATATTGTGCTGTAAAATTTGAACTTTCTTCCAAAAACTATACGGATTACGCATGCAGAGAAAGATCATGCACACACAGGGCAAAGAGAGAATGCCAGAGATGGACTTGGAGACAGGGGTGAAATGCTCCCGGTTCGGACCGGATCAGGCGATCTGGTAGTGATTGTGGAAGGTGGTTCGGAGAACCAGTAGCGATGGCGGCGCAAGACTCTGCCCACCCGCCCAGGTGTCTTTACTTCCTGGTTTTAACCAGGAAGTAATGTGGCTTTTACCCTCTGTGCATGTGCAGGCAGCTTTGTGCGTGCGCAGAAGGTCTGCATGTGCATGTGACGCATGCACGTGCGCAAGCGAAGCGAGTACTTCTGAACTGGTAAGGAAGGTAAGTAGATTTCACCCCTGCTTGGAGATGATACAATATAGATGCTATCAAAATCTTTCTAAGCAACAGCTAGAAGTTTGTTATCATGAAAACTTGGACAAAAGCTCATAGGAAAAATAAAGACAACTATTTATTTATTTAGCGTATGGTTGGTCACACACTAAATAAAGACATCTATGTCTCTTTACAAAGGACATCCAAATCCAATGTGCAATGAAATCATTCAAGATATTCTGGAAATATATATATATATATTTTAAAAGGGGTGCTTACTAACCAAGGTTTTTGTAGTGAAGCTCCCAGGTAGGCTACAAAGAATCTTGCTTGAAAAATTGGAAAGCCACCCAAAATCACTATTGAGAGTAAGTGGCTTAGTGGATCAAAAGTCGGATTCATTTTTAACATAATTTTAACAATAATTTTAATCGCAATGATACAAACTAATACAAACTGAACTTAGAAAGAGAGAAAGAGAAGAGAGTAGCAAGATAGGATAAAAAGGGCAGGAGAAAATAAAGGAGAAAAATTAAAGAAATACAAAAAAAACCATGAACTATATAAAGAAGTGACTTCCAACTTACATCACAAGTATAAACATGTCTGACTCTCTCCACAAGAGCTTTCCGAGTTCCCATGTTCTTCCTAGATTAATAATTTATCCTATAAGTATAGTCTTATTCCTCACTTCCCAAATTTCCAATATCACAGATGGAAAGGTAAAATTGTTGAAGAGGAGCTTGTGTTATACAACAGCTCATCTTTCTGGCTAAAATGCCCATATGGCTTCTGTGCACTGAAGATAGAGTATGGAAGAGCATGGAGGATGAGAACGTGGGAAAAAAGTTCCTGTGTGCTCCAAGGGATCCAGCACAAATAGACAATGCTATGATTCTTCTCTTGGTATAATTTTTATGAGCACAATAATACAGTTATTTCTAGTTTGTCTTCATGCTAAAAGTAAAAAGCCCTTCTAGACATGTTAGTCATTCCATAGATCACTGAGACAGATACATTCCAGCCAAATTTTTTGGATTGGAAAAGCTAATTTTGGTTACCCTTGCAGTTCTGTTGACTGGTTATACATTAACTTTAGAAGCTAGGTCACAGATTCACAAAAAGCAATTCAAACAATGAATTAAATCTCAATGCCAGACTATTTCCTGTACCCAGTGTTTATTCTGCAGCATATTCTTTCTGTGCAAACAAAATAAAATATAATGTTAACATCTGCACTAAATGTTGGATCAGCAGGAACAGAAGCAGAAAATTCATTGAATATGAGTTTCTTATTGTATATGATTGTTTATACATTAGTTGTGACAAAAGGTTATCAACTGGTTTGTCACCCAAACTTGACATTAGTTGGTATGCATTCAGCTCAGCACTATCTGAGGGAGAGTAGTTTCCAGTGACATCAACAAGAAGGATCCAGCCTACCATCAAAAGTTTTGAGCAACCTTTACAGACCATGGAAATACTCATGCTCTGTTGGTCATTAAGGAGTTGCCTTCTTGACCATGCCAGCAATGATGCAACAAGGCAGCAAATGGGTGTTGTATGAATAGCAGAGAAAATACAGAAAAAATGTCTGCAATGGTATGGCCACTTTCTATGAGCAGGATCCCATACCACTGCCTGTACCATCTACAAGTTTAACATTAATGACTAATCCCCAGGCAGAAGACCAAAGCAAATATGGCAGGATACAATTAACACAAACATGAAAATCATGAAATTGGATCTGATTATTGCATTTGATCATGTGAAATGGCACTGATTGATCCAAAGGTGAAGGATCAAAAAAGCAGGTCCCGCACCTGCAAGAAAATGCTATGATGATGATGATGATGATGATGATGATGATGATGATGATGATTAAACACCAGTTCCACATGCTGATCTCTACAAAACCATCATACTGAGTCATGAAGTAAAAAGAACTCAAGTGAGATTTCACCTATCATCTAGATTCAAATAGGATGTTTCATCAACATAAGCCTACAAAGTGGGATTCTCCTATCAACAAGATGCAGTTCAATAATGAGAAAAGTAAGATCTTGCATTTAGGTAGGAAAAAAACAAATGCAGAGGTACAATAGGCAATTGTACTATCACTATGAGAGTGATCTAGGTGTCCTGGTGACCATTGCATAAGTATGAGCCAGCAGTGTGCTGCAGCTGCCAAAAAAGCCAATTCAGTCCTGGACTGCATTAACAGAGAGATAGTATTAAGATCACAAGGAGTGTTAGTATCTCTCTATACTGTACTAGAAAGGCCACACTTGGAATACTGCATCCAGTTCTGATCACCATGAGACAAAAAAGATGCTGAGACCCTAGAAAGATTGAAGAGAACAGCAACAAAGATGATAAGGAGTCTGGAGACTAAACCGTATGATGAACATCTAACGGGATTAGGTACTATATTTAGCCTAATGAATAAAAAGCTTAGAGATGACATGATAGCTGTCTTCTAATACTTGAAGAGTTGTCACAGGGAAGAGGGCATCAATTTATTCACCAAAGCAAGTGAAGGAAGGACAAGAAGCGATGGGTGACCCACTTGTCAGAAGGTGATCCAACTTGGAACTAAGAAAAATTTCCTGACAATGAGAACAATTAGTCAATGGAACAGCTTGTGTCCCAGACTTATAGATGCTCCATCTTTGAAGATAAAAAAAAAAAGAATTGGACAATTCTTTGTCCAGGATGGAATAAGAATTCCTGCCTTGGGCAGGAATTTGGACTAGAAGACCTCCAAGGTCACTTCTAGCCCTATGAGTCTATGATTGATATGATTTGGGTCAGAGTATGAATATTCATAAACTGGAATAGGTCAGCCAATGAATAGGCATGGTAACAGGCTCAGCCAATGAAGGCTGTTTAGAAACAGAAACTTAAGCTAGAAGTCTGGGTATGGCAACTGAGTCTGTGCAGAAGCTTAACTGCCCTGTATAGAGGAGGCTCTCTTTGTATTAAGCTTTGTGCTCAGCTCTGAAATGAAACAAGCCTGGGCTTGTCTGCTCTGCTGAAATGAAACTAACTGTTCTCTCCTGCCTTGTGTTTTGCTTGTAACTGCTACTGCGTTGAAGAAGAATCTATATTGGTATTGTACATTTATCTTCATGTATTATGTATATAAAGAAGTTAATGAATCCTGCTGCATCAGTCTGCCTGTGTGTGCTTTCTGAATTTGATTTTGCAACAAACTTTGATAATTTGTAATTATGCCACAGCACTCAAAAAAAGATAAGAGATACTGATTTACACATCATTTGCACAATTGCACATTAGAAATGCAGCTCATCTAACCATTATCACATCACCATCAACACATCTTACCATTAGGGGAAGACTGAACTGGAGCGCCTAAGATTAAGATGGAACTGCCTTGTGTCTCTTCACTTTGAAGCAGACCAGGCTGTTCTTCAAAGGAAGGTCATATTGAAATAAAAGACTGTCTCCAAAAGATGACAATGCTTTATACAGTTGCCAAACTAATCATGCAATCTACCATGGAAAAGAAAACATAACAAGTTATTCTGAAAAATTGACCTTTGCCTGGGCCAACTGTTGTAGAAACATTGCTATACATTGAAAACTCCGGTTTTTCAGAAGTACTGAAATTTATTCTGTTTATAGATGCTTTCTGACAATGTCAGAAATTTTGGTGTTAACTGTTCACTGAATAGTAGTTTTATTGCTCTGCTTCTGGGAGATTTTTTTGGTAAATTGCCCGGACTCTTGTAGAAGTAGACAGGAAACAATGTAATAAATTAAAAACAAGTAAAATTCTTCCTTTTTTTTTTTTAATGTACGCATTTACTTCTCCCATTAGTGACAACCCATTAAAAATTTGTTGGATCAAGAAATTAAAAATTATTAAAGCTCGAAGAAAATCCAGGTACTTAAATGCTATGTTTCCTTGTTAGTTCAGGATGTACAAGTTATATTGTCATTGTAAACCATCAGCCCAGTTCAAATAAAAGCTATTCATCATATATCTATCTGCATACCTATGGCTACATGGTGAAATAAATCTGAAACTTCTTGAAGCAATTTCTCTAATAATTTATTTTCATTTGTCTGTTTGTTTGTTTGTTTGTTTGTTTGTTTGTTTGTTTGTTATATTTAGAAACTGCCCATTTCCCACACAGAGATAAAATAAAATGTTAAAAACATAACTCAATAACTTAACAACTGAATATAAAAATTTAAAACAGAGGCAACATTAAAAAAATTCAACATTAAAAGGTAATTAAAAGGCAGGGGCAGGGCCTTTAGGCCATGAACCAGTCCTATGTATGTGTACCCCTCTATCACCCCCCAGGCAAGAAGGCAGAGCCAAGTTTTTAGATATTTTCTAAATTTCTATAATAGTTGCTAATAGCTCAAAGTCTTGTGAATTTTCAGCAATAGCCTGGTAAATTAACAAGCATTCATTTGTTCCTCACTGGAGCTACAGGAGTTCACAATATCTCTGAGTCTTGCTATAATATCTGTCTGCAGGCACTACCAGCAGAACAGAAAAATAATAATAAAAACAAAAGAATGCAATGGCAAATCATACCTGCTAAAAACATTGCAAATGGACACGTGACATTTTAAAGATCTCCTTGCCTTTTATCCTCCTAATACTTCTGCAGGAGGGGGAAGATTCCATTAGATCTACTGCTTTTCTAGAGTTCTCTTGCCAAATGTAACAATACAGCCATAGGAACAAAGCTGAAATCCCATCACTCAAAAGGAACTAGAAGAATTCTCTACTCGTAATTCCCATTAACTAAGCAGGTTTTAGGTATTGCTGAATGTCAGAGGGCTGTAGGTATCTATTATAATGGTTTCTAAACATTAGAATACATATACAGCCATTTGTAAAAATGCATGATGTAGTCAGTATATTTCAAAGAATTGATGTAGGAAAATTGAAATAATTACAAGAAATGTATGTATGAGGAAATGAGGCGGGCAGGCAGGCAGGCAGGAAGAAAAGAAAGAAAGAAAGAAAGGAAGGAAGGAAGGAAGGAAGGAAGGAAGGAAGGAAGGAAAGAAAGAAAGAAAGAAAGAAAGAAAGAAAGAAAGAAAGAAAGAAAGAAAGAAAGAAAGAAAGAAAGGAGGTGAAAGTGATTTGACTCACATCACTGCCATCTTAGAGGGGTGGGGAATTATCCTAGCCTAATTTCCAAAAAGAGTTAGCTAATCTACATGCTTTTTTCCCCATTTGTCACTGCTACTCAGTTATTCTATTCGCTTTGTTCTTTCTCATCACCATTTATTACCATCAAAGACATCACACCTAGCTAGGAGAAGAAACTAGAAATCCCTTCTGGATAAATATGCTAAATCACATTACATCTTATATATCTCACTGATTCAAGACTGAGGCCATCACCTCAGTCTGAATTGCCAAGGGACAGGGAGAGATCACAAGGATAAGTAAATCTGATAAGCAACCCAGACCTTTGCATTCCTCCTGCACTGCATTCTGTATACAGTCTTCAGATGAAAGAAAATGAATAAAATAAAATAAAAAATGAATACAAATAAAAATGGGGTTTATTCTCTTTGGTATCATGATTCCTGAATAACAAGGCTTTTTTAAAACTGAATTTCTAAGTTTGTAGTTAAACAAACAATTTGACTATATTCCAATGTCCTCAAGAGGGACTGCTAAAATGACAAAAATAAACCTAGGCTTAAATGGTATCAAGCCATGATCTCAAGAGTACTGTTGTGACTGCGTTAATCAGCTACATTCCAGAAACAATATGGGTGTGTGTGTATGTGCATATCCTCCTTTTCTTGCAAAAAAACCTAATCTGCATGTCACTAAAAAAAAAATAACACATGTTGACAGTTATAAATACTTTCCAAACCATAAATCATGATAGCTAATGCAAACATTTTTGAAGGATGTATAAAGCTTCCATTTATGTTCAAGAAGAATACCCTTTTAAGTAGCGTTAGGTGTTAGGTCAGAAACATGTTCACTTCGTTTCTGTAAGAATATGAAAAATCACATTTTTTTCCACAAATAATATTAAGAAAATAATATCTAATGATATTAAGAGATATTAAGACCTAACAAGTTTGTTTAGACAAGTAGAAAGCTTAGCCCTCAAAAAAATCTCAGTTAATCTTTTTGTATTCAAGTAAATGCTAAATTAGAGTTTCAGGCAGTAGTGGGTTTCAAATACCCACTACTACCGGTTGCTACCAGTTCGCTTGTGGATGTGTGCATGCTTGAGCACCATAACGTTTCTGCGCATGCGCAGAGATGTCTAGGTGGGTGGGCGGAGCCTCCCGCCACCGCCGCTACCAGTTCTCCCAATTGGTTGTCAGAAACGAAAATAAATAGTTGAATCTGAATTTGTTTGTCTCAAAAGGATGAAGCATTTGCTTATTTAGACCATATAATGGATGATCATTACCAGCATAACAAACTGTTTTTGTTATTGATGCTCAAGGGTGGGGTTTGTTTTTTTTTTTGTTTGTTTGTTTTTTTACACAAGCTATTGCATCATGACACCCTTTTTCAATCTCATGCATGGCTGAAGTTAAGGATGGGGGCTAAAATCATATATGGAAAATAATAATAATAAATAATGCATAAAAAGAAAGTCTCCAGTTTAAAATAGGAGGTAGCCAGAGCCAACTATAGAACAGCAATAAACCAGAACATGAACTTTCTACATCCTAAGCCTGAACAGATTTAATTTACTCCTGTCAATCTCAAACGCCTACAACCTACACTTTATGTACAATCAATCTCAATTTAGAGCATTCCTTCTAATGTGGCTCTTGAGCTAGGAGAAATCTTGTGCTTTAGAGTCTTGCCAAAGTGGTTAAATCACTAATGTATTATATGTAGAAACCTGAAGAAGCTTCTTAATACCCTAATAGAAAAGTTATAAAGACCGACTCCCCTTTTTCTCATTTTTACAAACTATCTTAGATCATTTACAGATCCAAAACTGATCATGGAAGGTGACAGAATCTACCTTGACATATAGGTAGTCCTCGATTTATGACAATTGAGCCCAAAATTTCTGTTGCTGAGAGATTTGTTAAGTGAGTTTTGCTCCATTTTACGACTTTTCTTGTCACAGTTGTTAAATGAATCACTGCAGGTGTTAATAACATGGTTGTTAAGTGAATCCAGCTTCCCCATTGACTTTGCTTGTCAGAAGATTGCAAAAGGAGATTACATGACCTGAGGGCACTGCAACCGTCATAAATATAAGAGAGTGTCCAAGTGTCTGAATTTGATCACATGACCATGGGGATACTGAAATGGTTGGAAGCATGAAAAATGGTACTAAGTCACTTTTTTCAGTGCCGTTGCAACTTTGAATGGCCTCTAAATGAACTGTTGTAAGTCGAGGACTACCAGTATAAAATTTGTTAACAGGTCTCATCCATAACATACGTTTGACTGTTTTTTTAAATGCCTCATCCTTCTTTTAATTTAATTTTTAAAAAGTCCTATCAATAACACAGTTCTGAAGTCTAATTTAACCTCATCCAACAGTAATAGGGGTCAGTCATTGGCAGCTATATATTTGCTGGATTAACCAATTCATTAAAAATAAGAGCTAAAATGTTCATTTCTCTCTGAATTTCAACACAGGTTATTTATTTATTTATTTATTTATTTATTTATTTATTTATTTATTTATATGCCACCCTTCTCCTGAAGGACTCAGGGCGGCTTACAAGAAAGAACAAAAAATTACATAAACATCAAAGTCAATTTAAAATTAGTTAAAATTAATTAAAAATTTAATTAAAATTGTTAAAAATCACCCCTACAGATTCAAGCCATTTGGTGGAAAAGCCACGTCTTCAATTCGCGGCGGAAGGAGAGGAGGTCAGGGGCTGTCCTGAGGCCGGTGGGCAGCCCATTCCAGAGGGTTGGCGCTCTCACAGAGAATGCTCTCCCCCTGGGGGCTGCCAGCCGACATTGTCTGGCTGACGGCACCCTGAGGAGGCCCGCTCTGTGTGAGCGCACCAGACGATAGGAGGATGGCAGGAGTTGATCCTGCAGATACCCCGGGCCTAAGCCATGTAGGGCTTTATAGGTGAGCACCAGCACCTTGAAACGAACCTGAAGAACCACTGGTAGCCAGTGCAGCTTGCGCAGGAGAGGTGAAACACGGGAGTACTGAGAAGCCCCCGTAACAACCCACGCAGCCGCATTCTGGACTAACTGTAGCCTTCGGGTGCATCCCAAGGGCAGCCCCATGTAGAGGGCATTACAGTAGTCCAACCGAGACGTAACAAGGGCATGAGTGACCGTGGCAAGGGCATCCCGATCTAGGAAAGTAACAAGGTTACTTTGTGGTTCCTGGTTTCATCCATTTCTTTATAAAGATGGGGGGGGGGTGTTCTTTCCCAATATGAGGCTAAATGATCCCTTCAAACAAATGAACAAAAATTAATAACAAGCAGCATTTATATATCAGCAATCTGTTTTTGTTTTTCATTGTATCTCATAATACAAAATGTTGTCACAATGTTATCCTCAGTGGAACAATAAATCGTTGGGAAAGCTTTTCACCTTTGATCGGTAAAGGTTACACACTTTCATAGATACAAAAAGCTGCCCACACACATTTGTATATGGGTAACACATAAAATGGAGTGAAAAAAGGGGAATCTGGGGACATTAAAGGAAAGTGGGCGAAATGTCCCCTATTAATGGGAAAAATGTCCTATTACTTTTAAAATGAAAAATAATGCTTGTAATGGGATCAGGAATAGTATTGTATGAAGAGTTGTCAGTTTGAGACGTCTCACTAAACAGCTGGTTTACTGCACAGCAGTATTTGCAGCATTTCAAAATATTTTTTTTATCTCATCTTTATTATTTTTATAAATAACTCAAGGCAATAGTAATATTTCTTCGTCCTCTATTTTCCCCACAGCAACCACCCTGGGAGATGAGTTGAGCTGAGAGAATGACTGGCCCAAAGTGACACAGATGACTTTTTACTACTCTTGTCTCCTGATTTCTAGCCTGGTGCCTTAGATGAGCATCCTTTGTAGATCATACGCTTGTGACCTCCAGAAAGGATATCAGAAGCCATAAGATATTTAGCCACTGGCCATCTTGTATGGCCTGCACAAGCTGAAGAAATGAGTCTGGATAGTTTACAAACACATTTTTTTAAAAAAATCGTACAACAGTGTGCAGCAAAGAGAACAGATTAGTAAACACAGAGACAATTCAATGTACAACTTCTCTTAGAAAAAAACTCATGCTACATTCCAGCCATTTGCCTATGGGAATAGCCAGGATTTTAAAACCTTTTGAAAGACCTAATAAAGTTGGTACCATTAAAATCTTTTGGGCAAGCAATCTGTTCTACAAGGGTGAGCACCAAAATAGACAACACATGCCTCCCATCAGATGGTATTGCTTGAAAAAAGTCTACAGTGTATGCCAAATCTGTTTCATCTGGTGGAATGAGCAGAACATTTGTTTAGTTCTCCTCTTTCTATACATAAAGAGAGTCCTCTGGCCCAGAAGCATTATTTAGCTGAGCTACATCAGAGGCGTGTCTCTGATTGGATCAAGAGAGGCTTTAGATCCATGTTTAAATTCATCGGATACATACTGATAATGTGCCAGCTCTGGAACTAATATGCATAATTTACCACCCTTGGGAAGAAAAAAAAGAGAGAGAGAGAGAGAGAGAGAGAGAGAGAGAGAGAGAAGAAAAGAAAAGAAAAGAGAAAAGAAAAAAGAAAAGAAAAGAAAAGAAAAGAAAAGAAAAGAAAAGAAAAGAAAAGAAAAGAAAAGAAAAGAAAAGAAAAGAAAAGAAAAGAAAAGAAAAGAAACAGATTTATTGATGTCTCCTTCAACCCAGTTGGCCTAAGTTCATTTCTCACCTTCTCACAAGTGACCCATGGATTTTTAGAGTCATCCAACCATTACTGTGATGAAATTAGACAAGGATAAACAGAGTATTTCAAAAATAGTTGGGTGCAAATTAGCAAAGAAACAGCACTTTTTTACATTTATTTTTGAAGTCTCCTCTTCAGTGATGAAATTTTACACACACACATGCACAAGTTAGGCTATATAGGTTACTTGAGAGCCAATTCATTGTTCCCCCCCCCCCCACTTCTGGTTTTAAGATTTTTGTACCTTATCCTAATTACAAAAACATTCTCTGATAGTTAATCTAATAGTACATTATGACATTAGATTCTATCTATGGACTTTAAATAATGTTCACTTCCTTAACAAACAACTTGACCTCAGTCTCAAATAAACAAAGCTATCCGTCATTCAAAAATAGCAGAGCTAGAAGAGTGGTGTTGACTAATGGAAAATTACCAGTTACAATGACTTTATTTCATTCAAATATATATTGTATACATTACAAAGAAAATCTAGCAATATCCTGAAATTCACTTTTAGAAAAGTGTGCTTAGGATGATAGCCTTTTAAGCACAAAAAGGTGTATGAAAACAAAACAAACAACAAGAGAGATGATTTCCCGTGTATACAGTATTGTTCTTTTACCTAGGCATTTATGTACAGTTTTGCAGCACATCCCAAACTTGCTTGATCCTATTACATCTGAGATTGTGCAGTTCCTAGCTATAATGTAAGGTTGCCACCCCATCCAGCTTCTGGTTGAAAGCTATCGGTGAGGCATGATACATTCATGTAATACAATTTTGTATTGCTTTTTAGCAGCTTTGACCCTTTGAAGATAATATTATAGCAGCTCTGCAGCCAGCTCCATTCATCCCTTACTCTCAACACAGACTATTTGCTTTTCAATTGGTATCTCTGGGAATATGAATCATTGTCTGATTGATTCTATCATTAGCACTTAAACAAGATCAATAAAGTATTAGCAGGGCAACTGACTCAAGAGTATTGAGTTATAATACAAAAGCCATAGAAAAAAATTCTGAATATGCACAAAGACTTCTAGTTTACTTTTTTTCTTTTCTTTTCTTTTCTTGTTTTTGTCTCCTGAAGAAGCAAAACTGTCGCTCAGTATAAACTTCACTTGTCTCCTACTTTACACAGAGGAGCTGAATAGAGACATTTAAAAAATGAGGAGGGGGGAAATACTGTTAACCTAAGAAATAAGATTTTCAAATTCAATCCAAGGCTAGTGGAAGGTGGGAAAGTGTCCATTTCTGTTTTACTGCTGTATTTAAACTACTTCTGGCATAAGCACTTGCATTATATCTCATTTTTCCTAATTAGATAGGACATCATATAAACAGTGTTAAGAAGAGATTAGAACATCATGCTGAGATCCAAAACTGGAAACATAGGGAGCTGATGGAAATAATTTGGGGGCAGGCTCATGGTGGTGCTATTGTTTACAAGGTTTATACGCTTTCAATATCTGGACCAGTTGTTTTGTTAGTTTCATAATGCTGAGAAATTTAATTCACAAACCAACAAAGACTGGAATTTCAATTTCAACTTGCATTAGGATGCATTGTAGCTGGTTAAATGTAATGTCTCTCACACTTTATTTTATATGTGTTTTCAAATACAGAATTAATGATATTTGAAAGTTTAAAAATGAATTCATTCTTTTTTAGAATTTTAAGGCTAAAGCTTTTAAGGATATCTTATTTATAAAATATTTGCAGATTTTTAACAATAATGTTCAAAAAGACTGTCATTCCAATATACCTTGCTGATCAAATTGCTGGGTTTTATCAATTGCATTCTGAAGTCACGTTATGGTAAAAATTGTAGAAAAGTAAAATATCAGATATTAAAAATCTGCAATTAGCAATCTTTGAGAAAGTTTCTGAACTCAAACTTAAAATCAGAACTTTGATGTTCACTGGTTTTTGAAAATCGTAATGCCTGTGTTGTATTCTAAAACAAATGAAGCAAATAAATTGTAGGCGAACCTAAAGATCAGACATAATGAATTTGAAATAGATTGATTTATGAAATATATATATTATACACATACACACATTATATACCTACACACATATATACATACACAGATGCATATGCATACATATACAATATACAATAATAGGAGACATACTAATTATAGTAACAATAAAGAGCAATAAAGTCTATATTTTAGTTTATTGAGAGTAAAGGTTCTATCTCTGATCCTCTAATGTTGAGGTTGCAGGAATGAGTCACTACTTCTACGACAAATTTATAGTTTCTACTGCAAATTTAAAACTGAGTTTGTCTGACAAGCAAGACCTATCAGCCTGTTTGGGTAGAACACTTCTAACTCAGGTAACTGGGCAAATGGTGGATTTTTAAAAAAAAATAATCACAGAGAGAAGTTGGAAGTTCAAAACGAAAACTATTAATTAAAAAAAAGATAGTTGTGCTAAGTTTCAAATCAGCACAAGGCAAAAGTTGTACTGGCTATGCTATTATATAATCATAATTATAGTGAAACGTAGGCCACAATGATTCCAGCATTCCTTTAATTGAAGGGGAGCAAATGAACTGAATGAACTATCCTGTAATGTGCTATCCTGATCAAAAATGTGCTCGAGATTCAATTGAAGGTCTACACAAAATTACTCTCCTCTTATTCTCTACATACAACTGCTCTTCTAAAATGGGAATGGGTTGCAAGATTTTTCTGAAGTGTGTGTGTGTGTGTGTGTGTGTGTGTGTGTGTGTGTGTGTGTGAGAGAGAGAGAGAGAGAGAGAGAGAGAGAGAGAGAGAGAGAGAGAGAGTATCCTTTCAAGATACCATATTAGAAACATGCTTGTGCTAATGTTTGAATCCTTGTGAAGGGTCTTTTTTCATTATTTGTACTTATTTATTCATTTATTTATATATATCCCCCACGTTTATTATTTTCCCAAATAACTCAAGGTAGAGAACATATCCAACATACATTCCTCCTCTTATTTTCCCCACAACAACCCTGTCAGATGGGTTGGGCTGAGAGGGAGTGATTGATCCAAAGTCACCCAGCTAGCTTTCATGGCTAAGGTGGAACTAGAACTCGGGGTCTTCTGGTTTCCAGCCCAATGGTGAAATCTGGCTGGATCTATCCGGCTCGCATGAACCGGTAGCGCTGGTGGTGGGAGGCTCTGCCCACCTGCCGGGATGTCATTACGTCCCATTTTTTACCCTCTGCACATGTGCAAAAGAGGCGCGCGCGAGCACACGTTCACACTCCCGAACCGGTAGTGAAGGTAAGTGCATTTCACCACTGTTCCAGCCTAATGCTCTAACCATTAGACCAAAGTGGCTCCAAAAAGCTATTCAATTTTCTTGCTTCCTTGTTTTGGTAGAAATTTTGATTTCCATTTTTTTAAAAAAAAAATTGTATCTTTTTACAAGTGGTTTTCCTACACCTTTAACCAGTTATACATGAGCAACAAAAAAGCTAACTGTAATTAATAAACATTTGAATTGCCAAACTCAAAAATCGTAAGAACAAAAACATTCCAGCAATGCCTGTAATCCTTGTATTCATAAACTAACTAAAAGCAATAGTGTAACTAAGTAATTTCAGATTCTGTGCTTCATAGTTTTAGATCAAGAGCGAACCAAGTGTGGTCCTAAAGCCAGAAGCAACCTCCATCTAATTTCATGCTGCTCGCAACCTAATTTCAAAGGCCTTCTGCAAGAGATCAGTTCAGGCTTCTACTGAAAGGCATTTGTTTCTTCCTTGCAGCTTGCTCCATGGCAGAAAGAAATTTATTTATTTAGAGATATAAATACCATGATACCAAGTAAAGCAGAAACATAACACATGAAATAATTAAGGTCTTTGGTTTATAAGATAAAGAGAGATGTTGCATTTCAGATATAAAATGTAACAGAGAAGTAAAATTCTCACCAGTTTTGGGCTCTGGCCCTAACCACTATCCCCATACAGATTATTCTCATAGCAGTGTAAGCATTGGAAGCATTTACTCATACTTGTTTTAGAGAACAGAGTTCATATTTAGACATTAAATGGCACTGTGTAACACTCCACTTACCTGACTATTTTGTAACTCCCTGTTGTGTTTGGTGGCCTTTCTCTCATCAGTTGAGAGAGACCCTGGAATTTGCCCCAATGGCATTTCCTAACTACGAGGAGAAATAGAAAAGAGGATCGACTTTCTACATAATAATTAAAAAGAACCTTACTGAATCTGATCAAAGACCCATAACCTTCATCCACATTCTTCATCCAAGAGTAACTTGCCAGATGTCTTTAGTGGCTGGACTTTCTCCAGCAAGAAAACATGGCAACATTGATCTGCTATATGCAAGAAGTAAATGAACCATTTTGGGTAGCAGCACAACACTACCAATAATGAGTTAATCAATACAAAGTATAGATTCTTCTTTTCCCTCACTTAAAAAGTTCTGTCCCATTGTTCAGTAATTGTAAATCTCTCACTCTTACAAGAACCATAATGTCAAATTAAAGACTCATTTGCCATGTGAATTTTCACTTACAAAGGCAGGGTGAAAAGTTCAAACAATATACACAACATAAAATCAACTCCTGTTCCTGCATTGTGCACCAAACTATAAATAAAGCATTTCTCCTCAAGCCCTGGAGAAGCTGCCATTGTTTACCATTAGCACTATCATATCTGGATGCTTTGTCATTCTCCACAACAGAACATTGGTCGGAGCACTGCCAAATTGCAGCTTTGAAAGGGAACTGGCCTGGATTTCCCTTTGACTCTTCCCACAGCTATTTCTGTCAGTGAGTCTTATTTTTAAGGAAATTGTGCTCCCTAGTGTTAAGAGTGGTACAAAGGCCTGTGGATTTTTTCTATTCGAAAACTGAACAGCCACTTGTTCAGATTTACCACATTGCTTCGGTAATAGCTTGGTCTCTATCGGCCCTTTTGGAAGATTCCTCCCAAAACAGAACAGAGAATATAGGTGTCCTGCAACAACAGCTATCTTTAGGTCTTGTATAAAGTATGTTCCTTAAACAAAAACAATGAATTCCAACTCTCTCAGACAAATAAACTGCTCAGAGAACATGAAGAGTTGATTCATACACATTGTGCTAAGCTATGTTTTGTTGAACCATGGGTGAAAAGATGCTGGGGGTCCCAAGTCTAGCTTCATATCAATTTAATGGCAGTGATGTGGCTGAGATGTTGGCTGTTGGACATAGTCAATGCTCCCTATAAAAATGATCTTGAGAGATAGGGCAGACCCTGGAAACTATGAAATTATAACTGAGCTATTGAAGGAGAGAAAGAAAAAGACAGAATCAGGAAACATATAGGTTGTTGGCTAAAGGACCATTCCAATCCTCAGTGACTCTGATAAAGGATATCTGCAATATCCTTCCATCAAGAAGGGCTAAAGCGTACTTTTGATTTTTCATCTTCTGACATTGAGGGAGGTAGAAGCAGCCACAGCTGGCATATCTTAGCAAATCATACACAGGAGGAAAGGAAAGGATAAAACACAACTCTCCCATGTAATCATATTGCACTAAGAGAAAGATATAAGAACTCTGTAGTTCAGTTCACCATTATATCCATGCCATACAGCTGAGCACTGAGTCAAAGAAGAAATGTTTACAAGCATTTTGTTTATAGTTTCTTAAGACCACAGAGCAGAGGTGTTGCTGAAAGTGAGTTGCAAGTCAAGATTGCCATATTTCTCAGATATGGCTTAAGTAAAACATACACACTCAGTCTAGACTGGAATAAAATCCATCCACAAAAAACAACAACCCCCAAATAATGGTGGCAATTGGCATCTGTTTGTCTCTGAATAAAGTACAAGGAAAGACTGGACATCGTCAAACTCCCCCAGCTATTTGAACACCTGGTCTTTTGCCTGGTGAAGAGTCTTTATACTTCTTCCAAGTATTTTTTTTTTCAGTTTATATGTCTAGATTACACTGTCAAACAGAGCGTGGGGTGAGGGAGTGGAGAATCAGCTGCTTTAATTATGTTTGGCTTGCAGGCCTAAATCTGGTGCTGTCTGATGCATTATTCTGGAATATATAAATCAGGTTAATTTTCTCTAATACTCAATTCCCATCAGATTTTCTATTGCTATCTTCAGATTGCAACAAGCAGTCTACTTAACATTTCCATTAGAATTCCTCTTAGGCCAAATCTAGTACATGTTTGCCTAAGGAAGCCTCATGTTGATTAAGCTGTATACAATTGAGTTGCATTTTTAAATGTTCAAAAATAAAGATAAATGTATGTGAAAGAACCCAAGGGGCTTATATATTTGGGACCAAATTTTATTTTATTAAAACTACTCAGCCATAAACTCAAATTAATGCATTGCCATTAGAGATGTATTGCAAGCTTGTCTAGAATCCACCTCCTTGTATTTTGATTCTGTGGATTCTAAACTGGGCTTTTAGTGCTGCCCTATATGAACTGACATAAACCCAGTTTATCCATCTACTACTTCCATTTCCTAAAGAAAGGTTAAATGCAGTGGTGAAATCTAAAATTTGTTACTACCAGTTCTGTGGGCGTGGCTTGGTGGTGGTGGGGGTAATGTGACTGGGTGGGCGTGGCCAATTATTTTTTCTTTTAAAACCATTTTATTTCAGTGAAGAGGTTGTAAAAAATGCTTTCAAAAGGCTCTGACGATCCCAGCTGAGTTGCCTGATCAGCAAAGGCTTTTTTAAAACTCAGCTTGGGAAGGGCTTTTTTCTTTTAAATGCCTCTGACGATCCAAGCTGAGTTGCCTGATCAGCAGAGGCTTTTTTAAAAAGCCTCTACTGATCAGGTAACTCAGCTTGGATCGTCAGAGGCATTTAAAAGAAAAAAAGGGTTTTTTTTTCTTTTAAAAGCCTTTGATGATCCCATCTGAGCCGCACAATCAAAAGAGGCTTCAGCATCAGAGATCACCTCTTCGACTGAAGAGGTTGTAGAAAAAATGCTTTTAAAAGTAAAAAAAAAAAAGCCTCTGATGATTGTGTGGCTCAGCTAAGCATGGGGGGGGCAGGGATTTTTGCTACCGGTTCTCCGAACCACCCGCCTCCATCGCTACCGGATCGGGCGATCCGGTCCAAACCGGGAGCATTTCACCCCTGGTTAAATGCAATTAAAAATGGTGAAAGGTGAATATTCCCCTTACTTTAGACTTACAGTAAGAGAGAAAGTCAAGCAATTCATGTCATATTAAGGCCACCAGTTCTGAACTACAAATATCCAGATGACTTCTAGATGACAGAAAGAGACAGAGACATGCTGAACATGCTTGTATAGCAAGAATTAAGTTTAGTGATACAAAGCAAAGTAAATTGCACTACAATTTACTTTACAAGTTACAAAAGAGATCTCCTCCAGATGTATCGGATTACAACATCCTTCAGCCATTTCGAAAATTAGTTAGATGACAGATTGTGGAGGCATCAGGTTACAGGATGTGAGATTATAGCAATAGCACTTAGACTTATATATCACTTCACAGTGCTTTACCCTCTCCAAATGATTTATAGAGTCATCATATTGCCCCCAACAATCTGGGTTCCCATTTTACCAATGTCAAAAGTATGGAAGGCTAAGTCAACCTTGAGCCAGTGAGAATCAAACTGCTGAACTGCCGGCAGCCGGCAGTCAGCAGAAATAGCCTGCAGTCCTGCATTCTAATCACTGTGCCACTACAGCTTGTATACCATAACACCAGGAATATCATGAACAGCATGTCATTTATCATGCATTTTAAACAGGCATAAAACCAGATTGTTGATAAACACATTTCCACTGAATAAGTTCTAAGCAAACATGCCAGTATAACTCTCGTGAATGAATGCAAAAACATCATTAAGATTTGAAAAAATATGTTGATTTCATAACCTAACCTATGGGTTATTAATCAACTATATTAAATAAGATATCAATTAGGCCACTATGGAATAACTCCACAAATCAGATAATACAGTCTCTAATACTAATCTGGACATAAATCTTACTTAGTTCAAATAACTGAAGATAAAGGCTTACCATGGTCTTCTGATATGTTTGATGCAACTTACTCTCAAGTAACTCTACTGTATATACAACTGTAATCTTAACTAGTATAGAGCAGGAGTAAAAAAACAAAAACAAAAAAACCTCACCTCTGATCCTTCAGATAATCTAGAAGTACAAATTTTACTGTATCTCACTAGGATAGAAATAATAAGAAAAGCTGAGGGTTGCAGTTTTGCAACACCTGGCAGGCTATAAATTCCCCACTTGATGAGGAATAGCTGGTACCTTAGAGATGATTGGGCACATCTAATGTTCCTATTGTTCCAACATTCTGTAGATCTATTCAGATAATCACCCAGGGCTCATGACAGATATCTGATAAATGGATAATTTCTTTCTGCGGGGGCTTGACCTACAGAAAGCTATAGAATGCAGATTAAACAAAAGAATGTAATAAATAACTGGACAAGGAAAGAATTGAAGTAGGATAAATTTTATAATAATTTACTTCAGTATGGAGTTGGCTTATGTTGCAAACTAGCCATTGGAGCTAAACTGAAAAGAAGAGATGTTTTAAAGTAACATTGTTAGATAAATCATTTATTTGTATTTTATTATCAGTTATCTTTCTATTTTAACATTGCTTCAAGGGTTTTAGGATAGAGTTCATTCCTCCTTCACGTGTATTTCCATCTTCATTTAACAAAGCCAGGCCTTCAAAGCTAATTGGGCACACTCCTAATTAAAAAGTTATAGTGGCTGGAGGGGTTATGATGAAATATAAGTAACTTCCACCCTTTCTGCCACATGATGCTTAAGATTAGCTTCCATGGAGATGGTCTAACAAAATTATAATAAAACAGAAGGGTCAGGACATGTGAAGTCGATATCACAATAAGCAAGGGGTCAGTAACTTCTTGCAGATACTGGAATTCCTTGAACTATGGCATCATGGTTTCCTGCCATTGAAGGAAAAAGCACATGGACATTGTCATGTATGCCCCAGGTTAGTGTTTCTTAATCTCAGAAGCTTTAAGATGCTTGGACTTTAGCTCCCAGAATTCCCAGCTGGCACCAGCCACCTTTCAGTCTTTAGCATCCTGTCCCCAGAAGGGCAGCTCTTGGCCCCCAAAATGTTGTCCACCTCTGAACTGTACAATGCCAGTGCAAAGATAGGCCAAGCTCAAAATCGTTCTCAAAATTTCCAACAAGTTCATAAAGCATGTTAATTCATAATACAATTTGTTGGCTTAGTGGGTAAATCTGTCTGTTAGATATTTACCAAATTGTAGCTGAAACAAATTGTGCAGGGTGTAAATCCAGCCAATATCTGTCTTTAGAGCAAGGCTTTGAATGCAAACATGAAAGTTTCCATTTTACATTCTGTGAATCCTTCCCTTTGATTCTTTTTCTACCACTAGCTTCCTATCTGAAATACTTCAATATTTCATTAAGCTATTTGGAATGCAATTGAATTACGGTATATGGATTTGTTTAAGAGGAAAGCATGCTGTAAAGCAGCATTCTTTCTCTGTCTCTTGTTAATTTTATTTGCATTTATGTTAAAGACAATTAACATAACCAAGAATACTCAGACCAATTGCTGTGATTTCATTGTTTCCTGAAGATAATTACAAACTCTTGTATGTTACTGCATTCCAAAAAACTCAAAAACTGAACTCTTTTTATGTTACATGTCTTTTATTCTTAACCATGTAAAAGGTTCTAGTCCCCAGGATTTAAATTTATATGCAATCATGTATTTTATTTATTTTGGGGTCACTTCATTATCTCATGCCATCCAACCTAACAAAGCCAAAGATATCCCACAGACAAAATTCACTGCATAATTATACTTCTTTAATTATGCTTACTAAGACTGATGTTTCCTCCCAGAACCAGAATGCCCTTGGTGAATAGTCTGCTGAATCATTTATCCAAAGCTCAAAGTGCAGCTATATAGAAATTCAAAGAGCTGGTTGCGTACATTGTAGGAGTGGCCAGACTTTGAAAATTCCCAGCAAACCAGATGTTTATTTAGTCTCAAATACTCTAAATGGCATATGCCCCAATGCTATAATGAAAGATTAAAACGATTTTAAAATATAACATTAAGAAAAACAAATAAAAACACTAATATTGATCTTTTCATTCCAGAACAGCCATCGCCTACTGCAGAGTGGAAAGCCGCCATTCTTTCAATTAGCAAAGGCTTTCTGAAATTGTCAAGTCTTAGCAGCTTTTCTAAATGCCAACAAGTTCCGATTAAAAATTGGGTGATTGGGTGTTTGCTTTGTAAACATTTATTTTCACATTGGAGTGGCTTCTCAGAGGAGGAACAAAAGAAAATAAAGACTTGTTTTGTGCTGGGGAGATGGGCAGCTACCCTGTTTCTCCCAAAATAAGACATCCCCTGATAATAAGCCCAATAACCCCCCCTCCCCAGAGCAGAACACAAGGTATTTCTATTAACTTTTAACAATAAACTAAATTGCTTAACCAACCATTAAACTAACACCCCCTAAAAAAATTCTTAACCCCCGATAGATAAAATCCTACTTCTTAGACTTCTAATATCTTCTAATATCACTTATATAGCGCTTATACAGTTAAAAAAAATCATTCATAAGCTATTTGATATTTTTTAGTCTGATACTTATTTTGAATATAATCAATCCATCTTCTCCAGTCCTGTATATACCTTTCTTGTGTGTGATCCTTCAAATATGCTGAAATTTTAGCCATTTCAGCTAAATTAGTTACTTTCAATATCCAATCATCAATAGTAGGCAAAAAGTCCTTCTTCCAATGTTGTGCTATCAACAATCTTGCTGCTGTTATCAAGTTCAAAATCAGTTTAGTCTCTGCAACTGTACAGTCCGTAGTTATACCCAGTAAAAACAAATGCGGAGTAAATTTCAATCTTTTTTTTTTAAATATTCTGCATCACCCACCAAATCTTTATCCAAAATGCTTTGATTTTTTTACAAGTCCACCATATATGATAATAAGTTGCATCATCACAGTCACATCTCCAATATTTAGCTTGCACATTAGGATACATACATGATAATTTTTTTGGATCTAAATGCCATCTATAAAACATTTTATAAAAGTTTTCTCTTAAATTTTGTGCTTGTGTAAATTTCACATTTCTAGTCCAAATCTTTTCCCAAGTCTCCATCATCACTGGCTCTTGAAAATTTTGTGCCCATTTAATCATGCAATCTTTAACCAGTTCCGTCTCAGAGTCTATTTCCAATAAGGCATTATACAGCCTTTTAATATGCATTTGTTTTTTATCTCTAATTTGTTTTACCAAATTTTCCTCATTTTGCACAAAGCCAGTTTTTTGATCTTCCTTCCATCTAGCTTGAAGCTGACCGTACTGAAACCATGTGTAAATTATACCTTCTTCTCTCAAAGTATCTAAAGATTTCAAATACATTACCCCCCTTTCCATAATAAGAAGCTCTTTATAAGTAATCACCTCCTGTTTTTGTTCTATACTTATATTTTCTATTGCATGTCTAGGATTTGCCCATACAGGTATCTTATAATTTAACTTATATTGATATTTTTTCCAAACCCTCAACAAAGCATTTCTAAGTATATGGGCCTTAAATACTTTATCCACTTTTTTGTCATATAACAAATAGGCATGCCATCCATATAGTAAATCATAACCTTCCAGATTCAAAATTCTCCCCTCAGTTAAGTTAAACCAGTCACTAATTTGTGATAAGACCGCTGCTTCGTAATATAATCTTAAATTAGGCATTTTGAGACCCCCACTTTCACGTGTATCTTGTATAATTTTCATTTTTATTCTGGGTTTTTTCCCAGCCCAAATAAAAGTATTAACACCTTTCTGCCATTCTCTCAAATTTTCATCTTTCTTAAGCACAGGTATCATTTGGAACAAGAATAAGAATCTAGGTAACACATTCATTTTAATTGCTGCGATTCTTCCCAATAAAGACAACTGTAATTTTTTCCAATTCTCCATATCCTTCTGTACCTTCTGCCAGAGATCCTCATAGTTATTTTTATATAATTTTGTATTTGGAGCTGCTATATACACTCCTAGATATTTAACCTTTTTAGCTATTTCAAACCCTGTTATTCTTGCTAGTTCATCTCTTTCAAATACAGACATATTTTTAGTTATCATCTTTGTCTTATGTGAATTAACTTTAAATCCTGATACTTTCCCATATTGATCAATTATATCCAATATATATGTAACCGACTCTATGGGTTGAGATAAGGTAACAACCAAGTCATCTGCAAATGCTCTTAATCTATAATCTTGATGTCTAATTACAATACCCTTCAATTTTTCTGAGCCACGTATCTTATTCAATAGCACTTCCAAAGTCAGGATAAACAACAATGGGGACAGAGGACACCCCTGCCTTGTTCCTTTCTCAGTTCTAAAAACCTCTGTTAAACCTCCATTGACTATTATTTGTGCTGTTTGCTGCTGGTATATCGCTCTAATTGATTGTGTAAAATACTCTCCAAAATGCATTTTCTCTATTATTTTAAACAAAAATTGCCAGTTCAAGCAATCAAATGCCTTCTCTGTATCCAAAAATATAAACGCTGTGGGGACTTGGTTATTTTTTTCCAAATATTCCAGTAGGTTTACAATTTGTCTAACATTATATTTCATTTGTCTCCCTTTTATGAACCCTGATTGGTCATTATGAATTATTTGTTGCATAACTGGCATTAATCTATTAGCTAATACCTTAGCAAAAATCTTATAGTCGGTATTCAAAAGTGAGATTGGCCTAAAATTCTCAGGTTTGATGGAGTTTTGATCCTCCTTTGGAATTAGTGAGACAAAAGCTGTTTTCCAAGAAGGTGGTATTCCTCCTCCTACCTGTATTTTATTAAATAAGATTTTAAGTGGTTCTAACATTTCAGATTGTAAATGTTTATAATAAACCCAATCGGGCTTTTGAATGCATGGCAATAAGGCCAAGAGCTTATTTCAGGGTTCAAAAAAATATAAGACAGGGTCTTATTTTCGGGAAAACACGGTATATAGATAAATAAACAAATAAATAGCTGTATAACTTAGCCAGGAAGTTACTGAGTTTTTGGGAGATTGAAGGGGGAATCCCTATATGTGTGTGATATATGGATGGGTTTATTTTAGTTTTACTTTTGTTTTTCTTTGTGTTTCATCTATTGTATATTATAATAAAACAAATTTTAAAAAGAAGCTAGTGACTGATTTTATCTGACATTGTTTGGGAGATAAATTAGTCTCCTACAAATTAAGGCTACCACAGACAGTCTGGGCTGTCTGTTTGATTTAATATTTTTAGATGATTTGACTTTATTTAGTTTTGTACACTGCCCAGAGTCCACTGGAGTTTTGTGGCTTATACATTTAAGTATATAATAATAATATCTGATCTACAAAATTCTAACCCTTTCCTCCCATCTGGCAGTCATGTGGATTCTTTCAGCCCAGATCCAGAAAAAAGGAGAGGCTAAACAAACAGAGAAGAGAAAATAGCATACACATGTTGTTGTTTTTTAAATCTCCTTGACAGAAAGGTAGGACATAAATGTCACCATGTAGTATAACAGAGGAAGAGGAGGAGGAGGAGGAGGAGGAATAATGTTATCTCATATTTTAATGATTAACATGGAAAAAATAAAGGTGCCATTTGTTTGAGTATCTTTTACTACTAGTATCTTTTACTACTTATACTTCATAAAACATCCACACTGTGACCATGAAAGTTGTTAGCATGCAATAGCATGCACTGCCATGGCTTCTCATTCCTTTTGAACCATATATTCCTAAAATTTATATAGAGAAGTACCATAGCACATCTCATTCTGGTGACTTGTTATTTCAACTTGTTATTTGCCTCATTCAGAAAATATCCCTTACTTCCCAGACGGTTCTTTATATGTGAAAAATAGCCTAAAGAACAAATGAAATAAAGTTTCCTCTTGTGACATGTTATACTCTCCCTGGAACTGTATGTATTAAATTCTAGTTAAACCCAAATACATGAAAGAAAATATTCAGAAAGAAAAACTGAACACAAGGCCTAGTAGATGCTTATGAAGAGAAGAAAAGCCCTGAGGAAATTAGAAGATATTGTCCCATGGAAAAACCAGCTAACTGACCAACTAACCAGCTTTCCTTCCTTGTCTGGACTTTTGAAGAGTTTCAGAAGCAGACTTTAATTTCAATCAGTCCCATAGGAAATATTGAACAAAAATGCCTGTTCCTGTCTATTTTTTTTCCTTTGCCATATGGAAGATGGGGAAACAAACTCTCCCATAGTTTCAAAGAAGCTTCACTTATTCACAAATGCACTCATAGAGAGGGGAAAACAAGGGGGAGAACAACAAAGGCAAAGAATGAAATGCTTTGGGTGTGCTGAGTGAAAAACTAAATATGATTCATATGAACCACAGAATCCCATTGGTTTATAAGGCAGACTGACTTTGAAACTCTTCTATTTTAAAAGATATTTACCATGACTTGTGGGAATGGACTGTCTGAGAAATAGAAATCCACTGTACCTCCAGAAACATGGCAATAAGAGTAACTTGTTGGATATTTTATTTGGCTTTGTTTAGGCCAAGGGGTTAAAAGGGATGACTTAAACCTAGCAAGTTTTATAATATTGTTAACACAACTGAAATGGAGATATATATCACAATACTGCTTTAGGTTATAATGCTTTTATTGCTTTTGAAAAAAGAATGATTTGAATATTTTATTTTCATTCTGCTTCAAAATAAGAGCCACTTTGGTATAGTGGCTAAGGTCCTGGCTTAGAAACCAGGAAATTCTAATCCTACCATGGACATGAACACTGGTTGAATGACTTTGGGCCAGTCACTCCCTCTCAGCCCAATCCCCCTCACAGATGACTGTTGTGGAGAAAATAGGAGGAGGAAGAAAAATTACGTTGTTTGCCATCTTGAGTTACTTATAAAGTAATAAAAGTGAGGTTTAAAAAAAAAACTAAATTAAAAAGTGTATGTAGATATTATAGCAAAGTGGCTCCCAACATTTTGGGGTGTACTCTACATTTGGAAATTTGAGGACATATATGAGCCTCGACATAGACCATATCTGTCTTGGAGAATGTGGATATGTCACTGTGATATGTGTTTGTCAGCCGAGTGTCTGTCCTAAGATTTATGGTAGCCTGCCAGAGGCCTTTATTATGTCCCTTTAGCAACAGATATAAGACTAGCCTTGTGGTGGTGTTTTTTTTAATTCTAATAAAATAATATATTATTATTAGTATATTATTTATTATATATAAAATAAAATATCCATTTAGAAGGCAACCTGAAAAGGTTTCTCCCTCCTATGTCTTCTAGCCTTGCCAAATAAACTCTGCCTTAATAGCTAAGCTTTAGATATGAACTCACTTCCAAACAAAACACTAGAGAACAGCCCGTATCATTTATTTAATTATTACTTTTTAAAAGAAGAATGCCATATGTTGAAGATAAATATGATCTTATCCAAGAATTCTAGCCTCCCCTTTCTTTCTTTTTAAACTAACAGAAATAAAAATAAAGTAGTTGATATCAAGAATTGGGATCACTGGGCATACTGTTTCCCAGGTACCATATTAGACCTCAGGCAAGCTTTTGGATGGATGGCCAAGTCAAAAGAAACCAAAATGTTGGGTACAACTTTGCAATCAAACTCTAAGCCTCTTTTTAAATTTTACTTTGGTTGTTCAGGAGAGGCTGCCATCTTGATTTTCCCCTTGGCTCCCCCTGAACTTCAGTTATAGCATTTACTGACCTGTCAGGTAACATGTTCAATTATCAGTCCAGAGTTATTTTGCCTTTTTCCTTAAATGAAAAGAACATGTGACTGACAAAGAGACAAGAGTCCTACAAGAGAAATATATCAACATTAAGACAGACAGAGAGAAAAGATTACAGAGGGTTTTTTTAGTTAGCTATTATTCTCCAAAAACAGGGCATCTTCTATTAGCAGCTCAATTTTAAAAAGGAAGACAAGAAAGCAGAAGTTAATCCAGAGGGAATGAAAAGTAGCAGAAAAACCAAATTCCTGTTCCCATCCCAAAGGCAGAGATAGCATTCAGATATCTTCTGCAAAATGGAAAAAATAGACTCATTCTTCTATAAGTCTTCACAAATCACACTGGTTTAAATAGAAAGCTGTATGTAAAATGAAAAGGGTAATTTAGAGTCACAAAACATTTTCTTCTGCTGAGAAAAGTCCTGTCATCAAGTAAGAGGTCATTAACTAAATGAAAGCTAAGCTTTTTGAGTCAAAGATACCACTGCCTCTATAGAAGACATTTGTGTTACATAGCAGACTTTTTTTTTTTCATCTTTGCTAAATAAAGTTTAATTGTGGAGACCAAAAAAATGAAATGGGCTGCTTGGTTTCCATTGCATTACATTACAGGAGATTTTCGTTTGTCAGTAACATTTTTTTTCTCTCAATGCTAGTAAAACAGACACATATGCACACCCAAATTGCCCAGTACACAATTGTAACACAGCTTTCTTAGATTATAAATGAGGTATTTTATTGCTTAATTCTGATGGAGTCTTCTTGGATTTTTTTTTTTTTCTTTGTATAATTGGGCTTATTCATTTTGTTCACATTTTAAATTGAGACAAGGCTTGTAGATTTTGGAAAAGAGGAATTAGAAGATTTCTGTATATATTGTTGACCCAACCAATGAACAAATAACCATTTCATCAGGAAGAAATTTTACAATGTTTATGCATTTTTATAACTGTAAATTATAGTGACCATATTTTTCTTGGAAATGATAAAAGACAAAACCTGAAAAAGGGAAAAGTCTGAAAGAGAATCATAATGATGCAACAAATTAATTGTTCATGTTTATAACTTTGCTTTGCAGAGGAAAATTCAAGAGCAAAATCAAGAAAAACTGTACAAAAATGTATATTCTAGTAAAAAAATATAAAAAATCAAATTTATACATAAATTTACTTTAAAAAGGCAAATATAACTTCCACATTTTTCACATGAATTTTAAAGACTGCATTAATTAGTAATTCATACACTAAAAGTAAAATTACCAAAATAAAGGACAAAAAATGGGTTTTTGAAAAATTTAAAAAATCTAAAGCACAGTTTTCTGAAATAAAGGATTGTCTTTTATAATAAAGATGTATTGTCACAGTAGCAAACATTTATTACTTCTGAATATTCAGGAATTTAATTTAGCACATGTTTATTCCTAAATAATTTTTATTTATATTAAAAGTTATTTATGACCAGGTGATGGGTCATAAGATTGCTGCTGAAATAATCTGATTCATTGAGACGGAATTTATTAGGGAAGGATCAAGAGGACCATCTAATTTCTTCCTTAATCCCTTCTACAGTACTGACACCATCTCTAAACATCAATCTAATGCAGTGATGGCTAACCTTTTCAGTACCAAGTGCCAAAAGAGCTTAAACCATAATGCTTTTGCACATGCAACCCCGCCTTGTGCAGCAACCCCCTGTGCATGCACGCATGACCCCCTGTGCCCCCCATGCATGTGAGCAGGACCCCCCACATGCACCCAGGGCCCTGCATCCATGAGGGTGTGACTACCTCTGTGTGCTCCACCCCTGCACATGCATGTGCCCCACTGTGTGTGCCTTGCCCCCTGTGCATGTGTGCATGACCCCCATGTGCACCTCACCTCCCACGCATGCGCACAACCCCCATGCATGTGCACATAACCCATGCACATGTGTGTGTGACCCTCCTGCGTCCGCCCCACCCCCAGCACATACGAGGCAGAGACCCAAAACCCAGCTGGTCAATGGGAGGCATGCACACATGCTCGGCGGAGCAGAGCTGGGGCGACGGCTCATGTGCCCACAGAGAGAGCTCTGTGTGCCACCTATGGCACGCGTGCCATAGGTTCGTCATCACAGTTCTGATGGATTACTTACAACAATACACTGTGAGACAGCATGAACAATTCATTGTGTGTTTGACTGAGATGTGTTTCAGAATAACATGCATAACTGCTGTTACGATACCTAACCACGCTTGAAGTGATTCAGGAGAGCAATAAGGGGGACTTGGCACCAGTTTTTCACACATTCCTGTATATCACCTGGACTGGAATTTTAATAATATGGCTCTCCTCAAAAGCTACTTCTTCCCTTTCCCCCCAACCATAAACAATTATTTAGCACATTTAAATATTTATTTACTCTTATAGGCCATGCTATGCATAAAAAAGCAAATTTTCTCCATCTTTTTGTGAACTGATACACTAAAGAGATCGTATTTCTTGGGAGAAGGAGAGACCTTCTTAGTAGTGACTTACAGTTAACAGTGATGGTTATGGTTGACATTTCTGCCAATGGCAAATGACATTGGTGACCATTTTGTCTCTTCCTCAGTATTATAGGTGTCCAGCATATTTTGAAGATCAATATTCTGTTATTGCTTCCTTACAGTTCTCATTGGCCTGCCTACTGATTGTAAATATATAATCCAGATGTGCACTAAGGAACAATTTCTTTTCTGGGATGGACTTCCCTTGCACAATCACACTCAACATCTTGATCTTTTGGACACCCCTCCCCCTTTCCAGCAGATGTCCCTATCAGCATGGATATCAGCATCTTTTGTGATTGGACTTGGAAACAGATGGGTTATCTTGTGTTTACTCTAATCATAAAAGTACACATTTGTTGCAATCTATAACCTGGGAATGAAGGTGGCACATTTGCTAAAATACCTCATAGAAAAATTCAAATTAAAAACAATACTTTACCTTCAGCAACAAAACGTTCATATTCCAAGGACTGAAGATTTTTTTTATTCAAAAGGTACAAATTGCAAAAGTGATTTTTAAAAGTCAACCTGCATTTATTGATGGCTGGCTCACTTTAGAATTCTTAAATAGACAAAGCAGTCTATCCATTTCGAATATATTTTTGCACTTTTTTATTTTGCTTAATGAAGTGAAACATGTGGTAGCTTTGAATTTGGGGATTTCTAATCTGAAACATTTGGAGGGTACAAGATAATTATCACTGGTGCAAATTTATTAGATTGATGGTGTGTTAATTTTTTGTACACCATCAATCTAATAAATTTGCACCAGTGATAATTATCTTGTACCCTCCAAATGTTTCAGATTAGAAATCCCCAAATCCCAAACCACTGATCATTCTTCCTGAGACTGAAAGAAATTCCAATTCTAAATATTTAAAGGGCATAGGGTTTCTTGTTTGACCTGCAATGAAAAATGTGATGTATGCAGAAAATATATTAGAATATAGTTTTACAAATATATGCTTCATATAAATGCACTTTCAGAAAACTGTAATAGAAATAATACCCAACCGGCATTTAACATGACTTGTGGATCAACAAATGGAGAGAAAGCTAAATTCATCCAGGAGATTCTGTGATAAAAAAATTATAGAAGGTCACTAAATATTGTAAACCTTCTAAATTATTCTGTATAATTCTGTTCAGGTTTCACTATGAAGCTAGTATTGGGGAGGGGTGAAATAAAATATGAATTGAATAAAACTGTTAATATTTGTACCAAACAGCAATGTGATCCTGACTATAAAATTTATTTCATTATTTATTTTACTATTGGAAAACATTCGCAACACAATTTGTTTTAGGATTTTTTATGCTGGCAAATCATTGGGCATTCAGTTATAAATATACTATGGCAAAAATATATTTTAAAAGATTAATACATTACTTGCAATTAATTTTTTTATTACACTTGGTGATTATAAAACAAAAACTACTAAACAAAGCTATAAGATGTATGATGTGGACAGCAAAAAAAAGAGAAATCAAAAGCAGAATATATGCCAAACCATAATCTATAAATAATTTAGGGCTGAATTCAGGAAGCTTTTTGTAAAAGAATTTGGAAATTTCAAATGCTTTTCTACTTTTACAGTTTTGAGATATAAATGCTACTTTTGCAACAGAAGCAAATAACAGACTTCTTAGAAGGAAATCTAGTAATTCAGGAAGGCTTATTTACAAGAAAATAAATATAGTATTTATATTTTGGGCTTCTTTTTTAATCAATTATTAAAACCTAGTAGAACTTACTTCTAGATAGAAGAAGGTTGTACTGTTAAAGTTACAGTTATAATTGTAAGAAACAAGATTGAATTCAGTGATGCTTACTCCAATATCAGCATAGAATCAGATAGCAATTGGTTCTGTTCTATCTCAGAATTTTATAAATCATAAAACTTCTACCAGCATTTTCTGTATTAAGAACATATTTGTCTTGTTCCTTCCAGATCTATTTATTTACTACTGAAACTTTGATTCCGATGAAAATCGTGTGATGAATGAAGATTTCCTCTTGCTCAATGGGAGTGATGGGCATAAAGGAAATGAAGAAGTAAATTAAGAAAAATGAAAATCCATAATATTTTTTTCAGATTGGAAAAAAATACATTCAGCATATGTATTCCTGACATTAAGCATAGGTTCCTGAGAAAGCTACTCTGCTGTCTTTCATTTCTTAAAAAAATACTAATTATAGTATTTTTATACTAAAAATACTAATTATGGAATAAAGGAATAGGAAAGAGAAAATTAAAACAAGACCAGAGAAGGCTTCTGAAATTCAGCATTGTCAAAAAGAAAAAAGAAAAAAAAAAGTGGTGTCAGGAATTGATACTGGATTTGTATTCTCTTTGTTCTTTTGAAAGTTTTATCTAGAATTTACTCTGTCAAATATCAGGCTCACAATTATCATAATAGTACTTCTGGGCCATCTAGCCATGGAAATTATAAAAGAGCTACAGGGGAAGAGGCATTTCTCTTTTTACGGATGAAGGAGATAGAATTCCCCACAATACACTAATATACCTCACATAGCCCTGCCTAGATCAAGGCTTAATTTGTATCATTTGTATTTATAATTTATAAATACACTATGCTCTGGTGCAGTGTCTGTCAACTTCAATAACTTTAAGATTTCTGGATTTGCTGGTTGGAGGATTCTGGGATTTGAAGTCCACACCTCTTAAAATTGCTGAGTTGGGAAACACTGTTCTAGTGCAACAATAAGTAAATGGATGCTTCCAGAAATTTTGAATGTCAATTTCCAACAGATGTTGCCAGTATCTTCAAAGAAAGGATTGTGGGATCTGAACTTCATATCTTTTAGAAGGGATTAATGTGTAAGTACAGAGGAAGTGTATATAAAATTATCCTATTATCAGGCAGCAGAATTTGATTACCATTGAGAGAAATAAGCATCTATTTAGAAATCAGATCTCTTTGCTAGTTCTTAACGATTCTGCTTCACCATGCAAGGGATTTATTTCTACAGGATGCTAATGGATATTCCTTCGATGTGATCTCAATGGTAAATAAAGACCACAGGATAAGGATAACTGTCCCAAAAATGAGACTGGATTCAATTACTGCTACTGTGTGGTAATCCACAGGAAATGCCTCTACCCAAACCTGAAAAAAAAATAATCAAGTAAAAATCAGAGAGTCTGGTAATCCATTTTTAGATTAATATTAATAACATTCATTAGTCTGAAAAGATGCTACCTAACTTTGGCTGTAGTTTTTCTCCTACAGTTTCTACATTATCAGGTGGACTGTCCTGTGTTATTTTTACATATGCCATATCAATGCCAAATATGCACGAGTTCCTCTTTTTAATCAGGAAATGAACATTGTATCTTTCACTGGCAGAAACAAGTATTTCCCGTGAATGATGTACTACTATCTACTATGCAAAATGATTTATATAAAGCATTATGACAAAGCTAAACAGAACATTATATAATTAATTGTTTTGCTTGAGTGCTAGCTCATTAGATGGGGAAGGTCATGAAATTTCACCCCAACTCATCCTATTTCTTCTTTTCAGGCCTGAATAGGTTTCTCTCTCTATTCCTTTATAGGGAAAAAAGTTAGAAGGCTTTATCTCCTTCCGATTTAGACATATGATCTAAGATGCTTTACATACTGAGATCAAAGTACATTCCACCCACAGCATTCCCTAGGTATATCAGACTAGTCACTAAGTCGTAAAAAAGGTAAGTTTATACTGACACAATTCGTCCTTGACAAACCCATGTCAATTCTTGTTAACTGCAGCATTCTCCTTTAAATGCTCACAAGCATTGTATTCAGGGGTGGGTTCTACTTACCTTTACTATCAGTTCGCAACGGGCCCGCGTGCTCTTCTGCGCATGCGCAGAAGCGTTCTGATGACGTCGGGGTCAGTGGGCAGAGCCTCCCTTCGGTTTTACTATTGGTTCTATAGAACCGGTCTGAACCAGGGGCAACCCACACTGATTGTATTTGACAGGCTGTCCTGGTATTTTGCCTAATGTAGATATTGCTCAACTGATTTGTATTTCCAAGATCCTCCCTGTTCTGTTCCCTTCCCAACCAGAATCCCTCCAGACAACAGGGCAATATTTCTTCAGCCACCCATTGAGATCTCTGTAATAAACAGGTCTGCAGGCTCACCCACCACCTTACCATGAATGGATGTGGCCTTATTAAACATAGGACTGGAGTTTACCAGCAGCAACAATTTGCTTGGGATCAGCCAAAGAAATAGCTGTTTCATCTTTCCAGCCACATCATTTTATTTTGCCCCAGGCTGAAAACAGCTACAACTATGTCTGTTTTTAATAATAAAAATTCTCTCCCACTCCCCGCCTCTTTTTTTCCCCTTCCTTTCTTCTCTTTCCAGAAGAAAAGAGAAGGAGTATTGATAAAAGCTTGCCCCTTTATTATACTAAACCCACCTTATAGATATTACATCATAATTATCTTCACAGCTGAACAGCTATGCAGATACCTTTTTTGTAGATATTTTAATGAGTTATTCACAAGTGTGCCAAAAGTGGCGTATAATAGGGATATACCAGTTGGTGGTATTCAGCCAGTTCTATCTGGTTCAGGTGAACTGGTAGTGGCGGCTGGGGGAGGCTCTGCCCACCCGCCCGGACATCATCACGTCCCATTTTTGACACTCTGCATATACACGGAAGGCCCTGCACACTCACATTTATGAACTGGTAGCAAAGGTAAGTAACTACC